>NW_026622908.1:4449494-5049744 GCF_023065955.2 Ursus arctos
TAATGGATCATTCTTTAAGAGGTAGAAATAATTTCATGGAAGTAATTTCTTGGCACTGCTATTCACTGATCACATTTTACCCTCAGTATAACAGAATACCTAAGTGCTGAGGACTCAAGAGCAGAGAAGTAATCCAAGTGGTATGGAGTTAATCAGGGAAGGTTTCCAGGAAGAGGTGAGTTTTGAGACATCTTTGGAACTAGGAGTGTGGATATGTTATTAGAAGACATGAAGATGACATTCCAGTAGTTTGGACATGCTATCAAATACACTGTGGACAAGAATGACACATTAAAAATGGTTTTAAGGAGGATGGAAGATTTGAACGAAGATTTAAGAGTGTGGAGAGCAATTAAATCTATGGTTGTAGCTTAGTTAAAAAATAATGATTCTGTCTGGTGGCTAGGAGAGAAGAATTAGAATAGTTAATGATGGATTGGAGACAGTAAGGGAAAGAGCATGAAAATATTTTTTGATATTTGAGATAAGAAAATATGTTGACAATAAGTTGGGTTATTGAGAGGTAGATTTGGTGTTCAACCATAAAATAATCAGAAATATTTTTGAGTTCCATCTTGGATTATGTTGATAATAATAGCAAAATTTATTGGGTGCCAGACAGTTTTGAGCTTTTTGAGCGTCATCTTTCTTTGATTATCTCTGTTTTATAGATGAGGCAACTGAGATTCAGAGAGATTTAATTTGCCCCAGGTCACACAGCTAGTAGGAGCCAGGTCAGGATTGACAGAGTCCGTAAATATTAATTGAGCATATGCTTCATGCCAGGTACAGTGTTAAATGCTGGAGGGTCAGAGTTGACAAGCAAATCCAAAAGTCAGGCTGGAGCCATTTTTTTTGGAGGTTGTCAGGAATTAATAGAAGGGAGCCAGTGAAGAAAGAGAAAAAGGTGAGTTGGAGAGACTCTTGTAGACACTGACGAATGTACTGTTTTGAAAAACTTAGGATAGAAATAGTTTTAAGAAAGAGGAAGTAGTCAACAGCAAAATATATGGCTGAGAGACTCAGAGAACAAAGACTGAGAAGAAACCATTGAGTTAAGTCAGAAAAACTTGTGTGAATTTAGTCTCAAAAACCAGAATTAAGATAATAAGGTATAGGCAGATACTCATGTTTAGTGGCAAGTGCTCTATACAAATTTAAAATATGATGGCAGTTATGGTCAAATTCATAGGAAAGATGTTGGTATGTCCCTTTCTAATATTTTAATCTTTGGTAAGATCATGGGTGGTTTAAAAATGCTCATACTCTTTTTATTTTCCAAGTTTATAAAAACAAGCATTACTTTCATAATTAGTGGGGGAGAAAATCATTCTACTGAAATGAGCTAATAGGGAATATGTGGGTGGGCTTCTCTGAATTTTGTTTGGGGTAGGGGAAAAGATCATCTTATTTCAGTGTGTACTGCTGCATATGAGGTACTTTGGTCAGTACATTCCTGTCTTGGAAATGACTAGACACATCCTGAAACTGTATATACTGAAGGATGGCATTTGCTTAATCTGAGGGATCAGGTTACTAAATCACCTTGAAGCATGGAGATATGGTCTTGGCTCTTCTGAACATTGTTTTTTTTAGGGTTTAATAAATGAATATAAGGTTAAACAAAAGCACACCACTCATTCAATTGAGTCATTTTAACTGTGTCCTTTGGACTTTATACCTTTCTTTCTTCCCACACATTGGTTCTATAGTTCCTCTCTTAGTGGGTTTGTAATGGGCTTAGAGTTTCAGTTCAGTAAGGCGATATGAAAGTGCTGAATTGACATATAACTAATTTAACTTAAAATTTGTCATTGTTTTCTTTTAACTTTTCAAAATTTGAAGAAGAAAAGAGACAAATTTCAAGACAATGAAATAAACTTTTCTAATCAAATAATTATTTGAAAGCAAACTAGTAGGATTTGCCCCAGGATCAGTACAGTTTTATTCCAGTCTCTAAAATGGAGATGGAGGGATCTTGTAAGTCAAGAATAGGATCTAGTTTTTAGTTTAATTTGGCCCATAGGGGTTGTGAGAGGAAACTTAAAATTTCATCTAGGTACTGTACTATGTTCCTTAAATTATTGCATTTAGTTCTCATACAATTCTGCAAGGTGGATAACCTATTAACAGATGAGAGAATGAGGCTCAGAGAAGTTAGTATTAACTTTCCAAAGGTTGGAGAGGTAGGAGCAGAGCTGAGATTCAAACCTTGCTTTGTGGAACACCAAAATTCATGCATATGACATAAAAGGCAAGAAAGACTTGTTTATATTAATACCTAGAATTGAAAAAAATGCCACATAGCCTTAGGTGTTTAGTAACTGTTACCTTAGAAGATGGGACTATTGCTCTGTGTGTTTGCCTTGTGACACTGGCTCTTGAATGATGATGATTGTTGCATGTCTTTTAAGGGTGCATTATATTACCTTTAGAGGTTATGTGTTCACATTTTAGTATTTTTTGAAATGACGATGTAATTTATAGTGTCTTTTTAAAAATGTTTATGAAATGGATACTAAGTCTTTTTTTTTTATTTGAAGCTCTAATTGTCTTTATTAAATGATTCATGAATTGGACACCACAGCATCTAGTAAGTAGAGAGGCACTCCCAAATGGCTACTATGTCTTGAAGTCACGTGTGTGTCTCAGAACTGCGGAAGTGTGGTATATGCGTATAGTCTGCATGTACAGTGCCTTAGCAGTTCGTTGTGTGCATTTTCTTCCCACCTCCTTCCTTTACTTAGCCTATTAACTTTTTTTTTGTGGTATTATATAAACTGAAGTACATATTAATAGTAAAATAGTCATTCTCTTTAGTTAGTGAATATTATAGTGTAGAAGAAAGTACTTTGATGTGGAAAATTCACATTGCACTGCAAATGAGCAGATCTGAATTTTAATTTTGGTTTTGCTAGTAACTTAATGTGTAACTTGAGGCAAGTCACTTCCCCTCTCTGAGCTTTAGTTTTCTCATCTCTAAAATGGAGTGGGGAGGAGAACTTTTTAGACCTGTCCAGCTTGAACAAACTGAATGCTCTCTCTTTAATGAAAAACGTGGATGCCTTAGATCCTTCTTAAAAACTGTATTTATTACCTTTCTACTATTTTTTTCTTTGTCTTCTTTCCTTTGCCTTCTCTCCTTGCCCTTTTTTCTATGGATCCTTGAGAGTACTATCAGATCCAATATATTAGAGAGGATGTGTTATTTTTGATACCCTACATTTACTAAGACAGGATATTTGAGAAATTAGGTACTTTGTAAATAGTTAGCAAATGAATATATGTTTTATCTGAGTTTAATAAAAGGATCCTTTAAATAAAATACCATACAGAAGATTTTAAAGTTTCTTTGGAAGGTAGTTCTGCCTAAATAATGAAATGTGTTTAGTCAAGTAAATTTATCTGCTCTCTGTGGGGCAGATGTATAAAGAAGAAAACTACTGGACCTGTTTTTGAAAAGTTTTCTGTCCTAGAAGGAGAAGGAATCTCCTTTAAACTTTGTGTTATGGAAAATTGCCAACATAAAATGCACATCACCAACTTTAGCAGTTACAAACCTGTGGCTAATCTTGTTTCATTTCTACCTCCACCCACTTGCCCCTTTTTTATTTTGAAGCAAATCCCTAGACATTTTTACTAGTTACTACCATATAGCATGATGAGTGTGACAATAGACATGCTAAGCTAAGTGAAGTGGAAATTGTTCATTTAAGTATATTTTGAGACTTGTATGTTATACTGTGCTAGGCGAGAGGAATTAGATATAATAATCTACTGTAGGGCAGGGGTAATGTAATTGGATAGACTGAATATACATATATAAAATAATATAGCAATGTGAGATCATATACCAAAATTGGAGATAGAGATTTTAAGTGAGAGATAACATTATTTCTGAATAAAAGTAGGATTTAGGGAAAAAGAACATTAAGGGGTGTGATGAGGGTGATCACATGGAGAAAGCATATAGTTAGAAAAATCTAACTTCAGCTTCATAGAAAAAGTTGTATCTAAATCTGTATCTCTGTATACCTTTTAGACCCCTACAGCATAATATTGACATACTTTAATCTTAAATCAATATTTGAAAAAAGCCAATTTCTGTATTACAATTTAGGACACACTGCTTTATGACTCTATCATTGTCTGTGGTGAATTGTTTGGCACATTTCATTAAAAAGCTTCTAAATATCGTATTACCACATGTACTAATGGATCCATTTTGTCTAGAATGTTTTTGTGTGTGCCACCAGCTTTCAAATATAAATCATTTTGAGATCTTAAATGGTGGTGTATATGTATGTGTTTAAATGTTAACCATTAGACAATTTTAAGATTACTTTGAAATATCTAGTTTACATCATTCTTGTCTTTTATGGAATTCTTGCGAGAAATGTTGTCATGGCATGAGTTTTCTCACATGAGAAAGTCTCCTTGAATTTAAGGAATTCTTACCATTATATATTATTATTTTGGAGTATTGACTTAAATACTTTGAAGTATTAATTGAGAATAAAATCTTAAAATATGTTCCATAATGCAGAGATTTTTAGTCAAAGGTCATGACCTCTTTTGAGCATCTTCTCAAAGCTTTGTGCTATCTCCTTAGAAAAACAAACAGTAATCTCCCCTTGTCCGTAGTTTTGCTTTACATGGTTTCAGTTACCCATGGTCAACCTTGATCCGGAAGCAGGTGGTCCTCCTTCTGACACGTTAGAAAGTCAGTAGTAGCCTAATACTAAGTCACAATGCCTACATCATTTACCTTTCTTCATCTCATCAGGTAGGCATTTTATCATCTCACATCATTATTAGAAGAAGGGTAAGTACAGTACAATAAGATGTTTTTGGAGGGAGAAAGACCACATTCATATGACTTTTGTTGCAGTATATTGTTTATAATTGTTCTATTTTATTATTATTATTATTGTTAATCTCTTACCATGCCGAATTTATAAATTAAACTTACCATAGGTATATATAGGAAAAAACAGTATGTATAGGGTTTGGTACTATTTGCTGTTTCAGGCTTCCACTGGGGGTCTAGGAATGTATCCACTGCAAGTTAGGGGGAATTACTGTACTTGCACACTTTGTCTTTCCTATAATTTCAGGGGATTAATAAGACCCTCAGAACCTGGGGTGTCTGGGTGGCTTAGTTGGTTAAGCATCTGCCTTTGGCTCAGGTCATGTTCCCAGGGTCCTGGGATCGAGTCATTGGGCTCCCTGCTCAGTCGGGAGTCTGCTTCTTCCTCTCCCTCTGCCCCTCCCCCTGCTTTTGCTCTTTCTCTCTCTTTCTCAAATAAATTTTAAAAAGACTCTCAGAACCCATCATGGGTCTGTGGATTCTAGTTTAATAAACTATTCTTTAATGTATAGGCAGAAAACACACTGCTAAAATTCAACTCAAATTTATTTCTGTGTGTACTGCTCACTTTTTACAAACAAGTGTCTTTCATTATTGAGTGATAAAAATTATGAAACTCATTATGCATATGCCTAATTTTGAACAATAGACCAAGATTTTATTTTACTTTTATTTTTTTTAAACATTTATTTATTTATTTTAGAGAGAGAGAAAGAGAGAGTATGAGCAGAGGGAGGGATAGAGGGAGAGAAAGAGAGACGACTCAAGCAGACTCCCTGCCAAGCGCAGAGCCCAACATGGGGCTCAGTCCAGGACCATGTCCAAGATTATGACCTGAGCCAAAATCAAGAGTTGGCTGCCCAACTGACTGAGCCACCCAGGTGTCCCTGAAAAATTTTATGTTTAAGTAATTTCTGCACTCAGACTGATGATCCCGAGATCAAGAGTAGCATGCTCTACCAACTGAGCCAGCCAGGCACCCCCAAAATAGAACAATTCTTAATTGAATTCTTGGGAAAAAGTAAGCTATAGCCTGCTTAATAAATATGTTGAATGATTTTATAAAAGATTTTGAAATAAGTATATGGTACTTCATATAATGGGGCGCTATCCATCCTGAATTAATAGGAAGTAGAATATGACTTTAAGAATGAGTAAATATATAAATACAGTTTTTTAAAGGTAAAGGAAAAAAATACTTTGGCCTAACTTACCCTTATATAGTTGAGATCTGTGGAGGAGAGGGTCTGTTAAAGTATTTTGAGTTGTACATTTGTGTTAAAATCATTCCTGTATGTGATATGGGGGCTTAGAAATGTGTCTTGGACTGAAAGGATTGATTCTCTGTGGAGCCCTGAGAGTGTGTTTATCATCCATCCATCTAGTTTGAGGGATGGTCCTAAGTAAGTTTCTTGGAAATATATGGTTTAAAAGATGGTGGGTTGCACCTTAAACGTAAGCATAATAGTGATTTTTTTTATTTTAATGTTTTTTATTATATTATGTTAGTCACCATACAGTACATCCCTGGTTTCTGATGTAAAGTTCGATGATTCATTAGTTGCGTATAACACCCAGTGCACCATGCAATACGTGCCCTCCTTACTACCCATCACCAGCTTATCCCATTCCCCCACCCCCCCCTCCCCTCTGAAGCCCTCAGTTTGTTTCTCAGAGTCCATAGTCTCTCATGCTTCCTTTCCCCTTCTGATTACCCCCCCTTTCTTCCCCTACCGATCTTCCTAGTTCTTATGTTCCATAGATGAGAGAAACCATATGATAATTGTCTTTCTCTGCTTGACTTATTTCACTTAGCACATAATAGTGATTTTTAGCATAAGCAGAATCCTCAGGAGATAGGAACAGTTGAATTAGCTGCTATTGAGACATTTGACTGTGAAGATCAGTGAATTTTAGGTGTATTGCTTTAAAATGATACCCTTTGTGACCTGTTAGAGTTAATAATTCTCTGAGTATCTAATGTACTACTAGAAAACAGCTTATTCTAATACATAGTAATAGATACATAGACTCTGAGAGCTAGGAGAAGGAGGATTTAACCATCAGTGATTTTGGCTCCTTTTCAGTGAATTTTGCGAATGGTCAGAGCAGTTAATTGGCCCAAGGTCGGGTGTTTAGTGGCAGTCCCAAGAGTTCAGTTATTCATTACTGATTTTTTAAAAAATTTTAACTGACTTAAATTCGAAGAGTTAACATATAGTATATCATTAGTTTTATATGTAGAGTTCAGTAATTCATCAGTTGCATATAATACCCAGTGCTCGTTACATCACATGCTCTCCTTAATGCCCATCACCCACTTACTCCATCCCTCCACTGACCTCCCCTCCCCCAGTTTGTTTCCTGTAGTTATGAGTCTCTTACGGATTGTCTCTCTTTCTGATTTCATCTTATTTTTCCCTCCCTTTCCCTATGATCCTCTGTTTTGTTTCTTAAATTCCACATATGAGTGAGATCATATAATTGTCTTTCTCTGATTGACTTATTTCGCTCAGCATAATACCCTCCAGTTCCTTCCATGTCGATGTAAATGGTAAGATCTCATCTTTTTTGATGGCTGAGTGATATCATATATATATTTTATGTATGTATATATACCACATCTTCTTTATCCATTTATCTGTCGATGGACATTGGGCTCTTTCCATAGTTTGGCTATTGTAGACATGGCTGCTATAAACATTGGGGTGCAGGTGCCACTTCAGATCATAGTGTTGTGTACATACCTAGTAGTGCAATTGCTGGGTTGTAGGGTAGCTCTGTTTTTAACTTCTTGAGGTTCTTCCTTGAGGATCTTGAGGAACCTCCATACTGTTTTCCAGAGTGGCTATACCAGCTTGCATTCCTACCAACAGTGTAAGAGGGTTCCCCTTTCTCTGCATCCTCACCAACATTTGTTTTTTTCCTGACTTGTTAATTTTAGGCATTTTGACTGGTGTGAGTTGGTATCTCATTGTGGTTTTGATTTGTATTTCCCTGATGCCAAGTGATGTTGAACATTTTTTCATGTGTCTGTCGTCCATTTGTATGTGTTCTTTGGAGAAATGTCTGTCCATGTCTTCTGCCCATTTCTTGACTGGATTATTGATTACTGATTTTTGATAAGTCTGTTGTGCTTACTGATTTTGGTTGTCTTCATTCTGGATCTCAGTTTCTGGAGAAGGAAGTATATTTACTCTAGCGCTTTTAGTATTATGGCTTTGATTCTCAATTGATAAATTGACTAAGAATTACCTGGATTTTTATACTCTTAATGTTTTTACTTTGCTGTACATGTTCTCAACCAATCTTTAGCCACAGTAACCCATGGTTAAAATGCTTATTCAGGTGGGTTCTTAGGAGCTTGAATCAGTTTCACAGCTGGAAACATAACTAAGAATCCACAAAGTCATCAGACACTCCCCTCATGTTTTCTCTACTTTCTGAGCTGATCCCTGCCTGCAACATTTAGTTGCAAGCTCTATCTATGAACCTGGCAAAGTTTTAAAGATAAACCAGGAAAGGATTTTTGGGAAGAGAATTTATTATAAGATTTAGTCCTTTTTAAGACATTTCTGGATGGTTCCCAGAACTAGAGACTGGAGGGATCATTCACATCCAAGTTCAGAGAAGTTATTTTTACTTCCATGAAGGGTCTGATTCCAAGTACTTATGTCACATTTGGTTGGTATAGACCTGGTGGGCAGGGAGAACACCTGCCCCTGCGTTGGTGACACTATAGCCAGGGCAAGGACCCTTAAAACAGTGACTCTTAAGCGGTTTTAATCCCAGCTTTTTAGCTGGATCATTCTTTAGCTTAATAATTCCCACTTTCTGGTGGAAAAATAATAATTGTCGAGGTACAAGCATTTTGGGAAAGAGGGATTTTCTTCAGCAGTTAGAGGTATGGTTAGTTCCTAATTGAATCGCAAAAAAATTATACTTGCTATAACTAGACTAGTTAGAAAACTGTAGGTCTCAAATCCTAGTGATACAATTGTGTAATATATTCTGCTGGTTTAATAAAACAACTAAAATGATATGAATGAAGCTCAACTAATGCTAATTTTTAATTAAAAAGTAAAAATAATGATTGTTGAAAACCATGGCCAGCTAAAGACAACACAACTTCACTGACAGTGAGTGCCTCTCTTGAAAATGTCAGAATTCCAGCTTTTGAGTGTGCATATGTGGTAGGAGCTTTGTAGCCTTGGGAGTTGCAGTATCCAGAGGTATTAATTGTATACAGATTGAAGTCTTTGGTAACATTCTAATAACATGCCCATTTTTGTAACTCTTAATCACTGGCTTAATAGTTTATTCATAAGTAGTCTTATGAATCAAAGGAAGATAATGCTTTCTAAATCATTTGTAGTCCATGGGAGGTTTGGTCCATTTTTGGATAATCATTACCTTAGAAGGTAATCTGTGAGCTTCTCCAGAGCATTGTTTCTCTGGCTGTGTTGAGAAATTTGTGAAAGGCTGGGTTTAAGTAGAATTCAGTGGGCTTCTATACCTCAGGACATTTGGTAGTCTTTGATATGCTTATATACTGTTGATCCCTGGTTGGGGGTAAAGCATACAGTTTCCCAGCCCCATTTACCATGATTTGGAAAACTGCCTGTTTTTAGGTTCAGCCTTGAGAACAGATTCAGAAGGTACATAAGAAAGTGACACAAGAGCAATTAGGAACTACAGCATACAGCATAAACCAGGAACTTCAAACTGCTTTGCTGCTGTTACGGGTTGGCATTCGCTCTAATAATCAGACTGAGTCTGAATTGCTTCTAAACTGAATCTAAACTGCTTCTATAAGCAGTGAAATACCTGATTCTACCAGCTTGTTCTGAATGATCTTAATCTTCGTGAATAGACTTTGGTAGTTTTAAATTACACCACACAAAATACATAATTAGTTATCTGCCTGAGTCAATTTTTGGGTAAACCTGTAGGTAGTGTATATGTAATGTTCATGGTAAACATAATACATTTTCTTGTTAACATCAGTTTTACTGAGTAACTTGAAATATTTTTATATTAGGTATATTATGGAGTCAAATGTACAACTTTCATGAATTCCTAAGCCAAACAGGGTATTTCCCTTTCTTTAGTTGTGTTCAAGAAGCCTGATTTTTGATAATACACTTAAAGTATTCGTATAGCTATGTATATTGGAATGCTATATTTCACTTTTCTGAGTCTGAAAGTTTTAGGGTAAAAATTTCATGTCCTAACATGAAGACATTTTTAGTAAGGTGAGGAGAGACTGTAGAACAATACTTTAAGAAAAAATCATGTGACTTATGGTAACTACTTTTTAAAAATTGTTTTCTCCCAGAATAGAATTGAACACATACTTTTATAAGCAATGGAACTGTATATTACCAAACTGTGTTAATAGGAACTCTACCCTTCTGTAGGCTTTACAGTAGAGAAGTTACCCCACTGGTACAGGCTTTGAGAACAGAAAGAGAAACAAAAGAAAATGGATATTGCTGAAAAATTTAAGTTTTTTTGTCAGCAGATAATTTTAGTGCTGTAGAATTGACATTTACTTTCTGATGGAGGAAGACTTGACTTTTTAAAGATGTCTTTGTGTTTTTTATATCACTCAAAGGAATTTGGAGTCTGATTTTTGTTAATGTCTAATATTTTCCAGGATAATGAAGCCTTAGAGGCATTTAATGCTGGCTAGAGTGCCATGCTCATGGAGCCACCTCAGTGTATAAAATAGTTGTGTAGTGCCCCTAAGAGAACTAATGAACCTATTGGGATTCCTAACCACCAAGAAGTATCTTAGACATTGAGGAAAATAGGATTCAGAGAGTTAAGTATTCATATGCCAGTGTCTGTGTAGGCAAACAGAGTGCCCATTATATCTACTTCAATGGGTGCTTACAACAGTGTTGGACACTAGCATCTTTTATTGAAAAAAGAAATGTTAACCAAGATGCTACAGCTATTCTTTTGTTTGTGGAAAAATGCCTTATAAGCCTTAATTTTTGAAAAGGGAGAAAGGAACCCACTATTCTTATCAGCTCGAGTACAGTAAATAGTTTGTGCATTTTGGGTTTGCATTTTGGCCCTTTATTTGTTGCTTACAGCCTACTTTCAGAGGTGGTTTTCTTTTATGTTGAGTCTTAAAACACAAAATAATGATTGCAGAGTTACTAAAATATAATAGAAAAGACGTAAGACCAATGATTCCCAGTATGCCTCCCGATGGAAGACTATCAAAAATTTTTAAGTATATACTTATCTACAAGGTGAAGCCTTTTCACAGTTGAACTAAAATGAGTTGGCTTGCTTTTGGCTAGAAGTGTGTCAACTCCAAGTGGTAACTTACTGATTAGAGGTTCACAATTAAGTGAATAAACAAAAGTGAAATTTTTGTTCAGTAAAAGAGGTTATTTGGTAGGCAAAATATTTCAAAGTATGAGACCCGTGGGGCCATATGTTTTAAAGGAATTTTGGGTGACTAAAAATATGTAACAAGGAACAATTCTTTGTTGTTCCCTAGACCCAAGAAATAGGTCCAACATGAATTAAATAGTTGATAGTCTCAAAAGTAATAAGCAGTTATCTTTCCATGCTCTCAGTGGCAGATGGTATTTTCTAAAGATGGTTTTAACAATATCTCCCATCTCACATGTTCTTTCAGTGTCATCTTGACTCCTCTCATCCTGAGGTGGGGTTTATGTCCCCTCCCCTTGAATTTGGGTGGTCTTGTGATCACTGTGAGCAATAGAATGCAGCAGAAGTTACACTGTGTGACTTCCAAGGTGAAGTCAGAAAAGGTGAGAGATACACTTTAGTTCTCAAATTAAACAAGTATGATTATTTGGATTGAGCTTTAAAAGTCTTTCTATTCTTGGGGCACGTGCGTGGCTCAGTCGGTTAAACATCATTGACTCTTGGTTTTGGCTCAGGTCATGATCTTGCAGTGGTAGCACTGAGCCCCTCATCGGGCTCCATGCTCAGGGTGGAGTCAGCTTAAGATTCTTTCTCTCTCCCCCTTAGCCCGTTCCCACTCTCCTGCATGCATGCTCTCTCTCTCTCAAAAAAAAAACAAAAACAAAAAAGGTCTTGCGTCTTGCTATTCTCGAAAGATATAAATCAGATTAGTAGCATCAATTATTTCTGAAGAATGAGATTGCTTTGGGGCACCTGGGTGACTCAGTCGGTTAAGCATCTGCCTTCAGCTCAGGTCATGATCCCAGGGTCCTGGGATTGAGTCCCACATCAGACTCCCTGCTTGCCAGGGAGCCTGCCTCTCCCCTGCCTGTGAGCTCTCTCTCTGTCTAATAAATAAATAAAATCTTTAAAAAAAAAAAAAAAAAAGAAAAAGAAAAGGTGAGAGAGTTGCTACCTAATACTAGAATCCTGGTCTTGAAGACTGCAGCTTTGTAAGCAATCTAGCCTGAGATTACCATGCTGCAAAGAAACCCAGACTCCTTCATGTGGAGAGATAGGAAGGATCTAAGATCAGGAGCTAGAACTTTTCAGCTAGAACTGTTTAGTTGAACCCTTTCCAAATTCCTAACTTACAGGTACTGTGAGAGAGATGAAAATGATTATTGTTGTTTTACGACACTAAGTTTTTTAGTGATTTTGTTACACAGCAATAAATAATCAGAGCACTGCTTTTCCTGAATCTGCTACTATATACCGAGATTTGACCATGTGGAAATGTCTGGTAAGGAATACACCCCAATGATTTGTTCTGGGATCTGACATTGACCTTATTTTGATCTTTTACTTTTGGAATATAAAAGGTTTTTTTTATCCTCGTACCCTGCACCCATTTGGAAAAGTCAGTCCATTTTTAAGTATTAAGTAGGGTGTATTTTGGTAACTGAAGGTATATCTCGTGTGTTGGGAAGAGCCCCTGATGTGTTTATTATGGCATGAGAGCGTGCGCATCATCTTTAGAAGCCCTTTTCACTGTACTCCGATTTTAGTTGCTGTCGATATTGATATTGGGCTTTCTATTAGTTTCCTAGGGCCACTGTAATAAAGTACCGCAAACTGGGTGGCTCAAACCAACAGAAATTTATTGTCTCGTAGTCTGAAATCCATGCTCCCTCTGAAACCTGCAAAGGAATCCTTTGTTGCCTCTTCCTGGTTTTCTTGTTGGCAATTTTGGTGTTCTTTGGCTTGTAGCTGTGTAACTCCAATCTCTGGTTTTGTTGACACATGGAGTTCTCCCTGTATCTTCACGTGGCTCTCTTCTTATAAGGACACCTGTGATAATTGGATTAGCAACCCACTCTGCTCTAGTGTGGTATCTTTTACCTTAACTAATTACATCCTCAATGATCCTATTTCCAAATAAGGTCGCATCCTGAGGTGCTGGGAGTTAGGAATTCAGCCTATCTCTTTTGAGGGAACACAGCTCAATCCATAACAGGCCTCAAGGGAGATTGGTGTAATTATGTTTTAACCATTTATAAATTTTTATTCCAGAGTAGATGTGAATAGCATTTTTCATCAGTACCCATGAAGTCTGTTCTCTGTATGGTAAGTCCCCCCTTCCTTCCTGCTTGCACACATAATACACATAAAATTTGATGGTAGTTTTTAAACTGTTTTGGCTCATTGGCCCCTTTGAGAATCTGATAAAAGCAGTGGATTCTTTCCCTAGAAAAATGTGCAGATGTATGCATGGGACTCTATTTGCGTACATACATACAGACACACAACAATATTTTGCTTGAAACTGTAACGTGTTCTTGAACTTCTACCCTTAAACCCCCCCCCCCCCCCGAAGCCTGTTCATGAACTTCTGGTTTAGAGAGTTCATTAATTTCGATTGGTTAGAGATACCTAATCCCCATTTCCCTTTTAGTGGAAAAACAAAAGGGAAAAGGAGGAGGAAGCAGAGGCATATGTGTAGGATGTATAGGATCCCCTCACGGTCATTGCAGCTCCATGTAGCTTTTTGGGGGGATTTTCATGTTTATGTGATATTTATCATGTGCTTATTAGTCTCTTTTCCCCTCGCTCCTGTTCCTCACCCCCATATATAACCTGTAGCTAAGTAAAATTGTAAAAAATATTATACTTTTCAGTAGAGAAGAAGAATCTAGGTTCTTTTAGATGTGTACCAGTATATAAACAGACTTTTATATCTTGTTAGATTAGCTCATGACCTCTTTAAATTCTGTTATTTTTTTAAAAAAAATTTTTAAAGATTATTTGAGAGTGAGAGATGGAGCATGTGAGTGCATAGTGGGGAGAAGCAGAGGGAGAGAGAAACTCAAGCAGACTCTGCGCTGAGCATGGAGCCTGACACTGGGCTCTGATCTCATGACCCTGAGATCGTGACCTGAGTTAAAACCAAGAGTCACCTGAGCTGAAACCAAGAGTCAGACACCCAAGCGACTGCGCCACTCAGGCACCCCAATTCTGTGTTATTTTTTGATTATTATGTCAAAATTATTTTGAAAAAGATAGTGGTCTAGGGTTTCTGACTCTGTGATAGAAGTGTATTTATGCTTTTCTTCACTTGTCCCCTTTCTCCAAAATAATATTGCCCAAACCTCACCCCTGAACATCTTAATGGGCTTTCCTTTTAAAAATACAGATTTTCTTTTTTTTACATACCTTGAAACTGGCTATAGGATATGTTTTAATTTTGCATTTAGCCTCAGGCATATTTATTATATTTCTGAAGCCTGGCATTCAGGTGTTGGTTTGTTTTTGAAGATATTATACCAAACAAGTATTTACTATTTTACATTGCTATGCATGGTAAGTCTAATAATAGTGAAATCACAGGAGATGAATTTTCAGACCAGACTGATTTCCTGTTGATGCATTTCTCATTTGTGTTCATTTTCCTGAATATGAGATATAGGAAATCATTATTTAGAATAGGCATTAGCAAACTATGGCTTTCACACTGCCTTCCTCTTTTTCTGAGTGAAGTTTTATTGGAACACGTCCGTACCCATTCGTTTACTTAATTATTTATGGCTGATTTTGTGCCCCAAATGGCAGAATTGAGTAGTTGATATAAAGATAGTATGGCCCACAGAATTGAAAATATTTACTACCTAACCCTTTACAGAAAACCTTTGCTAACTGTTGGTTTAGAATACTTTGTAATTCTTCCCTTTTAAGGATATTTAAATTTTTTTTCTTACTTTTCAGTGATGAAATCTGAAGGATATTAAAAGACCATCTAGCTCAACTTTTGATCTGGTGCTTGAATTTCCCTAGGTATTCCAACCAGGTGGTCGTCCAGCTTAGAGGCCTAGGACAGTAAGACAAAAATGGCATTGGATGTGCTATGTTAAACACAGAATGACCTCTGACTTGGAGTCAGTCAGTGACTCCCAATGAAAAGATAGATGATATATCTTAATCTTTGTCCATTGGGTCTCCCTTCTGTCTCCATTGGTAGGTTTTGACTTCGGCTTTGTTTACATGGTAAAGGCACAGAGGAGCCGAATTTTAAGAGAAAGACAGCTAAATGGACCCTACTTCAAGGTACAGCATTAAGTGGTGGAGATTTATAGGAAAGTGAATTGAATGGTTAGACATTAACTTGAGACTTTCATATTCAGTGCTTAGTTGCCCTAAATAAATTTATAACTGCTAAAACACAGAACTAAGTCCTTACAAATAAAGATTTGTCAGATTTTACAGTTTGTGTTAAAATTGCTGATGCAGAAAGAAACATATACAGGTAGAACAAGCCTAGACCTCACTGCAGAACTGTATTTGGTAGTTCTGTGTACTTCGCTACTTAGTGGACGTGGTGAACGTAGGCGATCTCTCAGGAGGTGGAAGAGAGGGGCATCTAATCCCAAGGTCAGCATTATTTGAAGGGCGAACGAATTTCTCACATTTCATTCTTGAAATCTAGCCTGTTTGAGTCTTGTTCTTCAGCAGTTTCATAGTTATCATCTGGTTTTTAATCTAATAGATTTTTCCATCTAATAAATGGAATGTAAATGTAAGTGATAAAGATTAGCAGAAGAAAGATAATAGCCTTTGTTTTTTTCTTTACGCTACCCTTTTATTTTCACTTTAAAAAAGATTTGTCAGGTGCAACCTACTGTCTGTCTCTCTGTCTTTGTCTCCCTGCCTCTGTCTGTCTCTTTCTCTTGCTCACTCTCATATTTTGAGAGTATACTTTTTGCTTTAATAAACCTTCCCTCCCGCTTGTGTTGCTCAAAAAAAAAAAAAAATTGTCAAACTTTTTTCTAACAGATGAAAATGAGTTTGTAAATAGTTAGAAGACAAAATATAGTGGGGACTGGCTAGTTGAGAGGAAAATTTGTGCTTTCAAATATTTTTTTGGTACCCTCTGACTTTTCTATTTTATAAAAAATGTTTTAAAAATATATAACACACGCACATAGTACATAATTTAAAAATGCACAGAAGGATAGGTAGTGAAAAGTAAATGCTCATCGTCTCCGTTCATTTGTCGAGTTCTCCCTCTCAGATGTCACCATCATTACCAATGTTTTGGCTTTTTTTGCCAGAAGTGATCTATGTATTTATAAGCATGTGCATACTTCTTTCCATTCCTTTTTCGTAAAAGTTGGTGTATCATATGATATATTACTTTCTTGACTTTTAAGATTTATCATGAATGCTATTGCATATCAGAATAAATATGTTGAACCACCTCATTCTTTTTTTAGACGCAGAGTATGCCATTATAATAATATACCACTTTGTTTGCTCAGTTACCTGTTGGTGGACATTTAGGTTTTTAACTTTCTGATAAGAGGTAGACAGTAAATATTTTAGGCTTTGTGGGCCATAAAGTCTCTGTTGCAAGTACTCAGCTCTGCTGTTGAAGTATAAAAGCAAGTATGGGTAATTCATAAGGCTGGATGTTGCTGTGTTCCAACAAAATTTTATTTATAAAAAATGGAATTAGGAGAGATTTGGCTCTGGAGCAATAGGTTGCCATCCTCTGGTTTAGACTCATAGTAGGAGAATAGGGAATTAACTGCAGCTTTTTGAGCAGGTGGGTGTCTCAGAAACTCATCTACCGAATGATAAAAGCCCAGATTTAAGGCAGCAGACTATTCTATACATCCCACATTGCTAGCGAAGTCAGGTCTCTGAGAGCTCTGCCAGGGTTTTTCTCCCTAATAGTGCAGTAGCATGGGTGGGGTCTTTAGGTTAAAGTTCTTCATTCCCTGAGCTGGACAGGTATTATGTTCTAAAGGTTAGATTTAAAGATTTTTTTAAATCCCTGCCTATTATTTCTTCCATTTTACCTTGAAAATGGGTTAGGCAGTGTTTCTCAAAGTTTGGATTCCAGGCAGCCTGCCTTAAATCAACTGTGATTCCTGAATTTGGAAAGGGCTCTTATGGAACTATTTAAAACTGTAAAAATGTAATTATGTGTCCAGTCTTTTGTGTATTACATTTATCCTCACAAAAATGATATGAAGTGAAGAGGTAGTTGGGTATGCTATCTGTATTTCAGAGATGAGAAAACCAAAGAACTAAATAGGTAAGTAAGTTCACCCCCAAGATAAATGGGTGTATCTGGATTCTAGCCCACCCCTGCTAGACTCCGAGCCCAAGGGTTCCTTCTGTGTCATGGCATGAGGTTATATGAAAGGCTTGTTTCCACAAAGGGCCTACGTTATTTAGCAGGAAACAGTTTATAGTGGGGCCTGATTTCATACAGTACTGAAAATGGGTTCACTAGAGATTTAGTTTCCTTATCTGGGGAAGGAAACACTTGCCTTCTACCCTCTTAGGTTCAGTGACTGGTGCCTGCTAATTGAACTGACAAAAGACAGATTAACAGGAGGAAATGGGTGTGTGTCTGTGTGTGTGTGTATGGTATATACACACACTTTTTTTATGTGCACTAGGGTTTTCATGTCACAGGAAAGACATGAAAACCCACAGAGAGGTGGTAAGACTTGAAAGCTTATATACCATATTAACAAAGAATGATAAATTATGAAGTGATGGGTGGGAGGTTGGGTGAAATAGGTGATGGGAATTAAGGAGTACACTTACAATGAGCACTGAGTAATGTATAGAATTCTTGAATCACAGTGTTGTACACCTGAAACTAATATAACACTGTATATTAAATACACTGGAAGTAAAATAAAAAACAATTTAAAAAATAAAGTCAATTAAAAATGCAAAAAAAATATGGAGAAGTGGCTAGACAAAGGAAAAGGAGTTTGGGCTTCTAGAAGCAGTAAATTGTAGGAAGTTAAGTATATGGGGAAAGTAACAGAAGATAGGGGTTATTTTAGTAAGGTTTGTTGTGCAGACTCATCTCAGTGCTACCTTTATTTACATCATCTCCTTGGCCATAAAACTCCCCCAGAGTCCTCATTACGGCAGTCCTCATTTCTCAAAAGTTCCTGCTTTTAGTCAGGTAGGGGAGGCTCAGGGAAGACTTCTTTCTGCATCTGTTAAATCTCAATTGCCTTTAGCTGAAAGTAATCCATATGCCAAAGTGACATATTTTAAGGTATATATTCTGATCCGTGCCACTCTCCCTCACAACATTTCTATTTTTCACAGTTACATACCATACATGTTTTCAAAATTCAGTGATTCTTAGGATTACTTTGGTATAGGTATTTGTAGAAATATGTTTGAATTTGTTACTTAGCTTAAGCAAGACCCCAGAGCTTCTTGTCTTCCACCCTTACTGCCTCTCTTGATCTGGGTTTTTTATTTCTAACATTCCAATGAATGATTCTGTCTAGGTAAGGTCTTTCAGTGGGTTGGGTGGAGCAGAGTTGGAAATAAGTCCACTAACCTTTGATAAGTGCGTATTTCTTAACCTGAGGATAATGTCTTTTTATTCAGACTGATACTGACAATAATTAAGCCCAACTAAACGGTCTTTGAGTCAAGTTCTGTTTGACCGTAGACCTCTTCTGCTCTCTCTCTTTGTTGGCTGCCTCTGGAAATGGCCCAATGGAAGTCCTGGTAAAATCTAATTGCCTTTAAATTTTAATTGTTTAAGAGTCTACCTGAACCAGTAAATAGTTACATTTCTGTTCTTTGTTGCTAGGTAGGCCTCTCGACTCTTATTGTGAAATGATGTGGAATTTTAAGAATTTGCCTTATTTCATATGTTAAAATTTCTGTGAAGCAGATTTTTGTCTCTTATGTGCCAAGAAGGCCCCGTTCAGAAATGCACCTTCAAGACTATCTTTTCCAAACTTTTCACTTTCTCTGAACTTCTCTTCCAGTGCTGTGCACTCAGTCCTTATCCATTGAGTTGATTGATGCCTTTACCTCAACTGACAGGACAAGTAGAAACTTTATCCCCCACACCCCACAACCCCCCCCCACACACATAACCCCCCCCAAACTGTGGGATTTAGTTTGAAGATACTGGTTCAAATTTGGCTCTGCCCATAGGTGTGCTGAGCAACCTAACGCAAGTAGATTATTAAAGAGACTTGTAGGAGATTGTATCTGAAAGCATGAGATATACGATTTTTTGTGCTTAATAGATTTTCCTTTTCCTTTCTTCGCTTTGTTATTTATTTTTCTCGTCACAGGTGAGTCTTCTGTAAAACTTGGCTTCAAGCCTTTGGAATTGCCTCTTAATTCCTTCCTCCCACCATGCCCAACTCTCCACATAATTGTTCACGATTGTCTTTCTGCTTAGCAAGTGTCTGAAACAACTAGTTGACAAGAGTATTAAGAGTTTTAATTGTAGTAAGTTTTTAGCTCTAATACAGGGAAAGGAATCCCCATTTCTTGGTACTGAAGAGCTGCCTTTTTTTCTTTGCTAGATTTTTTGTTCTTTTCTTGTTATTGTAATACCCCAGTCTCTCACTTTGATAGCTTTATCTATTTGAGAGAACTCTTAAAAAAAAAAAAGTTCAAATGGGAGAGGGAGGACCTGGTCTTTCCTCATTCATCTTAACTAAGTTTCTAAAACTAATTGAAAGAAGATGATTGGTCTTACCCAATATTAGGACATTTATTATGAGAGTATAGTTGTGTTACAAAGGGGCAGTTTGCATTGACCTAGTGAGTGCTATTCTGCATTTGTGGCCATTTCAGGCTCTTTTTGCCCTTAAGACCTATTGCATGTCCTCTTTTTACAGATAAGGAAACAGGTTCAGAGTAGTAATTTTATCTTAGGATCTCCTGGCTTCAAAGTGGCAGCATCTGGACTTGAAGTCAGTGAATATAGGAAGTGAGTAAATGTATCTCCATTTAAGTACGTTTATAATATGTTTTCTTAATATAAATGCATAACGTAAGACCACTGGAAAAACCCACGTTAGCAAGAAAACCTTGAAAATAATAGTGATATTTGGTGCCCAGCATTTTTACCGGTCTTTTAAAAGCTTTTTGCCTCTTTAACTTTGGAACCATAAGAGAAGGTATTTTTTTTTTTTTTAATTTCAAGTATAGTTTACACACAATGTTACATTAGCTTCAGGTGTACAACATAGTGATGCAACAAGTATGTATGTTATACTATGCTCACCACAAGTGTAGCCACCAGCTGTCACCATATAACTCTATTATACTACCATTGACTAAGTTCTTTATGCTGTACCTTTCATCCCTGTGACTTACTCTTCCATGACTGGAAGCCTCCACCTCTCACTCTCCTTCACCCATATTTGCCTATTCCCCTGCCCCTCTTCTCTGGCAACCACTAGTCTTTTTCTGTATTTATGGGTCTGTTTCTACTTTTTGTTTATTCATTTGTTCTGTTTTTTAGATTTCACATATGAGCGAAATCATATGGTATTTGTCTTTCTCTGTCTGACTCATTTCACTTAGCATAATACTCTCTAGGTCCATCTTTGTTGTCCCAAATGCCAAGATTTCATTTTTTTTTTATGTTGAGTAATGTCCACTGTGTGTGTATCTATATATCTGTATATCTGTATATCTGTATATCTATATATATCTTCTTTACCCGTTCATCTATGGAGACTTAGGTTGCTTCCGTATCTTGGCTATTGTAAATAATGCTGCAGTGAATATAGGAGTGCATATCTTTTTGAATTAGTGTTTTTGTTTTCTTTGGGTTAATAGTCAGTAGTGGAATTACCGAATCGTAGGGTAATTGTGTTTTTAATTTTTCAAGGACCCTCCATGCTGTTTTCCACAGTGGTTGCACCAATTTACATTCCCCTCAGCTGTGCAGGAGGGTTCCTTTTTCTCCACATCCTCACCAACATCATTATTTTTTGTCTTTTTGATACTAATCATTCTGACAGGTATGAGGTGATACGTTATTGTGGCTTTGATTTGCATTTCCCTGATAATTTGTGATGTTGGGCATCTTTTCACGTGCCTGTTGGTCATCTGTATGTCTTTGTTGGAGAAATATCTATTCAGGTCTTCTGCCTATTTTGAATCGATTATTTGTGGGTTTTGGTGTTGAGTTGTATAAGTTCTTTATATATTTTGGATATATTATTTGCAAGTATCTTCTCCCATTCAGTAGGTTGCCTTTTCATTTTATTGATGGGTTTCTTTTGCTATGCAAAAGCTTTTTATTTTGGCATAGTCTCAGTAGTTCATTTTTGCTTTTGTTTCCCTTACCTGAGGAAACAGGTAGAAAAACACTCACTCCTAAGGCTGAAGTCAAAGAGATTACTACTGCCTGTGTTTTCTTCTAGGAGTTTTATGGTTTCAGGTTTCACATTTAGGTTGTTAATCTGTTTTGAGTTTAGTTTTGTGTATGGTGTTAATAAACTGGTCCAGTTTCTTTTGCATGTAGCTGTCCAGTTTCCCAACACCATTTGTTGAAGAAACTGTCTTTTACCCATTGTATATTCTTGCTTTCTTTGTTATAGATTAATAGACCATATAAGCATGGGTTTATTTCTGAGCTCTGTTCTGTTGCATTAATCTACGTGTCTGTTTTTGTGCCAGTACCATACTGTTTTGATTACTACAGCTTTGTAGTGTGTCCTAAAATCTGTGATTGTGATACTTCTAGCTTTGTTCTTCTTTCTCAAGATTGTTTTGGCTTATTGAGGGTCTTTTGTGGTTCCATACAAATTTTAGTATTTGTTCTAGTTCTGTAAGATAGGTATTTTTTGAAGAAAATACTCAGCTGCTACTGTTAAGTGATGTTTTCTAAAAGGCAGCTCAAGAACAGTAAAAATAAATATGAATCACATTTCATAGCTCTTCCAGCCCAGCACACAGGAATGATAATGCTGCTGTTTTTCCTCAGTATTGCAGTGCTGCAGCTACTTTTCAGCAGATGACAGGAGCTTTAGATATCTTGCTATGTAGTAGAATCACACAACAGGAATTAGAACAGCATGCTCTAGAAGGATTGGCAGCATTTTCTTTCCTGGCTTCTGTCTTTCTCGTAGCTTCTGGCTACATTGGCAGGACTATGTGGAAGATGTGACAAGTCCGGACTTGCCTTGAAAGAATTCTCATTTGTTTTGGCTTTGCCATTAAATTAGGGTGAAATAAATGTATTGGTGGATGGGGGGAATCAAGAATACCTAGATACAGAGTTTAAAAATACTTAGTGCCTGTAAAATTTTTGGTGGCATTGTGATAAAGTGGGGTACTTGTGGGAATTCTATTCTTTCTTCCCTGAAGAAAACCATGTAAATCACATGTAAATAGCTTTGGGCTGGTTACCTGAAACTGGTAAGAAGCAGTTTCATTCTTCAACCATCTTAGCAAGCAGCCTTTATGTTGCTAAGCTTGCGGAGAAAGAATTAAGTTTGGTAAAAATTTTGTGCTGTTTGGTGTTAACAGATTTGCTGTTTAGGCTTTAGAGGGAAGTTGTCTTTGTAGATGAGGGAAGAAAGTAATGTAGTTTGTTAGTTTGGGGTTGAGCCAATCATATATTCAGGCTGTAAATCCTAAGTTATTAAAGGAAAAACTGCCTTATATTTTTTTCTGTTTTAAATGCATATGTACACTTGTGGAAAACTTTATTGTGTTTGGTATCTAGTCGGTGCTTAATAAATATTTATTGAATAAACTCTTACATATGAAAGAAATGAAGCTTAGAGAATCAGATGACTTGTTTTAGGTCATGTCTCAGTACACTGTGGTTAACATGTAAGTAGCATATAATTGTTATTGATACCTACCAGATTTGTTAGGTATGTTGATGCACAGTTTTCTTCGTATCTCTTCTATGAAGTTATTAACATTATAAGTTTAAATGAGCTATTTGTTTTAATTAGGCTCTTGGTCACTAAAATCTTGAAATAGTCTTATTTAGACCTGAAGCTGGTTATAACTAGAGTAACCATATAACTTATTGTGCAGACTGAAACACTTCAGAGGGCTCTACTGAAACTTAAGTTGGGATAGCATGTATAAACCAGTTTTTTCCAGGTAAGCCAAGACATGTGGTCACACGATGTTTTTATTTTTTAAAGTAAAATTTTTATTGGTGTATAGCATACATTCAGGAAGTCTTACCAGTAGCCCAGAAGCCTGCCTCACACCTCTTCTGGTCACTACTTCTTTGCAGGATAACCATTGTTCTGACTTTTAACTGATGAGTTTCGCCTGTTTTTGAACTTCATGTAAATGACACTATATAGTATACACTTTGTGTGTCTGGCCTCTTTGGCTCAGTATTCTCTTTCTGAGCCCCAAGCATGTCGTATGTAGTGATTGTTCCTTCATTTCGTTGTTTTTAAATATTCCATTGTATGAATATAATATACATTTGGGGCCAATAGGAACAGTGCTCCTATAAACATACTTGTTTATGAATTTTTTGGTGAGCATATGTACTCATATATGTTGGGTATATAATTAGGAGTGGAACTGCTAAGTCATATGATATGTTAAGTGTTCAGCCCCAGTAGGTAATACCACTTTTACGAAGTGTTAAAAACCTGTCTGTGCTTCCTCTAGCAGTAGGTGAAGAGTTCCAGTTTCTCTGCATCCTTATCAGTACTATGTGTTGTCTGTCTTTTTCATTTTAGCCCTATTGGGGACAGTATAGTGGGATCACATTGTGATTTTAACTTGAAAACTAATGAAGGTGAGCCCCTTTTCATGTGCTTATAGGTTATTTGGATATTCTTTGGTATTGCCGTTCGGATATTCTCCTTTATGCTTCCCTCAGGCCTTTCCCATTTTTCTGTTGGTTTATCTCTTCTCCTTATTGAGTTTTAGTTCTTTATATATTCTAGATAGTAATCAGTTGTTAGTATACATACTACAAGTATCTTTTACTCTAATTTGCCTTTTCTCTTTATTAATAGTATTGTGGGATGAACTTAATTTTAGTGTCTTTCAGTTAATCAGTATTTTTCTTTTCTGCTTAGCACTTCTTGTGTCCTGTTTAATAAATGTTTGCCACCCCAAGATCATGGAGATGTTCTCCGTCATCCTCTAGATATGTAATTATTTTACCTTTCACATTTAGGTGGTATAGTCTGTCTAGAATTCATTTTTGTGTGTGGCATGTGGGAGAAGTCAGGATTCATTTTATGTAAGGATAATGAATTGACTGCACTATTCTATCTTTGCTCCAAAAACACATTCCTGTAGCTCTATAATACATCTTGTTATATGGTAATGAATTTCTCCAGCTTTGTTGTTCTTAGTGCTTGTCTTGGCTATTCTTGTCCCTTCTATTTCCATAACATTTTAGAATCTTAGTTTCCATCCACATGTAAAATAACTTAGAGTTTGTTGGGGATTGTACTGAATCTAAGGATGGTGAGCTGACATTGTATGAAGATGTCTTCTAATCCAGGAATGTACATTGTATATCTATTTATTTAGGTATTGTTTAATTTCTCTCAGTGTTCTGTAGTTTTCAGAAGAGAGGTCTCAGATATCTTTCAGATTTCTTTCTTTTTTTTTAAAAAAGATTTTATTTATTTATTTATTTGACAGAGAGAGAGAGAGAGACAGCCAGCGAGAGAGGGAACACAAGCAGGGGGAGTGGGAGAGGAAGAAGCAGGCTCTTAGCGGAGGAGCCTGATGTGGGGCTCGATCCCGTAACACCCGGATCACGCCCTGAGCCGAAGGCAGACGCTTAACGACTGCGCCACCCAGGCGCCCCTCAGATTTATTTCTAACTTTTGGTAGTTTAAAACACATAATTTATTGAGGTAAAATTTATACAATATATTAATTACTTTATTTTTTTAAAGATTTTATTTACTTATTTGTCAGAGAGAGAGAGCACAAGCAGGGGGAGCAGCAGACAGAGGGAGAAGCAGGCTTCCCAGAGCAGGGAGCCTGATGCGGGACTGGATCCTGAGCTGAGGCAGATGCTTAAATGCCTGAGCCACCCAGGCGTCCGTATATTAACCATTTTATTTATTTTATTTTTCTTTTTTTAAAAGAATTTATTTATTTATTTATTTATTTATTTGAGAGAGGAAGAGAAAACATGAAAGTGGGGTGAGGGGCAAAGGGAGAAGCAGACTCCCTACTGAGCAGGGAGTCTGACCTGGAGCTCCACCCAGGGACTCTGGGATTTTGACCTGAGCCCAAGGCAGACGCTTAACCGACTGAGCCACCCAGGTGCTCCTAACCATTTTAAAGTGAAGAATTCAGTGACATTTAGTACATTCACGGCATTGTGCAGCCACCACTTCCGTCTAGGTCCAAAACATTTCCATCACTGCAGAGTAAAACTCCTTAAGCAGTTTCTCTTCACTACCCACTCTGCCCACCCTTCAGCCCCTGCCAGCCACCACCAATCTGCATTCTGTCTCTATGGATTGATTTATTCTGGATATTTCTTTTTTTTTTTTTTTTTTTTTTTTAAAGATTTTATTTATTTATTTAACAGAGAGACAGCCAGCGAGAGAGGGAACACAGCAGGGGGAGTGGGAGAGGAAGAAGCAGGCTCATAGCGGAGGAGCCCGATGTGGGACTCGATCCCGGTACGCCGGGATCACGCCCTGAGCCGAAGGCAGACGCTTTAACGACTGCGCTACCCAGGCGCCCCCTATTCTGGATATTTCTATACATGAAATCAATGCAGTATGTGACGTTTTGTATCTGGTTTATTTCAGTTAGTATGTTTTTGAAGTTCATTCCCCTAGTGTAGTGTGTGTCAGTTCTTCGTTCCTTTTTATGGCTGAATACTATTTCGTTGTAGGTGTATGCCGTAATTTGTTTATCCATTTATCTGTTGATGGACATTTTGAGCTATTTGTATAGTTCGGCTGTTGCAAACGGTGTTGCTATAAACAGGCATGTACATGTACTTGTTTGAGTACCTGTCGGCAGGTTTTTTGGGGTATATACCTAGGAGAGGAATTACAAGGTCATATAATTCTGTGTTTAACTTTTTAAGGCACTACCAGCCTTTCCCACAGCAGCAGAACCATTTTACATTCCCATAAGCAGTGTACGTGGGTTCCAGTTTTTCTGTGTCCTCATCAATACTGGCTATTTTCGATAGTGTTTTGGATGGTGTGATAAGTGCTATAGTTTTTTTGTTGTTGTTGTTACTTCATTTTCTGTGTTGCTGATGTATAGAAATACATTTGCTTTTTTTCTGTATAAACCTTGTACTTAGTGACCTTTTTAAATTCACTTAATTTTAATAGTTGATGTATTTATTGGATTTTCTCTGTACATCTGAATTTCTGATTTTCACATGCTTTCTTATTCTTCTGTTGTTTTTTTATAGTAGTTTGTTTATTTTATGGATGCAATATTCTTGTGACTGGCTTGAAGAATTTCTGTTAGAATTTAAATTCTCTGTAAAATTTTTATTACCTTCGTTTCCTTTGTGGTTAATTCTGTTGCTTTTCATTTTGGTCCTTCTTAATTTTGTTAGGTATTTCTTAAATATCTGGTAATCCTTGGTTATCTATTCATATTTATGAAGGACCAGCATGATTGATTTTGGTGATTCATACTGGCTTCCTTTCAGTTTTTTGAGGTCTCTTTCTCTAAAAGAGCTTTCTTCTAAACGAGATTACTGATTGAGAGTTCTGCGTGAATTTGTCTTGAGGGCCAACGTTAGTCAGATAGGCTTAGGACCTAAAATTTATTTTGAGGCTGAAGTGCTGTGAGACTTTTTTCCTTTTGGTTGCTTTAGTTTCCTTTCTCCTGATTCTCCACCTCCCCCACCAAAATATGTGGATGTTAGGAGCAATGTCAGGTGCAGCCCTACTTACTCCTCTTTTCTTCCTAGCACCCATGCTGGATGTCCTTCTCAGCCGATCTGAATACTAAGCCCTGGGAGCTCAAGTTTGTACAGGAAGTAAGGCTGTCATGAGTGGCTCTGCTGTTGTGAGAGCAGTCCTTTAATGATCTTGATTTCCCTCTCCTTTCATTCAGCTTCTTGATCCTGAGCTTGGTATTCTCTGTTCAGGGGCTTGGGGTAGCTCTTGCCTCCGTGTAAGTCCTTTCCTATGCTTGCTTTGCTTGGGTTGCTATTTCTTCTGCTATGGCTTCTCTGTCAGTTTAGTCTTGGCTGTTTCTTCTAGAAATACTTTCCTTCTTACTTTCCTTCCTTCCCTCCTTTCTGCTTGTTAATGGGTCTGTTTATTATCTTCAGGTTGTTATGAATTTATTATTTTTATCATTATGAAAAATTTGAACATAAAACACATGTATCTACTCTCTATCTTTAAGAAAACATAAATACAATTGAAGTTCCTATTCTCTTTTTCTGATTGTGTTGCACTCCTCATGCATCCATTAATATTATCATGTATGTGCATTTCTAAACAACAAAGAGCATTGTTTTGCATGTATTTGAGCTTTGAATAGTGACATACTGCACGAAACCTTCTGCATCTTGTTTTTTTTTTTTCCATTCATCATGGTTCTTTTGTTTGTTCTCTTAGTATACTATCTTTTCTGCAGTTCTAGTAGAACTTGGACAGGGGAGAATAAGTCAGCCCATATATTTCTTTCTGTGACTTTTTTAAAAGGTAGATTTAAGTACCTTTTGGATATATTGTCACTACAGACATGGAAGAGAAAGGACTTGGTGTTACCTCTTCTTGTTCCAACTGGTGATGATAGGTGAATATGATACCTCACCATGAAATACAAGCTAGGCGATTGAGTCTTGCTGTTGACCTCTATTTGGTGTTATAAATCCTTTTGGAGACAGAGAAATAGGATTCATTTGTGTGTAGAATTTAACAGGAATTTTTAGAAGTCATTTAGTACAAAGTGTACTAACGAAGCCCAGGCCCAGAGAAGGTGAATGACTTGTCCGAGGTGATCCAAGGGGAAAACACAGGGATCAGAAGCCAGTTTTGCAGTTCGTTGTTCTTTCCACCTTACTGCAGTGGACCAAAGGTGAAAGTCCCCTTTTTGTTAACATTCGACTTTAATTTTTGTCTGTCCTTTAAAATATTTATTTCAGTACCAGGAGATTTTTAGTACATAAGAATTAACATAGATTTTTGAACTGATGTTTATTTGCTGTGTTTTCCTTAGGATCAGAATGGTTTCAATCCCAGAATACTATGAAGGCAAGAATGTCCTCCTCACGGGAGCTACCGGTTTCCTAGGGAAGGTACTCCTGGAAAAGTTGCTGAGGTCTTGTCCTAAAGTGAATTCGGTGTATGTTTTGGTGAGACAGAAAGCTGGACAGACACCCCAAGAGCGAGTAGAAGAAATTATTAGTGGCAAGGTAAGTGGGGAAAATGATCATTTGGAGAAAAGAAAAGAATGTGTGTTTGTATGTATAATTATTATAATCATCAGCTGTTCAGTTTATTTCTTCAGTGTCCTGAAAAAAATTAGTGAAAAAAAATCCTACAGTAAAACTGGATATGAGTTGTGATAGTAGGAGAAAGAAAGCTTTCTTCTGTAGTGGGCAAATTGTATAACAAGTTCTAAAATACCTATTATGTTAGGTATTTAATGTATTTTTAGAATATTCGAGACCTATTGTAATGACTAGATATTTTAGATAGTATTCAGAATAGTAAATAATTAAGAGGTAGTTTCTAACTAGTACCTACTATGCTATGAAACACTGTCCTTTGATAACACTTAAAAATTTGTAAGCACGGGGGCGCCTGGTTGGCTCAGTCGTTTAGCGTCTGCTTTTGGCTCAGGTCATGATCGCAGGGTGCTGGGATTGAGCCCTGTGTTGGGCTCCCTGCTCAGCAGGGGGCCTGCTTCTCCCTCTCCCTCTGTTTGTGTTCCCTCTCTCACTGTGTCTCTTTCTGTCAAATAAATAAAATCTTAAATAAAAAAAAAATTTGTAAGCACTGATTGCTCCCTACAGCAGTGTTAGGAAGTAGCAAAGTCACATACTCCCATTTGACCAATAAGAACATGGTGACAGAGGGGTCATTTAGAATACAAGAATAGGTCATGAATTTTGAAACTTTAGAAAAATATTGCTAAGAAAAAATGGGAATGAGCTGGAGTAAAATTATTTCATAGTCGTAAGCTTTGAATTCTCTCAGAATGAATGAATTTGTCTGACATTCATTGACAGTAAGTTTAGTATAGTAGCTATGTAATTTTTTAGTTATTAGGTAGTATCTAGTACCTTTTGATCACTTGTAATTACTATGTTTTAATCCCCCTCCCAATGACTCCCTTCCCTGGTAAGAGGTTATTTATTGTTACTCATTTTTTATATTTCAGAAAACATTTACTGTGCATAATCAATGTTGGGCGCTTGACTTGATGTAGGGGGTTGAATTCAGAGATAAATAAGATAGAGTCCTTGCCTTAATGGGATAGAAAATGTTTAAGAGGAAAAAGGGAAAGAAGAGGGAGTGTAGGGGCGCCTGGGTGGCTCAGTCGTTAAGCGTCTGCCTTCGGCTCAGGGCGTGATCCTGGCGTTCTGGGATCGAGCCCCACATCAGGCTCCTCCGCTATGAGCCTGCTTCTTCCTCTCCCACTCCCCCTGCTTGTGTTCCCTCTCTCGCTGGCTGTCTCTATCTCTGTCAAATAAATAAATAAAATCTTTAAAAAAAAAAGAAGAAGAGGGAGTGTGGACGTGTCAAGAGAGACTGGATAGGAGCAATTACTGGCGTTAAAGTCTTGGCTAGAATGGAGAGCCTGAGTAAAATGTCAAAGATTTGGGCATCTCCTCTGGGGCTCCAGGGCAGTGGATCTAAAAACTTTCCTCCACAGGAAGTCTTAATTTGTAAAGAAAAAGAATACCTTACACTTAAAGCCTGAAATTTTATTGAACTTTTGTGATTTAACCTGGTTATAAATTGTATGGAGTTGAGATGCCAGAAGCTCCTCCCTCCTGGCCACACCTCCCAGTTGTGACAACCAAATATGTCTCCAGATATCACCAGAGGTTCCCTCGAGAGTAAAATTTCCCCAAGGTGAGAACCACTAATGAATGTCTCCGGGAAAAGATACTCCATTAATATGGTGGCAGATTGAACTAAAATAATTGACCACGAAATAATTCTAGAAAAGGAATGAAGTATATCAAAGAGGCCATTAGTGAGCATAGTAAAGTAGGAACTGGTTGGGGTGCCCATGGATTAAAAGCACTGGAAGAGATAGTGTTGAATAAAGAGATGGTAGCTAGAGAAGGGAAGAGTATCAGGTTTGAGATGTAATTTGTGAAGCAGCATGAGCCAGTCTTGGTGGTTGGAGATACCCGATATGAAGGGGAGTTAAAGGTCATTGGCAATGTGGGAGAATGAAAAGTGTGGATTCAAGGTATTAAAAGTACTTTTCTGATCATTCCTCAGGTTGTTTTTTTTTTCTGCCCGCCCCCTAAACATCTCTTCTTAATAGATCTAGTTAGGTGATTACTCAGCACCCTCTGTTTAATGTGAGACAAATGGTTGTATTTTAATAGATTTGGAAAAACCTTCATCTAGTCTGGACCAAGGGTGCTACATCACTGCTACTACCTGGGCGATATTCTCTTCCCAGGGCTACCTGTATGTGGTTAGTAAAATCTGTACGGGTAGTCTGGCTCTTCCCTTCCGTGAACTCCAGACCCACAGGCCCAGTTACCTCTACTAGAGCTGTCTTCTGGGTGTCCCAGAGGCCATTTTCACCCAACATTCAAAAAACCGAACTTTGTGTCTCCATAACTGTATTTTGATCTCTTCCCAGGTTTTCCACCTAATGAGTTTATTCACTTAACAAACGTTTATCATGTCTACATCTTGCCAGGCACTCAGCTAATTAGGACCTGTGTGCCGAGCAAAATAGATGTAGTCCCTGTCCTGGTGGAGTTCACATTTCCTTATCCCTCATATTCAGTCATTGACCAAGTCTTATTGAATGATTTTAACTCCCCAAATGTTAATGCTCTCTCACTTCTAGGTGGTTATATATGCTGCTTTCTCTGCTTCGAACACTATCCTATTTTATGATTTCTGGTCCTTCCCAAGCTGGGTTAGTTGTTTCTCCTGTATAGTCTCATAGCACTGTAATATTACCCTTAAAGCATAGTATTTTAATTGTGTTTACTTGTCTGGCTTTTCCTATCAGATTCTAAATAGCTTGAGGCAAAGATTATTGCTTTGTTTTCTCAGTGTCTAGAAGGTGCCTGGCTCATCTGAAATGCTGAGTAGATATTTAATAATTAATATAAGAACACATTAATATTGAAGTCACTAGCTGACAGTAGTGGAAAGGAACATTGTTATATCCATTTAGGAAGTGAAAGCGAGCACTGTATATGTTGTATAGATTTTCTTCCCAGATTGAGAATCTCTGCTTAACCTACAAGTATGGACTTTAAATGAAGTGGAGAGTCAAAGTGTAATAGAGCAGTTATCTGGAGATAGCATCAGTGTTTCTTTATAAAATCTGGGATGAAAAATTAAATTTGACTTGCAATCGAATATGTCTTTACACTGTAATCACCTTGGGATCTAACGATTCTTTAGTTAATTTATTTCTTCCAGTATACTTAAGAAATATTGAATTTTGGGGTTAGAATCCCATATATATGATATTTCTCAAGTTTGTCCAGATTCTAATCTGTATATTTGCTTACCAACTTTTTTTTCCTTCAACATATTTACTTTTTTTTCTTTAAAATTTTTATAGGTTTTGCAGATTTAATTTAGAGCATGAGTAATGGTATTTTACTATAATCTACTGTAGCAGAATAAAACCAAAATAAAATGAAGTGATAAATTAAGATCTGGATTTTAGAAATCTGAATGATCATTTTAAACACTGTCCTGGGGGTGCCTGGGTGGCTCAGTCGTTAAGCGTATGCCTTCGGCTCAGGGCGTGATCCTGGCGTTCTGGGATTGAGCCCCACATCAGGCTCCTCTGCTGAGAGCCTGCTTCTTCCTCTCCCACTCCCCCTGCTTGTGTTCCCTCTCTCGCTGGCTGTCTCTCTCTCTGTCAAATAAATAAATAAAAAATCTTTAATAAATAAATAAACACCGTCCTGATGTCTGCACTGCTTAAGTCTATTCTGAGGCACAGTACAATATAATCTAGTCAGCAAAGACATGGGCAGTTCAAATTCAACTCTGCAAACTACCAGCTCTGTGTCCTTGGCAAGTTACTTAACCTCTCTGTGTCTCAGATTCCTCATCTGTAAAATGGGGGTAATAATGTGGGTTTCACACGTGTTTTCTGTACAGAACGATAGCAGTTAGGAATAGCAATTTTAGGATTAACATAGTTGAAGTTTTCAGAATAGTAATCCTTGGTGGAATGCTAATGGGTTTTAGAAAGTTGAAAAATACTGCTCTAATATATTTTATCCCCTTGGATAGCTCTTTGACAGATTAAGAGATGAAAATCCAGATTTTAGAGAGAAAGTTATAGCGATCAACAGTGAACTCACCCAACCCAAACTGGCTCTTAGTGAAGAAGATAACGAGATCATCATAGATTCTGTCAATATTATATTCCACTGTGCAGCTACAGTAAGGTTTAATGAAAATTTAAGGTAAGTAAAGGTATTTATATGATATTTGAACTTCAGCATAGTTTAAAAATGATTTTTAGCCAGATTGTTTTGAAGGTAATTTGAAACTCTTTGCCCTATGTTAATTGTAGCTTTCAGTGTCCTAAAAAGTATTAAGAGAATTTTCTTCTTGTTACCAGTTTAGAAACACTGGACAGCTAGTGCCTGTATATTAGAAGTTGCCTTGAATTTAACTGTAAGGCAAGGAAGTATAGAGAAGGAAGAGAAATTTACCTTCAGTAGGTGTGTTGGTCTTAACAACTAATAGTGTTTGTTTCCTCTTCCCTCCATTCTTTCAGAAGCCTATATCTCAGTGGCTTTATTTTTCTACTCCACACATATCCACCTGAAAATTAGAAAAAAAAATTGAACTCAGGTTTTGCAGAGTAAGATAAAATGGTTTATAAATTTAGGTCATACCTTCTTTTTGTTTTAAAACTTGGTAGCAATATTAGGGACAGGCAGCGGTGGATATAAGTTTAATTAGAAAAATAATTTGAAAAAAATAATTGGGACTTCTGTCAAGATGCCTGTTTCAAGAAAAAAAATAACACTTTAAATGTTAACTGTTTCTTAAAAAAAATCTCACAGATGTGCATTTCAAATAATGGTGCTTAAATCAGGATTTTTTTTTTGATGATATGTTCAAAAAATAATCTTATAATGTTAATCTAATTGTATAGTTTTATGCCACTTAAAATGGTTCAGATTTTTTTAGGTTTTTCAATTACATGAAGCCCTTCTTCTTAAAATGTTTTTAAGTTGCATTTTGTTTGTAAAGGGTTTTGAGATTATTTCCCATAAAGTGTTTAATATGGAAGTGTAAATCTTAATTGACTTTATATAATGTGACAGTTCAGCACCAAAGCGTTACAGTAAGTTTTGCCTGTATTCCAGGTGAGGACACTGTGATAGTCACTTATGTTTCTTTAATGGTACTTTATGGTTTTCAAGGTAAATTTCTCATTCATTATTTTTTCCATACTAATGTTACCACTGTGATATTGTGGGCTAGTCCATTTTATACTTGAAGAAGCTGAGGCAGCACTGTGTACTGGAAAGGACATGAGCTTTGGAATTACATACCATAGCTCTAACTTTGACTTTATCATTTATTATCTGGTGATAATGATTGATTTACTTTTTAGTTGTTTCTATACAGCCATTATGTGTTCATGATTAGAAAGTGACAAAAGAATCTTAGTAGAGCTATAGTAGAACTTCACTTTCATAAATGGTTTGTGTACATATATGGGTATTTGTATATGTCTTTTGATACTTGCCACTTACTATCCTTGGATAGTGCGGTAACAGGTGGGTTTTTAGTATAAATAGTAATCTGTTAGATTACTTATGAAACTGTTTTCAAGAAAAAAAGGTATGTATTTACCAGATAATTGTGGTATAGTCCTCATTAGCTTAAAGGGGAAGTTAGGTGCTTTTAAAGGGGAAATTGATTTGCAAACAGACAACATTAATTAGGGTGAAACTCCTCAAAGTAACCCTTACAAGAAGGACCAAAGTACAGTCCTTTCAGGGAACCTTTTCTCTCTCTCTTCTCGGGGTAGGCAAGTCTACTGTTAATGAAAGGGAAATCTTTTCATTATTCTTTCATCTTTTACTAGCAATCTCATAGTGCAAGGAAGATATATAGATGAATAATAAAATTTATTGCCTTGTCGAGGCATCTATATTTACTGACCTAACCTTAGTCATTACATTGAAATTATTGTTTCCTGTGAAGCAGTTTTAATGGATATTAATGTGTAAGTGGTGATATTGCAACATTAGATTTGGGCCAGACATTCTATAATAGTGTAGGTTGGCATGTAATAACTGCTTAAAAAACAGTTACTCTTTATAATCACTTTTAAGTTTACCCACAAATAAAAAATGGCACAAAGACTTTATTGCGAGGGCAAAAAATAATCCAGATTTTACTCCCAACATTATACCCAGTATTTTGGAAGAAACCAAGAAAAATTGCACACAGATCCTATTTGCAAAGTCCATATAAAAGCCCTAAAAAGATTTGCTTAAATAACTGTAATGTAGGATAGAAAGTAAGGAGTCACTGCAGAGCATACATTAAGTGCTGTGAGAATTGAGAAGTGGTAGAGCTCATTTATTTTCAGATATGATGGTTTATAAATCTTGAGGTGGGAAAAATGGGGATCAAGATTAAGAATTGTAAAGAAATACTGACAAAAGACAAGGGGAGAGTGATATTGAGGGTAATGAAGGGAATTTCTTAAATAGTTGATCCTGGGGTCTGGTGTTCCTAAGGTAATAAGGAAAAGTGAAGGTAGGACAGTGGAGTTGAGAGGAAAGGAGTGTCAAGAAACTAGAGACCATGGTAAGGATAGAAAACAGGCTTACAGGGAGAAATGGAGGGGCAGATGGTATGGTCTGGGGGAAATTCTTAGTACCAGATTTCAGAGATGCAGCAATTTGAATATGAAAATATGTGAATACGAACATATGATCATGGGTGTAGGTGTTTTGAAAGGAGTGGAAATAAAGATGGATGATGAGAAAGGATCAAGAAGCTATTGAGTCTAAGGGCACCGACTCACTTCAGAATGCATTGTGAATCTTAGGAATTCCTGGAAAATGTGTTAACAGTGCAGAATTTTAGACTCTACTTGCAAAATTCAGACCCCTGGTTTCGGATAATACCTGGGAATCTTTATCTATAGCAAGACCCCTGAGTATGATTTTAAATTATAGATGTCTGGGTCCCCTACCTTAAGATTGATTAATTGGTCCCTAGACATCTGTGTCTGTGTCTTCATTGAATTAAAAAAAAAAATCAGCAGTAGTGATGAGATCTCATCTAGGAAGTGTTTTCTTAGTGGGAAAGGGAAAGAGAGATATCAGAATGGCCTGTGGAACTTATTTAAAATACAGTTTTCCAGGTGCACCTGGCTGACTCAGTTGGTAGAGCATGCGACTCTTGATCTTGGAGTCATGAGTTCGAGCCCCACATTGAGGGGTAGAGATTACATAAAAAGATAAAATCTTAAAATATAAATAAATGTACTTGTATATATATAATTTAATATATACAACTATATAAATAAATATATATAGTTTTCCAGGCTTCAATTCAGACATTATAAGGTATCTGAGGATGAGGTCCAGCAATCTGCATTTTTAATAAGCTCTCAGGTGTCTGTCATGCCAAGCATGAGATCTCTGGTTTAAGGTCTTAGAAGTATTGTCAACACAGATTTTGAACAATCCAGAATATCTGTACAAGACAGATGAACAGGAAGATTTATTGGCAGTTCAAGTCGAGTTCTTTCTTCTTCTTCTTCTTCTTCTTCTTTTTTTTTTTTTTGGAAGTGGCTTCTATGTCTACATTAATGATGGACCATAGTTAACAAAGATTTGTTCATTTTGCCCTCTCCTCCAAAAGCTAATGTTATTTAAGATGCATTTATGACTCCATATAATCAAACCATGATAATATTATTATTATTTTTTTGGCTTTCTGATCTAACATGTCAGGGACTCAGCCTGAAGTTCAATGGAGTGGAAATTGGATGGTAGTAAAATAGAGTGAGATTATTAGCCTTGCAGAAATACTGGGAATTACTTATGTAGGCATATGATGTGCCTTCCGGTTTGGGCTCTCAGGTACGTGGGAGTAGACAAGGTACAGGAGTGTTCTCTCTGAAGTTATTCCTTATTGTCAGTGACCCAGAAATTCTGTCACCATCCTCAGGAACTCTGTAACAGAATATCCTTTGTGTACTGCTCCCAAAACATTACTCTCCCTAGCTTCATTGTTTTACAAATGCAAAAGAAAATAGCATATTGCCTTACAGTCTAGTGGACTGTATCCTCTCTGTGAAATGTCTTTTTTGCTGGGTTTCCATTTGAGCAGATTTTCCCCTCTCAGTTGAGATAAGGAAGAAAAAAGATACATTCATGATTGTAAGACCTCAAACCAATTACTTCATTAAAAAAAAAAAAATTCCGTCTGGTATGTTTTCATGAGCCCTCGGATACTAATTAAAAAAAAGAAATGCACAGGAGTTTTTCTCTCATGAATTATTTCTTGTTCTTGGTGACCCAGAACTTGTTGTCCTGTCCTCAGGAACCTGTAACAGAATATTTTCTGTATACCTTTTCCGAAACAGTACTCTCCCCATCCCTGTTGTTTTGCAAATGTGAATAGATATCAAAGCACTGCTTTATAGTCACGTGGACCAGATTCTATCAGTGACATATCCTGGCCTTTTAAAAGAATAATTGGATTTTTTTCTTCTTAAATGCTTAAAATGTAAGAATTTTGGAAAGTACTTTAAACTATTGTGATTTTAAAAACATTCCCTTGTGGTCCGTCTTTGAACATACATTGCTTTACGTAAAATGTAAACATAGAATTTCTGGTTTTACTTAGGGAAACAATTTCCACACTTGTAATTTTTTTCGTAGTTAAAATTTTTGTGAAGTGGTATTCCGCCATGTTGATATACCGTAATTTATGTATAATATTCAGTAGGTATAGCAAATTTAGGCAATGTTTCATTTCTTTCTTTGAAAAATTACAGTTCGAACGAGTGTTTCCTTTGAGTTAATTTCAGTAGGTTAAATTAGTAATTATGTCATTTCTGTGCTTCCTGGGAGTCTGCCTTGATCTGTTTTGAATAATTTATATCAGTGCGGTCGCCAACAGTGTATCCCTTTGCCAGTTTTATCACAGTTTTACTGGCATGGAGTATATCAACTTTTTGTTCAGATAACAAGTAAAAACTACCCACCACCTCATTACCTTTAGTAATATTTATTGAATGCCTGTTTAGGAGTGAATAATGCTAAATACTTGCAAGCTATTTATTTCATTTAATTTTATACAAATCCTAGTACATAGACTGTATTATAGCTCCCATTTACGGGTGAGGAAATTGAGGCCTGAGTGCTTGACTAGTAGAAGGTCACTGAGTGCTAGCTGATAGGTAGGCCAAGTCAGAATTTGAACCCAGGTCTTATCCAGAGTCTTGTTCTTAATCCTGCTTTACTTTGTAATATGTGTATTTTAAAAGTATTCGTGCAGGTTTCCCATGTTTTTATAGTTGTCATATAATTATTTGGAATGACTATTCTTTCATTGTGATAAAATACCTGCTTTGTTAAAATTAATTCATTTCATTCATAGTGAATATTTAGGCTCTGTAGGCGTAGGCTTTTTCTATTACTAGATGATGCTTCATTGATTATTTTTCTGCATATATATTTTTGTATTTGTGAAATTATTTACTTTGGATAAATTTCAAGGCGAGAGTAATATATAGATCATTTTTGAGTCTTGCATGTGCCTCTTGTGACAAAATGTATCCGTTTTATTATAATATACCCCTTTGAATTTTGTAAGCTAGTCTTTTAAAAAGTGTTTGAATTAATTGCTATACAGGGAAATAAACATATTCTTACTTGATTATATGTTAATATAACTTAATGTTTCTGAGTTTTCTTTGACTGTTTTTACCCTTATCGGTGACTCTGACTTAGCATTTTAAAATCACTTAACCATTCTGATTACTTCTCCTTTGTAATTCCATACAATGAAACAGTATACTTTAAAAAATCAAGGTTCAAGAGAAGTCTCACATGACTTCAGAATGTATGTATAAAGCCAAAGACTGAAGTTACCTTTGTTTATTTCTGGGTAATTTAAAATTTTTGATTTGTACTTTTATTTTTAAAATCCTAGTGTGAGGCTTCTTTTATAATCAGAAAATCTTTCTTTTTAAATGTAACTGATAGAATGGATGTACTTTATATTGAAATAAAATATACAAGATCAGACCTAAGGGATCAGTTATAAGGAAACAAAAATCTCTTTTTTTCTAATGGAAATAAAAATATTTTAGCAGTTGAAATAAATGACTTTCTCATTTTTCACTGAGAAAGCTTCCCAATTTTTCATTGTCACTTTTTCTTTTCTAGAGATGCTGTTCAGTTAAATGTGATTGCTACACGCCAGCTTATTCTCCTTGCACAACAAATGAAGAATCTGGAAGTGTTCATGCATGTATCAACAGCATATGCCTACTGCAATCGAAAGCATATTGATGAAGTAGTCTACCCACCTCCTGTGGATCCCAAGAAGCTGATTGATTCTTTAGAGTATGTTTGTTTTAAATTTGTACACATTTGATTTGATCCCAAAACTTTGGACCCAAGTTTATCTATTTATATGTATCTCTTGGTCTATTTCAGTTTCTCTCTCTCTCTCCATCTACACATATGTATACACTTATCTCCTCCTTATATCTACTATGTTATTATTGTGTAGATTTATAACTGAATAACTGTCGGTGAAGTCAGGGTGGATCTTTCGCATTTGACCAGGTGTGAGAGTTGGAGGAAGGTCTCTGAACAACTCATCCATGGTATTAGGGCCTCTGTTTTCCAGGGAGTTAATCTAGCAACTATAAGAAGTGCGTGATACCCATGGAGACTAAGTACTTGCCTGTTTAGTAGCAAGGCTCTAACTGATTAAAAAATTATCCTTTTTTCTCCCCAATGGAGTACATCTGTATTGAGGCCTTAAATTATTAAAGGATCAGTCCCATCCCTTTAAATGATACTCCTAGTGTTATTGTTTATCATCTTTCTGAGGACTAGGATCGTATCAGCAATTATTATTTGAGAAATATTTGAGTAAGCGAAGTCGGCAGGGTCCAGATTTCATTTGCTTCAGGCTGTACTTTCTTATCAAGTGAAGTAAACAGGATCAGAACAAAAACAAAAAGAAGGGTCTTTTCTTCTTTAATGGACTAGAATTATAGAAGATTCCCGTATCCATCAAATCTGAACATATTCGTTAATCTTCCTATAATAGCCCTGTGGACTTTTTCCTCCTTTATTCTTCTCTGTTTCCCTTAGGTTTCCTTTGTTCCCAGAGATCTTATCCACTTTCAGCTCCATTTACTGTCCCCTGCTTTCTCAAGTTATTTTTTCCTAAGGGCACTAGAGAATGTTCATCGTTTCTCCAAGTATTCTCCTAAAGTAAGAACATAAGTCTTTTTCTTTAAGGCTTTCCTTCTGCTCAGTATGAGGAAGCAGACAGATTATAAGAAAATAAGTAAGACATTACCAAGACATTCTTATAATTCCCTGGTTTCTGTTTTCTGACTCTGTTTCTTAGATGGTCCCAAATATTTACCTCCTTGTCCCCACAGGTCGGTAGTCAGAAGTGTTTAATATCTCTGGGAAAAGTTGAATGCAGAAGCTAAAGGAAGCTTTTTTACTTTTTCTTGGAGTTGGTATCTCCAAACATCTAAGTTGCTGAGAAAGCGCTTGTAACCTTCTAATTCTGTATCTCTTTTCTTTGCTTACAAAGAAATCTAGCTAACAGATAATTTTAGGGTAACTCATCGATTGGCTCTGTAAACTCACTCCCAGTGATGAGGCTTCCTGGCTAACGTCTCCTTGGTTTAGCCAGTTCATAGTTGTTACTGTTGTTTTAATGTACCAAGTGTGCCATTTTTTCAAGACTCATCTCCACTATGGAGTTTTTCCTAAGTTGAGTAGGAACCTCCCTTCAGTTTTGTTAGATTCTTTTTCTTCCATGCACAAAAAGTACTTCTACATGCAGAAGAAAACTTACCTTGATAATCTCTATTTTACGCTTCCTCATCAGTTAGTGTGGGTATTTTTAGAGTGTGACATTATACTGAGTATACAAGTCTGTATAACATTATAGACAGTAAGGGAGAGTATCTGAAAACAGATATGTGACATAGTGGAATTGGAAATGTAGAATTGGAAATGTAGAAATGGATGTCACCTAGTATTATCACCCTCCTTTCACAGATGGTCTACAGAGTAGGCCTTTTCTTTAGAGACCCTGAGAGAATTGGAGGAATTTTGTGACTTCATAGTAGGTTGCTAATTGAATTTTTATAGCATGGTTCAGTTTATTTTTATCATTTACCTTAGTATTTGTTCGTCTTGCTAGTGAGAACATAACAGTTTTTAGTGCTTTACGTGAACTACTTAGATCACTAGACAGTTTATATTAATTGTAAATGTATGTTCATTGCAAATGTTTGTAATTAGCAAATGTTTGTAATTAACATATTGTGCTGTTACGGTGGTTATATACAGATCTATAATTCCTAATCTGAAACCCTTGGGGCCAGATGTATTTTGGAATTTCTTTGAACGTCAGAAAGGAACTATAATCTGTGTACTCTGTAATATGAAGGAACTTCAACTAGATCCAGGGTAGCACCCCTGATCAAACACGTATGAAGCGTATGAATATTTACTTTAAGTGGTATTTTTTAAAAGGCCATAAATCAGTCCAGATCAGTTATTGCCACCTACCATATTATTTATGAAAGAATTCTTGGCTTTCGGACCTTTCGGGATATAGAAATTGTATATAAGAGATGTAGTATGAGAGATGTAGACTTGTAGTTGATGTTTAATGAAAGTAAGATTAACTTCCCTTTTTTTTTTTAAGTAAAAGTTGTCAAATCATGTGAGTCAGAGTAACAGATATGTTTGAACATGCAAAGTTAAGTGGTTTTAATTTTGTAGTAAAACATCTAAAAATATTTTTGCATGCAATTTCTTTGCTAACCAGGTGGATGGACGATGGCCTAGTAAACGATATCACACCAAAGTTGATTGGAGACAGACCTAATACATACATATACACAAAAGCATTGGCAGAATATGTTGTACAACAAGAAGGAGCAAAGCTAAATGTGGCTATTGTAAGGCCATCAATTGTTGGTGCCAGTTGGAAAGAACCTTTTCCAGTAAGTTGTGAGAAATCTTTGTAAGTAATGGAATTGAGAATTTTAAGTCTTGTCTTATTGTATAAAAAGAGTTGGCAGTTGTTTGATGTAAGAGCATGTATTATTTACTGTACGTGGCTTACTATGGCAAAATTGTTCTCATTCATAGAAAGAGACACTTTCATTGGTACTTTTTTGTAATGTAATGCTGCGTATATAGAAATGCAGATAAACATTTTAAAAATCTTAACTGAAAATTAAATCAAAGGCTGCAATGTTGTCCGGAGTCAAAGTAGACCTTGCGTTATACGTTTTCTTTGTGACTGACAAGATATTGGACTCTGACACATCAGCATTTGTTGGCTTTTAACATTATTTACTGATTAGTTTTCCTTCCGGAGGTGAAGGAAATAGAGATAAGAATATTCAGGATCTTATTTTATTTCATTTGCTTTTTAATACCAAAAAGTATTAATACTATACTCTTCCCTGTATAGATTATAAGCTAAGAAAGGCATAAGAGATTTCTATGATAATTTGCTGTAGAAAAGCAGGCCATTATGGAATTTGGGAATCCCTGGAATAAGAGAAAATAGATATAACCTAACGGATGAATTGATTTGCAAAAAACCTAGGTCTCTATAATGATAGTAAGTGATAGCATCTCTTTTGTTGCTTTGACGGGTGTTGTCTTTTCCTCTGTTTTATTCAGTAATTTTGAGGAGTATTTCCCATTTTCCCCTAATCTCAGGATGCTGCTTTAGTAAGTAGCACAAAATCAAACTTGACCAGGTTTAAGTTAGCTAAAATATTCGACAGGTATAAACTCCTTTTTATTGAATTGTCTTTGTAGACAGAGTTAACGGAAGAGCAGGTAACCCTTTGAAAATGACTTAATTTCACCATTTGCAATATCAGGAGAAGACTGCATCTGTTACAGGAGGAGAGAAATATTCTGGTCTGAATCTCATCTTTTTTGGTTTTTAGAAGAAAACTGCTAAGTACATATATGGGGTTACAGGTTTCAAATAATAAATCTCTAGTCTTACAATATTTCTAAGCTCCCCCTGTTTTTAATTTTTGTATTAGGGATGGATTGATAACTTTAATGGACCAAGTGGTCTCTTTATTGCGGTAAGTAAACCTTTTGACTTATTTAACATTCTGCATATTTTTCTGTTTTCTGTATATCTTTATATGTGTGTGTGTGTGTGTATATATATATATATATATGCACTCTGGCTTATATATCTTAAGGTGTTGTTTTTAATTTTAACAAAGGCAGGGAAAGGAATTCTTCGAACAATGCGTGCCTCCAACAATGCCCTTGCAGATCTTGTTCCTGTAGATGTAGTTGTCAACACGAGTCTTGCGGCAGCCTGGTATTCCGGCGTTAATAGGTATATGAGGTGACAATGTCGCTTGTTAAATGTGTAGTAAATGCGAAGGGAAAATAGAGCTAATGGCTAATGTTAAATAATCACTTAGTACTGATAATTTCCATACCCATAGGTATAATTCAATTGCAAGAATTGTTTTAATCATAAGTAATATAGCAAGTAGTCCCATCAGCTGTAATTAAGAATTGACATTAATTTTCATATACTGTCTATAGGGTAAGAATGAGAAAAACCCAAAACCCTGGCCACTCCCCAATGCTTTTTTAATCCAAACTAAAACTTGATATAAACTCAACATATAGGGGCACCTGGGTGGCTCAGACGTTAAGCGTCTGCCTTTGGCTCAGGGCGTGATCCCAGAGTCCTGGGATCTAGCCCCACATCAGGCTCCTCTGCTGGGAGCCTGCTTCTTCCTCTTCCACAACCCCTGCTTGTGTTCCCTCTCTCGCTGGCTGTCTCTCTCTCTGTCAAATAAATAAATACAATCTTTAAAAATAAATAAATAAATAAACTCAACATATAAAAACTGAAATTCTCAGAGAATGGCTTACATATATCAAACATGACACACTAGAGCAGCTTTAAAGATTGATTGATTGATTGATTGATTGATGTGAGAGAGAGAGAGCACAAGCAGGGAGGTGGGGCAGAGGGAGAGGGAGATGCAAACACCCCACTGAGCAGGGAGCCCTATGTGGGGCTCAATCCCAGGACCCTGGCCGGGATCATGACTTGAGCTGAGGGTAGACACTTAACCAAATGAGCCATCCAGGCACCCCAGTAGAGTAGCTTTAATTAACTCAGGCCTCTTTTTAAAAGGGAGTAGTAGCATTTATAGGTAACTCTTAAATTTTAAGCTTTTCAGTAACTTTTTTTCCCCCTAATCAATAAACTGCCCTTATTTTTTAAGTCAGCATTTTATATCCTAAAAAAGGAGGGATATGATTACATGAGTATATTGTTTCTGATAAAAGGGAACTCAGTCCGTAATTTTTTAAGCTAGAGTCTCTGGTAATGAGAAGGAGGTAGGACGAGCTGAGGTCGTTTGTCGTTTTCCTTACATTTAAAACAGATACTCCTGCTATTATAAGGAAGGAAAATATGAAAAGCGAAAAATACTGTATTTTTTTATAATAATTTTTTTGGTAGGGAAGGGAAAAACGGTAGTTGTAAATGGTCCTTCAGACACAAAGATGAATTGTTTGAGGATAATTTTTGAAATAATCAATGTAGAAAAGGTACCCATCATCCTTGTTTCTTCCTACTTGAATATCGTATAAGATTTAGATTGGGTAAGTTTGGCCTCTTTTTATGTTTCATTGCTTTGATCTTTGTCTTTGCAGACCAAGAAACATCATGGTGTATAATTGCACAACAGGCAGCACTAATCCTTTCCACTGGGGTGAAGTTGGTATGATTTTACCTGTTTTTGAATGTTAGAATAAATCTTAACTTAAAATATTCACTGAGTTTTTATGTTAGAATATACCCACAAGGCATTAAAAAACCACTGAGTTACCAATTTATTCTTATTTTAACTGCCATATTAGAATATCTGTACCTATACTGCCTTATGGTCCTTAGCAGTTTCATAAATTAAAAAATATCCTGCAGTATGTTCCCTCCTTAGCCCACCCTTTTCTGACTGTTAATATTTTTCTGCTGCCGTCTGCAGCATCCTTCACAGATAAATGCCCACAGTGAGGAAGCAGTGATTTTTTTCCTCCCTTGTGGGTACTCTCAGTCCTGATGTTGTCTATCCATAGGCAGTATCACTTCCAACTACAGGAGTTGTTATATCACAGGAGCCAGCTAGCTGTCCCAAGAGTAATAAATTAAGGAATTAGCAAGTAGGATACATTTTGCCAGAGTATTTTCTATTACATTTATTAATTTATTGAAATTCACAAATTCACAGAAATATATATATACTATATTGCTTGTACTAAATTAGGGTTAATAGAACTTCAAGCTTACTGAAATTGACTAATTTTTAAGTTATGTTTTCATATTTAAAGTAAGATATATCAATGGCATTGCTTTTGTAATAGGTCATATTTTACCTCTCATTGAACAAGTTTTGTTACCCTTGCAGAACAGTTTTGATTTTAAAGTTAATCTTTATGTCATTTGTCCTAGGGTTTTTCTATGCCATTTTTATTCCAATTTAAAGATTGACCATTATAACGTATAAGAAAAAAAATCAGTCTAGGGTGATTTTAATTTTATGATAATTATTCAAATAGTAGTATTCTAAAAATTTTAAAACACTGAAATGAGTTAGGTTTTTTGTAATCTCTTATTGTGTTGTAAAGTTTAGTAAAAGTCAAGTTGAGCATTATTTTTAAGTGGATTTCTCAATATATATTTCCATAAAAGTATTAACATAGATAATAGATTTAATTTTGTCAGTATCATATCACCTGAATAAATTACAACAGAAGTTAATTTTGGGTTGTTTTAAGCTTGTTGGTGTATGTTAATTTGAGCAACTTAATTATTTATAAGCAAAGGATGATGATTTTCCTTTTCTTTTTTAAGTAAGTATACAGTAATAAGAATCTGGAAAGAGGAACAGAAAGAAAGAAGCTACCGTGAGAGGTGAAATATAGAAAGTGACATTGTAAACTGACATAGGTAAAACATTAAAAGGATTTTTAAGAGTGAATTGTAGCAAAAATTCATTCATCTAATTAAAATTCGTAAATAGTGACAGTTCTAAAACCACTCAAGTACAGCAGTCTAATACCCATATTCTCTTAGCTACTATTGAGGGTAGAAAAGTTTGTTTTTTAATTGAGCGAACTCTGACATCTTTGGTAAAATATTTTGCTTTGTAAAAACATGATTTTTTTTTTCAAAACTTCATTACATGGTTATTATCAAAGCTGTTACACAACTTTTCTTCCTCAGAATACCATGTAATTTCCACTTTCAAGAGGAATCCTCTCGAACAGGCCTTCAGACGGCCCAATGTAAATCTAACCTCCAATCACCTTTTATATCATTACTGGATTGCTGTAAGCCATAAGGCCCCAGCATTCCTGTATGATATCTACCTCAGGATGACTGGAAGAAGCCCAAGGTAATGGTGACTAGCTCTGTCTTATCTGTTCCTCTGACTGTTAAACAACCCATGGTTACACTAAAATGCATATTCATTAACTCTGTATTTGTTTATGCTTATGATAAGGCTTAATGGCCTTTTGTGAATGAGAAGACTCTTGAAATTAAGACTTTGTCAGAAAAGCAAAGGTAGTGTTGTCACTCTAATTTATTCTGAAGTTTGGATGATAAATTATTGTCATGTGCTGAATTCTAGGTCTAACTTTAGGTATTTTTTCTGAATAACAAATAACATTCAAAATGCTCTGACGCTTATTTTTCCTACAGGATATTATCTAAATCATTCCTTCAAGATGAATCCTTTAAACCAAGTGTTCAGGCGCCCCAATATTAAGTTCTGTTCCAACAACTTATTGCTTCATTATTGGAAGGGTGTCAGACATACAGTACCTGCATTATTGCTCGATCTTGCACTCAGGTTGACAGGTCAGAAACCGTGGTAAGAAGAATAGCAGTAAATACACCTATGTATTGGTAAGGTGGTGGAAGCTTGCTGGAGAGACAAAAAGTCCGCTAGCATGAGCTTTACCTTTAGAATTACTAACCTAATTAATCACAATCACAATCAGGATGCTAGGACATTTCTTAGGAATTGAGGATATTTGGGGAGACTAATTGTGGATCTCATTGGGCCATTGATCCTCCAAAATCCCATAATAGAGGAAATGTCCAGCCTCAAGGTTGTCATTGTTATTATAAGCTGAAATTGAGCCCATCTCTCCCCCTTAAAAACTAGAGGTGAGTCTATAGGGGATTAAGGGTAAAATGTTTTGCTATGAGTGGATTGTGCAGTTTTATATGAAAAAACAGAATGTTTCTAAAAAATTAATGGCTTGAACTATCTCAGCTGCCCATTCAGCTTATAATATGGTAATTACATTTTTGGACTAATTTTCCAGGTTGAAAATGTCATAGTTTAAATCAAAAGTTAACAAATGAGAAGCTTTCTATTTTCTTATGGTTGTTATATAGCCTTTCTTTCTTCTTTTCTTTCTTATTGAAACCCCACAAACTTAAAGTCCTCCTAATGTCTTTACCAGAATTACAGTGAAATGTACCATAAATGTATTTATTTTTTTTAACTACATTGGCGTTACAGTGGAGCCTTTGATTGGAGAGTTCAGGATTTGAGTATTAATGTATAAAGAAGATGCTGATTCCAGAACTTCCATCAACTGTTCAAAAAATAAAAGTGAGGTATCTGCCAGTTATAGTGTATCAGGATCTGAGTTTCTTGTAGGGATTTTCTGTGGATTCAGTTGTCCATTATGTTCCTAACCCAATGTGTTCAATATTGAAATATGTGAGAGGTGTTGAACAGCTTTAGGATAGGTAAAGAAATACTTAATGGAAAAAAGATCCAAAATATATCAAAATTATTTTCAAGTTTTTTAAAGAGTGATCTGTGAAATGCAGTGTTTGTTATTGGCAGCATTCTTTCATGGCTGAAAAGCAAATGTAAATTCATCAGTGATAGCATTGCATGCCTTCCTGGTATGAATAAGGTTATTGCATATTAGAGCAGAAAAGTCAAAACTAGGTCAAAAAAGTAAAACAGTAAACATATCACAAAGCCTTATATAGAAAAGGGGGCTTAGTAAACGTAAACGATGAATGAATAACAAGTTTATTAAATAATTTATAGAAGGTGTTGCTATATAAAATCATCTCAAACTTAGTGGCTCTTAGAAAAGCGGAAGTTACTTTACTATTTCTCTTGGTTTATTGTTTCTCTCAGGATCAGGACTTCAGGAGGGAATCAGCTAGGCAGTTTTGGCTTGGGGGTCTTTGATGTGATTGTCACATGGAGCTGAAAGGGGGAGTGTGCAGTGGAAACACCTTGTGTCAGTGTCTCTTCATAAAGTGTCAGGACCTCTTCCTGTAGTCTCTTTTCCAGGACTAGTGGTAGCCTTAGGGGAAATGGACTGCTTACATGGTGACTGAAGGCTTCAAGGAGAAGTCTTTCAGCAGGCAAATGGAAGCTCTCTGCATTTTCTGACCTACCCATAGAAATCATGCAGCACTACTACCACCTCATTCTTTCAGTCACACGTGAGTCACACAAGTCCTCCAAAATTCGAGGAAGGGGAATGTAGAGAATGTTCAAGATCATGTAAAATTTGAGCAAGTTAGCTGAAAGGTATTGTCAAAGCCATTTTGGAAAGTGCAGTTGGCTGGGGTCAGCCTTCTGGCCACAACAGTTCACACTCCTCCCTCATGGAAAATACACTTACTTCTTCCCCCTACCTTTCTGGCATCAACTTGAAGCCACTGTTGGGTCAACTGAATCTGGTGTAATTGCAGATGAGGCTCTTTAGGAGTGGTTTTGCAGGTGTAGTTCCTCAGCTATTGGTCTGAAAACCTGTGAATGAAAGTGCCAGGTTACATAATGTGTAAGGGTGAGGCAAGCATAGGAAAGTGGACAATTTTGTGCAGTCACTGGTCTGTAACAGTTTTGAATTCCAGCTAGGTATGTTTGATGGTTTCTTAATTAGGATTCAGTCCTACTCTCTGGTGGTTCTTTGAGGCTCTCGGCTCTGCCCTCTGAGTCATCTTTCTTTTTCATTAAAAAAAAAAAAAAATGGCCTGGGTGTGCAGCGAATTGCCTTCTTACCCTACGTCCTGCCCATAAAATGTTGGGAGTGCGTAGGGTTGGGATCAGCAAACTTTTCCTGTAAAGGGCCATGTGGTTTCTTTGCAGTTATTCAACTCTGCTATTATATGTAGCTTTCACCTTGCAACTACTCAGCTGTGTAGCCTTAAGCAATATGTAAATGAGTAAGCATGACTACATTCCAATAAAACTTTATTTGCAAAAAAAGGTGGCTTTGGCCCTAGACTCTGGTCTGCTGACCCTTGATCCAGAAGCCTCTTTTCACTTTGTCTCTGTCCCTTTAAGTGTAAACTGATATGATTCCTTTTAAAACTGCAGGTTTCCTGTATATCTCATTTTAAAACAGTCTTCTCCATTAGACCAAAGCTATACCCACGATCTCTTTGAAACATGCCTTTTTTCTGTCTCGGGTTCTTTATGAGGTTGCTATGGGACAATACCCTTCGATCTTAGATCCTTGTCCTTTAGATCCTTAGACTCTTAGGTTCTGCTTCTTCGACAGTAGTCTATGAGACATGTCTTTAAGATTGGAGTGAGCCTTTTGTTTATCTGAAAGGTTCTGTGAGGTACCATTTTAGATCTTTCTGAGGTCTTAACAAAGAATCTTACATCTGCATTCTGGACTTGACCTATGCTCAGAAGCTGTGTCTTAAAGAATTCCTGGCTGACATTGTACATTCCTTCCAGATTCTACTCAAATAGTTCATTTTTTTAAAGATCATCTTTGTCCTCTTTGAGGAAATCTTGGCTAGATCATCGAATTTACTAGGTACAGTGTTTATTTTTCATTTTACCACAAGTGACCGTTCTTCTAACTTCCAACAGTATTTTTCTCACTTTCCTGCAAGTCCTCACAAGCATCTTCCTTAAAGCTCTTTAAAGTTTCCACTAACATTCTTTTCTTGATCCTTCCAAGTTTCACCAGTGGTCTCCTCAAGGGCCTTCCAGGTTCTGTGTACCTGACCCTAAGGTCAGTACTACGTCTTTTAGATGTTTATTACAGCAGCCTCTCGTTCCCAGTACTGAAACCGGTTCTGTGACCTGTGCTGCATGCCATATCACCTCAAACTGAAGAGTCTTTTTTTTTTTTAAGTTGTATAATTGACATCAAACAATCATTTTACTTATCTCATTTCTGTGGGTCAGAAATTCTAGAAGGCTTTACCGGGGTGGTTCTAGCTCAGCATCTTCGAAGTGGATGCAGTCAGATAGGGACTGAAGCAGGTACACTGTGGAATTAGGAAAGGAAGGGTACAGAGCAGCGAGAGTGCTGGGCATCTTTCTCACGTCATGTAGTCTCAGAGCCTTTCTACACCATCTCTCCACATGCACTGATTTGGGCTTCCTTCATCATAGCAGCCTTAGGGGGAGTTGGACAGCATATATGGCGACTGAAGTCTTCAAGCATGAGTATTCCAGTGAGCAAGGCAGAAAGCTGTATCACTTTTTCTTACCCACCCTTGGAGTTTATACAGTGTCATTTCCACCTCATTCTATTGGTTATAAATTACCATTACGTTTTGATAGGAAGATAGAGTGGTATTGTAGGTGAGCATGTAGGATAGGAGATAATATTGTAATCACCTTTGGACTTTAAAGTCTGCTCCAAAAAGGAAACATCGGTAAAGAATCTTAACTGAGTTTTGTCCTGTGCAAGCCTAAGTATCAGAGCAGGAATGATCCTTGACCTCTGGGAGCTTATAGTCTAAAAGCAACAAGAGCCAGAAAGGTTTTTTATTTAGGCAGTTTTATAAATGTTACGTACAAAGTCTTATCATTTATATTATTTAATTTGTTCAGATATTTACTGAACAAGGTACTGGGCTTTATATGTTGTATTGGGGCCTTAATATGATGCCTCCTTCTACATTAAAGTAATGTTAATCGTGTCATTCGTGGTGTCCACTTTATTCATTTACATTATTCTGTGTTTCAGCTAGATAAAAATCTAACTTACAGTGTATCCTGACATAATGATAAAGAGTACCACTCAAACATGCGTCATAAGGAGTTCTGGGTAACACTGGGGACTAGGGTGTATGATATTATTACAAGTAGAGGCAGTATAAATTATTCAATCTCATTCTTGAAATGCAGTAGATATTTCATCGTTCTTAAAAATGACATTAGAAAAATGATTCCATAGTCCCATTGGTTTTATTTAGCCTAACTCTGTCTAGCTTAACTTCTGTGAATCTGATATTTTTTCTTTCTGGTTGGTTTTAGTTTTTGGATTTTTTAAAGATTTTATTTACTTATTTGAGATAGAGTGAGAGAGCACAAGGTGGGGGGGGGGGGGTGAGCAGCAGAGGGAGAGGGAGAAGAAGGCTCTCCACTGAGCAGGGAGCCCGATGTGGGGCCCGACCCCGGGATCGTGACCTGAGCCGAGGTCAGACGCTTCACCTACTGAGCCAGCCGGGCGCCCCTGTCTTTCTGGTGGTTAATGGAGTAGGTTTTGGCCTCCATCAAGGAACATTTGAAAATACTTGGGGACATTTTTAGTTACTACAACTCAGGGAGGTTATGCTACTGGCATCTAATGGGTAGAGGCCAGGGATGCTGAACATCTTACAATGTGCAGGACAGCCCCCCACCACAAAGAATTATTTGGTTCAAAATGTCTGTAGTGTTGAGGTTGAGAAATCCTGGGCTAGATGACCATTAAGATCTTGCCCTACTCTAAAAGATTGTGATGATTTTTTTTGCAGGTTGATGTAATAAAGAATAAATACATGCACAGAACATACATCTGTCTGCTCGTAGGGTATTTGAACCAAAGAGCGATTATGCAAAAGTTTTAAGTTTCTTTTTATCCCCATAGTATTCAATGTAGTACTTTTATTGCTTGATAAATATTCTGTGAACTTCACACATATGCAGCCTTTCAGATTTCCTTCTTCCCCTCCAATTTTTTACTGTATTTTTGAATGGCTGAATCAGTGATTGGTTGCAGGGTAATTTTGTCACTTGAGTGAATCTGAAGATAAGACTAGGTGAGAATTGTCAGTGAAAAAGAAATTAGGAAGAACTTGTTAATAAGATGTATGTTGGAAAATGATGTTATGCAAATATGTGTATGTGTGTAATTCAAGTGTATTATACTGGTTGTGATAGTAGACACTGATTTAATTACAGATCTGTTATTTTTTGTTTTTGTTATAGGAAAAAAATGGTCTAATCTCTTTTCTAAAAGAGCATGTCTTGGTCCCCCCCCCCCCATGTGCTTTCTATCTGTCTGAACTATTCCCGTCCAAATACAGCCTTCGATGCTCAGTAATTCTTTTCGTGTTTGATGGAAGTTTTATTTTGGGATTACTTTCTTTCATGAACCACAGTTTTTCTTTGCATAGTCCATGTTGCCTCATTTTCTTGTAGTAGTCTGGATTCAGGGTTTCTTTTAAAGGTATTGAATGTATTCTCAGAATTGTTTAGCTAATGTTACTGTTTTGACTTTCCCCCCATTTCTAATGTTCTCATTTTCTCCCATTTTCCCCATTTCTAAAACTCCTGATTTTGGTACTTTCTAAACTATGTAAATGCTAATCCTTATTGTGGGAATATAAATAGAATTCTTTTAAAGTATTTTTCCACAAATTATTTTTCTGTTTATCAGAGGCCAGGAATTTTTGGTGTGTGTTTTGTTTCAGAAAGTTCTTTCTTCCCTTTCCCCACTTATCGTGGGTAATTACTATTATATAGATGTTACTGCTCTGATTAGTGTTGTGATATCATTGACTTACAGTGAACAGTGGTGTATAAAATGACAGATTTAAAGATTGAGGCCCCTCGGTCTTTTTAAAAAAGGAACAAACAAAAAATATCAGAACTTCCTTATTTCCATAAGGATGGATAATGGGGGATTTGGGGAGTTAAGTTGAATATCTTGAATATCTATTTCAGAAAGTTTTCAGCATGAGTCATTGATTTCACAGCACATTCAAACAATCAAGAGTGGTACCTCTCTGCGTTGAAGAGAAAGTTACTTTAAAAATATATGTGGAGAGAGTTAATTAAATGGCAAACGAATATTTCTGTATACTTTGCCTCCATGATGCTAAAGAGTTGATATTATAATGTAACACCATATGTTATAAATTCACAGGAAATCTTAGTAATTGTAGCTGGACTAAAATGTGATTGAAGGAACAAAGAGCAAGGGAATACTAATTGAATCCACTTACTTGTTTAGGATTATAGTAGAAAATTTGACCTCGAAGTATTGTATTTCCTTTGAAAATTAATTTCATATATCAACAGAACTCTGTTTAGGCAGCATTAAATTCATTTGCTGCTGCTGAAAAATTTTTTCCACTTTGGATTTATAAAATGTTCTTCAAAGATACAGAAATATTCTTGTTCGCTGGTGGTTTGTTAAAGTTACTGAATTATGTATTATAATTTTACTGTTACTGTCTCAATATAGAAACTGGTACCCTGGGTGGTGGTGACATTTTCCCTAATCTATGCAAATTATGAATGTCCATTTTTCTTACGATACAGGATGATGAAAACAATAACTCGTCTTCACAAAGCTATGGTGTTTCTTGAATATTTCACAAGTAATTCTTGGGTTTGGAATACTGACAATGTTAATATGTTGATGAATCAACTAAACCCTGAAGATAAAAAGGCAAGTATTTTCTGTTTTATATTAGAAAACATGTAGCATACTAATTGGGGAACCATTAGCAACCTGAGAAATAATTGGATATTTTTCACAGTCAGTATGCAACAAGAAAGACATTTGACCTATTTATAGTGTTTCATTAAAGCTTCCATCGTAATTGTTGGCAGTAAAATAAAATTGCTTTATCTTAGAATTTATAGCGTAAGTATTTGAGAATGGCAGAGGTGCTTTCAAAGTATAATTGAAATGTTGATTTTTTCTTCCCTTTAGTCAAATTCATAGAAAACTTGGACTTTTTTATGCATTATTCCTCCACTTTTTCTTCTTTGAATTTCGAGAAAAGACCTTCTCTCTGAAATCGTTTTACTCATATATTCTTTCATTTATCATTCCATATTTCATCCTCTGTTAGTTCGAAACTTAAGCTCTTTATGTGTGTGGGGTTTTTTTTGAGGATTCCTTAGATATTTTAACATGCATACCTAACGAAGTCTAAATTAAGCAATTTCTATAGCCTCTTCCTTAATGATATTTAGGACCTTAAAGTGTTTGAGCTATAACCACTACCCCATTAATATACGTGTTTATATATTACTTCAGTTCTTTATTTAAATCTTATATAATTAGATATGATTTTGTTTAGTTTTATTTAGATTTAACCAATACTTACCAGTGTCTTTGCTATTAGATCTTCTCCTTAGGGTCATTTTCTTTCAGCTTGAAATCTATCCAGAATATGATTTATTAGGGAGTCTGTTAGTAGTGAACTCTCAATGTTTGATTGTCTGACATGTCTTTATTTCACTCTTGTTTTTGTAACATGATTTCGGCACATTAAAGATAACTTTCTTTTTATATTCCTTTGATATTTGGCTTATGTTCTTGCTGTTGAAAAAAATCAGTCTCATTTGCTTTTACATTATGGGTGACCACCTCTTATTCTTGTCTCTTTTTCAGAGGTTTTCTTTGGTATTCTTCAGTTTCACTGTGAATGTCTTTGTATATATATATATTTTTAATTTATCCTGTTTCACAGTGGGTTTCCTGGATCCGAAGTCCATTGTTTCTTCACTTATGGCCTCTTCACCTTTCTCTTAACTTCTTGTGAAATTGTAATGTATTTTAGATGATTCTCTCCTCCAAGTCTTTTAACTTTGATTTCATATTTTGTATCTCTTTGTTTCTGGCCTGAGAGCCAATAATTAAAGTTCTGTGTCAGTCTTCCAGCTGTGTCTAAGCCACCCCGTTGAATTTTGGGTTTTAGGTATTTTCATTTTTAGAAGTTTGGTGTATTTTTCAAATCTTACATTTCTTAAATAATCTTTAGAATTTTTTTTTCTTGAAACATGGTAGACATAATTGTTTTAAATTCTGTTTCTGATAATTCAAACTTCTAAAGGCTGTGCAGCTTAGCATCTAACCATCTGTCCTTTAAGTTCGGTCTCACTCATGGCACCTTGTTTCTTGTTTCTTATTGTTTGACCTTAAATTCATGTTCCTTGAGGATTTCTGTGGGAATTTTTTGAAGCCTGTGTTGAAATTGCAGTTTCCCAATAAGGATTTGCCCTTGCTTCTGCCAGTAACCTAGTGACTATCAGCATTAACTAGCCAGGTGACATTCACAGGCCAGGACCACTTTAAAATATCTGATGACGTTTTTAGCACAACTCAGGTGAATATGGGCCTTCAGTAGGCTGGTTCATGATTACAGTTTCTCAAAGGAGATTTTTTTTTTTTCATCTTCCCAGTCTCAGCTTCCTTTTTCTTTCTACTTCTTTCCTTAAAAATTTTAATGTTTTATGGGGCACCTGGGTGGCTCAGTCGTTAAGCGTCTGCCTTCAGCTCAGGGCATGATCCCAGAGTCCTGGGATCGAGCCCCACATCGGGCTCCTCCTCTGGGAGCCTGCTTCTTCCTCTCCTACTCCCCCTGCTTGTGTTCCCTCTCCCACTGGCTGTCTCTCTCTGTGTCAAATAAATAAATAAAATCTTTAAAAAAATTTTTTAATGTTTTATTTAATATATCTAAAATAATATAATTTAAACAAAAATTTAAAAATTACTTAAAATTTAAAGAACTATTTAAAGGATATTATACTTTCAGTTTTTTAATACTGAGCCTTTGAAACCCAGTGTGCATTTACACTCCCCAACATATCTCAGTTTCAGATCAGTCACTTTCAAGTTCCCAGAGATGTGTGTGGCTTGTGGCTACCATATTAGATAGTGCAGATTTAGCCCAGACAAAGGCATCAGTATGCAGTTTTTCTCCCCACTTCTGTGTGTGGTGGGTTTACTTTTTTTTCACCCTTGTTCTGAGTTTTTGGGGATTTTTATCTTTTTGCAGAAGTATTCTATAAGACTCCTTAACTTATGGGGCCGTAGGCTTTATAAGCCAGTCTTCCTTCTTGCCTACAGCCTTCAAAGCAGAAGGTGTAAGGTACCAGGGTCCTACAGATAATCTCAGGTTAGAAGATTTGTGGCTTCCGCTGATTCTTTATTTTCTCCCCTCTCATCTTCCCTCCCCCCATCCCAGTGCACAACACAAGCTGCCCAGTGAGTTATCAGAAAGTGAGCAAGGTGAAGAAATAGAACATTATTATCTCCAGAAGATCCCCTCATGCCCCCTCCCAATCACTATCTCCCAAACGTAACAACTATCTTGAATTCTAACACTATATGGCAGTTACACCCATTTTTTACTTTATACAAATGGTATACAGTATTTTTTCTTTTTTTTTTTGATATTTGAGTTATTTCCAGTTTTTGGCTATTGGGAATAATTCTTTGAACCATGTGCACACATTTGTATAGGTTCTGTATCTAGAAATAGAATAGTAGCTACAAAGAGTGTTTGTATGTTCATTGTAGTTGATAATGCTAAACAGTTTTCCAAAGTTGACATTCCAAGTAGCAGTGTATAAGAGTTCCTGTTAATCCACATCCTCTGAACATTTGGCCTTTTCATCTTAATTTTTAATTTTAGCCACTTTGGTGGGTGTATAGTGGTATCTCAGTGTAATGTTAGTATGCATTTCATATTACATAAAAAGTTTGTGTAGAAATGGCATAAATGCCCAATAATCCTACTGAAAATGGGCTAGAGATGAACAGTTTACAGAAAAATAAATGCAAATGATTCTTAACCATTTGAAAAGATACTCATCCTCACTCATAAAAATGGAAATGTAAATTGAAACTAGACTGAGATATTTACTACTTAACTGTTTGCAAAAATGCAGACTTTGCCAACATATCCTTCTGGTAAGGCCCTGGCCAGTGGGAGCTCTCATACATTGTTGGTAGAAAGGTATATCTTCCTCTGACCTATTTATTTATTTGTCAGAGAGAGAGAAAGAGAGAGAGAGAGCACAAGTAAGGGGAACAGCAGGTGAAGAGAGAAGCAGGCTCACCGCTGAGCAAGGAGGCCAAGGTGGGACTCAGTCCCAGGACCCTGGGATCGTGACCTGAGCCAAAGGCAGGCACTTAACCGACTGAGCCACTCAGGTGTCCCTGACCTTTATTTTCAACTTTCCTGTACCCTTATCTTTTAGATATTTCTCTTCTGAGCAGCATGTAGGCTTTTTTTCAGTCTGACAATTTTAGACCCTTATTTGAAAGACTTAATCTGTAATGTAATCTGATAATATTTGATTTAAATCTAACTCTTAGTGCTTTCTATATATCTTACTTATTTTAAGTTCTTTTTTTTTTTCTTTCTTTGAGGTATTTTTTACAATTTTCTGTTTTTCCATCTGGGTCAGTTACACAGAAATATATTAGTTGTATTGGTAGGTTACTCTAGAGATTACAGCATCCTTCCTTACTTTATCAAGGACTAATATAATATTGGTACTTCTGCCCTTTTTGGATAACGCAAGGAGCAATACATGTTTTAATTCTGCATGTGTGTTATATGTCTCACAATCATTATTCTTATTGCAGTCTGTGCAGTAAGTATTCACATAGATTTACCAGCATCATTGTTCTTCATTTCTTCTTCCATCTCCAGACTTCAATTGGAATCATGCTTGAAGAATACCCTTTAATGTACTTCCTCAGGTGTGAGTCATATGCTGATGTCATGTTGTCTCAGTTTTTATTCTTCTGGAAACATCTTTATTTGTCAAAGATGTTTATACTGGTATAGAGTTGTACATTAACAGTTTTCTTCGAGCCCTGGAAGACATCCTCTCATAGTCTTTTGGCTTCCATTGCTTCTTTTGAGAAGTCACTATCAGTTTAATTCTTGTCCCTTGGGAGGTAATCTGTAACACTTTTTTCTGCTGTCTTGAAAATTTTCATCTTTGATTTTCAACAGTTTTACTTTGATGTGCTCAGATACATGTGTAGATGTGATGTATGTGTGTTTTGAGTCTGTGACTTGTGTGTCATCATTTTGAGGAAATTTCCAGCTTTTGTCTTCTCAGATAGTGCTTCTGTTCCACTCTTTTTCACTTTTCCTGTGGGGATCCAATTACACATATGTAATGACTTCTCATAATATCTCCGGTCTGAAGTCGAATCCCCAGTTAAGTGCAATGTTACTTTAATGGTTTATCTGTGGTAGCTTTTTTGGGTCTACAACTTGATATTTTCAGATAAGTAATGGTAAATACTGAATAATCTGTTTATAACTCCAAAAAAAATCTGATTCTGTATGGAAAAGCACTGAGCAATGTATAGCCCTCTTCTTTTGTCACTAAGTAACATTTTTGTAAAGTTTTATATTTTGATTTGTCCATCATTTTCATCAAATGGCCTCCTTACTGTTACCTAAACTCCTAAGCCAGCATTCACAACATACTCTTTCTTTTGATGCCATCACTGTTCTATAGGAAAAGTAATCTGTATGGTGGTATGCAGGGTGTTCGAGAAGAGATACTTTAGATAGAAAGAAACTGGAAATAAATGTATTAGTACATGTATAAAGTGGTGAGGAATACATAGATTATTTGGACAATGGATTTGTTTTTTAATGGTACAGGTTTCTTCTTATACTTCATATACTTCTCTTTAAATTCTGACATGAGTTTTCTGATTATCTTCTGAAATCTTTCTGTGTTTAGTGGAAGGTATAAAATAGGGATAAGAATTTCTTCGTGAATAGCAGTAAGATTTTAAAAGTTACATATATATATATAATAATTTTATAATCTTGTCATATGGAATTAGCCTTTTAAAAAGTATGAATTTTGGGGGTGCCTGGGTGGCTCAGTCGTTTAAGCTTCTGACTTGATTTCAGCTCAAGTCGTGATCTCATGGGTCCTCAGATCGAGACCTGTGTTGGGGCTCTGCACTCAGCGGGGAGTCTACTTGGGTTCTCTCTCTTTGACCCTCTCCCTGTGCACTCTGTCTCTCTCTCTCTCTCTAAAATAAATAAGTCTTTAAAAAAAATTTAAAAAGTGTGAATTATTGACTAGTTGTGAAAAAATTATTCAAGAAAGTAACCAATATTTTTTTTTCTTTCTATAGACCTTTAATATTGATGTACGGCAGTTACATTGGGCAGAATATATAGAGAACTACTGCATGGGAACTAAGAAATATGTATTGAATGAAGAAATGTCTGGCCTCCCTGCAGCTAGAAAACATCTGAACAAGTAAGTTTTTTACTTGATTTCATCCTGTCTTCCTTATGAAACATTATGCAGGTTTTTTTGTTTTTTATTTTTTTTGGCAAGTGAAAGATATTGCTAGTGTAATATATTGCATTTAGGAAAAGTGCTTACCTTTGGACTTTGGAAACTATGGTAGTATTAATTTAGCCTATGATTGTTGAAACTTATTATCAATTTATACTGTTCCTTAGCACTAATTTCAAGTGGAATTTGGTTTTGAAAGTCACTATTATCTTTCCTTATATTGCTACTGAAGAAGATATTAGGAGAGAATTAAAATGTATTTTAAACTAGAGGTAGTTTATTTGGAGAGTTTTTGTTTGTTTTTGCCCTAGTCAGATATATCTTTGGAAGGGAAAAAGAGAGAAAATAATAAATCATTCAGCGTAGAATTTTTTCTTTGTTTATAAAACCAGAGTTATAATTATTCCCTTAGTTTCATTACAAACGTAACATACACTTATTGTTTTAAAAACCTCAGACCACACAGAAAAATCATTGTTATCCCATAATTCAGGGATGCAGTTAGTTTCAGTAGTAACCTCTTTCATTTGTAGTGTTTTTATAATACAATTTTTATAACAGTTTTTAAGACCTTCACATCATTCTTCTCATACCTCCAACTTGTATGAGGTTTTGCAGAGCAACTAGTTGCAAAGTTGAGGAAAGAGAAGCAGAGGGAAGTTGTGTTCGCCTAGGTCATACATATTAGGTGGCAAAGGAAACTAAAATACTTACCTTTGACTCCTAATTTAAAGCTCTTTTGTTTTTATATCGTTTGTATATTATAGTCCTATCTTGGACTGCCTATTGAAGTTAATGGAATTTATTTAGCATTGTTACATATCTGAACGTTTGTATTCTTTTCTAACACCATTAAAATTATAAAAAACATTTTGAAACACGAGCACAATAACGTTAATATTACTCTTTGAGAATGGGAGGGTCCTTCTATATACACTAGTACCATGTTTCATTCATGGATGAGGATTTGTCCAGTTGGCCTTTGATCATGTGACTGTCACCTGTAACTGAAGAATTTCATTTGTCTGACAACTTGGAAGTTGTTAGAGATGTTAAAGATGTTTAAAAAATGTTTATTTTGTCTAGAGATGATGTATATAATGAACAAACCTTTCTAGATTAGATAGGAAGCTCCAGAAATACAAGGGTCATGTCTGTTTTACCTACAATATACTTAGTACTGGTCACAAAGAAAGATGTTCAGAAATACTTGTTGAATGAATAAGTTTGCATCCCAAATGTACTGTTATAAAAAACCTTTGTGTTATTCATTGTTAGTAGAGGTAATGTGTTGTTTGATGGACTGTATGGTCAAGTCTGACTTTTGCTAAGTTTCTAACTTAAGGGCTTGTAATTAATTTTTAAATAGGTTTCAAATCAATAATGGATTTGAAAACTAAGCATCAATTATCTGCAAAGCAAAAATATTTTCCTAGAAAATATTGTCTGATACGTCTCTTGATTTGCTTTCCAGGTTGAGGAACATACGGTATGGTTTCAATACTATCCTTGTGATCCTGATTTGGCGCATTTTTATTGCAAGATCACAAATGGCAAGAAACATCTGGTACTTTGTGGTTAGTTTGTGTTACAAGTTTCTGTCATACTTCAGAGCGTCCAGCACTATGAGATACTGAAGACAAGAATTTAGCATTAGAACATCTATGCATATGGTGGTCTAAATGCACAAAATGTAAAATGTACTTAAGTCATCTCACCTTTTGTCAAGACATTAAACCATCTTAGATCAGAGCGTGGAGTAAAGTATGGTACATTTTATGTAACATTTTAATGTTTATGCTTATAAAAATCTAGTGAACACACTGTGGTTATGCCAGCTCAAATCTACAATAGCCACCAAATCCATGACTTAACATTTTGATCCCTGGGGACAAGGGGTGGGATGAGGGTAGGAGTGGGGAAATAGGAACACTGACCAGTATAACTGTGCAATTCTGGAACATATTAATTAAAATATGCCTTAACATATAGTGAATTTCTAACTCTAATATATAGTGCAGTGGAAGCATTTATTTGGACAGTAATACTTAGCTAAGTTGGTAGATATTTCAGTCTTCAGTGTTTGATTTTTCTCATCAGTTGAAGTGGGTTTTAGTTTTGTTAAAACTGTAGCCAAACTGTTTTTGAATCATTCTGTAAGTTATTGAGTGGTCTCCAACATGAAAGACATGTTCTCGTTTTCCTTTCTGATTAGTGGTCTGATACACACCATTTTTGTGTAAGCCATCAGTTGCTTCCGTAATCAGAAGGCTATATATTATTCTAAAGACCCTACTGGATCTAAATGGGTTTGAGAATCCATATCAACATATGCTATGTATTTTTTGAAGGAAAATGAGAATGAATTCGGTAAGACTATTAGTATCAAAAAGAATAGAAATACAATTTTTCTTGTCCGCATTATGACCAAATAAAAATCAGTCCTGTGAAATTTTGTTCATGTTTTGAAGTTGGAGGATTTCTTGAGACTTTGGCAAAGGGGGGTGCAGGTGAGGAGGGATTTGCCATATTTGTGCTCTCTTCCCCTTATACATTTTATTAACAGGACTTTTAAAAGGCTTATGCAGTCTTTCCAATGAAAACTGAAAGTGCTTTATTACGGAAGAATGTATTTGCAGGTAGTCATGACATTACGAAAATGTTCTCATGTGTGTAAACACATACTAAACTTTGACCTTGAGAGCTGAATTCCTTCAAGAAAAATAAAATAGTGCATAAAATAATGTGTATAAAATTAAATGAAGGACTTTATTTACATACCACATAAAGTAGCAAATTGTTGAATGAGTTTCAAGATACCATTTATTTTTTCTGCATGTAGTTTTAGCTTTAGAAAGAAATGCATTATAGAAACAAGTAATAGCAAGAAAATTAATGTATATTTTAATGATACATTATTATTATTCCCTTTAAACCTTAATAGTAGTTAACTGTCCTTACTGTTTTAACATACATTTGGTTTAACAGGTTGATCACCATAACATGTTCTACTTTAGCTGATCAAGTTGTACTATATTTAAATCATCAACAATATACCTTGAATGTGTTTAATGAGGTCAGTTCACAATACAAAAGGTTACATAGAACTTTACATCTTAATTTTCTCTGCCAATTTAAATGCAATGTGTAAGAAGTTTATTTTGTTATTGTGAAAAAAACTAAATGTAAAGGAAACCACCTTCTTCCATGCAGGTGCGTGATCTTGAAAAGGAAAAATGCTTCCATGTTGAAGCCAGATTTTCTGTCGTAAAACTTTTAAACATTATTTGAAAAGAAATATGTATATAAATATATATCTATTCTTTGAAGTGATACTAAGTCTCTGGTCTAGGACCATATCTTGTATAAGGTATGAGAGACCATGACAGTGTCTGAAAATGGAATAAATGATGATGCCTTTAATTTAAAGTGGCCCACTAATTAACTGTAGATGCTGTAGACATTGAGTACCCATCTTTCCAAATACATTTCCATAATATATTGAAAACATGCTGACATTTGTATGATGTTTATACTTCTGCCGAATATACTTAGAATCAGATGCATCATCTTTGTATTTTGCAGAAGAATCAGGTACAACTTTGACAGGCATGTGAAGTACAGAAGGGGGTATGTCTTCTGACCTGTGTCGTTGTTCTTGTAATCCAACGTAAAGAAATGCTAGCTGGGACGGGTGCTGAGGCCACTGCATTGATGTTGTGTGTTTGTTTTGAATTCTGTTGTCAGAAGAAACTAGTGAATAAATTAATACGTCATTTTAGAACTTAGTTCTAAAATTAGTATGAGGAGTATATAGGTTGTTCATCCCCACCAACTAGACTTTAAGCTTAACTCAAAGATTTTGGAAATAATTTTTGCTTTTGTCATTTGCTAGACGTGGTTTTTAGTTATGTATGATTATATTTTCTACACGAACTCAGTTTTTAACACGATAACCTAATTAAATTTAATATTTCATTTAATTCATTTGATAAAGCTGTATTGTAAAACATTTGTTTTTCCCCCACTATTCAGTCTTGATTCTGTGCATCTGTCAATTGTGACATCATATGTGGCTATATTGCAATTTGACTTGGCAACATTAATATGTTTTAAAACTCAACAAAGAGGCATGGCAATACACTCTTTGACTTTAGAACGATATAAACATGGTATAAAAATGGTAATAAAGTTTGGAAGCAGGGAGGAAAAAAACTTATTTCTCCCCTTTTTTTGTGTGTAGACGTCTGTAGGAACTGGTTCAGGGTTTTTTGCTTTTTGTTTTAAATGTAAATTGAGTAATCTTATAAAGATTACTTTTATAAGAAGTAAATAGAAGCATTATTGGGTGCCTTTGTTTGTAAACCAAAAAGTAATAAATGAATCCCTATATTTCCATTATAGTATTTATTGTATTTTTACAATAATTTCCTGAAAACTATACTGAAAATATTACCTGTCAGATAATGTGGTTAGAATTATAGGAAGCAGGCGTCACGTATACTACTTGCCTTTTCTTAGGTACCTTATTACCTCTTGTATCCTAATGTTATTTGAGTTTCTTATAAGCATTTTAGGGGAAGCATATGGACAGGGTGAATACCTTTCATTAAAGTATTATTTTTACATATTGTCTGGAATGAGGCAGTTTTTCTGTTTTCCAAAAACAGTCCCAGGAGACTGCCAGGGTCTCATTTAGGCTCCAGCTACTCTCCTCCACGTTGATGAAAAATTTTAATTTATAGGTGCATTTGTAGTAATCTATCTGTTGAGTAAGGATGAGGGAATCACTCACTAGTAATAGATATTAACTGTAAAAAAGAAGGTATTGAGCTGGGTTCAGGTGAGTGTAAATGGCCTTCCAAGAATGCTTTCCAGGCTGCCTCCAAGCCCTCACTTGAAACCATTAGCACTGATTTGCTCTACTTTGAGAAAAACTCTCCAAACTTTTGCATGAGAAACTAGAGACTGGAAGGTATGCTGCATAACCTGATATAGAAATGAGTTAAACTTACAGTCTCTGTGATAAAAGAAATAACTATTTTCTTATTGAATTAATGTTTTTATCTTAAAGCATTTTCTAGTCATAGAATGAATTTATCTTTTTTTTTTTTTTTTTTGGTGGTATGCTCTTCCATTTCTGTTACTCTTAAGATTCCTGAGCTAATCATCTTTGTCAATTGAGCATAGTTGTGCATAATTGTTAAATAATCCTTTGATTTTTCTTTATTAAAGAAAAGTTTGAGTAACATTAAGTTTGATGTGCTCCTTTTGCAAGTTTATGGCTCTAAAATACATTTATATAGAAAAATGTAAAGTGATAAGTATGAGTCTTTACTGTGGATCTGAACTCAGAGGAATAAGGCTGTAACTGTCTTTTTCTTTTCTTTCCTTCTTTCTTTCTTTCTTTTTTTTTTTTTTTGGTCACAGATCACAGACACTGCCTATAATTTTATACAAGAAGAAGAGAGGCAGTGGAGTGGAGATTTTTCTGAATTCATTAAAATATACAAATATTCATAGTTATTCTCTTTGAAATATTTACCTTAATATTCTCTACTAGTCATTTAACTTCGTTTTCATGTTACAGCTTCATGGAGTTGAATTAGGTGTCCTCCAAAGATGCTTTGAGGGCAGAATTCTGTTATTTCTGCTGGTTGTACAGAAAACCGAGTACATTCTCATTCTCTGTCTCTCATGCGTAAATCTGTGAAGAACCCTTGTGATTTTGTGACCAAGGAATAACTAGAAAGTGTTAGGTCGAACCATATAAAAATGCTAATATTTGATCATCTTAGACCTTCATGTTTTAGAGCTGGTTTTTGGCTTTATTTTTCTTAACAAACATCTGAACCTGAACATACAGATGAATGTAGTCTTACTTTCAAAAGTCATCCTGGGAGATTGTATATTTCATCAGTACTTAAGTTTTTGTCATTTAACACCTAATTTTCTGCTTTATGTTGTATCTTTCACAGGATCTTGTCATTTCTCCCAGCTTGAGTCTTGCTTTCTTGAAAGGAAAACCAGCCTTACACCTTTCATGTTGTAGAAATAATACTAGTGAACATTTGTTGAGGACTTGGTATGTGTCAGGCAGTATTCTAAACATTTTATATATATTCACTCATTTATGCCTTTTCTGCAATGCTTTGAGGAGGGTACCTCTATCGCCTGCGATAACTAAAGCAGATGACAGTAACAATTTACTCACGTTATCCTGGTAGTGGCAGAGCCAAGGTTTGAACTCAGGTAGTCTAGCTCCAAAGCCCCACTACGCAATGCCCACCACACCATACCGTCTTTCACTGTAGAAACAAATGTTTCTGGACTATTCAGAGAAGTTGTCTGACATGCTGTTGTACTAAATGTCTTTATTGGCTCTCTCATTTTGAAACCTAGCAGTCACCAGAATGTTCAGAACTTATTATGGGTTCATGCTATGTTTTATATTGCAATTATCTGTTTAGCTGTTCATATCACTCTCCACACCATAAGCATCTCAGTGGTCCAGACCTGAATATAACACACTACCTACCTTTTAGGATTTTGTGACTTAACATAGGAAAGTAAACATAATTTTAATGTAACATATAAAGAAAGAGAAGGACGAAATGCTAACAGCACTGCTTAGTATTTCAGGGAAGAGCTCATATCAACATGACATTGAAGTTGTGGTTGTAAGTTTGATTGGGAGAATGCTGGGATAAGGGTGCATTCCATGTATAGAGAAGAGATTTGTAAAGGCTGGGAAGTGTGGAGCAGTGAGGAAGTATTTTGGTGCTATGGGGATAAGATGACGAAGAAAAGATGAGGTCGTTGGACGTCAACTGAGGGCCTTTACATGGTCAGAATTAGCTATACGGGGGGGGCGCCTGGCTGGCTCAGATGGTTGGGCATCTGCCTTTGGCTCAGGGGTTGAGCCCCACTTTGGGCTCCCGGCTCAGCAGGAAGAGGGAGAACTGTACTCTGCAGTTAACCACGGGATAGTATGTCAAAGATGCTGACCTGGGAGTGTTCATGTACAAAACAATCAGTGTATTTGTACAGAAATGGCAGTGGAATCCGCTGAAAAATGCAAAAGAGTCACAATTTTGCATGTTTTTGTTATCAGCCTCACTGGGGTAAAGTTGGGGTAGGAGCCTCCTGGCAGTCTCCAATATGCATTGATGCATACATCCATCCACTTGTCCATCTCTCCATGTGTCTGCCCACGGATGTTCCCTGTGCTAGGCTCTTGGTCAGGTGTTGGGAAGGTACCTGTGGCTACAACTCTTCTGTCTTCAGGGAACTCAGAGACAGTGAGGGGGGGACATCACAGAGAGCACAGCAGCCCTCACTGTGACCCAGGCGGATGACTGGACCTACTGCAAGAGGGCCTCAGCTAGTCAGTCGTTCCCACTGCTTCTGGGCCCAGAAACCAGTGTCAAGCAAGTGGGAGGCATTCAGAAGTCAGCCTATGGGGAGAAGAATCGGCATGAGGCCATGAGCAGGGCTTAGCTGGCGATAGCAGCCAAAGGAAGAGTGAGGCCTGGGCATGGGATGCATGGGGTGAGCACAGGCCATGGGCTCTAGGGCAGACCATGTGGACATAGGATGCAGCTGAGTTTTGAGGGACCAGTGAACATGCAGTGAATCCAGAATTGAAGGAGTGAGTAAACAGGCTGGGCAGATGTAGGAATGGAGTGGGTGAGGCACCAGTGGTGTCTGTGACCAGCAGGAGCAGCACAGTTTCAAGTGCAGAGAGAAGGTCCACTTCCTCTGGGGTAGGAGGGTACTGTTGCTCAATGTTCTTTCTCAGATATGCTTACTTGGTGATTCCTTACTCTCTTATGCTCTGTTGACTTCCCCCTGACCCAGGGCTGACCCAGGAGGCTGGGTTAAGGGATTGACTGGGGAGCCTGCCCATTAGCATCTTCAAAGAGAGAAAGTCACAGTGAATGAGAATGAAAGAAAGGGAGATCAGCCTTGAAATAGGCACCTGCCTGGAAACTCACTTGGGGACCATGACTCTTCCCTGAGGGCTTGGGCCAGCAGAGACAAGGTGGACACAGAACAATGACTGCCGCCCCCCCCCCCCGCACCCCACAGTGCAGGGAGATACCCCAGATCAATCTTAGGCTGCAGTTATTTCTCATTTCCCCTTTCTCCTCCTCCTCCTGTACCTCTCTTCAACTCTGGTCCTCATCACCTCTTACCCCAATGACTTCAACACTCCCACTCCCTAATAGATCCACTTCCTCCTCTCTGGCACTCCTCAGATTCATTCTAGGTGACCAGGATGATCTTTCTAAAGCACACAACGGATCATTTCACTCATCTGCCAGACACTTTGATGTCTTCCCCCTGCCTTGAAGTAAAGTATGGTCTCTTCAATATAGTCTATAAAACCATCCTTGATCTGGCTCCTGTTGGCTCCTCTGCCTTTCCTTCTCTCTGCCTACCTTGCATTTTATACTCAGGTAACAGCAAGCTGAAGCCTGCTTTGCTTGTGCTGTTCCTTCTGTCTAGAATGTCGTCCCTAACTTTAACTTTCTGTACTCATTGTTAAGGCTCGATCCAGGTGTTCCTTCTCGAAGACACACTTGTCTGATCTACCTGTCCCTTCTCTATGACAGCTTTTGGCACAACTGCATTGTAGTTACTTATGCAAAAGAGTGTTCTAGCTGAGGCTAGAATGGGAGTCAGAATTGGTGGACTAGGCACGTCTTGGATTCTATTCACATGGGCTGATAAGCATGAGGGTAGTTTGGGGGGAAGCACTGAGTGTGGGATTGGAAAACAAAGATGGGAGATAGGAACGCATTGGGGCTGTTCATAAGAGGCGTTTATTCTCTGCCAAACGTCTTGAAATTTTGGTGAGTCTTGGTGGAGAGGTGAGTCACACACCCTGGGCTCAGACAATGCAAACTTGGGGTTTCCTGGTGACAAAGTCCAGTGCGAATGTGAGGAGAGGCCATCTCTCCTCCTTGGCATGGAACCCAGTATCACTCTGGCACCCTGAGGCCTAGAGGTTCGGGGGGTATCCTTGGTACCCAGCCCTACCATGTATGGGTTGCACCCAGAACAAAGGTCTGGGAGTAGGGCTCAAGTCCACCAAAAGCAAGGAAGAGCTTCCTCTATTTTGCGTCGAAGGCTTTGTGGTCTTGTGGCAACCGTATTGGAATAGCTATGGGTTTGTCATTTATTGGCATGTGGACGCTCCTTTTTGCAGCTGTAAAGATAGAGGACATTGACAAGGAAGAATCTGGGCGATGTGTGTGTGAGGGTTAAGTGTTGGTTAAACTGATGGATTGGTTCAGGATTATATGTCAGACACTCTTTGGGAATTTCAAGAAATATTTGAGGGACACTGCAGGGATTTAAAGTCTCTGAGTGAGTTAGTTGAATTCATGGGCCCCCATTTATATTCACAAGCTATATTCACTGGGAGCATTGAATTAATATTTTCAGTTTCCCCACAAAATCTGATTGGACGATTCTTGTTCCCTTTTTGCTCCCAGCCCAAGCTCTGTTCCCCTTCCTGCTTCCGTTCCGTAGCTCTCCTGGGCCCCGTTCTGAATTGAGTAAGAGCCAAGAGAGCTGTGGGCTTAGAAACCTCACACCATCCCTGCGGCCCTCTGCAGACCGCATCCTGCCAGATTGCTGAAAGAAGATGCCTGTCTTCATTGTCTGCGCACTGCCTGGACTTGGGTCCCTTTTCCTCCCTTCCATTTTCTCATGACAGAGGAATAGGGGGATGTTGGGGAAAGAACAAAGGCCTTTAGAGTCAGACAGATCTAGGTTCAAGGTCTGGCCATGTCACTTGAGCACCTTAGACAACTCATTTACCTCTCGGAGTCTGTTTTCTCACCTGTAAAATAAGTTACTGTGAAGATGGAATGTGATCAGTATGTAATGTACCCAGGACGATGCCTGACTCAAAGTTAACTTGCTTAATAAGTGCTAGCTAGCTCTTCCGATCGTTAACAGGCAAGTCTGGGAGCACAAGCTCTGGCCTGCTCCTGGGATGAAGACCTTCCTACAGGCTCAGAGCAGAGATTCTGACAACCTAGTGGTGCCATCTTTACTCAACCTAAAGAGACACGAGCAACATGAAATGCAGGTTTTCTTTCACCGCGCTGGGACACCAGCTCTGGGAAGTGAACTCGATTTGGCAAATGGATTTAAGTGCCTGTTTGTGTCAACACTTAGTCTGGAGTTTCAAAGGGAGGGTGGCATCAGGACAACCCACTGGGAATCTGAGCAAGAGGCCGTGGGTGAGGGGAGAGGGGGGTGTAAGCCTTGGGAGCACAGCTTACCCCGTATGAGCACCCCCACCAACAGCTTCTCCCTCCCAGAGCCCTGCAGGGACACCTGGCCGGGGTTTAGAACCAGGAGACCTATCCCGGTAGATGGGAAGGCATCCGGTGGCTTTGTGTCCCCTGCAAGAGGGCCTGAAACGCATAATCTAGCCAGGAGACCCTTCTCAGCTTGCCCCTACTTTATTTCTCCACCTACCTCTCTCTCTCAAGCTTCCCTTTCCCCACCCTGACGATCGATGCTCAGTTTCTCAACGGAGCTGCTACAGCCATTTCAGGCAGCACGACTGTCCTATACGTTTATGGACATTTGGCCTCACTGGCCTCCACTCACTGAATGCCTGTAGCCCGCACCCCCTACCATTCATTTCCAAGTGCCTCCCCTCTTTCCCAAGTGTACCAGGCACTCTTTGCACTTGCTTGTTCCTCTGCCTGGAATGTCCCTTCTCACCCCCACCTCTCCACGAAGCCCTTCAGGAACACCCAGCTCAAATGTCACATCCTTGGACACTTCTCCTAATTCCCCGAGGCCCAGTCACAGCTGTGGTCCCTCCCCGTTAGTGGTAGGGATCACCACTATTGGATGGCTGTTCTGAGGTCCATTTCCTTCCAGAAGGACCAGACCACGTCTTAGAAGCTTTTGTGTACTTCTCTGAGATGCAAAAGGCGCTTCACATACGGGTCCTCAGTCCTGCATCTTCCTCGGCATGGGGCAGGGTGCGGCGGCACTTCGGGGGACCTGCCGGGGACACAGCTTGGCTTCCCCTGCCACCCGGTGGTGGATCCAGCGCCCCGCCTTGGAGCAATGGAAAGAGCGGCTGGGCTGGCAGCCAGAGCCCTGGGCTCCCGAGGCCCGCTGACGGCCGTGCGCTGGCAGGAGCCTGGGTCGTGCAGCAGCCCTCGTGATTATTATCACTGTGACGACCTCTGTTCTGCAGCTATTTACAGTTTGAGGAGCTTGCACTTCACGCATATTATTGCACCCAAACCACAGGGCAACCGAGTGAAGTCGGGGAGCAGGAGTTCTTAGTCTTATCTTACGGATGGATAAAGGGAGGTGAATAATGTCAATAACATTAGCTGCTACTACAAAAATAGCATCTCTTCCTCTCCCACCTCCTGTCTTTTCCCTAGCCTAAGGGTTGAGTGGTTCCTAGGTGCCAGGCCGCAGCCTGAGGGATTTACCCACATCACGTCACAGATTCCCTGATGGGGCTTTTCCTGTCTCAGAGTGAGGGCAAGTCCCTAAAGCCATGTGCCTGCGCATTTCAAATCAGCACCCTTCGATAGAAATATAATGTGGAACACATATGTAATTTAAATTTTCTAGTAGCCATATTTAAAAAAAAAAAGGAAAAGAGGTGAAATCAATTTTAATGAGATATTTAACTCACCCAGTATATCAAAAGATTATTCCAATGTCTAATCGATATAAAAAATATTAATGAAATATTTGATATTCCTTTATTCATACTGAGTCTTTGGAAGCTGGTGTGTTGCTTATATTTTCAGTTTGGACCAGCCATACTTCAAGTGCTTAGTAGCTGTATGTGGCCAGTGGCCAGTGGCTGCCATATTGCATAGTGTGGTTCTAAAGAAAGGAATTTGGCTATCCAGTTAGCCTTCCTAACTGGAAGTCTCTAACCAGCCTATGACCCTTAGCCTACAATCAATGTCTGGACCATTTGTAAGAGGAGGTAGGGGATTGGAGGGTAGGTAGAACTGCGGAGTGGGAATTTCTTTGAAAAGAATTGTTGGCATGCTGTGTGACTCCCTTCCCCTGTCTATGGAGGAGAGGAGTTTAGACCCCTTCCTCCAGTTTGAGCCATGTCATGGAAGCTTCTGTACAGTACACACGCTGAAGCCAAAGAGTGAGCCTGGTTGGAATTGATCTTGACGTCAGCAAGGAGAGAGAGCTGCAGAGTGAATAAGGTGGATTGTACGTATGGCAGGGCAACGGGCATGTTCTCCATGGGACATTCGTCACCTTAAGGGAGCCACTGCGTTGTACTCACTCCAGTACAGAGATGCTGCACGCAGTGCACCAAAAGAGCAGGGACTGAGGGGCCAGTTGTGAGCAGTCAGCCAGAGCTTGCGTCACTCACCGCACAGGATGGTGCAACAAGAAGGGGTTTGGGAAACCCACAAAAGGACTCCATGAGAGAAAGCCCATAACTTGGTACCTGCTACCCAGGGGTTCCTGTGACTATGTTACAACATTATCTTTGGAGGGTCTTGCCCTTTTCCTCAAATCTCCTGCTCGTCCCTGCATATGACCTGGGAGACGCCCCAAAATGGCGGCTTCATATAGTGGAAGGCAATGGAGTAAAGAAGAGGGAAGAAACTGACATGAGCAGCTTTTCCTTCTGTGGCTTCTCCAGTAGTGGCAGACGTTGGCGGGGGGGGGGGGGGGCGACAGCAGGCAGGAACTGAAATTCTTAGAGGACACAAGACTAGGTAGCCTCAGCTGGGCCCTCACTTCCTACTTTTTAACAAGGCTTTTACTTCGAAGACAGTCATTCACAGCATGAATATTTACTGAGCACTCAACAATAGTCGTTGCTTGGGGCGCCTGGGTGGCTCAGTCGTTAAGCATCTGCCTTCAGCTCAGGTCATGATCCCCAGGGTCCTGGGATCAAACCCTGCATTGGGCTCCTTGCTCAATGGGGGCTCTGCTTCTCCCTCTGCCTCCACCCTTCCTTGCACATGCACTCGCTCTCTCTTAAAAAAAAAAAACAAAAAATCTTTAAAAAAATAGTAGTTGCTATTATCACTATGCTAGACTTTATTATTTGGCTGGATTAACAATTATTCTAATAAATAACTGGTGGTAACACTATCAACTATGATTAACTGTGAGGTTAATGTTGAAAGCCCCATAATACAGGTAATCAGAGAAATTTGTGATATGCAAAATAAATCCAGGTTGAAGCAGCAAAAATGAAACAAGTAGTGGAGTGAATCATGTAAGTTAGAAATTTAGAAGTTATTCACCTCAAAACTGTTTAATCCAGAAACTGAGACAATATTTTTTCATCTTTTAGATTTTTCCCCCCTGCTTTTCTTTGTGTGAGAATCACAAACTCTCTTGCTAGAAATAGCTTCTTCTGCCAAGCTAGGGAAGATGGCTGTCCAGTGATCCAAACTTGTGTCTTTCCGGCAGTGTAACCAAAGGCAAGAGAGCATTTTTCTCACTAGTTTGGGCAGTAATGTTGCTAGGACTCTGGTCTGACTGACTCAGGTGCCCACCCTTTGGAGCTGGGAATTAGGGAAAGATAAGGTGTGGCAATTGACTATATCCAAAACACAAGGACTGGGGGCAAGTTCCTTTGAGAATATTGGCAGAAATGAGACGGAGAAGCATGCCAAGACGATGAAACCACAGTAACCATAGTCCACTCACAGAAGAGGGTGTGGCCAGTATTTCCTCCTGAAGGAATTCCTGACAACCTTTGTCAAATACTCCACTCAAGTCTAGATACGTTATGTATATTTAAGTTTCCTAATAACCTTGCTGGATATCTCTTATTTGGCCCCCCAGACCTGCTCTCCAGCCTTCTCCTCCACCCTGCCTCTACCTGCTCTGTGCCCCAGGAGGCTGACTTATCTGGACTATATCAACAGTTCCTTCGCCCTCTAGTTGAATCTCCAGTTGAGGTTGGCCAACAGAGACAGGAAATTGGAGGGAAAGAGAAAGATGAGTTGGGATATTCATTTTCCAAATCCCCTTACTGCAAGATTACTTCAGGCTGCCCAGATCTCTCCACCAAAGGTGGTGAGGCTCTGCAAACAGTAGCTCTGTCTTCAGGTTTCCACTCACCTTCCGGCTCGGGGGTGGTAACATCCCCACTGTGCTAGCCCAGGGTACTGTACTCTTCCTTTGGTCTTCCTACATCCTGCACATCTCTGTCCACAGTTCCTTTATAAAATTCTCTTTTAAGGCCATCCTAATTTGCGTACACTATCTGTGACCTGGCATAAAACCTCTCTGCAAGGTAAATGAAATTGGTCGTGATTGTCTTTCAGCCACATTGACTCCTTATGGTTTCCGCTTTCTTTTCTAAGCATTCACAGGCCATTCTCTTTACCTATTCCTTCTAGACTCTAGTAGAGAGTCAATGTCAGGTTTGTCAGGCTGTAGTTTTGGGAACACTCTTGAAAAAATATGGCTGCATTTGCTGGCGTCAGTTCTTTATTTTTTTTAAAGATTTTGTTTATTTATTTGACAGGGACAGCCAGCGAGAGTGGGAACACAAGCAGGGGGAGTGGGAGAGGAAGAAGCAGGCTCATAGCGGAGGAGCCTGATGTGGGGCTCGATCCCACAATGCCAGGATCACTCCCTGAACTGAAGGCAGATGCTTAACAACTGAGCCACCCAAGCGCCCCATGGTGTCAGTTCTTTAATACCCTCCCCTATGCTTTAACATGTGCTAGAGATTTGGCCACTTCTCCTTTTCAATTTTTCAGTCAGAATAACCTAGGTCATGGGGCGCCTGGGTGGCTCAGTCAGTTAAGTGTCTGACTCTTGATTTTGGCTCAGGTCGTGGCTCAGGGTCTTGAGATTGAGCCCCACATCGGGCCCAGCACTGGCATGGAGCCTGCTTAAGATTCTCTCTCTCCCTCTCCCCCACCCCAACCCCCAGCTCACACTCTGGTGCTCGTTCTCTTTAAAAAAAAAAAAAAGAAGAAGAAGAACCCGGGTCACGCTCGGGTTACAAACAGCCTCCAACACTGAATGGCTTAAGATAAAAACAGGTTGATTTCTTGTTCCTGCTAAGTGTCCATCATGAGTTGGCAGAGGGCTCTGCTCATAGTGAACACTCAGGGACCAAAGTGACACCAACAGATGGTGTTGGTCATTGTGCCAGAGGGAAAGAGAGTTCTGGAGCATCTTGCATGGACAATTAAATGTTTGGCCTGAAACTGACACCAAACTTGCCACAAGGCCCCATACTCCACATGCCTCCAAAGGGGCCAGGAAGGCAGTCCTACTGATTGCCTGGGAGGTGCCTGATTTCAGGGATAGCTCTTATCTGTTCAACTGGGGTAGAAAACTTCTTGGGACAGAGTTGTTTTTGCACAGCTTCTTTCTAGCCTATGTCCAGACCAAGATCATACTCGGTAATACCCCCTCGAGAGGCGGCTTGTCCAACCGTGATATTAAGAGTGAATGACATTTGAAAACAGAAAGGTGTGCTAGACGTTATGATATTTAGTCAGCAGTTGCTAAGGGGTATGTGTGTTTTGATGTCAGTGGTAAATACGAGTTCTTCCAATAGTAAAATCTCATATGAAAAGTAAAAACCATACAGAAGTTTGGAAAGTGTATCTTCTAGATGTGCCCATTCTGCCATTAGGTTTATTTCGAAGTAAGTATACAATTTGGTTTGGAATCCACAGGATGCGTGACACATATTAGTCTAATTTTTGTGGAGTGAATGAGTGAGTATCATCATCTCCACATATTCACCTAGCCTCCTGTACCAGCTTTTTCCCATGTTGCCAGGCAACAGAGAACACATGTTCACTTTAACATAGTGTGACATGGAGGAGCTGAGCTATGCACAAGGCCAATAAGGTAAAGTACTGTGGGTTCTTACTCTAGCATAAAAACAGTAGCGTCTGGGCTAGACAGCCTTTTAGGCGTGGGTGGAGATAGGCCATATCCACTACTTGCTGGCCACTGCTGACCTCACCTGTATAACCACAAATCTCCCTGGCTTCGCCAACCTGAGAGTGTAAGATATGGTTGAATTAACATTGAACCTCACATCTTGATTGCTACGAGTCCCGTCTGCTTACAAAAGACCTCCAGGTGGTCTCAAAGTCACCCCTAGGTATTGCTGCTTACCTGGACCCAGGCTGAGTCCATTCATGCTTTTCCATTCCTTGATGCAGACTGGTGCTGCAAACCATCCTGTCTCTGCGAATGGTGCCCTTGGTTTGTTTATTACACAGTCCTGTCAGGCACAGCTGTCCTCTGTTGGTGGTGCCCTAAGCCCTCAGTGGGGAGTCAGGTATGGTGTGACCACCCCTGTCAACTCTGAGTCACATTGGATCATCTGGCTCCTGAAACAGCACACAGGGCCTTCAAGAACAGAGCGTCCTCAGCTTCTGACCCTGTCTTCTTCCCTCTCCACCCTCACCCTACTCCCCACCCTAAAGCCGACTCTCTTCCCCCCTTCCCCACCCCTACCATTTCCTGTCCTCCATCCTCCACCCCTGGTGGGGGATGGCTCAAAACTTGTCCTTCAAACTGGGCCAGGGAATCTGTCAGCATTTCCTTCCCCTAACCTTGGTCCTCATCATGGTCAAATAAATAGTGGGTGGTAGAGCCAGGTTTTAAATCCTTACCTACCTTTGCATTCACTTTCCCCTAAAAGCATACACTGAGATCCTGAGATAAAAATGAAATACAGAAATGATCTGTTTCAAGTCAAAGCTCTTCAGTTCTCCTCCTTTCCCCAAATTTGTCCCTCTCCAAGCATTCCTTATTTTAGTAAATGGCATCATACCCCATCCAGCCTGCTCATGCTCCATCCTGCCCAGAAGTCTTATCGGCGCTCCTTACAACATGGAGCTCAGATCCATCCAGTCACCACGTTGCCTCTGTCCTCACCCTGGTCCAGACCATTGTTATGCCTCTCCTGGTCGGCCTTCAAAGACTTCCTGCCTGGTCCCATCGCTTCCAGGCTTAGCCACCTAAGACAATTCCACTCAATTCTCTGTAAAACATATCCCTCATTGCTGGATCTCCGACACCATGCTAGCCTCCCTCGTGTTTGTTGATCACATTTCAAAAATACCCATGTGCCTGTTGGTCCCCACTCCATTCTGCATTCACTGACTTCTTGGCTTCCCCTGAAAGACAGAGAGAAGTCCCCTCCTGTGGCACTGGGGACAAAACATTGCAGATACTTAACCAAAAACAGAGAAGAAAATGTTGCTTTTCTAAGCAGAAGACTGAATATTCCAGTGCAAACTTGCAGGGTGAGTGTTCTTTTTCTTCCTGGGGAGACGATGAGGGGCAGGAACAGATTAAAAAGCCTGTCATCCCCTGTGGGCATGCGCCCTTTCTATGGCTCAGCACCCTCGATAATGCCTAGAATGGAAGGTGGGGGGGGTTCTAGGTGACTTGAGGGGTTCAGGAGGCAAGGAGGGAACCCTTCCTCTGTCCGTGGGAGAGCCGGATGGAACCAATGTGTAATTGCCACTGAGCCGCGGCAGCAGTGAAACACAGCTCCACTGTCCCGCTTGTGAGATCGTTTAATATTTGTCTCCCCAGCGAGACTGCAAGCTCCACGAGGACAGGCGGGGGCTAGTTTTTGCTCTTCGACCCACCGGTGTCAGACACATGGTAGGTGGTCGATACCTACCTGTTGAAATGAATACCCAAACAAATTACAGGTGGCTGTGCAGGTGGGTATTTGCAAACACGCATGCAACACGTATGTGTGTATGTATGTGTGCACATGCTGATATGCACAACGCTGAGGCTTCAGATGGTCAGTGCCCGCACTTGTTTTTCAAGTGCAACAGTAGAATTTTATTGAAGTACGGAAAGGGCTTTTAAAAAAGGTGTTAAAACCCATAAAACTTCTATGAAGTCCTTACTTCTTTACCCTGTCTGGGAGATGCTTCTAAGCAGTGCTTTTCCAGGGTTGGGGAAAGCAAGTGCCCCCCACCCCCTCAACCCACTGGTTCAAAACCTTTTGGGGAAGTGCGTGTGATCTAAAAGTATCATTGTTTCAATTTGATTTTTCATCAAAGTATTTGGTTTATAATTTCAAAGTACCCTAGAATAAGAAGGTATGGAATTTTTGCATTTAGCAAAAGAGGACAGAGGTTTAAAATGGCAGAAAATTCCTGTTTTTAAAGTGAAGAAACCAGCATGTGCCATAGTGAAGGACTTGTCATATGTATTTTTCTTGTCGTTTTAAAATTTTTTGACTGGAGATAGATAGTGTTGGCTAGGGGGCCAATTCTAATTAACATAAATGAAGACGCTTTTTGAAGGGATGTAACTGTCTCCTTTGTGCAGATTAGGATTAGATTGTGATTGACCAGGGCTGTGTGATACACAGCTTTAATGCCAGCTGTGGCCAGTGAGATGTGGCGCCTGGTGACGAAGGGGCCCGGGACAAGGTTGACTTAAAGTAGATGAGAGAAGTAAGAGGAGAGTGGGGTGCAATACAGTTGTGCTCACTCAGAAACTGCAGGAGATCAGAGACAAAAAGTTTATATGATAAAAATGAATCTACTCTGCTTATTTGAGTGTTAGATCCTCACACTCCCAAACAAATTTGGCTTAGTCCTTTATCTGCCAGAATTAATGGGAAAGGCCAAGTCTATCATTGCATGTACCTGTGTGTGTGTGTGTGTGTGTGTGTGTGTGTGTTTCCCACATAGTAATCAGGCTCATGGGTAACCCCCACACAAGGCTCTTTGCAGGTGGATGTAGCTCTTGGTTCTCCTTGCCCGTGTCCTGTTGGATCCATTCAGAAGCAGTGACCCCCTTGCATTTTATAACAAGCTTGAAACACAGAGGTCTTTGTTAAGATTCCTAAGCCCTGGTGCCTGGTGGCCAGTGTTCTTAGCCATTTCTGTCTGGAGTCCCTAGTAGTTTTTTGCTACCCAGCATCCACCCCCTGCTTCCTCTAGTTATAGTACCCAGTTTTCTAAGTTCCGGGGAGGAAGCATATGATCGGCCAGTTAAAGTGCTATGTCTCATGGATTTAGTGATTGGCTCAGTAATTGGCATATATTCTATTGAAAAGCCAATACGATTTTTTCGGAGACTGCTGCTGGGGAACATCATGTAGACCCTGCCAATGAAATCAACAGAGAGAGGGAAATACAACACTGAGAGATAGAGAGAAACAGTCCTCATGATATATTTTAGATCCCTGGATCAAGCCATACCTGAAGTTAGTTACCCATGCACTATTTAGTAACCAACCAATGAATTACCCAACTTTCTTTATCTTCCCCATCCCCCTTGAGCCTGTTTTGCCTGTGTTTCCCATCATTTGCAATAGAAGGTATCCTAACAGATACTGAGTCCTCCTCCTCCTGGGAACTTTAAGTGAAGCAAAGGTCATGGCTGTTTATGAATCCAGTATCTCCCCTCTGTCCTCTAAGTCTCTAAGAATATCATTCTTTTCTGGTTTGGGTGTTTTCCCTATTTTCAGCCCTTGGAAGGCTTTCCATTCTGGAACAATCCAGCTCGAGATTCTCTATGACTAGGCCCTTGAAAATGAACAGAAAAAGAACCTGTTAATTCTCCCACAAGGCAAAGGGTGCTTAGCTCTCTTGGACACAAATGTTTGGCTAATCTTCCAGAAATGTGGGGTGGGGGGGCTTTACCTTTTCATTTGCCTATAGGTGGGGAAAAAAACTAGAGTAGCTATCTCAGTAAATTACCTGCTAGTTAACTTTAAAGGTATAATGCTAAGGCAGCAAAGTCCTAGAAATAGAGCACCTGACCACTAACTCACTTTCAGGTATGTTTGAAATACCATAAGGACAAGACTGCAGAGTAAGACACAAGGCACCAGACCCAGTGCTTCCTGACCAACTGCCACCAGAGAGGCTGGGTGGCCAGAGCTCCACTCACACAGCTGATTGCAAGTTCAGATGCCTCCTGGGGCCAGGTGGGTAACAAAACTCGTGACCTGGGGGAGGGTGGAGCCGCACAGGCAGCAGTCGGGACTCTCTGGAACAGAAGACTGTCCAATAAACAGTCCGCTGATACTCAGCTCAGCCTATTGTCGCCCTGTGGGCAAACAGGCACAGTGTCCCCAAGTTTAAGAGAAGCCCTACGTTTTGCGAGTTCTAAATGTTTGCAGCTAATTACATTTTTAAAAAGCAAACAAGAAGGTGTGGTCCACATATACAATGGAATATTACTCAGCCATCAGAAAGAACGATTACCCAACATTTGCAGCAACATGGACGGGACTGGAGGAGATTATGCTAAGTGAAATAAGTCAAGGAGGGAAAGACAATTGTCATATGGTTTCACTCATTTATGGAACATAAGAAGTAGGAAGATCGGTAGGAGAAGGAAGGGAAGAAGAAAGGGGGGGTAAACAGAAGGGGGAATGAACCATGAGAGACTATGGACTCTGGGAAACAAACTGAGGGCTTCAGAGGGGAGGGGGGGAATGGGATAGGCCGGTGAGGGCACGTATTGCATGGAGCACTGGGTGTTATATGCAAGTAATGAATCATGGAACATTACATCAAAAACTAGGGATGTATGGTGACTAACATAACATAATAAAAAATTCTTAAAAAAAAAAAACAGGACCATCCAGCCAAACAAAATACTCAAGCTGGCAAGATGCATCTTTTTCTGTTCCTTTGTTTAAGTCCAAGATAAATAGCGTCTCTCAGATAGGGTGTTCATCAGAAAACCAGATTCTCCGAATGTCACAAGCTACTAGGAGGGTGCCTGGCTTTGACCACCTTGGGAGATGCGTGTCTGGGTTGACCTGTTCCCCCTTCCCAGGTACTGGGCCTGCCTCTCCTTCGGGGACTTCTCACCCCCGATTACATGTGGTTTGGGTGAGGCTGACTCCGCGCCTGAATGTGCAGGTGAGCCCACAAGCCTGGCTCTGCCGGGGACCTCATCCTCTTACCGCAGTGGACTAGGGCAATAAGGCAATTCCTGGATTTCTTTTTCAAAAACTGTTGATAAAGAGAAGCTCTGTTTCCTCCGATGTTGCTAGCTAGCTACAGGATTGTGGATTTGGAGGGTTCCTGTGCCATCAATGGGAGGGGCCTGGAAAAGAACCGTGCTATCATGAAGGAAAGCAGCACACGGGGAGGGTGAAGGTGGGAAAGAGGGATAGACAGGGACCAAATGTGAGCTCCTGGCTCCAGCTGTACCTGAAGCCATATCTACATCTGGACTTTGAGGAGGTTAACAAAGTTTTCTCCTTTTCTTAACACAGTTTTAGTTTGCATTCTCTCACTAGTCACCACAATCAGCTTGTCAGATAGTGTGTTACTGATTACCTGGTAGCACCTCAAACATAACTGAAGCCAGGGAGCTCAGAGTCTTGACGGGGGCCCTGTGGCTGGGAGATGGGGACATCTGTGACTCCGGCACAGGGCTGTAGGGAGAAGGCCAGAAGAAGAAGCCGGGCTGACAGCTCCACCCTTCCTGCAGGGCTTAGTGTCAAATGTGTGCTCGGGAAGCATCCCACGTCCAGCCTGTTTTGCTATTGCACTTGTGTCCTGGGTGATTTCAACAGAAATTAGCTCAGATGGGGGTGATAAATGGGGTGATGATGTCCAGGGGATGTGGAAGTTGCCCTGGTTGCCAGGGAGTGCTCCCAGCCTGCTGGAAGTGGAAGCCCAAGTGCCGGAACACAGCTGACGACGCGAGGGCCTCCCTTGCCTCCTGTCACTCTAGTTGAGCCACAGTCTCTGTCTTCCCCGATCCTGGGCATGTTTCCTTATCTCCATGACTCAGAACCACAGCTTCTCTTACATTGCCTTCCGCCAAATGACCCTTTCCTCCTTTTTCTCCTTTTCAAGTCAAAGTCCTTTGTTTTTTGCAGAATGTTTTTTAAATGTATTAAGAGCTGAGCATTCTTTTTTAGACTCTGCTGGTATTTTTTTAAATTAAGATTGTTATTGCTTTGGTTAGTGCTCTGGTTGCAAACTTGTGTATGTGGAATTGTCTGCCTCAACCTATTTTCCCATAAGTCTTATTATTTTTAGTGTGTAATTTTACAGAAAGTATTTTCTCCCTCCCTCAGGAGCGCACAGATCTCGTTATTGCAGAAACATCTGCACTTTTTTAAAAAAGAGCAGAATGATAGATAGCCATAGATGTGCTGACCTTGGACCATGTTGCTTCAGTTCTCCTCCCTTTGCTTGCTTTTATATGGTGTTATCAAAGTTCAACCTTTTATTCATGGTGTTTGTTTGTTTAGTATTGAATTATAAAAGGACTTACGCTTGACTCTCGGGTCCTAATAGGGTGAACCTGGAAGCTTTTCTGGATTCCCTGAATTTAATTTTCAACCTGGAAGACCTAGCTGTGCCCCTCAGCACCCAGGAGGGGCCTTTAAGCAAAACCATGTGCACCAGCAACGCAGCAAAAGCAGATGCTACACACTGTAAAGGACGTGGGATGCAGGCAGCTGGAAAATTGTGCTACAAAAATAAACACCCACTTTCTGCAAATTGGGCAACTCTCATTAGCCCTGGGAAGCTCATTTTCACGGTTGAGTAGTTAAGCTGCTGATTAAAGGCACGGACCATTTAGGCACCTGCTTCTTCGTTCATTTTCCTTGTTTTAAACTTTGGCCAGGAGATGGCGCTCTTGAACGACATTTGTCAGAGGACTCCTCGGTGTTGGTTCACAAGACCCACTCGGCACCTGCAAATCCTTCTTAAACTGAGAAAATGACTTGGATTTTCCATTGGGGAGAGGAATGCAATTTTATTTTATATTTATTTTTTTAAGAATGCAATTTTAAATCCAGCTAGAAGCCCGAGTGGCTAAGAACATAATAACACCAGCTGTCGTGTTTTCATTTGGATCTAAAAATTCAATTAATGCTGATTAATGTGTGTGTGTTGGGGGGGCAGGTGCAGCCCCAGTGCTGTGATGTTAAACCAGGAAGTAATAATACTTTGTAGAAAAAAATAAGGTGCTTGAGGAAGGACTAGTATTTGATCTTACCACATTAGAATAAAGACAGCTTGGTACACTGGGGTGTGGTAGACCTGGCTTTATATCTTGTGCACAAATGCCACATATAATGGCTTGTATCTTCCAGACCTACCTTTGCATGTTACCAGAGGTCTTCAAAGCCGTTATTCCCAGGGCTGAATGAAACAGGAGGTTTCGGAGCCAAAGAATTTATGTATCATCAAACATTAATTTTTAGGCAGCATATATATATGGGCTTTGCACAGCCTGGACCCCCATATATGTGTATATGTATATATATAAAGATTTTATTTATTTAAAAGAGAGAGAGAGCGTGAGCAGGGGGTAGGGACAGAGGGAGAAGGAGAGAATCTCAAGCAGACTCCGCACTGAGCACGGAGCCAGACATGGGGCTCAATCTCACGACCCTGAGATCATGACCTGAGCCGAAAACAAGAGTCAGACACTTAACCGACTGAACCACCCAGGAGCCCCAGCTTCTACCTATCTTTGAAGAGCAAGTTCTAGAATGTGGCAGCTGGAGATCTGACTGAATCTTACATTGAGACGTGGGTCCAAGAGGGTGCTGACCTAAAAGAGAACCATAACGTGGCTTGCAGGGTACGGGGTGCCCTGTGTAAGGGGCTCTGAATGCAGTATCCCTTTTAATCCTTACAACATCAAGAGGTGGTGACTCTTTTTTTTTTTTTTAAGATCTTATCTATTCATTTGACACAGAGAGAGAGAGACCACAAGCAGGGGGAGCAGCAGAGGCAGAAAGAGGAGCAGGCTTCCTGCCGAGCAGGGAGCCCGGTGTCGGGCTCCATCGCAGGACCCTGGGATCATGACCTGAGCTGAAGACTGACTGAGCCACCCAGACGCCCCCAAGAGGTGGTGACTCTTATCATCCTCCTTTCCTGATGAGGAAACAGGCCTGCATAAGCTAACTAACTTGCCCAAGGTTAAATAGGTAGCAAGGATTGCAACTAGGAAATTATTCAGCTGGTTCCAGAATCCACACTCATTACTGTGCTGTTAATCTCCCCCCAGAACTTCTACAGTCTCTTTTCTACTTCAGATTTTCTGAGGGCTTTCACGGTGCACAGGACGGGTGCTGGATCCTCTAGCCTGCCACTCACAGTGTTTTATGAATCACTTTCAAGCAAGAGCGGGTTAGAGAAATGGCAGTGGTATTATCTAAGGCTGTGTCTTAAGTGGTGACCACTGTTTTTGGTTTTTGGTTTTTTAAAGATTTTATTTATTTATTTGACAGAGATAGAGACAGCCAGCGAGAGAGGGAACACAAGCAGGGGGAGTGGGAGAGGAAGAAGCAGACTCCCAGCGGAGGAGCCCGATGTGGGGCTCGATCCCAGGACTCTGGAATCACGCCCTGAGCCGAAGGCAGACACTTAATGACCAAGCCACCCAGGCACCCCGGAAAGCTAATTTCTTAACTAACTAAGGTATTCTCTTAACCAATAGAGCTAGAATGATCTTTTGTTGTTGTTAAAGATTTTATTTATTTGACAGAGAGAGGGGAAGTGAGAGAGGGAATACAAGCAGGGGGAGTGGGAGAGGGAGAAGCAGGCTTCCCGCTGAGCAGGGAGCCCGATGCGGGGCTCGATCCCTGAGCCCTGGGATCACGCCCTGAGCCGAAGGCAGACGCTTAACAACTGAGCCACCCAGGCGCCCCGTGACCACTGTTTTGAAGCACACACTCACACTGCATGAATATTTATTCATAAATTACTTATAGATTTTGTCAGTGCATGCATTAAATATTTTAGACCTTTATTTCTAATTTTAAAGAAATTCTAAGTAATGTCTCATAGTTCCTTCCCATACTCCGACGGGAGGTCTTGTCCATCCCTTGTGCACACTGCCTGTGCACTCAGGAAACCACCAGCTTAAAGTGAGGCCAGCCAGGGCTGGCTCTCTGCTCTGAGACAGGAATTCTCTGCTGTTCGTGTTCAGGGGAGATCAGGCCTTCAGAGGTATTAGGGCTGGCGTACACATGCTGAACAGTCAGCCCATCCTTTCCCTGGGCTGGAGAGGGAATGAGTGTCAAAATTATCTCGAACTTGGTGAAGCTGGAAACAGAACCAAGGGAAATACAGGGACTGAACAACGCCCATGGCTGGGGGTCCAGGCTGTGCAAAGCCCATTTGCCGTGGCATTGTCTCCCCTAAAGAGTGCTTGGATGGTGTATCCATTGCCAGGGCTGCCACAACGAAGGACCATAGGTTGGATGGCTTAGACATGAGAAACGTGTTCTCCCACAGTTCTGGACGCTAGAAGTGTAATCAAGGTGTTGCCGGTGTTGGTTCTCTCTGAGGGTGTGAGAGAGATCGAGTTCCGTACCTCTTCTCTGGCTCCTGGTGGTTTGCTGCCAATCTTTGGTGTCCCTTGGTTTGTAGAGGCTTCCCCAGGAACTGCCTTCATCTTCACAGGGCAGTGGATTTTTTTGTGCAAGCCTCTTCCGTTGGTGTTCTTTTTATAAGGACGCCAGTAATGCTGGATTGGGGCCCATTCTAACTCCAGTATGACTTCATCTGAGCTCATTACATCTGCAACTGCTCTGTTCCCACATAAGATTATATTCAGAGTTATTGGGAATTTGGATTTCAACATATCTTCTTGGGGGGGCACAATTCAACCATAGCAGATGGTCCCTGCTGAAGCGGCTTCTTTTTTTTTTTTTTTTTTAAGATTTTATTTATTTATTCGACAGAGATAGAGACAGCCAGCGAGAGAGGGAACACAAGCAGGGGGAGTGGGAGAGGAAGAAGCAGGCTCATAGCACGCTAGAGGAGCCTGATGTGGGGCTCGATCCCATAACGCTGGGATTACGCCCTGAGCCGAAGGCAGACGCTTAACCGCTGTGCCACCCAGGCGCCCCTGAAGCGGCTTCTATAGTCCCCTTTCTCTAAGCTCATCTACGGCTGACCATTCCCCCGCCGGTCCATGTGTCCTCGCCTCATGCCAGGGCTTCTGAACTTCCTGCACTATTGACATGTTGGACCAGATCATTCTTTGTTGTTAGGAGGCTGTCACTAGATGCCAGGAGCACGCCGCCCCACTGAGTGGTTGCGGTCAAACGCATCTCCAGACATTGCCAAATGTCCCCTGGGGGGCAGATCCATCCCTTAGAGAACCACTGCTTTGGATATGACAACAGGTTGCCATGAGCTCCCGCTGCGGCCGGGCCCGTGGTGCTGCTGCTGCTCCTGCCTCCGAGGGGAGGCTAGCTTCCCTGGAGGGCCCCCCCCGCCCACCGTGGCGGCTCAGTGCCCATTCTTCCTCTTCAGTTCTCCCCATTTCAGTGGAGTCTGGTGTTGATCGTGCCGCCAGAGTGGGGACTCGGGGGAGCAGAGGAGAAACCAGCTGTTCATGTAACCTCATCCAGGGACGGTGAAGTGGTGACCTCCGGTGCTAGTGCGGGGACAGTCGCATGGGGCAGGAGGGCCTGAGGCCTCCTTCAGTGACAGGTGCAGGTCAGCGGGGAAGTCAGAGAAGCCCGGGAGGTGTCTGCGGCGTCACTGTACTGGTTTTAACGTTATGCAGCAGCACTCGCTGTGTGCCATGCTCAGTGCTGTGCAATTTCACAGTCTCATGTCATCCTCATAATAACTGCAACAGCTGTTACGATTAAGATCCTCATCCTAGAGATGAGAAAACTGCTCAGAGAGGTGAAGTAACTTGCCCTAGGTCACACAGCTAGTGAGTAGCAGAGTCAGGATTTGGGCCCCAGCCGGCCTGTTCTCCATCCCACGTCTTCCCAAAGGCCCACCTGAAGCCCACCGAGAAAGTGCAAGTTTGCAGGGGCACGCAGCCGAGCTAGGCTGCCTGAAGGGGACCCTCGGGTGGGGACAGTTTCCCTGCCTGGATTGATGAGAGACATTAAGAGAGACAAGGCGAGATATTTGATCTCTTTCGGAGAGCCAAGTGTTTCCAGCAGCCTCCGTCGTTCCCAAGACACCCCTGACATACCAGGGTTCCTTGTTCATCACAAACCTGATCTTTTCGTTGAAGCCGGTCCCTCCAGACCTGTGCTGAGGGCTCGGCTTACATCTAGCCGGCGGCCAAGGTTTGCTTCAAAGTATATACTCTTTTCTTAATTTTACCTGAACTGTGTATGTATGTCCCCGTGTGTGTGTGTGTGTGTGTGTGTGTGTGTGTGTGGCACTGCCGTTGGCAAGGATGAGTGTACAGGTGAGCGGAGGTTGGAGGAGGCTCGAGGCCCCTCACCTCTGGGCAGGGTGGCAGCCCGCCAGGTGTGTAGAAGGGAACACCGCACAGCAGCCCTGTGAGCACATCTCCATCGCCCCTTCAAAGACACCCATCGCTCACCTCTCACGTCGGCTTCAGTGTCAGAGACAGACAACGTGTACAATAGAAGAGCAAGGACTAGGAGTCAGAAGGCACGGATGCGAATCCCAGCTCTGCCACAGAGTGATCTTGGGGAAGCGGCTCATCTCTCGGAGCCTCAGTGCTCTGAACTAGGACCTGAAAGGAGAGTGTCTGGCATATAGTAGGCACTTAATAAGTGTTTGCGATATCAGATACAGTGTTTACAACCTATTTATCATAGGCATGAACGTTCACAGCGTATCCTTGCCGCATTCACCCACATATCATCCTGGGCTGAGAGAAGAGACACCTGGGGTTGGGCTGGAGGACCTCTAGTGAGTAGAAAATGCAGTGACTTGGGCTTTATGAAGCTTCCGGGAGAAGCTGAAGGTGGGCTCTGCAAGGTGGGGATGGCTGGAGTCAGGTATTATTCTAGAAATATAATTAATCGGCCATGCACCAGTGCATCATTTCTTGGTCCAGACTCGGTGTGAGGCCCCCGGAGATGTGGAAGTGAGTGAGGTCAGCTTTCTCTGTCAAAGAGCTCACAGTCCCGTGGGGGAGGGGAGGAAGAGAGAGCATTAACCTGCAGTATGATTAGAGCTCTAACAGAAGATTAGCAAAGAGTTGCAGAGAGCTTCACTGATTCTTCTGGAATCTCCTTCTCAGACATGACATGTGAGTTGGGTGGCTGTGTGTTTTCCAGACAGAGAAGTGTCATTAAAAAACACTCCAGACAGGAAACATGTACAAAGGTACAGGAGCATATCTGAGAAACTTCCCTCAGTTTCCTGTGGCTGGAATACTGAGTGCAATGATCGTGGTCGAGGGCTGAAAAAGCTAACATTTATTGAGTACTTACCTTGGGCTAGGATTGTGCAAAGACGCTTTGCATGCATTGTCTGATCGAATCTCCTCGGTGCTGCTATTCCCATTTTACAGAGGCGAAAGTGGGGAGCTTAGAAAGGATAGGTGATGTGCCTGCAAGCACACCACTAGATGATGGAAGAAGCAGCAGTCATATCTGGGTCAAATGGACTTCAATGCCAGAGCTCAAAAAACAGGCTCAGCCTCCCTCATGAAGAGCCTTGAATGTGGCGCTAAGATGTTTGGCGGCTATCGAGCAGACATACCAACCTCCACTGGCATGTGGGTGTGATCCAGGGCTCCCAGGCCGCACAGCTCAGGGGGTTGAGACGACGACAGCAGTTGCAAGTCACATTTGCCTGTGTGCAGCAGCCCCGGGAGCCCCCCTACTGCTTGCACACATGCAGCGCTCGTGCTGCTGCCGCCGTTGGCCCCGTGTTCCTCAGTGGGCCATGGAAACAATGGGCAGGAAGGCATGTGGACATTTCAGCTTTTATTGCCCTTGTACGGCAGCACGTTGGCCTTAGGATGCAGGACGAGGGACCATCCACAGAACAGACCCCGTGCTGGGCCTAGATGTCTGCTCACCTTTCCCCCTGGTTCACAGTCTCTGACTCAAGCTTGTGTTCTTTCCCCCTATGGTGAATTCCTTCTCAGAAGATTCCTGGGCTTCTCATGAAAATGGGTTCTCAGTAGACATACCTCGTTGTACCTGGCTCCTAGGTTTGACTCCTAGAGTTCCTAGAGTGACCACAGCTTGGCCTCAAGCCAGGCCCTTCCAGCTCCGTTTGTCTCTGTGTCCGGGTATGCCTTCTGAGAAATGGGTTCATTTCTCACACTGAGTGCAATTTCCATCAATTTATTATGAAGACCGATTCGATTTACTGCATGAATCTTTATTTATTGTGTGAATCATCTTAAGGCCGTGCATTCTCAACAGGGACAATATCAGGTGAAAATTGGTTCTTGGTTACATAGAAAGCACGGACACACACATAAACAGATACACAGTATATCTGTGGCAATAAAGTTTCACTGGAAGGTATTAGGGGAAAAAATGCCTACTAGGCAACCTGGGGGCAATAGGGAAAAAAGGTAGAGAAACACTCTTAAGACCCTAAGATAGGGGGTCTAAAGATGAAAGGAATATTTCTTTCACTTTCTACGTGATTATCTTTGTCCCTGCTTGTTAATATATTTCCATGTAACAAGCATCAGTAAAACAAAATGAATGTTGAAGATTCCAGTAAAGACCATTTCAGAATGTGTCTGCAGATGTGTCTGCGGACTGTGTCTATAAACATTTCGAGGAAGCCTCTTATGTAGGCTATGCTATATTTGGGGTATTTCCTATACTTGGAACTCTGTGTCCTCTTTTAATGAAAACACAGAAATTCCCCAAATGGTTTTATTGGCACGGGTTACCATCATGGAATTTGGGCCGAAAGCCCTTTAGACATCTGTGATCAATTAGCTTTTGATTATTGGCTAATTAAATGCATTTAAAATATAGCCAAGAGACAGATATTACAGTTAAGTATAATAATTAAACTAACACCATGATTGAACATTTTTTAATCTCTCATCAGCCCAGGGCACTCATGGAAGGAATATTTATTATTTAATTTTGTATGTACAATTTGCAAAGTTTTCATGTAAGCTGCATTTCCTGGTGGTGTACCTCATTTGACACTCCCAAGAGCCCTGTGAAGTAGGGATTAGTATTATTTTACCATTTTATTTTAGAGATAAGGAAAATGAGGCTCAGGCGGCTTAAATAATTTCTTCAAGAGATTTAGCTGCTGATGGCATGTATGAGCCAACTCAGGCTGCCATGATGAAATACCATAGACTGGGTGGTGTAGGAATTCTTTTTCCTACTACCCTCTTAAGTTCTTTGACTGGGGCCTTGTAAATTGGCCTGACAAAAGGCAGATCCACAAGAGAAAAACATTTATTAGCGTGTGCCTCAGCCTTATACATGGGAGCACTCAGAGATGAGTAACTCAAAGGGTTCATTAGAATCTGGGCTCCTATAGCGTCTTAGCAGAAGAACAATACATTATTAGAATGTGTCAAGACAAAGGAAAAGGACTTTGAGTCTCAAGGGGAGCAAACTAGTGGTAGGTAAAGGCTGGTTAGTGGAGTCTGTTTTATAGATTCCTCTCCATTGCTAGGCCGAAAAAGGTGTAAAGTTGTCTCCAGTGATTGACTTTTGTTTTTACTGGCAGAGAGGGGAGATTTATATACTATTTTTAGGCAAAGAAAGATTTTTTTGTATCTACTACTTCTCCATTGCCTTCAGCTCAAAACAATCCTACGCCTAAGTGGCATATTTGGGGTGGCATATTCTGTCCCCCTACAGTGGCTTAAACAACAGGAATTTATTTTCTCAGTTCTGGAGGCCGTAAGTCAGGGAGCAAGGTGCCAGGAGGGTTGGTGTCTGGTGAGGCCTCTCAACCTGGTTTACGGATGGCTACCCTCTTGCTGTGTCCTCATAGGGACTTTTTTATGCGTGTGAAGGGAGAGAAAAACATCTCTCGTGTCTCTTCCTCTCCTTATAAGCTCAACAACCGCTCAATTAGGGTCCCACCCTTATGACTTCATTTAAGCTTAATTATGTCATTAAAGGTCCTTCCTCTGAATAGAGTCACATTGGGCATTAGGCATCAACACATAATTTGGTGGGGTGGGTGGGGGCACGATTTGGTCCATAACATGGTGGCATTGGGGTTGGATTCCTCTCTTCTGACTCCCAAACCTGTCTCCTGGCCCTGTCCCATGATCCCTCCACGTGCCAGAATCTGTGCCCGGAGCCAGACCATGGCAGCAAGCATTGCGCAAGCAGGCGGCCGCTCCCTGGGGTGAGTGCTAGAGGTGGGAGGAAGGCCTGCATCCTTGGCATCAGGGAGAGAAAGCACAGGCAGAAAGGCAAGCTTCCCCTGTCTGTGGTCATTGCCCATCTTTCAGGTGTTCATTATCTCTTGCCTTGACTACTGGAAGAGTCCCCTGCTTACCTTTTCTGCCTCCAGCCTTGGCCCACTCTAGTCCACCCCCCACCCCCTCTTCAACAGACAAGAGTCTTTTTCCTAAAATGTACCTCCTTACTGTGCTTAAAACTGTTCAGTGTTGGGGCACCTAGCTGGCTCAGATGGTAGAGCATGCAACTCTTGATCTCGGGGTTGTGAGTTTGAACCCCACATTGGATATAGAGATAAGTTAAAAATAAAATCTTAAAAAAAGTCCAGTGTTTCTCCATATCTAAAGTCTAATTCCTTAACTCTGCATTTAAGAGCCGTCCTGACCTTGGCCAGAACCAGAGCTCTGAGATCATCTGCCACGGCTCTCCTCAAATTGAATATTCCAGCTGCACAGAACTCCCTTTTGTTCTCTCCAATACACTGTTCGAGGAAATTGTCTATTCTTATTTCAAAACTCAGCTCAGAGAGCATCTTTTCTAGGAATCTTCCCCAGAAATCTTTCCTAAAGAAACCTGGCCATGCTTTTCTTCCTGAAGTATAATAATTTCGTTATAAAAAGCAGTTATCTTCTAATGGGAATTTTCTCTGTTTTTATCCCCCCTCATGGAATGTGGGCCTCATGTAGAACAGGGCTCAGTGAGTACTTGCAGAGCAAACGAGTGTTTCTGGTGGCAGGTCCCTCACCCAAGTGGGTCTCTTCATCTTCATCATTCCCCAGAAGCCAAGAAAGCCAGCGTGTTCTCATGGGAACCTGCAGCCCTGGCTATTCTCTGATGGCCAATCTCGAGGAACAAATTGACCCTTATGGATTTTCTGCAGTAATAGAAAATATCACCAGGAAAATGGGATTTCTCTTTACTCTTAGTAACCAACACTTCATCCCCTCCTCTATTTGGAAAAATTTCTTCTATGCCCAATATGGCAGCCCAACTCCATGTCACTGCTAGAACTCTGGGTGTCTCTGAGGCTCATAAGCACTCAGTTCTTCAAGCTTCCCTACAGCAAGCCAAGGCCCCTAGAAGGTCAAACACCAAGCCCTGGCAAAATCCCTTCAGTCAGAGTCCAGACTTGGCTCTTAACTTACCACCTGCAGCCAATTGTCTCTTGAACTAATTGGTTGGCTAACTGTTAGGGTTTTTTTCACTGACCAGCTGTTTAACTCAGTGGTCTATCACTTCCTTCCCTACTTGAAATATACGGAATCTTCCACGGAAGATTTCTCTGTCTGACTCAGATTCTACCCTTCCTTCTCTCTTCTTCCCCTTCTCCTGGAGCACAACCACCTTCAGTGCCAACCCAAGGAGAGAAAGAACTCAGAGTCACCTTAAAACTCTGCTGCTTATTGGGGCACCTGGGTAGCACAGTCATTAAGCGTCTGCCTTCGGCTCAGGGCGTCATCCCTGCGTTCCGGGATCAAGTCCCACATTGGGCTCCTCTGCTGTGAGCCTGCTTCTTCCTCTCCCACTCCCCCTGCTGTGTTCCCTCTCTCGCTGGCTGTCTCTCTGACACATAAATAAATAAAATCTTAAAAAAAAAAAAAACTCTGCTGCTTATTATAGAAGGGAAGAATTGTAGCCTCTAACAAAATTGTCTTATCTTTAGTCAAACACACATATAATCCCGAAGACAATCAGTATGGCTCTTCATTTTAGGATCAAGAGATCTATTCCAGACTTTACAGAGTCCACAGGGCGTGAAGGTTCATGCATGGCTTCCCAATCCTGTCTAACACGCCCCGATCATTTTTCATTGGCATGATGCCTTTATGAGACTCTCAATGGTCCGTATGCTCATCCCTGGGGTAACAAAGAGTAACACTGCCCAACCTTCTTTCTTGTTCTCTGTTCTACACTCTACTCGACATTTTACAGCCTGATGTTACTCCACTTACTATCACGCCACATTTTTCATGTTTGTTACATGATTGTCGCACCTGTTGTAAGTTACTATTTCACTAAGTGCATATAAATACATTTTAAATTATTCTCATTTTGTTTACTAATTATGTAATGTTATTTTTTCACTCTTGTATGTAACACTTTGATGGATAGCTTCACAAATACACGTTTTAAAAACTTCTTTCAACTTACTTCCTTAGGATTAATTTTCAGTAATGGAATGGCTGGGTTAAACAGGATGAATGTCACTATGACTCTTCTAAGCTCTTATTCTCTCACTTTATAGACACTGTGGCAACTTCGTGGAGGTGTCTGTCTTAGAGCAAGGTCACTCACACTGAGGGCTATAATTTTCAATTTATCTTTACTAATTAAATAAATATAAAATATGATTTTCAGTTCCATTTCAATTTCTACTGAAGTCATGGCCAGCACTTTACAACTTCTTAGTAGGGCAGTGTCAACTCGAACTTTTTAAGCACCGCTAACTAAACCGCTATTTCCAGGCTCTTTTAAATCCTATTCATTTCAACTTTGGCTCAAGACTTCATTGACATCTGGAAATGTGACTTCCTGTACGTGCTTCATTGGTGCCCTTCCCTGGCTCCCCTCACCTTCTTCCCATCCGGGCCTACACTGCTGTCTACACAGGCCAGCATCTCTCTAAATTGTGCGTCTGTTCTACCGTGTGAGTTACGTCTAACCGCATTTCTTTCTCTAGAAACATGTCTTGACTCTTTGTTCCAAGTGCTCAGGATTACTGTTCTATTCCAACAGCGCTGTCAGAGCCCAAAATAGTTTGGAAAATTTTCTTTGGAAATTGTTCTCAAAGCCATTGGCATGTTCTTTTGAATATCCTTATTAGTGGCATAACTTGGTATTTAGAAGGTAGATTTTTAAATTTGTTTTGGAAGGAAACTGGTATCTTTTACATAACTTTCCATATCAGACGGATCCTGTCAGAAGCCAAAACCACGCCATTATTTCGGCAGAGAGATACAAAGAAACTATTTCCCAGAGAGAAGAGAGCGGGCAGGCATAAAGGGGACACTGGGGTATCACAAAGGTAGTAGTTATAGAAAGCTACTGTCTCCTGTAGAGATGGGGGAACAGAGGGAAAATGTTGGGTTACTAAAGCTTGAGAAATTTCTAGAAGGAGCCTGCAGAGCTGGGACTCGGCCCTCTCTGGAGGAGGCATGCTCAAATGGAACTCAGTGCTCGGAACTCGGAGTCTGGAGCTGGGATTCGACCCCGCAGGAAGCAGTGCCAGCAGCTGGGGCTGTATTTCAGAGAGGGCTCAGTGTGCTTGGTCCTGGGCGTGGAACAACCACAAACTGGAGCCACCTGCGCTGCTGGAACTCGCCGCCGCTGCCGTGGGGGGAGACATGTTGCTGGGGCAACGCTGATAGGAGCGGAAAGCAAACAAAGGAGAAAGTCTCCATCTTCCTCCAACCCTCACACTCCCTGTGGCACCCCTGGCACCCCTGACAGGCAAAGCCTAACCAGGAGCCAGCTGGAAAAGGAAGACATGGTTTGCAGAAGCTCAGCCCCAGCATCCGAAGTCAACTGTGGAGGAGGGGAAGAGGGGGCTGAGAACAGCGGCTCGATCACCAGCGAGCCACCAGCTCCCAGGCCCTGGAAGTGTGGTCAGCTACGAGGCCTCCTTTAGTTCCTGTGGCACTCCTGTTTCCGAGGACTTCCTGCCCAGGTGTGGATGAGGGCGTGGAGGCCCGCAGAGAGGAGGTAATAGTGACAGGAGCGTGAGAACACTTCTCACTCTGTGCTCACTGTCTCTGCTGAAGGTAAGCTTTCTTTGGGATGACAAGGGGGCTGTGATGGGGGAGATGGGAGGAAAGAGAGGAAGGAGCCTGGGGGACGGCATAAGGCTGTGCCACACGTCATGGAATTCTTCCCTGTAACCCACGTTCTACATCTCTAGAAATTTCTGCCCAACTCGTGACAACGTTTGGAGTAAGTGGGTTTCTTACAGAAATGGTGGAACGGTTTGGACTTTGCACTGTGAGAGACTCGCAAATGAACAAGGACAGCATCTGCAGATAGAGCACAGGACGTGGCAGCAATCTAACGGGCGGCAGAAAGCTCGGAAAGCTTTATGACTGCACTAGGCTGTGTAATTGGTTTGTATCTTAAGACCTGGGAGACTCCAACTGACATTTAAGTTATCCCATTTTATAGGCAGAGAATTTGAGGCTGAGGAAGGTTAGGTAACACGACCAAGATCACGTAGCTATTGAATTGTGAAAACTGGATTTGAACTCTGTTCTGATTCCCAAGACACTTCCTCTCTGAAATGGAATGGACAAAAGAAGCCACATGGTACTATTACTTGCCATTTCTTCGACATAGAGTACATACCTGAAAACATGCTAAGTGCTTATTTTGTCCAATCCTCATAATTTCATGAGGTAGACACTATTATGCCTATTTCACAGATAGAAAAACTGAGGCTGGCAGGCTAAATAATATGCCCTATTCACAGCCAGCAGTAAGTGGAGGTGGAACCCCCAAGTGCACTGGACTCCAAATTTTGGGCTCCCAACCAGTCCTCATTTTACTCTAAAGTGCCTGAGAATCACCTGGGGGTCGTGTTAAACTCAAATTCCTATTCAGTAGCTCCGGGGTGGGGCCCGAAATGCTGAATTTCTAATAAGCTTCCCAGCGATGTTGATGCTACTGGTTCATCAACTTCACCTTGATGAGCAAAGCTCCTAGCAATGACATCATGCTGCTTCCCTATCCTACCAAAACCACCTCACTGTTTTCCCCATTGGCCCACCACCAAGACCCCAGGAGGCCTCTTGGTCAAACTCAGCTGTGATATGACACACGCAGCTCGTCCTTCTTTCTTTTCCTTCCTCTGAAATTTTTCATAGTAAAGTAAGTAACCAAACAAATCCATCATCTGGCAGGTCATTAAGGAAAACATGATTTTTGCCCCCATGTGATTCCATTCAATTAATGAAGCTGTCATTAAAGTCCATGAATGTGTCAAGAAAATTAGTTTCAGGTGTTAGATTGTTTTGGTTCTAGAATAATTTCTATAGTTTTAATGAGGAATATTTGAAATATCATCACCCTTTTCCCCATCAGGGGCTTACAGCTCAGGAAACCTGAGAAGTCTGCCATATTGGGGGTCAGCAGGATGTTTACAGGAAGCAATTCACAACAGCTCATTGTTGTCTCCTTCTATTACCCTGAGATCTGCTCATTGAGAGTTGAGAATGTTTTCAGAGCCGAGAAGCAAATGTAGCTTATGAAAAGTGCTGACAACTTCGTAAAGGGACACAAAGAAGGCTAGCCAGGGATCTCCCATCGATGTTGTCTGCCCAGAAAATGGAGCACCTTCAGGAAGATTCATTTCCCCTCTCTAACCCAGAATATTTGTATCGTAAACTCTGGTTTTATTTTTTATTTATTTATTTTTTAAAGATTTTATTTATTTATTTGACAGAGACAGCCAGCGAGAGAGGGAACACAAGCAGGGGGAGTGGGAGAGGAAGAAGCAGACTCCCAGCAGAGGAGCCTGACGTGGGGCTTGATCCCAGGACTCTGGGATCACGCCCTGAGCCGAAGGCAGACGCTTAACTTCTGAGCCACCCAGGTGCCCCATAGATTTCCTTCATTTGTGCCTAGTGTCCTTTTGCTCTTCATCCAGGGTACCATGTCCATTAAGTCATCATGTCTCCTTAGTCATAACGTATTATCCTTTTTCTGTGTTCCTGGATGCAATTTGCTAATATTTAGTTGAAGATTTTGTGTTTATGAGTTATATTGTCTTATTTTTCTTATAGTATCTTTGTTGGTTTTGTATCAGAGCAGTGCTGTCCACATAAAATAAGTTGAAAAGGGTTCTATTTTCTGGAAGAATTTGTGTGAGGTTGATATTACCTCTTCCTGAACATTTGATAGGATTCACTAGTGAAGGCTCTGAGCTTAGAATTTTCTGTGTTAGAAGCCTTTCAAGGGCGCCTGGGTGGCGCAGTCGTTAAGCATCTGCCTTCAGCTCAGGGTGTGATCCCAGGATCCTGGGATCGAGCCCCACATCAGGCTTCTCTGCTAGGAGCCTGCTTCTTCCTCTCCCACTCCCCCTGCTTGTGTTCCCTCTCTCGCTGGCTGTCTCTCTTTCTCAAATAAATAAATAAAATCTTTAAAAAAAAAGGCTTTTTAATTACAGATTCTATTTCATTAATAGATACAAGATCATTCGGTGCCTTTTCTTCTTGAGTCAGTTTTAGTATGTTGTGTTTTATAAGTAATTTGTCCGTTTAATCTGAGCTATCAAATTTTTGGCATAACTATGTTCACAATATTTCTTTAGTACATTTTGAATGTCAGTTCTCTGCTGATTTCCCCGCCTCCAATATTGGCAATCTGAATTCTCTCTCCTTCTTTTTCTTTCTTACCAGAGATTGATCAGTTTTGATAATATTTCAAAGAATCAGCTTTTGCTTTGTTAATTTTTCCTAATGTTTGTTCTCTCTTTCATTAATTTCTGCTTTTATTTTTATCATTTCTTCCCTTCTTCTTCCTTTGGATTTATTTATTTTCTCTAGCTTCTTTAAGTAAAAATTCTGATTTTTTAAAAATTTAAGCCATTTTTTTCTGCTTTAACTAGGAAAGCTATAAATATCACTCTCAGCACTGTTTTTGCTGCATCCTACACGTTTTAATATATTGCGTTTCCATTATTATTCCTTTGAAACAATTTCCCAATTTCTCTTGTGATTTCTTTGAACAATGGAGTATTTACAAATTTACAAATTTGTTGTTTAATTTCTAAATATTTAATAGGGGGATTTTCTAGATATTTTATTGTTAATGATTTCTAGCTGGTTTTGTTGTCTGTTGTGGCCAGAGCCCATACGCTGTAAGATTCCAATCTCTTAAAGTTTATTGAAAATTATTTTATGTTCTTGCCATGTGACCTTGCAATTTCATCTGCAAGAGGAGTAGAAGAATTTTCCCACCCTTTGACTTTCAAGTTGACTATGTACCTTGCTTCAGACAATATAATGAAGTGGAAGTAATGACATGCTAGTTCCAAGCCGAGGCTCAAGAGGTCTTGTATGTTGCCCATTGCCTTCGGGAAGTTTTGCCATCTCCATGTAAAGAACATGCCAGGGCTAGCCTGCTGGCTCAGGAGGAGGATGAGAGACACAGGGAGTAGAGCTTGGCCTTAAACAGCCTAAGAAGTCAACCTCCAGATCTATGATCAAAAATAAATAATTGTCATTTTAAGTCACTGAGAGTTTTGAATGATTTGTTATATAAAAAGAGCTAACTGATGTAGCTATTCTCCATGACAGGTGATTGAATGGATGCCCAAGGCCTAGCCAGCTGGTCTGTAGACATTCCAATAGGCTTTCCTGCTCGTTTGGGCTAAAGCACTACCAGGCCTATGTTCCCTTCCTTCTAGCTGCTGCCATTACTTTTCTTCCCTTGGAACAATGACAGCATCAGTTAGGGCATCGGCCTGACGAGTTGTCCCGATGCAATCCCTATTGAAAAAGCTCAGGCCTCCTGGGTGCACATATGGGCCAGAGGGGTAGCATGAATGGGGTGTTGGGGCAGAAGCTGACCAGTCTCCATTTTCTCCACCAGCCGGGGGAATGCGGAATAGAGAGCACAATTAAAAACCTCTACTGGTCTGCAGCACCTTTGTACTCACTCCCAACATTCACCCGGGCTTTCGGACTCTGCTAACTTCAGGATGTCGTTCCCTTCCTATGCTAAAACGTGACTACCTTCGATCTGGTAAGGATTAGGCTTCTGGGACTGGCTCTGCATTTGGTCTGTTTCCCTATATTTATTCTGGCATCTCTAGGTTGGCAGGGAGAAAGGGGGCCAGCAGCGCCCGTTAGTTTTCCATCTTGCCTAGGATTGGAAGCTCCAACTTTTCCTGTGTTCCTGCTAGTGTGTATGTATGTGTGAGTGTGTGCAATGTGCAAATATTTGTGTGTCTGTGTACACAGGTTTACATTCTCTTTGATAGACAGATGTGTACATACACATACATAACGATGCATGCATGTATACAACACATATACATACATATATATGCCTCCTATATATACTCCACTAATATTCGTTCATGCTATATTCACTAGTCTGCTATTGTTTTTCACCTGTGCTAAATCTGGAAGAGGTGGGCTGGCTCACTCTTTGTGGGGCCTGAGGCAAGAGTAAAAATAAGGCTTACTTATCATGTCTGAATATTTAAAAGCTATAAAATAAGCTAATCCATTGTAAACAGAATACGTCCTACCCTTCTACCTTGACAATTACATCTTCATAAGAACCTGGGAAGGTCAGGTTCAAATTTAGAACTCTTGTATCCCTCAGAGTTCTGTATCAGAAGTAGTGGTATGGGAAAAGCTATTCCCTGACCTGTGGCCCGCTCCCCCTATCTTTCTACCCCAGACTGGGGTACACGTTAGTTCATGCACTAAAGCGTCATTACCCCCCTGCAAAAAGCTACCCCTTGGCTGCACTTTGGGCATAGGCATGGGCATTCTAATGGCGCAGACCACCCTCAGGAGAATGGACAGGGGAAGAGACCTGTGCAGGCCAGTTAAGTGGCATTAGGGACATTTTGGCAGAGAGTCCCAGGGTCTGAGACATCCAGATTGTCATATATAAGGAGTGGGGGGCAAGACTCCAAGGAGGGACATCTTGTTGGCCCTACAAACATTGTAACCGGTGGGGAAAAGCACAGCCCACAGAGGACAATAAATACACATTGTAACAATGCTATAATGCTAACAGTGCTTCACTGAGCTCTGAATCCTTGAACATGTGTATTATTGTTTTAAAATACAAGCTGAAAATATTTTCTTTAGAATTTTTGCATATTTATTTTAAGCAAGATTGGCTTTTTTTGGTATGTTATTTATTAAGTTTTGGTATTAAGTTTATGCTAGACTTATAAAGTGATTTGGGAAACTTTCCACTTATATATTCTGAAACAGTTTCAGTCTTATTTAAGTAGGATTGTATGTTCCTTGATGGTTAGGTTAGTTAGATCTTGCCTGTAAAGCAAGCAGGGTCTAATGTTCTTGTTCATTTTTACTTTTTAAAGTGGTGGATTTATGAGAAATCTTGCTAGTGTATTATGTGGTTGTTAATGTGTTCAGATAGTCTACTTTTTCTTGAATCAATTTTTGGTCCTTTCTATTGTGCAGGAAAAATCAGCCATTTCATCTAGATTTGAAAATTTATTGACAACATTTTGTATGATATTTTATAACGATTTTTGCTATTTTTTGCAACTACGGTTTTATCTTCTTTCTCATTCCTGATGTATTTATTTGTCTTGCACTTTTTCTCATTCAAACTTCCTAGAGTATTGGGCTTATCTATCATTTCTGCTGGCACTTGTTTTGTGATTCATTATTTTCAGCATTTTATCTTTATTAATTCCCTCATATTTCTGTTCTCTTCTAATCTTCTCAATTGAATGCCTAGTGCATTTATGTTCAAATTTTCAAATGCAAATCCCCAGGAAAGAGCAGGTGCAAGACTGTGAATAGGTAATGAAGCCAAGGGTCGGAAGGAGGACAGGGCATGAGGTAGAGTGGGGAGAGCCCCATGAGGAGCAGTTCTGACAAGCAGCATAGAATGTGTGAGGCTTGGTTGCCAGGGTGACATGTTATAAAACACTGCCATCGGGACATCCTGCCTCCACAAGCTCTACATCCAGCTCCTGTCTCCACTTTGGCCACGAGCGCCTCATAAAGAGCTGGCCAGATACCCCGCAGAAATCCAGAGCCGCGACGTCTACTGCATTTTTGATCCAAGACTTTTAGTTTCAGAGCCCAGTAAGTGAGAAAGAAAAGCCAATAGGGACACACATAGGGGTACTAAATTTTACTCTGTCACGGAAGGATATTAAATATACATATACAACCATGTGTTATTAGCACAGTGATTACAACCAGATTTAGGATACGTTAACATACAAAAGTAATTAGCTCAAAACCACAGAATAACAGTTTATTCAATTTTCAATGTGGTTCTTCACAGAATTCCAGCCCTAGCATCACAAAGCAGAGTATAGAAGGGTGGGTTTGAAGCTGAGTAGTAATAGTTTAATAACCAGATCATTTGCTGGTTGTGGGGGAAACTTGGTGAGCCCTACTGGCTTTAGCTTTAGGTCCTTAAATTTTGGACCTTTGGAGTAAGTATGAAATAGAGTTTGAAGACGTATCACAGGGACTATACTCAGCTTTGCTTTACCCCAATCCTTAACAATTAAGATGAACCCAACAGTGCCAAACACCAGGTGGTGGCAAATGTCAATCCTATCAGAAAGAAGATATAATCAGGTAGGTCACAGATTATTTCCACAAACGATTTTATAAAGACAGCATCCTGAACTGGATAAAAACTAGCCAGAAACACAAGGAGATAAACCAATAAGAATGAAAACCATCAGAGGCAGAGCCAATAGGGCTTAGTATGTTGGAATGATCAGATATAGACTTTAAAGTAGTGGGGATTACAGTATTCAAGGGGATAAATACAATGTCTAGAATTTAAGGAGAGAACTGAAAGCTATTTTCTAAAACAAATCAAATGAATATCCTAGATATCAAAACCAAAACTGAGGAGGCAATTAATGGGTTTAACAGTTAATGAGAGACTTAACACATTGGAAGACAGAGTGAAAGAAAGCACCCAGACTAAAACACAGAGAGGCATCAGTAGGAAAAACACAGAGTAGAAGCTAACAGACAAAAGGACATAGGAATATTCTAGATTGATTTGATTTTTGTATTAACATTCTAGGAAGCAGAGGACACGGTGGGGGAGGGAAGGGAGGGATTGAGGGTGAGAGGGAGGGAAGGAGGAAGAGAGAGACAGAGAGAGAGAGAGAGACAGAAGGAATGAGGAAGAAGCCATACTTGAAGAGATAGTGGGTAAGAGTTTTCAAAATGGATGAGCAATGTGGACCTAGTCTTTAAGACTCCCTTCAAATGTCTTGCAGGACAAATAAAAATAATTTCACCATTTTTTCTATGATGTGTTTAGATGTGGAAATCAAAGACAAGGAAATAATCTTATAATCAGCAACAGAACAAGGTCACATTATCTTCAAAGTCACAATAATAAGATCAACAACTAACACATCAACAGAAAGAATGGGAGCCATTGGACGGTGGAGTAAGAACTTCAAAGTGCTAAAAGAAAACTGTCCACTTTAGAATTTTATATCTATCAAAAACATCCTCGAGAATAAATAGGAAACAAAGACATGTTCAGATGAATCTAAATGGAAAAAATTCATAACCAGTAGACTGAACTACAGGGAGTCCTAAAAGGCAGAAGGAAATGATACCAGTTGGTCATGTAGGAAGGAATAAAGAGCGATAAAAATAAGTAAATGTAAGTAATATCTACTGTATAAAACCATTTAAAATATTAACCATTTAAGTGTTTAAATTAAATTTGTAAATAAATTATAGGATGAAGAGCACATAAATCAGAGTTGAAATGTTGTAAGAGTTTTACATTGTCCAAGAAGAAGGTAAACGTACCAATTAATATTGGATTGAATAAATTCATAAACCATGATGTAATCTCTAAGGCAGCCGCTAAAAGAATTATAAAACAGCATTTGGCTTCCTAGCTAATAGAAAAGAAAAAATTGAGCAATTAAAAATATTTCAAGAGAAAGTAGGAAAGGAGAACAAAGGGAGTTAGAATATGTGGGACAACGAGAAAATAGATAATAAAATGGTAAATTAAAACACCTCCATATTGGTATTTAGAAAACAAATGGAATAAACCCTCTGATTAAAAATCAAAGATAACTAGAGTTGATTAAAAACTCAATTCATGCTTTAGATGAGATGTTCATAAAACATAAGGGTACAGAAAACAAGAAAGGATTGAGGTCACAGGTACCAAGGCTTAGGATTTCAACATGTGTTTATGGAGGACGCAGTTCAACCCACAACAATACCCAACAGAAATACAAGCACATTGCATACCTTGAGATGTATAAGAATATAGATAAGAGTAGTATTTGTCAGAACCCCAAACTGTAGTGCTATGTCATCAATAAATCATAGTGGTATAGTAATACAATAAAATACTATATGAAAAAAATTTTTTTAAATTTTATTTATTAAAGGGCGAGCACAAGTGGAGGGGGTGGGGGTGGGTGCAGAGGGAGAGGGACAATCAGACTCCCTGCTGAACAAGGAGCCTGTCACTGGGCCGATCCCAGGATTCTGGGGTCATGATCTGAGCCAGAAGGCAGCCACTTAACTGACTGAGCCAACCAGGCACCCCTTAATGCTGTATGATAACTAAAATGGATAAGTTATAGCTATATACAGCAATGCGTATCTCCCAAATATAACATTAAGTTAAAGAAGCTAGATGTAGAGAATACATACTATATGGGATCCATTCACTGGAAGTTAAAAACATGGAATAACTACTGTACTATTTGGGGGATATATGTGAGATGGTTGAACCAAAAAGAAATTCAAGAAAGTGATTACCATCAAAGTCAGGGTAGTGGTTACCTTGGAGGCAGGGAAAGAGTTGCAATGGGGAAGGGGTATGAGGAAGTCTCCTGGGGTTGGCAGGTCGCTGGTTATGAAGTGTGGACTCTGACCAGGATGCTGGTTACAAAGTGTCGACTTTGTGATAAATCATTTGGTTGTATACCCTTATTTCATTTACTTTTCTGTATGTGTGTTATATTTCTCATGTGTACACACACACACACACACACACACACACATTTATAAAGAGAAGAAAGAAAGAAAGAAAGAAAGAAAGAAAGAAAGAAAGAAAGAAAGAGAATCCAGAAATTTAGTGAATTTGAAGCCATCTGGGTTACATTTACAATCAAATGAGCCAAACCAAAAAAGTATCATCAAGTTTATTAGAAACAACATATTGTCCTCAATTCTGCTTACTAACCTGGATGGGTGTGGTCTGCCTGCAATATCTCCTGAATATGAAATTGTTAATTGAAATAATTGAAAATGCATATTTGTGCATTAATATGCTTTTTGAGAACCCACAGTGTGCCGGACACTGATGTGCTTTTCCTCTGAGTTGAATTTTATGGAGTTCTGAGGAAATATGGACAATTTTGGTTTGAATAGCTGCTAGTCTCAGATTCCTTCTCGGTGAGAATCTCTTCCCTCACACCACCCCCACCTTTGCCCACGCTCTAGTTGCAGTGACTAAAACTTGCGAAATACTATGTATTAAAGCAGACAGGACTCACATATTCAAAAAATATCATGGCCATCTGAGATCAGGGTGAGAAAGTCTGTTTCAAATCTGTGGCAGCCTGAGTTGGGGAGTTGATGTATGTTCTCTGAATATTTAAGTTAGGTAAAGATTCGAAATCTCATTGCTTGAAAGCAATCCAAAACTCAAAGTGCCACCCCACTGGCTCCTCCTTTAGGAATATAGATGTCATCAAATCTCAGTAATGACAGATATTAACACAGCCCGTGAGACTGAAAAGAAACTTAAGACAACATTTATGGTTTCTTAAACTTTTAGTATATTCCATGCCTGGCTTGAAATTCATTGCATATGATGTTGCCGTCTTGCTTAATCTTGTGTTTAAGATTAATGGACCTGTAGAATATGCCAAAAGTTGCTTTCCAGGAGCCTGGTTTGCCCAGTCATAAGTAAACCATGTTTAGGTGGTGATGTGCCAAGACTCCAATCAGCTTGTCTTCATAGCCTTTCTCTCTTTCCAGAAGCCATGAGCTTCAGGAGGGCAAGGACCATGTTTCCTTCCCTTACCAATATGTACTCAATACCTAGAATAGTGTTAGGCATGCAGCAAACACCAGATATTTATTGATCGAATTGCTGACTGAGAAAACAAATGAGCAAGTACTTGACAAAACACGTTTCCCTAAAATGAGCAATGATATTCCAGAATGGTTCCATTTACATTGTATTTAACCTCCATAACCCACAAAAAGGGCCTCACTTTTGGACTTTCATGCATTCAATCATCTAATTTTTATTGAATGCTTATGTAGATCTTAGGGGTACATAGTACTTTTGATGAAAAGAGGCAGGGGAAGATTTTTTTAGGCAGTAGGAAGTATTGGGGGCCAATTTGAAATAGAGCGATCCAGGAAGGTCTCACTGAGTTGATGTTTGAGTAAGACCTGAAGGAAGTGAGGGAGTAAGAGGTGAAGCAAGGGGAAAGAAGGGAAGGAGGTGAGAGTTAAGGGTACATCTCACAGAACAGTATTTTAAGGTAAAGAAAATAGCATGTATAGTGGCCCTGAGGCAGAGAATCCTGGGAGAAGTCAAGGGAAAGGAAGAAGCTGTGTGTAGCTTGAGCAAAATGAAAGGGGGAGAACAATGGGAGGTGAGGTCAGAGAAGTTCCTGGTCCGCACTCTGTAGGATTGGGTAAACTGAGCAGGGGATTGACATGGGCCTGATTTGCTTTTTAATAAGATCACTTTGATGGTTTTATTGGAAAAAGACATAAAGCTCAAGAGCAGAAACATACAGAGTCAGAGCTAGTCTATGGAAAATTCTAACCATCAGAGAGACACAACTGTAAGCAGAGAACTTGGTTTTTACCAAGACCATGTCAAAATAGTTCTCTCCTTTCAGGAATACATTTGACGATAAAGTGGGTACTAATTACACAATAGATGTTTTCTTTTTTTTTTTTTTTGATGAAAATATGTATTTGTTAATGCACGAATATGCTACTGTCAGTGTAATTTGGAAAGGGGTTTTGGAATGTTTAAACAAAATGAGTGAGAAATTGTAGACTACTGTTTTGAATATTTTTGAAGGGTACCATTTGACATCTTCTAACCCATTTTTTTAAAAAGAACTGACAGGAGATTTAGACTAAAATTAGTGGAAAATGAAGCGAAAACAATAAAGATGAACAGTGAAATCAGTACAAGTTATTTTGATACTGAAGTGAATTGTAACAAAATTTTCAGATTCTACTGAAAGCAGCAATTCATTAAGAGGAAGAGATAATTTTAAAACAGACGTTATGAGGCACCTTGGTGGCTCAATGGGTTGAACATCTAACTCTTGGTTTCAGCTCAGGTCATAATCTCAGGGTTGTGGGATTGAGTCCGTGTGGGGCTCTGTCATTAGCGGGGCGTCTGCTTGGGATTCTCTCCCTCCCCTTCTGCTCCTCCCCCTGCTTATGTGCTCACACTAGTGTGTGCTCTCTCTCTCTCTCAAATAAATAAATAAATAAATTAAATCTTAAAAAAAATAAAATAGAAGTTATAAAGTTGATCATCCCATAAATTCGATAATCCAATTAATAAGGAGAAGTGATTAAATAAGCGCATTGCTAATTTGGCAAAAACCAGTGACTGTAATGAAAATAACAGAAAAGTCAAGTTATGCCAACACAATAAGATACCAATGAGGGGCGCCTGGGTGGCACAGCGGTTAAGCGTCTGCCTTCGGCTCAGGGCGTGATCCCAGCGTTCTGGGATCGAGCCCCACATCAGGCTTCTCCGCTAGGAGCCTGCTTCTTCCTCTCCCACTCCCCCTGCGTGTGTTCCCTCTCTCGCTGGCTGTCTCTATCTCTGTCAAATAAATAAATAAAATCTTTAAAAAAAAAAAAGATACCAGTGAAAACTAGTTAAAGAGTATTGTCAATTCAAAAAGTATTGGAAAGAAAAGCTTGAAATGTTCTGAAATCTTATAGCTCATATATGAAGGAAACTGGATGGAGATTTTCCCAAATTTGAAAACAACCCTAAAAACTTACATGACATTACCAATAACAAGTTGTAAAGTTGAAAGAAACTTTCTAACATATCAGTATTAAAAATCTACTTTCACCAACCATGTTAGAGGAAAGACCTAATTGTCTTTTTACTCTTGGTGTAGAAAATGAAGAGTTGACCAAAGAGTACACACCCCCAAAATGGTAGGAGAAAGTATGATGAAGGTGTGTCAGGTAGGTAATTAATCAAGATAGCGCTTCTGGATATTGCTTCTGGATTCACAGGTTTTGTTGACTTTTTAAAATTTGGATCTAGTTGTGATGTTTTTCCCCCTCACTCTTGTTAAATTAATTAAACAAGGAAGCCATTAGACTGAAGTACCTTTCATGAGGTGGCAGCCTACATAGCAACCCAAAATCTAAGCTTGTGTATATAAAATGCCTCAAGGTTATGAAATTGAAACCTAAGGACAATCGATCAAAAAGGCTGGCTAAGCTTTAAGCTATAGCCAATCAAATAATTTCCTTTCTATGCTTTCAGCTCTTCTCTATATGTCTTTCTCCCAGGTCCTGTCAGTGGGGTGCCTCTAACCACTTCTGGTTCGGCATTGCCCAATTAAATTGATTTTTGCTCAAACTCTTAAAATTTTTAATATGCCTCACTTACCTTTTAGCATTTTAAGTAAATATTTACTTTCTGCCTAAATTTTTAATGCATTTTTTAAAAGCGGGACCCCCATGTGATATAAACTTCAGGCTCCCAAAATCTGGATTCATTCTGATCAATAGATTGGTTTGTGTATTTTAAGATTGCAAAAAAAATATATTAGATGTCCACAAAGATAGACAGATACACAAATTTGGAGTTCAGGGTAGAGGTTCAAGTCAGAGGAGTACATTTGTGAGGGGAATGTTACCCACATTCCAGTGTCTATGTGGCTCCTTATCACATCACTAAATAATTAACTCAATTCTCTGCAGATGCTGACTGGGTGTCCCACAAATTTAACTCACCTGTGACACTACCTGGAAATAGTGTCAGATTCCACAGGTTAATGGCTCAGTCCCATAAGACTGCCCACCTTCTCACTTAAGAGGCCAAGTTCAAATCCAAGCGGTTGCCTGGGCTTCTGACCACCTTGCTGTAAATCAGAGGTTCCCACAACTGCCTCCTCAGGTTCCACTGATTTGCTAGAGTGGCTTACAGAACTCAGGAAACTAGTTTGCTTACTAGATTACTGGCTTATTGCAAAGGATGTTAAAGGATACAAATGAACAGCTAGATGAAGAGATACATAGGGAGAGGTCCCACACACAGGAGCGTCTGTCCCGTGGAGTTTGGTGCCTGGAGTATGGGTACATCCTGGTTCACCAACATGGAAGCTCTCTGAACACAGTTTTTGTGGAGGCTTCATGACTTAGACATGATTGATCAAGTCATTGGCCATTGGCCATTGATTCAACCTCTAGTCCCTCTCCCCGCCCTGGATAGAGGGGTGGGACTGAAAGTTCCAACCCTCTAATAATTAGGTTGGTTGCCTTGGCTTTTGTTACTTAGGAAATTCCAAGGGTCATGCCAGAAAGAGAACAAAGACCAGCTATAGGCATACCATGTTTTATTGCACTTGGCTTTACTGTGATCCACAGATGTTACACTTTTTTACAAATTGAAGGCTTAAGGCAACCCTGCTTCAAGCAAGTCTATCAGCTCCACTTTTCCAACAGCATTTGCTCACTTCATGTCTCTGTGTCACATTTGGATATTTCTCACAAAATTTTAAACTTTTTTGTTATTGTATTTGTTGTGGTGATCTGTGATCGGTGATTAAAACTTGATAAACACTCAGATGATGGTTGGCATTTTTTAATTAAGTTATGTACATTTGTTTAGGCATAATGCTATCACACACAATAGACTGCCATATAGTCTTTTATATGCAGTGGAAACCAAAAAATTTATTTGACTTGCTTTATTCTGATATTTGCTTTATTGCAGTGGTCTGGAACCCAACCTGAAATCTCTCTAAGGTAGCCCCATACATATTTCTTATTATAAAATCACAATATCACACATATCTAAATGGTATTTAAAAACTTAAGGTGCAGGGCCATGTTGACTGTTGTGGGCTCTAGGCAATTTTGCCATTTTGAGCCTCTTCCTCCATTTAAAAAAAAAAAAATATATATATATATAATCATATAAAATTATATAATTGTTAATAATTAATATAGTCAATGCAAGTAATAATAGAGTTGATAATAATAATATACTAATAGGTATACTAACAAAGTAATAAATCATTACATTATTGTATATTTATATATTATTGTCGTCGAAAACCGACCTCTGTGCTTCAGAGCCAAAATATAACACACACACAGAGTTTGGAATAAAAAAGAACAATAACTTTACTGCTTTGCTGGGCAAAGGAGGCTGCAGCTGGTTATGGACTTCAAAAGACCGTAAGCCTGCCTGGAGGAAGGGGCTGCGGGGTTTTGTCGGGACGCGCAGGTTCGAGCTGCCTTGACTGGCATTGTGCGCTTACTGCCAGCAGTCTTTAGGGCGGTACTGAGTTTCCGAAAACCTAGGAAGGGAGGACGGAAGGTTTGCAGAAGAGGGTCCAACTTCGCTGGAACGTTAGTACAGCTATTTTGATTTTTGTTCAACTTTATGCTTTTAAGAGGTCTCATTATGATTACATGTTATGTATATAAATATATAGCCGTAGCATCTATTAGGATGACTAATATCTAGGCTGAACATGTTATCATATTTACTTTTTCTTCTAATTTTAAAATAAATTCAAATATTTTCATGGGCCCTGGAAAGTACTGCATGATTGTTAAAGTAACCAGATTAGGCCCAAGACAGTGCCCTCATGTTAAACCCGTATCAGCAAACCAAGACATTACTAAGTTTCTATGCTGGCTCTCCCAGAAAAGGGAGGCCCAGGTCCACCATCCGCATATGCCTGCGCGGCACAAGTTATCTGACCTGGCTCCAAATCAATAAATGCCACCACAGCTTCCTTGTTCCTGCTCGCTTTGGTCTAGAAAAATCTCTTGCCTTGTACAGCTCTCTGGAGATGCTTTCTATCGGCTGCATTGATGCTGCCTGATTCATGAATGACTGAAAAGAAAGCCTGCCAGAATAATAAATTGTCTGTGGAAAATTTTCTTTTAACATAGCCGATTTTGCATATCCTCTCGATCAATCACACAGGATGGCCCACTTCTCGTTAGCCCGCTTCCAGCTCCCACCCAATGACCTCAGTCGGGGCGCACCTGAAGCCTTCCTCTTTTTCCCACTGTAAACGTTTCTTGCTCCCCTGCCTGCCTGTGACTCACTTGCTCTATAGTGAGTTCAGGCTTTGGTTCATTTCCACAAGGACAAGACCATTGGAGGGGAGGAGGTCAACAAACTGGAGGTCAGGGTAGTTGGAAGATCAAGTAGGTGGAGTTTAAAGTCATCCAGCATTAATGACAGGAGGAGGGTTGGAGGGACAGACATTGATGGACATTGGTCAAGTGAGAGAGGACCCCAAATATTGAAGAAATAGTGGGAGTCACCCAGGGTTCACAGATGATGACAACAACGAAGGACGGCGGGTGATTAAAGTCTGATGACGTGGGAGTCAGAGCTATGACTCCTACAGAGGTTAAGAGGAGATAATGGTGGGGAAGCAACAATGAGGAGTTGGAAGGACCCTTCCCCATCAGCTCCACTGAAAGGAGGGATGTCGAAGCTACTGCTCCTTGGGAGCAGTGCCCTCAGGGAAGAGCCAGGTTTCAGTTAGAAGATGGAGGCAACCTATAGAGAAGGCTTGAGTGTTTAGGGAACCTTGCTTATTATGACCATGAATTCCAGATAGTTGACTGTTTTAGAAGTTGGAGAGGGTCATGAGATGCAGTCAGAACATACAGAACATTTTGGAGATCTTGGGGATAAGGGATAAACTGAGGGATGTGGGCTTCCATGCAGTGACTAATAAAAATGGAGACAAAAGACATACAGATGGATGTTGAAGTCGTGGGTGTTGAGAGGGAAGGGATGGTTGGAGATCTTGTCAAGGAAGATTCTGAGCTCTGGTGCTTTTTCTAGACTCCTCCTGGGGGTCTGGAGGCCTGTGGAAGATCAGTTGTCCACTGAGCATGGGGAGCTCTGTTTAGACCCCAAGGATGAAGGTGTGGAAGGGGTGAGAGGGAGTCTTACAAGGGGGAAGTGTTCCCATGTTGGCATAAAGATGGTGCTGTAAAGACTGCCTCAGCTGCCTCGAAAGTCCTGCCAAGCCCTCCACATGAGCCAGGCACTGAAATATTAGTTGAATGAATGGATGAATGAATGAACTAATGAATGAATGAATTTCCTTTAGTAACTGGAATCTTTAACATCCACAGCCCAAAGCATCTGCATTAGAATCACTTCTTGGGTAGATACCTCCAAGACTTCTAGACAATTAAAAGAAAAACAAAACAACGAATAGAGTCTGCCTGCCCTAAGAACAAATTCCAGCCCCAGAATGAAGAAAATTCTTACACCTTCTAAAATTAGTTTTCTAGATCTAATCGTTTAAAGATCCAGATTGCACAAGACAAAGAACAGGTGATTACAGAATAGGGAAAGGAAAAGATGAGGTAAACTTTATTGGTGGTGTTGGGGGTGGTCAAAGAAAGCATATGATGAGTTTTGAACATCAGTTTGAAGTGGGAGGCAGCACTGCGGAGAGGGACAAGTATAATAGGTATTTCCTCTAAGTCCTGTGAGCCTGGGGTGAAGTCAGGGTTACTGGCATCCAAACACTAAAAATAAAAGAAAATTGCTTATTGCAGTTTTCTTCATTAGCCACCCTACAGGATCACCCAGCATTTCCTAGGCCTCTCCTTGCACTAGCTGTCAGGAGCCATTTCCTGGGACATGGGTGATGGCCCTGGGAAAGCCATCAGAGCTCCTCTTGGCTTCTGGTTCTAGGCTTGCTCCAGGTGCCTTCTCTGAAGCAGCTTCTAGAAGAATTCACGTTCTGCTTCCCAGTTATAGACCCCTCAAGGCCACACTCATAAAGTAACAGATTAAAGGGACCTTAAGGTGTTTTCAGTCGAATTCCCTACCTGATTGCGAAGGCTCTTGAGAAAATGGCATTCGACTTCAGAGTGACAGCATCTACCACCCCAGATGCAGCCCGTCCCATTTTGGTCCTTTTCAATAAATAGAATGTTCAGGCTCATTGAACTGAAGTCCCCATAGCTTCTTTAGCAGTATTCCTGCCAAGATTTTGTAATCAGTTTAATACGATCCTTGGCCACAGGATTATATGCCATAGGATGTCTTTCCGGTGACCAGAATTCAGTCTTTGTTACGGAAACAGTGAATTCAACCCTGGTGCAGTCTTACTAATCAATTTCCTTTTCTGTATGCATTATTTATCAATGTTCTCCTAATGTCATTCTCTGATTACATTATTAATCAATTCTTTCTTTTATGCAATCTAACAAGCATTAAATTAGTTACAGAATGCCTACTGTGTGTCAGGCACAGAAGTTACAGCCACATTGGTAAGTGAGTCAGATAGGGTTCCACCCTCCAAGACGTTATTGGCTCTAGGGATTTAGAGCCAAGGAAACAGGCTTTAATTCAAAAGTGAGCTAAGAGCTACGTTATGGGAGCGATTAGAATTTGTTGGAGTTCACACTGGGCCACCTAATCTCATTTGAATTATAATGCCAGAAATCAAGTGGCAGGTTTTTTAAAGTACAGGCTAGCGTGGAAGGTAAACTCCACTTACCTTAGATAAATTTGGGTACGTCCCACGTTTTATCAGGCATTCATATGCAGACCATCCCCAGTGGTGAAGCCTAAGGATAGGGCAAACCCAGGGGTAAGCAGTCATGGATGGGATGGATAAGTGGCTGGCAGGAGTGGAGGCGTAGGGAGGTGGGTCTTGGCCTTGGGTGTGTTTCATGGCTCTCAAATTCCAGACTCACTGGTCTTTCCCTAGGGGGCAAGGTTACTTCTCAGAATGACACAAGTTCCTGGGCCTCTGATGATACAACAGGAGCACATTTTGTCCATTGATTATTCAATGGAGCAAGGTCAGAAGCATCAAGCAAAAATATTTCAAAAACATATATATATATACAGGGATTCATCAGTTTCCTAATTGCGTGGGTATGTGTATGTGCACGGACCCAATATGCCCAGGTGAAGATGGAAACAGTTGGCAGGAAGACATTTTGTCAGGACACTGTTACATATTTGAAGACAAAAGTGATCACTAAATATATTTCCCAGTTGTCAAATCATGTAAGTTAAGAGCCTCATTTCACTGATAGCATTCCTAGCCTCAGGCTATCTTCATAATTTTTACATTTTCTTCAACTTAATGAAATCTGCTCTGATTAAAAAACAGGATCTCCATAATTATGCTCCAAGTTATGGCAGAAGGGAGGAGATGGGTGTAATACAGAGATTTCTGGTGGGGAGGAGTATGGGCCAGACTTTTATCCCAGCGCCTCTTCCTCTTGTCCTGTGATCTCCAGCAACTTCCTGAACCACTTCACAAATGTATGTGTAAAGAGTACCCACATCGTGGGATTGGTGTGAGCCAACCATTCATTCACTTGACAGATATTTACTGAGCACCTGCTCTGAGGTTCCAAACCCTCAGGACTGGGATACTGCTGTGAAAGAGATGTGCAAAGAGCCCTGCTCTTGTAGAAAGTATGCGGCACAGGGGATGATGGTAGACAATGAATATAATTCACAAATGAATTATATAAAAGATGATAAGTTCTAGAAAAAAATGAAAATATGATAGGGCAAGGTGGGCTCGGGAGGGCAGGATGGGGCTTCACAGGTTCCCCAGTTAAATAGAGTGGTGTAGGTGGGCCTTGCTGAAAGGTGAGGTTAAGCTGAGACCTGGAGATGGTAAAGGAATTACCTAAGTGGATGGCCAGGAGAAGACCCTCACAGGCAGAAAGAAGAGCCAGTGCAAAGGCACCAAGGTAGGAAGTTTCCTGGCATGTTGCAGGATGAAGGAGGTCAGTATATCTAAAACAGAGTAAAAAAAAAAAAAACAGGGAGAAGTGGGGGTCTGGGATGTCTCAGGATCGCATAACACCTCATAGGTTGCTATAAGGATTTAGGGTTTTATTCTGAGCAAGATAGAGAACCACTACAAGATTTTGAACATTTGTTTTGAGCATACAAGGGTTTCCTGGCCACTGTGTTGAAAATAAATGTCTAGGAAGCAAGAGAACCTGGCTAGGAGGCAGTAATGGAGGTGAGAGATGATTGTGACTCAAGGGTAATGGAAAGTGGTGAGAAGTGATGGGATTGAAGATAAACTCTGGAGGAGGGCCAGCATGATTCCTGATGGATCAGATCCTGATCATGAGCATGCTTGTGGAGGCAAATCGGGATCTCAGTTTGGATGTGTTTAATTTGAGATGTCTATGAGGCATCAATGTAGACATGTCGAGAGGCAGTTGGGTATGACTCTGGAGTTTGAGAAAGGGTTCTGGCATACAGATATAGACTTGGGAGTGTTTAGAAAGACTCAGTCCTTCTCCTGTGTTTCTCCCTTACTTTCCAGCACTGCTACACTCAGAACACTTCTGACACTAGAGGCAGGTGGGTTCTCTCCCAACAAGCAATTCTCTGCAACTCCAGCTGTCGGTCGTACAACTGAACCCAATTCTGCTACTGTGTACCTGGACATAGCATCAGATCCCACAAGTTAAGCGTTCAGTCCTATAAGATTGCCCCCCCCCATGCAATTCAGATGCTAACCATAAGCCTAGGTTGTCACCTGTGCCTCTGATTGATCAGCTATAAATTGGAAGTTCCCATGACCCCCTCTTCAGGTTCCATTAATTTGCTATCATGGCTCACAGAACTCAGGAAAACAGTTGACTTACCGTTTATTATAAAAGGTTATGATAAAGATACAGGTAAACAAACATCCAGATGGAAGAGATGGGTAGGACAAGCGAGGTGGAAAGGGGCAGGGAGCTCCCACACCTCTGCAGACATGCCTCTCTCCCTGCACCTCCATGTGTTTGCCCACCTGCAAGCTCTCCACACCCCAGACTTCTAGGATTTGTATGGAGGCTTCATTATGTAGGCGTGATCCATCCTTACCTCCATCTCCAGCCCCTCTCGCTTCTCTGGAGAGTGGGGGGTGGGATTGAACATTTCAAGCTTCTAATCGTGGCTTGGTCTCTGTGGTGATCAGCGCCCATCCAGAAGCCCACCCAGAGTTGCCTCGTTAGAACAAGACACTGCTATCACCCAGGAAATTCCAAAGGATTTAGGAGCTCTGTGTCAGGAACCAGGGTCAAGACCAAGTGTTAGAACAAAAGATGGTACTTAGCACTATAGTCACATAGGCCATTATAAGAGTTTTAGGATTTTCATGCCAGGAACTGGGAGCAGAGACCAATATATATATATTTTCTGTTATCTTACAGGGAGTCATCAGAGACCCACGAAAATATGAGGCAAGTTAGTTCATTGAGATGGTAATTTGCATTTTGCTGTCATTATATTTTCCCCTTCACATCCCCACTTCTGTGACAAAAGAGGAAGCCAGGCTTTTGTTTCCTTTTGTCTCCAGGGAAGTTTATTTGGCAATAGAAATGTCCATTGCATGAAGGCAACCCCTTGTCGCTTTCGTTTTCAAAAGCTTCGAGTTTCTGGAAGGGGCCTTTCCAGAGAGGTGTGTGCAACAGGCAGGAGATTGAGGTAAAGTTCTCCCTACTTGTCACAGTTCAGGTAACCCAGGGCTTCCTTGGTCAGCATATGTTATTTCCCTAATTCAGGGATTGGTTCAGGGGTGGCCCAGTTTGTCAGAAGCTTAAGACAATTGCTGGGGATTTTAAGATATCCATGTAGACACTCCTTTTAAACAGTGAAGTGTACGTTTTTCAGACCTGGAACTAATACAGCCATTTTACCCTCATGAAGGAAATAAGCTTAAAAACTAAGCTGCCATGTGGAAAAGGGCATACCAGGGAAAAATAGCAGAAACAGGCACAACCATTATCTCTTGCTGTGTAACCAATTATCCTAAAACGAAGTGGCTTAAAACAACAAAGTTATAATTTCATACAGTCTCTTTGGACAAGGGGTTTTGGGAGAGGCTTGGCTGGGTGGTTCTGATTCTCAGGGTCTTTTATGAGGTTGCAGTCAAGATGTCAGGTGGGGGGGCACCTGGGTGGCACAGTGGTTAAGCGTCTGCCTTCGGCTCAGGGCGTGATCCCGGTGTTATGGGATCGAGCCCCACATCAGGCTCTTCCGCTATGAGCCTGCTTCTTCCTCTCCCACTCCCCCTCCTTGTGTTCCCTCTCTCGCTGGCTGTCTCTATCTCTGTTGAATAAATAAATAAAATCTTAAAAAAAAAAAGATGTCAGGTGGGGCTGCACTCATCTGAAGGCTTCTCTGGAGCTGGAGGAGCTGATTCTTTTTTTTTTTTTTAATGTTTTTTTATTATATTATGTTAGTCACCATACAGTACATCCCTGGTTTCTGATGTAAAGTTCAGTGATTCATTAGTTGCGTATCACACCCAGTGCACCATACAATACGTGCCCTCCCTGCTACCCATCACCAGCCTATCCCATTCCTCCACCCCCCTCCCCTCTGAGGCCCTCAGTTTGTTTCTCAGAGTCCATAGTCTCTCATGCTTCATTCCCTCTTCTGATTACCCCCCTTTCTTTATCCCTTTCTTCCCCTACTGATCATCCTAGTTCTTATGTTCCATAGATGAGAGAAATCATATGATAATTGTCTTTCTCTGCTTGACTTATTTCACTTAGCATTATCTCCTCCAGTGCCATCCATGTTGCAGCAAATGTTGAGAACTCGTTCTTTCTGATAGCTGAGTAATATTCCATTGTATATATGGACCACAGCTTCTTAATCCAGTCATCTGTTGAAGATCATCTCGGTTCCTTCCACAGTTTAGCTATTGTGGACAATGCTGCTATGAACATTGGGGTGCATATGGCCCTTCTCTTCACTACGTCTGTATCTTTGGGGTAAATACCCAGTAGTGCAATGGCTGGGTCATAAGGTAGCTCAATTTTTAACTTTTTAAGGGACCTCCACACTGTTTTCCAGAGTGGCTGTACCAACTTGCATTCCCACCAACAATGTAGGAGGGATCCCCTTTCTCCACATCCTCTCCAGCAATTGTTGTTTCTTGCCTTGTCAATTTTTGCCATTCTAACTGGCATAAGGTGGTATCTCAATGTGGTTTTGATTTGAATTTCCCTGATGGCTAATGATTTTGAACATTTTTTCATGTGTCTGTTAGCCATTTGTATGTCTTCATTGGAAAAGTGTCTGTTCATATCTTCTGCCCATTTTTTGATTTGTTTATTTGTTTCTTGTGTATTGAGTTTGAGAAGTTCTTTGTAGATCTTGGATACCAGTCTTTTATCTGTAGCATCATTTGCAAATATATTCTCCCATTCCGTGGGCTGCCTCTTAGTTTTTTTGACTGTTTCCTTGGCTGTGCAGAAGCTTTTTATCTTGATGAAGTCCCACAAGTTCATTTTATCTTTTGTTTCTCTTGCCTTTGGAGATGTGTCATGAAAAAGGTTGCTTTGGCTGATGTCGTAGAGGTTGCTGCCTATGTTCTCCTCTAGGATTTTGATGGATTCCTGTCTCACATCGAGGTCTTTCATCCATTTGGAGTTTATTTTTGTGTATGGTGTGAGATAGTGGTCAAGTTTCATTCTTTTGCATGCAGCTGTCCAATTTTCCCAGCACCATTTATTGAAGAGACTGTCTTTTTTTCCACCAGATGTTTTTTCCTGCTTTATCAAAGATTAGTTGCCCAAAGAGCTGAGGGTCCATTTCTGGGTTCTCTATTCTGTTCCATTGGTCTATGTGTCTGTTTTTGTGCCAGTACCATGCTGTCTTTGTGATCACAGCTTTGTAGTACAGCTCTAAATCCGGCATTGTGATGCCCCCAGCTTTGCTTTTCCTTTTCAACAGTTCCTTGGCGATTCGGGGCCTTTTCTGGTTCCATAGAAATTTAAGGACTATTTGTTCCAGTTCTTTGAAAAATGTCCTGGGTATTTTGATCGGGATAACATTGAAAGTGTAGATTGCTCTGGGTAGCATGGACATTTTAACTATGTTAATTCTTCCGATCCATGAGCATGGAATATTTTTCCATCTTTTTGTGTCTTCTTCAATGTCTTTCAAGAGTGATTTGTAGTTTCTAGAATATAGGTCCTTTACATCTCTGGTTAAGTTAATTCCAAGGTAACCTATGGTTTTTGGTGCTATTGTAAATGGGATGGATTCCCTAATTTCTCTTTCTTCAGTCTCATTATTTGTGTATAGAAATGCAACTGATTTCTGAGCATTGATTTTGTATCCTGCCACGTTACTGAATTGCTCTATAACTTCTAATAGTTTGGGAGTGGATTCTTTTGAGTTTTCCATATACAGTATCATGTCATCTGCGAAGAGAGACAGTTTGACTTCTTTGCCGATTTGGATACCTTTTATCCTGGAGGAGCTGATTCTAAGATGGTCCTTGATGTAGGAAAGACATTAGGGTTTGAAGCCAACAGCCAAGAAAGAATTCTTGAGACATCATTGGTGTGAAAAGGTGGTTTTATTACAGCACGCGGACAGGACCTGTGGGCAGAAAGAGCTGCACTGGGGTCATGAAGAGTGGCCCATTATATACTTCCAAGTTGGGAGGGGGTTAGGGAGAACGTAAGTCTCTAAGGGATCTTGGAAGCAAGGTTTCCAGGACTTTGAGGGGGCTAGCTATTTTTTGGGAAAAGGTCATTTATTACCGTCTAACAAAACCTTAGTCATGAGACCCTTCAGGTGTATATCAGTGGGCCATATGCTTGGGGGATGATTACAAATATGTATCTTGGGGGGGGGTTTAGAGATAAAGGAAGTTTCCAAAGGAATTTTCATTTGTTAAAGTAGACTTACAGAATCCTTGGGTGGGGGGTGGGGAGAATCAGACTAGAATTGCCTTTTGCCCTTAGCAAAGTATCAACATCGAGGCAGTTGAGTCCCTAGGGGAATGTCACTCTGCCTGTTTCAAGGACTTGTCGATGGGTTGTAGGTAGTAAGGAAATTTCATAATTTTTTTCTTCTGCCTTTGTTTCTCACATCAGTCCTTACACATAGACAGCAGGTTTGTGATTGCTGTAGGTAGGACCCTCTCTGTAGGGCTGCCTAAGTGTCCTTACAACATGGTAGCTGACTTCCTCCAGAGTAAGGAAACTTTAACTTTTATTTTATAGTCTCAAAAGTCACAAAACATAACTTCTGCCACATTGTATTCATTAGAAGCAAGGCACTAAGTCCAGCACATACTGAATGGGAGGGGAATGAGGCTTCACTTTTTGAAAAGAGAAGCAGCAAAAAATTCGTAGTCATATTTTAAGCCCACCACACAGGGTGCTGGAGATCTTATAACCATACCTGAAGACTTTCCCACCAGTAAGCCAGCCAACGCTTTCCTTTATCTTTAAAGCCAGGTTGAGTTGAGATTTTTTTTTTTTAATTCTCATAGACAAAAGAATTGTAATTAACGCAGAGGGTGTAGATTGAAGTAGCTTATCTGGGAGAGGATAGCAGTTCTCAAAGCTGAGGGGGGAGATGGTTTCTTGGGAGGTGATAGGCTCTCCAAAAGGTAAGGGAAATGGCAGCTCTCAGGGAGACTGGATCTTCCACACTGGGACTCCAGTCTGCACAAAAGTCCACAGGCCCTGCATAAACATCCTGGCACTGCATTACCCATGTCTTTTATTTTCTGTATTCTGATGCTTTGACCTCTGGGCCCTGCTTACTCTGGAGGGACTGCCCCTCCCATGGTAGCCAATTCCTAGAGATAGTAAATAGCTTACCTTTGAGAGTATTTTTCAAAAGCAAACCAACCAATCCAGAGCCCACACCCTAACTACCTCCTTTATCTGACTCTCACCCACTGAACCACTCTCCACCTGCACTAATCACCCTAGGGCCAGGTCCCAGACAACCAGGGACAGCCCCTATGCTCTAGACCCCACTGAAATATTCCAAACTAACCAATCCCAAACCTGCTTACCATGCCTTGTCTGTTCCTTTCTGAAGAAAACACAATAAAGACTCTTGCACGTAGCTCTGCCCCCATCCCTGTGCCTCCTAACCAACACTGGTGCTTCTCTGTATGGCCCCTGCATGGCATGGTATGACCTCCCCTTTTGGGAACTGTGAATTACAAACTGTCTATTCAATGGTAATCATCTCTTGATCTGTTGGCCTTACTAAACCTCAAATTTTCTACTAATATACTATATTTTATTTTTTTTACTGTTTTTTTATTATATTATGTTAGTCACCATACAGTACATCCCTGGTTTTTGATGCAAAGTTCGATGATTCATTAGTTGCGTATAATACCCAGTGCACCATGCAATACGTGCCCTCGTTACTACCCATCACCAGCCTATCCCATTCCCCCACCCCCCTCCCCTCTGAGGCCCTCAGTTTGTTTCTCAGAGTCCATAGTCTCTCATGCTTCATTCCCTCTTCTGATTACCCCCCTTTCTTTATCCCTTTCTTCCCTTACCAATTTTCCTAGTTCTTATGTACCATAGATGAGAGAAACCGTATGATAATTGTCTTTCTCTGTTTGACTATTTTAAATCAGGCACACAATACATAAAACTTTCTACCTTCAAAAGACCATGTGGGTATAGACAAGAGGTAATCAGCTATGACCAGTAGTGTTCCTTCCTGAATATTCTGGACTATGTAAGACTCTAGGGGAAAATGGGAGCAGGAACTGGCCAGTCAGAAGCTGGGTAGAGTCAGCTTGAATATAATTTTAAGAAAATTCCAAGAAAATAGATAACATAATGCTTCTTAACCTGAGCATGGTGATTACAAATTAAGACCTGCTATATTTAAGTTTTGGTTTTTGAAGAATCTGTGATAATCCTCATAAGCAATTACTATTCATATGTTGATTTTAATTTTCAAAGTAACTTATAAAGATTTATTTTTAAAAATCTCTAGCCCTTACCATCTCCCCCTTTTGACCTCACGACACATTTGAACATCGGGATGTGTGAAAGCATTTGGTGACAATTTTTGTTACACAGATGGTGCGTGCCTCACCTCGTCTACCGAAGTTGCTGAGTACGTTGAGTCTTATTACTTGAAAAAAATGTACAATTATTTTTATAAATTTAATCATGAATTTACTTCATGGTCATTTCAACTTGGCCTTTTGGGCAACCTATGGAATTTCTCTAGAATTCAAATCTCAGCCATCTCCAGTAGGTAAAAGGCTTTCATTCTTTAAATTTGTATCTTTTTATTTCTTCCTGGATAGCAAGGTTATCCTCCTTCTAAGAAGCTTCTGTCAACAGCCTTTGCCTAAGACTGACATTCCCAGTAATGTTTTCTCCTTTGTAGTCATTCTAATGCCTTTTTTTTTGCATTATCTGTCCCAGCCCTTTCTCTGAGTTCCTATCTCAAATCTGTCCCATCATTGTCCTCAAGACATGACTATATGTCCTTCATCACTGATGAGATGGAAGCTGTAAAGGGAAAACTCAGTTTTTCCCTTTCTCTGTGTAGGGAAAAACCCAGTTCTTCCCTACTAGGTGTTTCTTCCTTGTGTGTCTCCTTTACTTCCACAGAGAACACTTCACTTTTGACACTTCCGATCACCAAATGTGTGGAGGTTTATCCCTATACCAAGTAATTCTCCAGATACCAGTTGGGTGTTCTGTGATTTAACTCAATTCTAAAAGTATCTGCCTGGAGATAGTGTCAGATCCCACAGGTGAAGGACTCAGCCCCACGAGACTGTTTCCACCCGACTTTAGATGCCCATCACAACTAATAGATCCCCAGGTTACTCACAACTTCTGTCTGACTTGGCTACAAATGGAAGATTCTCAGACCCCCTTCTCAGGTTCAATTAATTTGCTAGAATGGCTCACAAAACTCAAAAAAACATTTTCTTACATTTACCAGTTTATTAAAGGATATGATAAAGTCTATAGATGAACATCCAGATGAAGAAATACATAGGTAAGGTCTGAGCACAGGAGCTTCTGTCCCCGTGGAGTTGGGGTGTGTCACCCTCCTGGTATGGATATGTTTGCCAGCCTGGAAGCTCCCTGAACCTCATTCTATTGGAATTTTATGGAGGCTTCTTCACATAGGCATGATCAGTTTTTGACTCCATTTTAGTCCCTCTCCCCTCTCTAGAGAATGGGAGGGGTGGAGCTGAAAATTCCAAGCTTCTAATCATGCTGTGTCTTTCTGGTGACCAGCCCCCATCCAGAAGCCCACCCAGAGCTGCTTCAATAGAACAAAAGATGCTCCTAGTGCTCTTATCACTTAGAAAATCACAAGGATTTCCGGAGCTATGTGAAAGGAACTGGGGGCAGAGACCAATATATATTTTCTATTACCTCATAGAAGCTGACTGATATGAAGGAGTTCCCTCATTCATCCTCAGGTTCTAAATTCTCTATATTTCTGTGTTGAATTCTCTCATTTTCCTTCAAATGTCAGAGGAAGGGGTTGTGGGAAAGTACTCTTCACTTAAGCTAGATTACTCCTTTTGGCTCCTTGAAGAAAAAGGGCCCCTGTATTTATCACCTCCCATGCATCCATCCATCTAGCCAGTCATCCACCCAACAACTAATTATTGAGCACCTGCTATTTTGGGGAATCAGAGGTGCTTAAGACACTGTCCTTGTCTTTAAGGACTCTAAAGGAAGACTAACCCATTAGAAATCCAACAGTTACAAAAGTGTGTACGAAAATACCTAGATAGCACAGAGCTGATGATGACTTACTATGGCATAGGGTGGTGTTTCAGGTTTTATTACTGTGTAACAAGCCACACCAAAATTAAAACAACAACTTATGATTTCTCATTATTCTCTCATCTCAGCTTGGTGTGGCTGGGAAACTGTCCTGCTTTTTGCGTTGTCTGCTGGAGCAGAAAGTCCGTGATGGCTCCTTGATCATATGTCTCACTTGCACCCTCGTCTGAGAGGACTGGAACAGCTGGGTGCTGGCCAGGCAACTCTCACCTTCCAAGTGGCATCTCCTCCTGGCTTGTTTGAACTTCCTCATAGCAGTGTAGTTGGCCTTCTTTTGGCAGATAACTTCTAAGAGGTGAGCATAGAAGCTGCTAGTTCTCTTCAGGCATGGGCTTGGAAGTCCTAGAATATCACTTTCGCTGTATCTGGTCACAAGTCCAGACCAGATTCAAGAGGAGGAGGCATAGATTTCACTTCTTGAAGAGTGGAAGCCACGCATGTACATGGTGGGAAGGCATTTGTGATAGCCATCTTTGGAAATTACTAAGGAAAATGGTCAGGGAAAGCATCATTAAAAAGTGATTAAATTGGTCAAGGAAAAATTGTCTAAGCATAAACTTATTCTTTTGGCTTCTGTGAATAAAGACTTCTTGTCCCTATCTCACTTTTATCACTTTTACCCAGTCCCTAGCCCATTGCTCAGAGAACAAAGTATAGTTCATGTCTGGCATAAAAATAATACAAGGAGCGTAGCCATTTGAGATGTGATAGTCTATTGTCCATACTGTTATCTTCTTTTGATTGTCCTGACCCTCAATTTATCTCTCCACATTCCTGGCATTTCTTTTTACACCTTGTGACATACCCTAGTCAATACCAAATTATCAATACCCTGAAGAAGAGGTATGTCCCTTAGACAGGAACATGGAAACATGGACTCTGGAAACCTGACTATCTCTGTTCCAGTGGGACTAGGAGTTCATTTCTGGAGCCTCAAAAACTCTGGAAATCGTGTTGTTTCTATGCAATGTCCATTCTGGGGAATTATTTATTTACTGTTCTCTCTCTGGATTTAGTGAAATATTCTTGCAGTTTCCATCTTTCTCAGCTGTTCTAAATGGATCTAAAGGTAAAGATTTAAGCCCTTACTTGGGTCAGAAGCATAAAGCAGAAGGAGTGGTGCCCCCTCTCCACCTGACTTTCAGGGTCTGTGTGGTAGTAGTGGCAGGAAAAGCAGGAGGAGTGCCCCAAGTGGGAGATAAGAGAATTTGGTGAGGGCTCTCTGGCCAGTCACCTCTAGCCACCACTCTTTGCCAGAGTCACCCTCTCTTCTTCCCAAACTGGGAGGCTCTGCATTTTGCTTTCATTCTTTACAGGATACTGTTACTGAAGTCCAAGTGGAGATGGAAGGTCTGAACTAAGGCAGGACATTGGTGAAGAAAGACCAAGCGCCTCTGTTCATGCCTACCCTCCACCTCACATGCACACGCTTGGAACCCCTGGTCCTGGGGTAAAGCAGCTCAGAGTTTCTGCTCTGTTTGCACAGTTGCTTGTTTTCCCATTCTTCTGGATCCCTGTACTTTTTCAGGCACTGACAGCTCTTCCGGGGAGTCATCCTTTGCCTGGGAGCTGCCTTCTTTCATCATCACCATCTGAAACAGTCCCTCCTAAATTGGATTGGGCTGTGTCTGGGAACACATTGCAACTTCAGAATCCAGATGCCACTGTAACCAGTCTAAAGATAAATGGGATGACATGATTTGTTGCCCTTAATGAAACAGGGGTTAACTTAGAAATGAACTCCTCCTTATCAGGGTCCAAGCTGGGCAGGATGTCACTGACAGGACCAAGACAACTTTCCATATCTGGAGTGTCCAAATGTTGTTTTTGTTTTTTTCCCCACAAATGTGTTTGAGAACTAAAAATTTCTGAGAGATTTTGATATCAAGGCTGGGAGAAAAATGGAAAAAAGAATCATGATAACTTTAAGAGGTGGAAATTACTCTTACACACGTTTTACAAAGGCATGGGGAGATGAAGACACTGGTCCCTGTTTATACTACTAACAGTGGCAGAGATTGGAATCCAGGACTCTTTGGCCTGGGATGGCCTCCTCTCCACCAGCCACGGGTGAGCTAGCAGGAGCTCTAGGCAGGGCCTGCCTGCTGCTCTGCTCAGGGTGCTTCCTCGGGCCTGCCCAGCAACTTGTTCTCTCCTTTTTCTTTTCCTGAACCAAGCCCCAGTGACTTGGTCTGCTTTTCTTTCTTCTAGAGCTTCCATCACTCTCCCCTGGTTTTCTGCCCCCAAACTCAGATACACAATGTCCTGTGGTTTACCCAATTCCCTGCTTCCTCCCTACTCTCCAAGGCAAGCACTTAATTTCCGTTATGCCTTAAAGGTTTCACTACAGGTCTCTATAAGGACACAGAGAGGGGGGTGACAAAAATAAGAGCTTTGCAGACTCTTTGCAGTCCTGGCCTCAGGTATAGGGTACGTGACCCTTTTGTGAGATAGATAAGGAAAGCCTTGGTGATCATCAAACATCCACTTTTATTTCAGAAAGTGGAGCCCACTAGCTCCCCTCTCTTCCCACTGTTCCCCAGCTTAGGGATGAAAATGCTTCTGTCCCCTTAGGAAGCTTCTCTCCAGCCAAAAGACTGCAGCCTGGCTAGCCACTGGAGATTCCCTGGGCCATTTGCTTCTCTGGAGTCTTCCAGACTGGGAATCACTCATTTCCTGGCTCTGCCATTCCCAACTTATCCTCTGGGAGTGCTGTCTTTGCGACTTGGCCCCAGTCCTTTGAGGCCACGAAAACCTTGATTAATGGTCGGTGGCCCCTGGTAAATTTAGATACTGGTGTCAAAAGGCATCACAGGACACCAAAGTTTGAAGAAGTTGGTCTCATCAGCCAGGTCACTAAGAGACTACATATTTTCTCAAAATTTAAAGCATTCAATTTCTTCCTGCCTAAGAAAAATCTCACAGGGGAGTCTGAGTCATGAACAAAGACGGGGACTGCTGTGGATTTATTTTCCTTTTTCTTTCTTTATTTTCAGTGGAGAGATGATACAATTAGGTTGGAATAGAATAGGTGATTGTCTCACCAGGTGATTCTTAGGGGAAAGCAGAGATGGTGTAGCTTCAAAATAGTCTAGTAGCAGCCACAGCTGTGGAGTGGGAGGGACAGTCAGCATTCTCAGCGGGCAGTGAAAGTCAGTTATTCATTACCACCAACACTTGACAGGACAGTGAACACGCGACATTATATTTATGCTACATAAAATAACGTGATACAATTTTTACGACCCAATTTAATTCAGTAGAGGGTATCGGTTTAATAAAGACAAGGACAATAGAATTAAAATTATCTATAGATCTACATAACAAAGGCTAGTAAAAAGTGAGAATTGCGCTAATTTGACAGGAAATAGATGGCAGTGTCATAAAATTTGTAAAATGGAGAGAAAGTGCCTCACTCTGAATTTGTGTGAGTTAAGTTGACAGGTGCTGATCTGGAAGGGGAAAAAAGCAAAAACTACACAGCCATCTCTTCTGAATTCCCAGGCCAAGCACAAGCTCCCTTCATTTATTCCTTCCTCTGACAGCAAAACAGAGTATCTGCTGTGAAAAACTAATGTTTTAACAACTATCTGACAAACAAGCAAACTTTCCTATGGTTGTGTAAGATTTTTGAAAGTTGAATTTCACTCCACTTTGGTACCTTGCTTACCGTCCAGATACCTGTGGCAACTGGCTGGAGAGCATTAATATAAATATAGAAATATCAGTACCAGTTGCTCCCTGGACCCATGAAGAGCTGTGGGCTCAGAGATGAGGGTGATTTCTAAGGACAAAAAAATGCATGTGGTGTGTGGGTGGATTTCAAATTTATGCCACCCACCACGTGTTGATGGGGCTTCCTCTGAGATTCCATGTCAGGGCTGGGTTTGGTGGAGAGGCAGAAAAGTCTATGACCTGGTCCACACCCTCAAAGAGCTCATAGTCTGTAGAAGATGCAAGTTACTCTGATATGTCAACTTTCTTTTAAGGGTTCAAGGTTGAGAGTAAATCCTAATGCTCTTTGGTCATTCTGCCTAAAGGTTTTTCTTAACCATGTTCCTAGGACCAAGTTCATGGTGGTGTTGGCTCCTCAAGGCTCTTTTTCCTTTGTCCATCAGTCAAACTCCCTTGAAATAGCTCCCTTCCTTTCTAGGGAAGGAGCAAACCAACCACAGGCTCCCGTTACTCCTCAAGGCTATAGGAGACATCAAATATCTAAGCCATATCAGGCCATTGTCAAATCCTTAGCTCTGTTCTCTGTAGAGTGGCACTCAGTCTCTGCCCCTCAGAATTCTAGGGTCCCCCTGAGGTTTTTTGGAAAGTGCTTCAGGGAGGAGGGCGAAGAAGGGAGGCTGAGAGGCTGGGCCAAGACCCTCCCCTGCCTCAACAGCAGCTACAACATAGCCCCACTTCCATCTGTTTTACTTGTAAACTCTGCATAAACATTGTCAAATCCATAAAAGGCTCAGTGAGGATGGGGGCTGAGAAGCGATGAAGGATTCATTGGATTAGGGCATCTCTGTGTGGTGGTTAACTTGATGTGTCACTTGACTGGGTCACAGGGTGCCCAGATATTCAGTTAAATATTATTCTGGATATGGCTGTGAGGGCGTTTCAGGATGAGATAAGCACTTGAGTTGGTAGACTGAGTAAAGCATATTGCCCTTCCCAACATGAGTGGGCATCATTCAGTACACAGAGGGCCTGAATAGAACAAAAAGCAGGAGGAAGTGTTTGGTCTCTTCCTGATTATTAGGCCGGGCCATTAGTCTTTTCTCGCCTTTGTGCTGGGACTTTCACCGTTGTCTGGTTGTCAGGCCTTTGGACATAGACTGAAACTACACTGCCAGTTTTCTTAGGCCACCATTCTGTAGATGGCAAGTGATGGGACTTTTCAGCCTCCATAATCACATGAGCCAATCCCTTATAATAATTCTCTTTCTTCTTCTCTTTATATGTCCTATTGATTCTATTGCCCTGGAGAACCTTGATGAATACATGGCCTTAGGTCAGTTTCAGAAGAGGGGTGGGTGCAGAAGCCAGGCTGAAATAAGTTGACGGGACGTAAGAAAGTGGAGGTGGTAAGTATAAACTTATTTTTTTCTAGAATGGGTATGAGGAAGTGCCTTGGGGGGAGGGGAGGAAAGGTTTAGAGAGAATTTCCTTTGAGAATTCATGACCTTGAGGGTAGAGAGGAAGCTGTCCACAAGTTGAGAAGGAGACATAAGAAATATGTGTGGGAACGGCAACTGATGGCACATTATTCACAGGAAGTGGGTGGGAAGGGGCCAAGGACACCACCTGGCTGTGTGAACTCAGACAAGTAACTTATCCTCTGGAACCTCCATGCCTCCACCTGTAACCTGCACATCTCAGCGGCCACCCCACTGACTTGTGAGGATGAAATGAGATGGATTGTGTGAAGGCAGGTAGCACAGAGCATGGTACATAGAGGGGCGGTCACTCCTCCCTCCACTCCTCTCTCAGCTTCCTGACACCGTCCACGGTCTCCTGATTTCCGCATCTCTCTCTGCACCTGTGGGCGGAGTAGGGTAGATCAAGGTTTAAACCATGACTGTACCATGTACTGGCTGTTTGACTTTGGGCAGGTTATACCATCTCCCCAAGCCTCGGTATTGACATCTGTGAAACGAGAATAACATTTTTATCAGGGTTATTTGTGAAGGTTAAATGAGACAGTATATACAAAGCACTTATCGAAGTGCCTAACTTACACAAGATATGGTCGAAAAAAGCATAGTTTAAGTGACTCAGTAGAGGCTAAAGGCTTTATCCAGCTGATGAGCATCAGGGAGCACCTGACAACCAGATGATGCCCCACGTCAAAGCAGGTTTTACGGGGTGAGGAGGAAAGAGAGGTGTGTGTCCTTGTGGCTTGGTGCAGGCAGTCCCTTTCGTCACTAAGTTCTGGGAAGCCTATGCTTGGAACGGTGCCTCTGGTTTGGCATCCTTAATGCAACCCTGGGACAGTTCTTTCAAGGACTGTTTTTTAAGCTTTGCACTTTGTCTGCTAGTCAAGGTTCAGGTGGGGAGGCGGTAGCAGAAAAAAAAAAGAGAGAGGAAAGAGGAATGGGGAAAGGAGCTAAGGCTAAAGCCAGGAAACCTGGGAGCCCCTGTCATGTCTATTTTTATTCTTTTGTAATCTTAAGTAAATGTATTGAAGGAATGAGAAATAAATGCGTGTCTGGCCTAGGAGTTATCTTAGTGCTTTTAACTGGGATATGGAGTTATCTAAAAGAAAATTCCTTTTACCCATGCTTGTTTTAAAAGCTATATAAGACTATGTAGATATACAGGTCCCAGGATCCCCCCCCAACTCTCTGCCCTACAGAATCACCCTTTAAATATCAAACCAAAATTGTTCAAGATTCCCTCCGTGGTGATTGCAGGAATTCTGGTCTTCCATGGGGTTTTTCTCAAGAAGACCCTCCCCACCCAGTATTTTTGAGTTTTCTGCAACAATGTTTGTGTGAGCCAGAACTGTGTCCTGACCATTACTTGTCACCTCTGGCCTCTGGGTCACCCTTTGCCACCTTAAACTTTTCTCCAGATTCTCCCCCCTCTTTCTCTAAGACACAGCTAAGCTCAAGTCATACATCTCAATAAAACTTAACAGTTTGATGGAAACAACCTCAACATACAGAAAATAAATCTCAAACAGGGTTCTGGGCATCTCAGCCCCCTAAGCCACAAAAAGACATGGCTCCCAAACAGAGGTCAGCCCTCTCCTTGGCTTCCTGCTGCCACCTGTTGCAGGCCTCAGTGGTGATCACCCCTTGTAAACAGAATGCTGGAGGCATGATGCTTGATGTCTCCTTTCATCCTCAAAGCCAGCAACGGCCAGTTGGGTCTTCCCCACCTCTGACTCTGATTTCCTTTTGTGACATGTCTTTTCTTTCCTTGTAAGATCTCTTATGATTACATGGGTCCACCCAGATTACCTTAGGAAGATTTCCCATCTCAAGATTTTTTTAAGCACATCTGCGGAGCTTCTTTTGCCATGTAAGGTCACATAGGCCCAGGTTCTGGGGACTAGCCTGTGGACATCTTTGCTGGGACATGCCTGTCACAGATGAGTTCTCCTTTACTACTTGAGAAACAGGTCATACCTTTTGGTAACTTTAAAATAGTGGTTTGTTCTAAGGACATGTATAAATAACTTGTTTTTTTGTTTTTGACAATTTTGTTGCTGGAATTCTTCATGGGAAGACAGTTATATTTGTTTGGAAGAAATAAGGCAATAAGGAGTGAGGAGGCCTGAGAGTGTGGGGGGGTACAGAGGGCAGGTTAGGGTTGGGTAGAAAAGCAAGACTCATAAGACATTTCAATTAACAAAAGAGAATCACTATAGTGTCTTCTTTTTTGTTTTGATTTTTTTTAAAGATTTTATTTATTTATTTATTTATTTATTTATCTATTTATTTATTTGAGAGAGAGTGAAAGAGAGAGCTGGAGACAGGGGAGGGTCAGAGGGAGAAGCAGACTCCCCACTGAGCGGGAAGCCTGATGCAGCACTCAATCCTGGGACTTGATCCTGGGATTCGATCCTGGGACTCCAGGATCATGACCTGAGCTAAAGGCAAGACAGATGCTTAACCGACTGAGCCACCCAGGCGCCCCACTATAGTGTTATCTAGGGAGGTGGAGCCTGTTAACCTGAGGACCCTTTGCTTCCGGGACAGGGTAGTGGAGTCAGCATGTCAACTGGAGAGTAGGAACGGAGCACGGCTACTTAGTGGAAGAGATAGAAAATTGAGATCCTCCAAGGGAAATCAAAGATGAAGGGGTCCGGGAATAGAGTACTGGTGGGAAAGGGAGAGAAAAGGAAAGAAAACAAGCAAAGATACTAAACAAAAGAAAGACCAAACTGCTGGCCAGAATGGACAATGGACATGTGGGACGTGAAAGCCACCTCCTTCTTTTTTGGGATCTCCATTCAAGTCCACCTTGCTCACTGATGCCATGGGGCAGCATGAGGTGAGAGGAGACGAGAAAAGACGTTGAGTTCTACACTGGGGGGTATTTGTGGTAAAGGCAAGATTTCAGGACAAGAGAACCAAGGCACCTGAAGGATCGGGGACAAGAGGGCAGCTATATTTGGTTGCAAGTGATTTAGAAGTTCACTGCCCTGCCTCCTGTTACGGTTCGTACCAAACCCCCTGTCTGGTTCTGGTGAGTGATTCACATCATCTGCCCACTGCCACCTCTCCAACCCTTGAGCACTCTCTTCCCTCATTAACATCTGGACACTGTCTTCTCTAAATTCCTTAAAGATCCGAAATAGTCCTAACTTTTATTTTTTAATTTACTTTCACGCCCATCTTTCAACTACTCTGTAAAGTCAACAAAGGCATGTATACTATTTTTTACAACTGCATAGCCAAGATCTAACCTTGGACGTGGTAATCAGAGAAGGATATGGTGTTTGTTCAATGAGTGAATGAAGAAACTTTGGCCTATTCTCCTTCATTTCATTTTTCAGCCTATCTCTAAGTCCCAGTAGGTTCTTCCTTTGTTCATTTCTGACACCTCCTCTTGTCCATATCTGCTGCTTCTGTGCAAAGGGGGTGGAGAAGATAATGAAACGGCCAGATCTTGGTGAATAGACTTGCCTACCAGAGTGAGCAGCTCCTGGAGATAAGACCCACCTCAAGCAAAACAAAGCATGAGGCACCAAGTGGGAAGATGGAGTCTAGTGCCTGAAACTCATGCTCCAGGCAGGAAATGTGGCCACATGCTGCAATATAACTGGACAGGAGGAAACAGGTGGGGATGCTGGCAGGTGTTGGGACCAGTGAGATATTGAAGGGGAGGCAAGTGTCTGGAGGACTTGAGGCTTGGGGCCAAAACTAGAACATGCGTGTCTCTGTGTGTGTATGAATGTATGTGTCCTCACACTTACCTACACAAGGAAAAAGAATAGAATCGGATGGAAAGAGTGTGGTGGCCACTCAAACAGAATAGGAGCCTTGTCGCAAGAAGTGGTCCCCTGAGTCATTGACTCTTGTAAGAACGAGATGGGTCTCTAAGTTGTAGATAGGCACCACGTGGTTTCACCTACGGAATAGGGGTGTGTGATGTGAAGGAGAAAGCAGGTAGATTCATCCTACACTGAAGTTTGATACCACCTCAACTCTGGACTAGTAAAACAACTTTAACTTCTTCCCACTCTCGTTCCACCTGTACAATTTATCTAGGTCCACTTGCTAATAGAGAGAATCCATGGCATTTTGGTTAAACTTCCCATGGCTCCCTATTGCCAGCAAAAGTAGAAACGTCTCACCCTGGCATTTTAAAGGCTGATCAGTCTCCACTCTCTCCCTAGTTTAACCAGATCACTCTGTTTCCGTAATACATGTTGTTCTTTGCTACCTTTATGCCTTTGATTTGGCTGTTTCCTTACTCCTGAAGATCTTCCCCATTTTGACTCCTGGAAACGTCAGCTCGGTGCTGCATGAAGAGATATATCTGGGCTTCAACTTTGGTGCCATCCTCTAAAGAGCTGTGGTTTTGGCAGATGCTGCCCAACTCCCCAGAGCCTCAGTTTACTCATCAGTGGAATGGGGATGGCAGTACCTGTTTGGTAGGGCTGCCGGGACAATTAAGTGTGACGTCTCATGCTCGTTCCTGGCACACCACTGGTGCTCAAAACTGTTGCTGTCCCACTCCTTCAAACCGTTTCAGTTGCCGTCTCCTTCTGGTGCCCCTCAACCACCTGTGACCTTGTTTCCACTCAACCCCCACGTGTAAAATTGTGACCTCTCTATGGCATTTGCATTTTCGGCACGTTATTAGGATTGTCTGTGCTCTTGCTCCCTCTCCCTGTTTAGATTTGCACTCTTGTGGACAAAGCCTAAAATCCTTTTTCTCAGTAGCTCCTGCACTAATGCTACGAAGCTGGCACAGTGACTGGCAGCTGTGCTCAAAGTATTTAATAAACATTTGTTGAATTTAATTGGAATGTCCGAAACAACCTGATCCCATTGTTATTCGGACAAATATCAGTCTTAAGAGCCACAACCATCCCAGGCTGTCATTCATTATTCATGCAAGAGTCGCCTTCAGTGCTCTGGTTTCCTGGTTGTGAGGCAGAGGAGGATGCCGGACACATTTACATTTCAGAAGATCTTCTCTCTCTGCCCATCAGCCTGTCCTGGCCCCAGCGAGCTTCGCTCAGCATTGCCAATCACCCAACCTAAGTTCTTGCGGTTCTCTCTCACAGAAGCTCTGGCAGGAATACTAGCCTTTCGACGCAACTGCAGCTCAAAATATATTCTTTGTTCTTTCACATCCTTAGTGTTTCTGAAAAGCAAAACACTAGCCCTAAGTGCAGACCCAGAGGAGAGAAATTGTTTAGTAGAAGAAGACATACAATTGGCACGAAAAAAAATGTCTGGGGAAAGGAAGTATAGAAAATCAGGATGTGGAAGTAGCTGGACTTTCCGTGAGAAGACACAGAGAGTGTCCTCCTTTATTTTTATTGCTTAACTTGATAAAAAGTTTGAGGTTTATGCTGTCACTGAGTAGGTCGGCTTGTGATACTTACGTAGCGGATTTCGTGTACTTTGTCAGGTGCACCACAATTATGACAGTTAGAAACCCATCCTCTGCCTCTTCTCACACTGAACGTTGCTGTATGTTGGTGTGTTCTGGGAACATCCTGAAGCTACCCTCAGAGAACTAAGGATTTTCAGAGTCTTTTTAGAATACAAATCACACTTTGAATTGATTTACTTACCAAATGACATATTTCTGGAGGGACTGAACAGCCAACTGGAGATCATTTCAAGTTGAGTTGTGGGAAAATCCACAGTCTTCTTGTTCATACATATTATTCTTGTCCAGTTCCTATCAGGCGCTCACTAGTTAAGCAACCATATCTTTGCAGATACTCTTCCCTCCGCTTACAATGCTTCCCATCCAAGTCCTTATGGGGATAAGGTCATCTTTGGCCAAGGTCAAATGTTATCTTTCTAATTGCCCCTTTTTTGTTCCCACATAATTTGACACATCTCTTTCTAGTGCTGCTTTTTGTATTGCTACAGTTATTTGTTTCTATGGCTGTCTCTTTTTCTATATTGTGAATCCTTCAGTGATGACAGAGATGATTTTCTTTTCTGAAACCATTTTCCTGCCTCCCTTTGTATTCCACGACCTGCATGGAAATTAAAACAAAACAAAATCTGCAGGTTAATATCAAGGAATTGGCAGTTATGAATACAAACAGAACAGCTTAAAATTCTGCTCTGGACATGGACACCTGGGTGGCTCAGTCGGTTAAATGTCTGCCATCAGCTCAGGTCATGATCCTGGAGTCCTGGGATTGAGCCCCACATCAGGCTCCGGGCTCAGTGAGGAGTCTGCTTCTCCCTCTGCCTCTGCCCCTCCCTGCTTGTGTTCTCTGTCTCTCTTTCTCTCTCTCTCAAATAAATTTTAAAAATCTTAAAAAAAATTTGCTCTACAATGATTAGAATCATAGAAAACTGTAAAAAAAACAAAGTAAAATGGATACTATAAAAGATTATAATGGTGAAAGATAAGGTGGATACAATCGAAACATACATAGTACCTGAAAACAAAGTGCCCAAATAGATGTCAAGAATGCTTCCTACCCCCCCCACCATCGCCTGATGGACTTTATATAAACAGGAGATTAACACCAATAGTATTCAGTCACACCCTTCCACTCCTCTATTACTTACTCTTGGTTCTCTTAGAAGCTACCCTTTTCCACTTACATTATTTCTACTTGTCTTCAAAATAGGTGGTTAAGATAATAGTTATAGTTCATATGCAATAATCGGTTTTGCTGCTTATTATTATGTATTTCTATAGCCCAAATCTCTCCTTTTAACACTCATTATTCTCATTAAAGCCCTCTGATGATTTCAACAGAATAACTATCTGAGTTATATAGTTCCTAAACATCTTCAAGTCTTAGAATATCTTCCATGAGAAAATAATAGGTTGAATGGACATAGCCATCTGGTATCACTCTTTTTCCTTTAGAAATCCTGAAAATAGAATTCATTGTCTTTTGACGCTACTATGTGTTGTAATAGAGGAATATGAAATTATCCTAATTTGGGCCCATTGGGATTTTTTTCTATAGGTAGTACCTCTTGAAGAGATAAATGCATAGCTGAGAGATGGTAGATCAATGTTGTAAAATATCTATGTCCCCCGAATCCTATGTCCCATCCACCCGATTCCCACCCCCACCTTACTACAAGAAGTGACTTTTAAAATATCTAGCTAATACACATAACACCAGAAGAAATTTCTTATGCACCAACAAGGAAACATAAATATATATTCTTATTTCCTCTTTCTACAAACACGTAGAAGGAGATGGAATGAAGATAATTATTTTAATTTGCTTGGAATGAAAGCAGGGTTTGGAAGACACAAAAGGAGGTATATTAGCTCTCAGATTAAGCTAATGCTCAATGAGAAGGCATGAAGGAATTAAAAAAATTCAAAAAGGATGTAATTCCTTATCTGCCATAAAAGAAATTCTAAGTTATGTTGGAATAGATACATATAAATTGATGGTGATAGTACACGGAATGTTTATGGAAGGTCTGAGTTAATGATGAGTGATGCAAGAACAGAGTGTTTACCTTCTAAATCATCCTAGAGTAAAAAAAAACTAATATTGCTCGTACATCAAAAATTCATAATAGAAAAGGGATCTCAAGGAAAAATAATGTCTAAAAGCATAAACGAGGATGACAGATCTGATATTATGACGGTCATCATGCTATCTGCTTTGAAATAGTGGTTTGATAAATTACAGTTTATTGGTCCCTTAGAAGGTGGTGAGATAAAGGGAATGATCTTTGTAGCGACTGAGGGGTGATGAGAAAAAGCATTTAAGATGTGAAGTTAAATGAAAAGCTGAGAAGTGCATTGGGATTGCAGCTATGAAATAAGTCCGGACAGGTGGAGGGCCATGTGGCAGGATGGCAGTGTTGAAATTATGGAATTTCTTTTTGTTTTGTTTTGTTTTTTCTTAATGAAAACTCCTCTTAGTTTTTGCTTTTGTTTACCTTTTCATATGTTAAATAAAAAATTACAGTATTAGTGCTTGTAATCTATGAGACCATCCTCAGATAAATTTTTAAAGGTTAAAAATCTCTTCCCACTGCCCTCCGTTCTAATCCTCCTGAGATGATCGACATTAACAAGCTGTTGTGTGTTTTTCCACAATTTCCTTTATGCTCAAACAGAAACATATATTTAGGACTTTTTGGGTTGGTGTTGGTGTTTGTTTTCATAGAAATGGAATGGTACTATAAATGTAACTCTGCAAATTGCTTTTCGTACTTAACAATACACCATGGGCAATTAGAGAGAGATTGATTTCAATCTTTTAAAGAGCCGCATGATAGTTTATGCTATGAATACATTGCAGTTGAGTCGGGAACATTCCTCTTCCTGAGCATTTAGGTTCTTCCCAGGTTTTTGCTTCTATAAACCATGATACAATAAATCTCTTGGTAGATGTATCCTTATATATTGGGGCTTTTGTTTCTGTTAGGTAGATTTTCCAAAGTGGAATTTCTAGACAGTTGGTTCTTTTGTCTATTTAAAAAGAAAGAACTTGGAGAAAAATGTGTGTTTTTTTGGTCAATTCATGCATATTTACTTTTGCCCTAGTTTTCTGAGATGATCATTCTTTGTAGGACTAAAGATAAAAGTTTGAATTTGGCTTCTTCTAGGGCTTCTTCCTGGTCTATTCTGGATGAAATCTTTGTCCAGAAGAGGGGGACACATGCATTTTGAGGAAGAAAAGAAGGGTAATAGGAGGAGTCAGAGAAGTGATCAGGGCCAAAGGAGAAGAGAATTTAAAGAAAGACAAGTGGCCAAGAGAGTTAAATTCTGCTGAGACACAGAGGAGAAGCATCCTTCATTGATGGAGAGAAAGGCTGTTCATGAACCTTCGTATGTATCTTTGCTGAGCACAAGGTAAAATGGTACTTCTTCCATTCTTTTGATGTTAGCCATAGCCATGTGACTTGTTCTAGTGAGTAAAAGGAGAGCAGAAGTGGCATGTGACGCTATGAGGTAGAGGACTTTAAGGGTCGATGCTCAAATTCCCTAGTCTCTTTTTCCCTACCGCAGTGACTGGTGCTATTTTGGATATGGAGACTCTATAAACCAGAGTCCCTGAGTGAAGATAACATATGGCAGAGCCCCCTTACTTCCCGACCAATGTGGGATGGACACATGTGGCTTAGGTGAGATAGAAACTGGATTGTTTTAAGCCACTAAGGTTTTAGGGTTGTTTGTCACTACAGTATAACTTAGCCTATCCTTACTGATACCTAGAAAAAAGGTTCATTTGAGAAATACTGAAGTCTGATCTCAAGGGGGTAAAGAGTAATTAAATTGTAGCTCAGGGGGTTAAAGAGTGGTTGTGTGGTAAGGAAGTGTAAGTAGCAAGTGTGGAATTCCTCTCAAGGTTGCTTAAGGGCTATCAGAACCCAGTTCTGCCAGTTAGTTAAATAAATGCTCTTTGGGGAAATCTAGGAATAATTCTAGAACACTTTTAAAATAAACCTAGAAACATTAACTACATAAATAATGACAAAAACTAAGACATACACTGTAGAACTCTTTATATATAGATTAAGATTCCAGCAGCTTTTATGCCTCTCAAAGCTTACTGAAGATATAAGAATATCACACAATAAATTCCTCTGTTCATTTTCCAGATGAAATACATTTCCTTTTACTAGTTAATGAGAATTATGTCAACATCCCTACAAAACCTTCGCTCCTGCTCTCTTCTTGTCTTTACTTCCAGAGGGTTGGAAGAGTGTCCTTTACCTTGATGGTTGGGCACTGCTCTCTGCTCTCAGGGGCTAGTTTGTGGCGTGGAGAAGCATCAGGTATGGGGTCGTGTTGGGAGATCTGGGGGACCTAGACAACTCAGGGTGGTGAATGCAGTGAGGGCTCTGTTATGATTGGGGCAGAGACAACGTGGCATAGTCCATAACTGGAAAAGACCTATCAGAAATTCTATGAAAGCAACAGAATAGAGGAAGGGTGTGTGTGTGTGTGTGTGTGTGTGTGTGTGTGTGTGTGTGTACGTGCGTGCACATGGGCGTCCATGTGTACCTATTTTACTGAGGATGTCCCTTAAACCAGTGGTCCCATGACTAGTAAAATCCAGTAATATCTTGAGAATCACTCAGCTGTAAACAGACCAAAAGTAGAAAACAAAGTTGATAAGACCCTGCTTCCCAGCAGATAAGAGCAGAACTGTCTACTACTCAAGATGAGAGTTGTTGAAACCGCAAGTCACATGCCTTTAGGGGATTGTGAAATTGATTCAGAGCATCTTGGCTCAGGTTTTTTAAAAAATAAGATAAAATGGAATAGAAAAATCAGCATGCATTCCATGTCTTAAAGGTAAGGTTTTGTTTTTGTTTTTAAACGAAACTTTGCTTCAGTGTGTGTGTGTGTGTGTGTGTGTCCCCAGTTGTGATCAACAGTGTATTTCTTACTGTGGATTCTGGGTCAAAACAATTTGAAACCTCTGGTCTAGAGCCTATAGGAAGGCTAAGTTTATTCTCTGAGGAGAGGGGCAGACCAGCACGACACCAAAAAACCCAAAGTGGGTGATGGCAAAGTATGGGCAAAAACTGGACATTGTTGAGGAGAGAACTCCTTAGAAAGCTAACATCAGTGGTACCACTGAGTGAGCCAGGGCTTCCCAAGCATGCATTAAACCCGAGGTCTAAATACGTGTGCACTGGCATGGCTGAACACAGTTTGTTAGAGTCAATAAATGCTTAAATTGGTATACCATGTCAGTAGCAATTTGTATTAAATCCCTCTCCTTGATCTTGGATCAATTTCTTCCTGCATAATAAACCAGAGGGATCATCTGAGAGAGAAGCTGAAGGTCAAACCCAAAGAGCGGTGCCGAGCAGAAGGGCCTGAGGTGAGGTGGACGAGAAGGCAGCAGGGACGAGACTGACAGTGGGAAGCCTAGACGATTGGTCGGGTGCAGGGGCTCCCCAGCAGAGACCCTGTGGTGTTGAAGACCTGTTGGTGATTCGGCTGCTCAGGGTGAGGGCAAATCTGAGAGATGAAAGTACCCAGGAGGGGTCAAGTATCGTTTGTTACACGACTTTTTGGGTTTTGCTATTTTATTTTACGATGACAATACCTTTGAATCTTTCATACAAAGCCACTCTGAATTCTTTTCCTAAACCAGTGGGATGCAAGTGATAAATAAATAAATGGAGATGGGTAAGACTGTAGCTCATTTTATTTTATTTTAGGTCCTATCATCTTGTTTATACTATCCTGTGGCAAGTTTATAGGGTGTGGCTTTTTTCCTATCCATAGAAGTTTTAGAGAGCTTCCAGCATGCCCATTGATGACAGTACTTGGGATCCACAGATCCTTTAAGCTGTCATAATAGTTTTTATTAAATCACTACCTTTTATCTTTTTAATTTTAGTTGCAGGCATGATTTTCTGACCTCTGAAGACTGTTGCAGCCATAGAACCAGAATCATCACAGTATTGAGTGGTTTTTGTTTGTTTTTTGCCCTTCTATTTTCAACACTTTGGCTGTGCCTGGCGTGCTGCAAATATCATCTCGCCATCCAGTCTGAGCGTGTAATTCTGGGTGTGGACAGTGTCCCCACCATTCAATTGCTGATATAGAAAAATTCTTTTTAGGCTATTGTCAGTGATAGAGGGCAAAACACACGCTTGTTTGAACATTTACCTTTTTCTCCTTTGTTCCCAGGAAGTTTATAAGGAGGAAAAGATCTTCCTTGGGAGAGTAGCATATTTTATTTAACCTAACACTGTTTAATAAATAGGAACACATTTAAGGTAAGTTATAACATAGAACAAGATTTTTTTTTTAATGTAGACATAAATCCTTACTAAAAAATTATTAACCTTCGTCATGATGTTAATTGCCTTTGGTCACTACTTAACTACACTCCTTCATTTATTTCATTGTTTATTTACCTGTTTATTTATTTACTACTTGCAGAGAAGACTGGTCTGTAAAGATTTGCCCTTTGGCCCACTGCAGCCTCTAACAATTGGGGGCTGTCACTGCACCTGTCAGTTTGTGTCGCGGTCACTTGTCCTCGTGCACGCTTGGCTCAGATGAACTCTGAAACTGAGATTTCCCCCTACTATACCACGCTGCTAATTTTTTAAAGGATCTATGCTCATCTTGCCTGATGAACATTCAAAACTTATAGGAAAAAAATAAAATCAATTTTAAAATCCAAACAGATTCATCTTAAGTGCTACTTTCCATTTTGTAAACATTCATATATATATTGTGATAAAAGATAGAAAACATCTAAGGAAAAAAAAAAGCTGTATGCCTGTCCTGTCTATCCATGTCCCTGCCGCCTTCTCCCAAGGAGCCAAGAAAAGTTTTCTTTTTTTTTTTTTTAAAGATTTTATTTATTTATTCAACAGAGATAGAGACAGCCAGCGAGAGAGGGAACACAAGCAGGGGGAGTGGGAGAGGAAGAAGCAGGCTCATAGTGGAGGAGCCTGATGTGGAGCTCGATCCCATAACGCCGGGATCACGCCCTGAGCCAAAGGCAGACGCTTAACCGCTGTGCCACCCAGGCGCCCCCAAGAGAAGTTTTCTTAAAGGGAGGTTTGGTTTGCCTTTGGAGACAGCAGAAGCGAACTTTAAAGATAACACGGTTTACATGTGTGCTGGGATTCTTAATCACCTCTTCCTTCGCTGGCTTGAAAAATTAAACATGCCATGTCCCATGTATAACCAGATGTGCATGGCTCCTCATTGCTTTGAACAGTTCCAGAACCTTAGTAATTTGAGTTTATCTCAAAAATTACTGAACTGCACGGCAAGAAATTAAACTAAAAATTACGTTCATCCATCACCTTTTATGAGCCATGGAAAACTACATGGGGAATAAATCTTTGCAAGCAAGACAGTTTCTGTTATAAGTGGTTCTTCTCACTTCAAATGCATTAATATTCAAAACCATAACCTGTCGCGTGCTCAGCTTTGTGTGAGAAGGGGAACAAATCAATCCCCTCCTTCTGTTTACTGTGTTGATTAACACTGTTCTCTCTGAGCCTGTGGTATGGGGAGTAGCGCTCTTCCTGCCTTAAAGGGGTAGGCACCCAGGAAGCCCAGAAGACAGGGAGGGAATCAGCACTCATCATGAGCCTGCTGTGGTCCATGCTCAACAATCCTAACAGTTCCAAGAGGGTTTTGTTATCCTCACTTTCTGGCGGAGGAAAATAAAGCTCAGAGAGCCTGTGAAACTCTGGCAAGCTGAGAAGACTAGTCAGTGTGAGCCCTGTCTGAATCCAGCTCAGTCTAACTCTAAACACTTCTTGGGTTCCTCCATGACACTCCTCAAAAAGCAATCAAAGGAAGCAAGAAAATGATGCCCCAAGCAACTGGAGTCCTTCAAGTGTCTCCAAGGTGGGGAATGGAGAGCTCTGCCTATGGCCAATTCCTAAAGACAGCTCCTCCACTCCACTCACAGGTAGTCTAGAAGTCACAGCAAACTGTCCACGCTCTGTGAGATCGTCTGGCTTGTGCGTGGGAGGTGCCATGAGTGACTGGGGCCATGTGTCCCCACACAGCCCTCGTGAGGGTGTGGGAAGCTCTTATCTCAACTCATTCTGAAGCACTGCCCTCCTGCCTGGATAACATCCTTATTCCTCAGTGTCTGGCCGTCGGTCCCCCCTCCCGAACCTCCTTAGAGTTATCAGAGTCAGAATAAATGTCTTTCAAGCAGAAGCCCACTCTCACCACCCTTTGCAGAAAGTCACCTTGCAGTATCCCCAGTTGGTGACTGTCCCAAGGGCACTGCTCCCTCTTTCCTGCGCTCTGCTTGGCCCCTAGGCACTAACTGGTGCTCATGGGAAGAAGCCAGAAGGCGATTCTCCAAGATGAAGCCTGTTCACACAGCAGCCTTAGTTGGTGTCTATGTTGCACGGCAGAGAACAGTCTCAAACCTTCTCCACAATCAATCTTTGTAAACAACCAGAATGGTAACTGTGTTCCTGGCCCATTACAGAGGGCCTCAGATGCTTGGTCACCCACTGCCCACACAGAACAGCAGGTCCCCATCAGGTGATGCCCTGGGACAGCTTTTGTAGAAAGTGTCCTCCTATGAACGACACAGCCCAGCATCCCCTGTTGGGCTCAGAGTGCCCACTCTATGGACTCCCTCACATTTCCTAGCTCCTCAGCCCCTGGCATGTCCACAACACTCACCTTGCCAATCGGCTTCCCTGCCCATCAGCAGCTCAGCCTTCCGGAGAAGAAGCATGCCATCACGCCCAGTAGTGCCACAGACGACCCCACTGGCCCCGGGGTCGGTGATCCTTCCTGTCCTCTCTCCCTAACTCCAGTTCTTGCAGCAGGCTTCTGAATTAATGATTCAGAGCTCCTGGAAGGTAGGAGCTGGACTTTGTTTACATTTGTGGTAATAATATGTTGAATAAATTATGTAAATAAGCAAACAGGATAAAACTAACCTGGGGAACCTGGCGCAGTTGGTAAAGCGGTCGACTCTTGGTTTCAGCTCAGATCAGGATCTCAAGGTTGTCAGATCGAGCCCAGTGTTGACCTCCACACTCAGCAAGAAGTCTGCTTGCGATTCTCTCTCTCCCTCTTCCTCTGCTCCTCCCGCTTGTGCTTTCTCTCTCTCTCTCTCTTTCTCTCTCCCTCAAAAAAATAAATCTTTAAAAAAACTGTTTAACTTGGGTCCCGAGTCCTCTCTCCTGAGAATCCTAATCAAGGAGAAGGGAGGGAGACAAAGTTAAATTGGACACTAACTGATTCTTGTTTAAGCCCTGAGATCAGCACAGCCCCATGTATTATCTCCTGGGATGCTTGCTCAAGTCTGTGAGGCAGATAACACTCTTTCCCCTTTTCGGGTCCAGAGAAGTAAGTGGCCCCGGTTCACCTAACTCTGCAGCTCCAGTGCTCTTCTGTTTGCTCTCTGACTTCCCACCTGCCGTTCCACCTTCCACCCGTATCTCTTCAAATTCTCTACCCACCAAGCAGCTTACGAACCATTGGTGTCAGTGGAGCTCCTTGGCAGGAGACACATTCAGTCTCGGTGGACAGCGAGATGAAGAGATCCCCCAAACTTTCACACTCTCTGTTGACACTTGGCAAAGAAGGCAGGAGGGACCTGAGCCGCGTATTAGTTTGAACATATTTGATTTTGATTGCAAGTGACAGATACTCAACTTCAAACAGAGAAAGGAAATTGTGTGTCAAGTACCTAGGACATCTGAGGCACATTAGTGGCATGTTTGGATATGGAGCTCCAACAATGTCATTAGCAGGTGGCCCTCCTCTCTCTGACCAGGTTTTCCTCCCCTCCCCATCCATGTTGGCTTTATCATCAGGCCAACTATCTCTACAGGTGGCCACCTCTACATCTGTGGGCTACACTGTCCTCCAGACTCTTACTGTGTTTCACCCCCATCCCCCAACCTCTGGTCTCTGTCTAAGCTGCTTCAGAGCACGGTCCATACCTTCATCTATATGCCCCGGGCCGGGCCCAATGATCACTCACTGAGTAGATGATTGAAGAAAACCCACTTGGCCTCTTCAAGTCCAGGGTGGCCAAGTTCACTGCTGGCGGTAAGGGGAGGCAGTAAGAACAGACCTGAGAGGAAGCTTCTCTTTGTGTATCTTTCCCCTTAGTTTTTAATTCTAGCACTGTTTGCCTTTGTTCTCCAGTGATTTTTGACAGATCTCTTCCTTCTTTCACCTCCAATTAAGAGTTGGCAGGAGTAGGGTTGGGGGAGAGGTCAGGATGGGCCGATGGGGAGGGACTGCTAATATTTGCAGCAGTTTTTAGAGGAGAAGCAAAGGTTCTATAATTAGACTGTGGTGATGATTGCACAACTCTGTGGATCGACTAAAAAGCAGTGAATTGTACACTTTAAATGGGCAAATTGTATGGTATGTGAATTATGTCTCAACAAAGTGGTTTTAAAAAAAGATGTCGAGGGAAAAAAATACAGAAAAGGGTAACATTACAACATAGAATAAACAGAAAGTCCACTGTATATTACCTTTCCCCACATTTACTCTATACTTACCATGTTATTAATAAGACTATCTACAGTTACCATATGTTGCTATAATTATGTAAAGGAAAGAAAAGGCAGAAACTTGGGTCTGTTTTCTACATGGTGATCTCCTCAGTGCCTAGAACACTGCCTGGTATATGGTAGGTGTGGCAAGTGGCAGAAAATGGGCACAAATTCTTTGTAGCTCCTCTCCTCCCCTGAGTTTGGCCACATGACTTGATTTGGTCAAGGGGACATTAGTGGACATGATGTAAGTGTGGTTTTAAAAGTACTAGAACAATAAGGGTGCCCTAGGGACACAGCCTTGACCTAGTGATGTGGTGCTAAGACCATCTGGATGGTCTACGCAACTGAACCCACTTAAAGCCTCCTTTAAACTTTGAATACTTGACGGCAAGTGTGGAATCCACATGTCTTGCTGCCTCTCAAGACAAGCCCCATATGTAACTTCCTTGCCTGTTTAACTGGCTGCCTACCAGTCTGGAGTGGCCCACCTGTTTCTCTGGTCTCTCTGGGTCCTCTGTCTCTGAAGGTGGGAGTGAGGGTGGGGTGTTCAGATTACACTTGGGAAGCTCTCTAGGGGCTTAGAAACCCCGCGTGGATGACTCTGAATCTGATATGGGCAGCCTGACAACTTTCTCCATTCCACTGGAAAGACGAGAAGGAGGCTATTCTCCATGTGCTCCCAGGCAACAGGAATTAAGCTGCCAGTCTTACCACTGCTTTTCCTAAGAGGTTCTGAGAGTTGAGATTAAGCAGTGGGACTCGGGATGGCACCAAATGGTTCTGGAACACAATGCACCACGGGCATTTCTGGAGAAGCCTCAGGACCACCTATCTAAGGGAAGAGGAGAGAGAAGAGCAGAGATATGTACCTCATACCTGGCCCTTTAAATGTGGCTGACACACCATGACCCACGCTGTGCTGGCAAGCTGAAGCTACTTTTTCTCATTGTCCCAGACCACAACAAAGTTTTCAAACCTGATGTTCTCACGTTCATTTTGCTGACCCCGCTGCCACAGCTTTTGGTTGCTTCTTGTCTCTTAAATGAACCGTTTGGACTCCCTCTTTGGGTCACAGGCCTCGGCTTTCCACTCAGAACTTGAAACTATTCTTTCTTTGGGTTTTGGTGTCTTCCCCCCCCCCAAAAAAAACCCCTCATATAGGAGGAGGGTGACTAACTCATCCCAATTTCCCCAGTCTTAAAATGGGAAGCCTTGATTCCCAGAAAACCCTTCAGTCCTGGACAAACCATGCTGGTTTGTCCTCCTATGCAGATCTCCAGAAAACCCAGATGGCCCCGCTAATTCCCCCTCCCTCCAAGCCCACATGCAGCTAGGGAAGCCTCCAGCGGTGCACAGCTCATCTGCAAGACGAGGGATAACAATAGCATGTGTCACTTAGGGTGCCTGGGAGAAGTCAGGAAGATGGAACATGCAGAATGCTTACTGCTACATAGTAAGTTGCCAGTAAGTATCTATTATTGTCGTTGTTATTCTTGTTATCTAGACACATATTTGGGAAGAGCTAAATTAGCATGATCCTGCAGGAGAATTTAGGAAGTGGTGCTGAAGAGCCAATGAAAACTAATGCTACGTAGATAAAATGAGTAAGATGAGAACTTTGGAGCCCTGGAGGTGCCTTGTCTTTACAGCAATAACCACATTAATAGTATTTGACATGAATTAAATATTGCTCACATAGCTTTTGGAAAGAGCACCTGTCCCATATTTAAGATCCTCCAAGAAGTGCTCGAGAAAGGGGGCTGATGACAACCCAGCACTACTGCATGCAGTAAACTACTGGAGGAAATTTATGAGAAATGTATGACATGTATTTTGCCTTTGGCCGCTAACAACTATTGAGCGCCAACGGATTCAGAGTCCCTGAGAGTGGATTCCCAGAAAGCCACATTCTTAACACCCGGCCCAGGTGATTCTTCCATGCCCTGGAGCTTGAGAAGCCCACACTAGGACTTTGGCTCCCCGCAGGTGGCAGCCGTACCTTGTTCCCTCTTTAGCTCCACCCCCAGCCCCCACACAGGTCCTGAGCCCAGAAGGCTCTCCCCACATCTGTCTTTATTTATCAATCTGCCTTTTAGTTTGTGAGGTTAAGGGTTTGGTTTGCCCAGAGTGTGTTTCTCCAGAATGAGAGCCCAACACGTGTTCTGGTCATTGAGGTGTTTATTTAAAATAGTTTTTCAGGGTGGTAATGATCAGGGCTGAAAACGCTCTGAAAATCAACACATTTCACGAGGAAAGGAACTCAGAAAGTCTGTGCAGGCAAGAGGCTTCGACTAGACGGAAAGAGCACTTTAAAAATAATTGCCTGTGGAAGGTACACTCTCCTCTCCAATTAATGCCTTCTGGTTATCCACTGCGAGACAAAGCCCCTCCCCAGGAATGCCGGCGCTGGAAGGAGGACAAGTAATCTAATTCTCCACGACATTTCCATCTCCATTTTAATATGTAAAATCTTGATGAAATGGATTCTACGAGACCAGATTTTCATTATTGAAAAGCCATGTCAGAATAAATTAGCATGAAGAGAAAGCAGGAAAACACTAGATTGGATTATTCAGAATAATTTGATTATCCGCCCATTGTCAAAGTTGTTTCGTATGCATTTAGGAGGTGTTAGAGACCCTAAGTATTGCTCTTTCCACTAGTGAAAAGGTTACATTATCAGTCTTGTCTGGGTTGTTTATGTGAATGTTTTCCCTGCTATTTCCAGGTCATTCCATTGTTTTGCATCCTGGGTTGATAATGACAGCAGAGCAGTGGTTAGAAGAGGGATTTACCCTTTGTAGCTTCTGCTCAGGCTCAGAGCCTTCACACCTGAGCATACACGTGGCCGGACTCTACCTGGAGAATATTGTCGAAGGAGACAGAAGAGCAAAATGGATACAGATAGGCAAATTGGGGGGTTGTGGGCCAGCCCTGAGCTGTTCCTTTTGTGGGTGAGCCAGGAGGATGGCCCCAGGGACTGCTGGGCACCTGGGAAGACAGCTAGGGGAGGGGGAGACGCTCATAGCTAGTGTCAGTGTGGCCAGGGCTCACAGATAAACACAGGGCTCCAAGGCCTTTCCCCTAAGGCCATGAGGGCAAGGTCTCCCTTCCCTTTCTCCCCCTCCCCACTAACTTCCATGCCTCCCTTCCTGTCATCCACTTGGTGTTTCTAAGCTCCTGGGGAGCTTCCCAAGTGTAATCTGAGGCCCCCCCACCTTCTGTAAGCAGAGGACCCTAAGACACCAAAGAAAGAGGCGGGCCACCCCAGACTGGTGGGCCGCAGGTGAGATAGACAGCGGAACTTGTGTACCAGACTCGTCTTGAGAGGCAAGACATGTGGATGACACACCTGCCGCCAAGTCTTAAAAGTTTCTACGGAGGCTTTAAGTGGATTCAGCCGCGTATACCATCCAGATGGTCTCAGCACCACATCACTATCTCTGAGCTGTGACCCTGGGCAGCCTCTGGGAGTGGCGAAGGCAAGTAGAATGCACATTCCAAGGACAGGGAGGGGGAGGGGAGCCTCCGATGGCTGGGGTCCAGCGCATGGGTCAGTGGCGGTCATGTCTACTCCATGACCTCCTCCAACACCAGTATTTCTCCAATACCTGCTATATTCCAGGTGGATCTTAGCCCCCTCTATGGTCATCATCTCTGTGTAACGGGGTATTAGAGAATACACACGTGAAATGGGAAGAGCAGCCAAGCATTTCCCCTTTGCTTTGTGACTCTGTTTTTGCGTCTAAGTCCCTGGCTCAAGCTCAGGGACTATGTCTTGTCCATCCAGCAACTACCTCAGTGCTTGGCACTTGGTGGGCACATAATCAATGTGCAACGAGTGAATAAGCAAGTGGACAGTGGCCCTGTGGCATTGGTCTTCCTGTTCCCATTTTACGAACAAGGAAAGTGAAGCTCAGAGTTTAAAGGATGTGCTTGTGGGTTCCACAGCTAAGAGGGGACTGCGGAGCTTCACCCTACCTTTGTCTTTTGGCTAAATCCCATGATGGGTGGGACTAAGGACCAAGCCTCCATGCCCTGTTCCGTATCACAAGTGTATGGGTTCCATACCCCTCTTAGCAGGGGCACTACTTGGGGAAATACCTGATTTCTTACTTTCCTTCACCAAGGAGACTCAATTTAGCCCCATCCCTAACTGGTGGCTTTTCTCAAATGACAGTCTGGGCCCCTCATTGTCCAGTTACCATTCTCTCCTGAGGTTCTTCTGGTCCAAAGGCTTTGCTGGGGCTCGGCTGAACATGGCTCCCCCCTGCTGCTGCTCCCCCCGTAGGACCCGCACCTCCAAACACCTGGGCCTCCAGCATCTACAGTGTGGCATTGGGGCCCCTGCTCTGGTCTCCGAAGGGCTAGAGCTCCAGTGGTCTCTGGCATGGGTTTTTCTGGCTGCCTAAGAGTGTGTTCAGAGAACCATGATGGGTTTATAAAGTGAGAGATGAGGGGCAGGGAGGGACACAATGCTGGAGAAGCTTCTAGGCCCATATCATGAAGAATTTTATGTACCATGTTAAGTTATTCTACTGTCTCTGAAGGCAATGAACTCACTGGATGAGTTCCTATTGGATGGAGGCAAAGCTTCTTCTCTATACTGAATCATGCTATATGACTACTAATCAAGTAGTATGACTAATCAAGTAGTATGACTACTTTTCCTCCCAGGAGCCCAGATGGAGAATAGAAATTCTTCTCAAGACAGTCTTCTACGCAGTTACCAATGCACCGGATAAAATCTAGTTGCCATCCTGATTCTAGGCTCGCCTGCCATTTTCATAAGAGGAGAAAGATTCTGTCATCCAGGTAACCCCAATCCATCCTTCCTGCTCCCCTCTGTTTCTTGCTCCAGGGATCTCTATACAAACAACCCTTGAGTTCGTCATGCAACCCACCCCGCTCCCATTCCCCCCAGTCTTACCCCAAAGGACAGACCCACACCCACTCTAAGAACAACAGTATCTGTGGCTTTCTCAGTGGCCCCGGGCAATGGCAAAGCTCTGGGTTGGACACAGGATTTCCTGCTAAGCTTTGCCAGACTTCCACTAGTCAGGGGTCTAATTTTGCTTCCTCCATCAATATCAAATGGGAATGCCCATTTTTTAGAGTTTTCGAGAGCTGTGGACGGGCAGCGCGGAGTCAGTGGGCACTGCACAGCCATGAACGAGAACAGATCTCCATTAAATGAAAGCCTGTCATTCTGCCCCAAAGTTCCATCTGGGCTCCCTGGTAGTTCCGGCGTCCTTTGTTAGGGGAGAGAGGGAGGGGACCGGGGCCTTGGAGCCTCTCCGCGGGCGGCCAGGATGACTGACAGCTCCGCAGGGTGGGGCGGCCTTCCCGCCGCTGCCTCTTGCCCGGGGCGGGGCTGCAGTCGGCAGGTTACAAATCAGAGCAAATGCGACTGTTGTCAGCCCTGAGCAGAGGCCGATGTGTGAGGAATTTTAAAGGAGTTTACTCAGTCCCAATTAAATCCCATTTTACAAATTCCGTCCAAGTCCTCCGCAGGAGGAAGCCCATTAAATGTTTTCACACGACGCCGGCCTAGGTGGCGGTGCCGGGCGGTGCGGCCGCAGCCCAGCTCCCCGGGAAGGGAAGGCCTTCGGAGCAGCGTTCTGGGCCTTCTCAGGAACGGCAGAAGGATGTATGTGGTAGAACTAAGTACCAGAAAGACAAGGTTATTTCTAAGCAGGTATCAGAAAATAAATCGACAGGCATGAAATGGGAAAAATAATCTTTGACGAGAAGCATTCGAGCAACCCAGGGGCTCGCAAATCAAAAGAGCAAAGGCTTTTTGCTTGGTCTCTGGTTCTTTAAAGAAGGCCGATTCGCTCCAGTCAGGGTTACCCAGTGAACATTATGGGCTTTCTAATGGCTCGTGATTAAAACAATTTTTAAAAGAACATCGCAGATAAAGCTTCCTGGGGTGTCGTTTAGCTATTGAATGGGCCACCAGAGAATGCCTCCGTTCTTCACTCAACACGCAGCCTAGGACTGGAAATCAGTAGGATAGCCTCGTGTTAGGATGTCCTCCCTCGAGTCACCTTTTTACCCTCTCAGGCATCCCGGAAGCCCAACACCAGGGCACAGAAACAAATTCTTACTCTTTATTCTTGACTTGGAGTCAGCCTGAAATACACCCTTGCATTGCTGTCCTGCCTTTCAGCCTTCTTGAGGGCATGGCCTCCTTCCCATCCCCACTGAGGCCTCGGGAAGCTTTAAATCCAAGAAACCAGTTCCTGCCCCTCCTCGTTGGACCTTGCTGGACCCACATCAGCTGTCCAGAGCCAAAGGGACCTCCTGCGCACCGGGTATTGTCAGACTCCAGTCTAGCCTGGGAATGCACCATAAGGGGTGAGGAATGGGGTGGGGTGGGAGAACACTACCATCTCACTCCTGCACCTGAGGTTTGTCTATGACACCCTCGGGGTGGGGCGGGGGGGGGGTGTCAGGGCACAGAGGCTGAGTAGGGCGTGGGGGGCAGCCAGCAGAGGGAAGAGGAATGCTGACCTTCTGCTCTCTCCCTCCCTTTCCTCCTCCCTTCCTTTTCCTTTCCTTCTTTGTACTTACTTTTAAAAATCTAATATGGTGAGAGTAAAATAAATGCATTTTGATGCTTTCCATGACTTTGCAACTAGAGTTTGCAAATTAAATATTTCAAAGACTCTTCTTTGCTCTTCCTCTTCCTCCTCTGCCTTGAGAACTTTGCCTGCAAGTTAGACCTCTGACCCCTGGCTGGGGATAGGATCCTTGGACTTGAACCACAAGGCAGGTGCTGTATCTCCTACTTTGATTGCCAACATAATTTTCCGTTTATTTTATAGAAATAGAAGACTTATTGAAACAGTGAAACAAGTGGCTTCCCATCCCACTTCAGAAACAACCTTGCTTTGATTAGTCGTTCAGTTCCCATAGATTGACTATGGGCAAAAGGACACTTTAATTATAAAGAAGGAAAACAGAAAAACTGGCTTTTCTGCAACGTTTCTTTCTGGAACCACTGAAGCCCCAGGTAGAACTCTGGGAGTTAAATGAGAACAGCATAGCAGCCTTTCATCCTTATGTAGATTTAAAAGACGAGGGAATAAAAAGTGCATTTATTAGAGGAAAGCTGAGCACCTGTTTTCTCCACATTTGTGTTTTGTGCTCAAAGAGGAGATCTGGGGTTTCCTTAGCTGGCATACTTCCTGGAGACCTTCCAGCCCAGGTCCATGAATAAGGAAATTCTCAACAGCACTGAGCCAGCAAGATTGAGTCTGAAGGCAAAGACTAGGATGGTTGGAAGCCAGGAGCTGGCCCAGGTTGAGAAAGGCAGGCATGCCAAGACCAAGGGCAGAAATAAACTATCCAAGGAAAGAATGGAAGTCAGGAAGCGGTCAAAAACTGGGGAAGAGGGAGGCATTAGTAGGCCTATAGAACAAGATCATGCAGTGAAATGCCTGTAAGAGTCCAGCTGGTAACTGAAATGAGAGAGCCGGGTGTAACAGGGAGTGGTGGGGACTGGGTCAAACTAGAAGCAAGTGCCTCTGTCTGAAGGATCCTCAGATCCAGTGACTTGTGGCCATGAAGGGATGCAGGCCCCATATTACCAGATCTTCCCATTTTTAAAGAAAAGCACACAATCTTGATTTTTACTTGAAACATCCCAGTTTAAAACCTTGGACAAGCCAACAAGATATGGGTGGGTTGGGGTTACATGACAAAGTCTATGGCCTGTATAAAATCACAGGTTAAGGCAAAATGTAGATGGAGAAATGAGAGAAGCAGACACAAAGCGGGCACAGATGGGCGTAGCTAGGGCTCCGGGAAGAGGTGAGGTCAGAGGGCAAAGGGCCTGCTTTATGGGAGGCGCACAGAGCATGGCCACAGGCTCTCTGTACTGCCAGGGGGCTTCATGGCGCCAGCTGCTCTCTGCTTCTGAAGGACAGAGCAGCAACCCCGGCAGCCATGTGAAGGCTAGGCTGTCACAACAGCCTAAAATCCCTTCTGGGATTTGGACCCCTAGACTCCGGCATCATCTCCTCCTGCTCTCTCCTCCTTTCTCCTATTCTAGCCAGCAGGGCCTCTGTGTTCCTTGGATTCCCCAGAGACACTCCTTCTGTAGGGTCTCTGCATGGCTGTTCCTTCTGCTTAGAACAATCTTCCCTCCGATCTCCACATGGCAGAGTCCCACCTCCTTCCAGTCTTTGCTCAATGTCATCTTCTGACCTCTCTATGCGCAAATTCCAACCTACAGTTGCACCTGGTCAGCTTCTCGGCTCTTATTTTCTTTTTTCCAGATCAATTGCTACCTTCCAAATACTATGCAATTTACTTATTATTTATTGTGCCTCCTGCAACTAGAATGTAAGCTCCTCCAAGGTGAAGACTTTGGTTTGTTTTGTGCGTTAGGTACTGTTGGAACATAGCTGTTCACGTTAGAAGGCACCCAATAAATATTTACAGAAAGCAAGGATGAATTCGTATTTCTTCCTTACTGTCATGTAGCTCTGGAGATGTGATTTCGAGGAACTTCTCTTCCCTTCCATATTTCATTCCTTGTCTGTCTTTCCCAGAATTCAAGTCAGTAAATATTTGCTGAGCAACCATGCTGCGCCAAGCCTCAGACCAAGTTCTGAGAGCACAGGGACAAGGAGAAACAGTGTCTACCCTTGAGTAGCTTATCATCCAAGAGGAGATGCATGGTAAGTATTTTTTTAAAAGATTTTATTTATTTATTTGAGAGAGAGTGCATGTGAGAGAGAGAGGGAGAGAGAGAGAGTGCATGAGCTGGGCAGGGAGGGGGAAGGGCAGAGGAAGAGGGAGAAGCAGACTCCCCATTGAACAGGGAGACCGGCGATCCCAGGACCCTGGGACCATGACCTGAGGCAAAGGCAGATGCTTGACCGACTGAGCCACCCAGACATCCCCGTGGTAAGTATTGTACAGGGGATGTCCAATGTGCTGTGGAGACACAGAGGAGGACCACTTGCACTGGCCTTAAAAGATGTGCAGAGTTTAGTAGAAGAAGAGGGCATCCCAGCATCAAGGGAGGTGGGGCCAGGCAAGGAGTAAGAGCAAGTCAATAGGAAAAATGGAAGGATGCTATGAACTTAATTTTGTGGGATATTTAAAATGAAATTACTTAGAGGACATTGGCTGATGCCCCTGTGGAAATATGTTCACTGATATTTTGATGCTTCTATGACTTCGCAATTAATGTTAGCAAATTAAATATTTCAAAGACTCTTCTTTGCTCTTCCTCCTCCTCCTTTGCCTTGAGAACTTTGCTTGCAAGTTAGACCTCTGACCCCTGGCTGGTGATAGGATCCTTGGATTTGAACTGCCAGGGCTGTGCTTTATTTCCTCCTTTGATTGCCAACATAATTTTCCACTTATTTTATAGAAACAGAAGTCTTATTGAAACAGGGAAACAAGTGATGTGAACAAAACATTATTTCTATATGTTACTTGTACTGTGACAGCTTTTTTTTTTTTAAAACAAACTAAACCCTTATATATACACTAAGTACATTCTTTCACCACAGTTATCAAGGATTCTGACCTCACTGCATCAAAACCCTGAAGGTCTTTCTTTTTTTTTCTTGAAATTGACTGAAGTATTTTTAATGGAATGTGTGAGTTCGCCTGTCTACAGGGTCCTGGGTTGTTTTTCCTACATGGCAAGAATGAAAAATTAAGCTATCACGTGGAGTGGGGATGCTTCTGAAAGTGGGAGGATCCCTCTGACTTCTAATCTCTCAAACTCTCTGTATAAATGGAAGTGATTATCTCCTTGACTCCTGAAGCAGAGTGAGGCATGTTCCTTTGCAAGAGGGATTTCAAATGTTCTAAATGTGACTTGAACCAATGTAAGAATAGTACTTCTCAGGAACAACTTGAGCTCCTAAATTGGCATCTTTAAAAAAGCCTCCTGTTACAAATCCAGACTTAGGCTGAGTACAGCCTTTTAACCCCAAACCTTAAATACAGACTGGAAATGGATTCGTTTTTCTCACCCATAATAAGCAAATATTTACCGAGTGCCTCATTATATACACATGCATTCTACTAGGTGCTAGATATACAGAATGAATAAGATACATGCCTTTTTTATAAGTGTTTAGTTTATAAATCAGGTACCTACAGATTCACATATAAGGTATATTTCTATATATACAGTATATATATGTGTGTGTATATATATGATCAAAATTGTTGCATTATAAATACAAAGAAAATCATGTGGACATAGATGAATGTACGAAGCTTAAAAACAAACTTTTACATTTTTTTAAATTAAAACAGGAAACTCATTATATGAGCTGAAGTAAACCATATTTTTGTAAACATGGGATAAATATGAAGAATTTTTAACCCCACATTCTACAGAAAGACACGTGAAAGCAGGACACAGAAAGTAAATATAAACAAAAAAGAGCTTCTAAGTAATGGGGGGAAACTCGTTGTACTTATAATTAACACAGAAATTATTATTTTGCCTCCTCAATCCACTACTGATGTCAATAGCCACAGTACTGCAGGGGAAAAAGTGATTTTATACTCTCTATAAAAATAGCCAGTTCTTATTCTGGCTATTCACATGGTATACAGATAAGTAAAATAGCCAAGAGGGACCTCAAAAGCTAGAATTCATCTGCAGTTGGTGGCAACTTTAATTCTTTGACGACCGAACTTGGAGCAATTGCAGAGAGTGAACCTGCGAGCAATGGACTGACTGTGGTACCAGGCTGCGGCTGGTGTCCTTGAAAGTGCGTAGAATCAGCCCGGCGTCAGTGAACAGGAGAGAGGGCAGGAGGGACCAAGGGGGTTCTGGACCCGTGCCAGAAAATACCAGATTTTTCAGATTCTGAGACATCTTCAATTATAAAATACCATCCACTTACAAACAGCTCAGGGAAAACAAACACTACATTAAAGAACACACATTTTTACATTTCTACTCATTTTATCTGTGTAGTTATGCACTACTTCCCTTTTTCAATAGTAATCAGATCCTGAGTCTGAGCTGTTTTCAAACACTGAGTTCAGATTTTTTTCTGGTTTGTTTTTTGGGTTTTTCTTTTCTTTTTTTTTCTTTTCTTTTTCTTTTTTTTTTTTTTTTGCCAATAGTAGCTCTGCTTACCATTATGTTATGTATTGATTTTTCACAAATTGTGCTTTTTGACTTCTTTGGCAACTTTATTACTTTCGGCATTGGCAATATAATTCTGAGTCATATAAAAAAAAGAAAACTCCATCTACATCTCCTATTTGGCTACCGTAGTCTTTTTTTGCCCCTACTGATCCCCCAAAATTAAACTGGTATTGTTGAGTAGAGAGACTTAAACCAGGTGCACCAAAAGGCTTTTTCCTGTACCCAAATGTACAGCTTAAATAAGCTCCCTCATGACTAAGCAGTAACTGAAAACCCCTTTTCTGAGCATGCATGTGGGATACCACCAAGAGGTGCTTAAATACACATGATTTGCTATTCAAGACAAAGCACAACTTGACATCTGATTTCTATTGCCACTCTACTGCGTTCTTCCAAGGAAGAAGGAAACTATTTTACATCTACCGTGTGCCCGGCATTGGGCTGATCCGCTCTAACCACCAATTTCATTTATTCTTTACAATACTGCTGAAAGAGTATCATTATATTCTTTCTGCAGTTGTAGAAATGGAGGGTCACGCAGTTATATAATTTCTTTGAAGTCACATAGACAGAGTTAAACACAGATTTGACTGATTCTGAAGTCTGTGAGGTCAAAGAAGTGTTCAGTTGTGATTTTCTCCCTCTGCAATCAAATGAAGAATGGGTCCTGGGAACTCTCCCAATCAGTACCATGCCATTGGCAACCATTCTATACTGCCTTCTCTAGCCTAATGTGTCTTGATCAGTCCACCCTACCAGGAGTCCTGACACAGGAACCATCAGGCCCAGTACCTTGTCCCTCTACTTCTCTTTGACCTCAGGGATGGATTTTCCATCCATGAAGGTCCTTGAAGTCTTTCCCAACTGCAGCCTCTCCCAATCATTCATTTTTTTCTTCTTTATAACCAAATACATTTTTGATCCACTCTTATGGCATTTAAATTCTACCTGGCATTATAGAATTGTCTTATTTTCTTCCCATAGTTTGGCCATGAGACCAGTGCATGTGGCTTTATAGACCCTTCAAAGAGGGTCTCAAGTACCAGCAGCATGACCAGTCTTTCTTCCTAGACACGACATTCAAGGCACATGAGTGACTGGATGTCTAGTCTGCGCATCACACCTCCTTCCAGAGCTGCGATATATAGCTAGTTAACAGCCTAACACTACCCCAGTTAATACCCAGAAGGACTATGGGCCATTCAAAAGAAGTTTTAGGAAATCCTCTATGTAACAAAAAACAATACAAGATATATTCCACAGATGTACTGTAATTTATATGTGTAACTTATACCTGTAACTTATATTTTCTAACACCGAGCTGGTGCTTTACCCTGCCTCTCTGAACATCTTGGTTCTGGAATTACATGAAGGGAAAGGAGAATGATCTTTTCTAGCTAAATTTACACTAATCAAAAGAGAAGCAGTATTAAGCCTCAAACCAAAATAGAAAGCAAAAAAATGACTCCAAACCTTAGATAAGGAGATGCTCGTGTTAGAGATGGCTTCTAGCCAAATGAATTAAAGGGAACAGAGGAAGGCTTAGCTAGCATGAAATCTTAAAATCCCAACCCTTCCCACATTTTCTACCTCAAGCATTTCAGCCTGTGTCCTTCAAGGTGACAGAACATCAAAGCTACGTCTTTTCTGTTTACTATCCTTTTTCTGTGTATATGGACCCATTTTTTATCACTTCCACAAACCACTATTCAGTCCTGATGCTCCAATATGTCAAAGCCAAGTTTATCATCAAAAAAATCATACAACTACCATTGATGCCATGACCCATGTTAGTAGCTATTCCTTGGGAAGTGTTAAGGTGAAAAGAATGGATATGATAGGTCACGTCAAAGCTTAGGAACATCTCCAAATGCATGGAATTCAGCAGTACAGAAGCCTATTTAAATTAGTTTTAATACCTATGTGACCAGATTTATTTTGACACAACACTACCCTGCCCCACAGCCACCCAACTTTTGTTGCTTTTGTTCAAGTTAAGGGAATTAGCCTTCTCTGGAACACATTTAGAAAACATTAATGTCCACTCCTCGTTCATGGCTCTAGCCCTTCTCACATTCTCAATTTTCTGGGAAGTCTTACTCAGGAGATCTCACTGCACTATCCTCTCTTAAACAAGTTCTATTTTAGGAAATACAGTTTTACAACAAAAATATAGTCCGGACATGGACTCTGACAGTCTCTGCCAAGTGCAGTCATCTCATTAAGCCTCGACAGTGCTGGAGAATGTGACACTCTAAAATTTCCGTTTAAAATTAAAACTCCAAAAATATTTCAGGTAAGAGTAGGTGGCTTTTTGTTTTGTGCAATAGCTCCTTATGAAAAACTATTTATAGGTGGACCATTTTGCCGTGGACCAAATGTGGACCTGTTTGCCATATTTTATTTGAGTAGATTTTTCTTTCTCTCACCAGCAAACTTTGCTCTTTGGAAATGCTATATGATATTCAAAATAATTTACATCAGAAAAAAATGTCTTGTTTGAAGAACCTTGAGTGGCTTCTCATTTCAAAATATGTCAGCCTGTCTGTTCCTAAAAGCTCAGAGGAATCTGGCTGCAGCTCTACCCAGAGTCTACAGAGGAGGCTGCAATTGTATATATTCTTTTATTCAGTCGGTTAGTTAGTAAATATTTATGGAGCACCTACCTTGGACCAGACTCTGCTCATGATGCTGGGGATAACAGATGAGCAAAGACAGAAAAGGTCTATGACCTCTTGAATCTTATACTTTGGTGGAAAGGAATAGAAATTAAATACATGAAAGCATCTCAGAGTGTCATAAATTCTCTGAAGGAAATAAAGCAGATTAACAGAAAGAAGGTGATTTGTGGAGGCAGGAGAGGGAAGGCCTCTCTGAGGAGGTGATGCTTGAACCGAAACCTGAATGAACTGAACAAACTAGATTTGAGTAAGGGGAGAAGATTAGAGACAGAAGGAACATCAGGTGCAAGAGCCCTGAGATGGGAGCAAGTGTGGGACTTTCCAGGTACAGAAAGAATGTGTGTGTGCTTGTAGATGGAATAAAGTGCAGAGTGCCTGGGTAGGAAGTTAGAGAGGTGGTCAGGGACCAAACCAGGTGGGGTCTTGAAGGCTAGGGAAGGTACTGCATTTTCCTCCAGGGACAGTGGGAAGCCACTGGCCGGCTGCCTCAGGGGAGTGATATTATCTGATTTATATACCACCAGTCTACACCAGCACTGAAGCAATTTTTGGCAGCATTTTATTTAGAACCTTGAAATCACCTCTCCTGACCACACCCACATACCTATCAACCTTGGATGAGCCCAAAGTTTAAACCCTTGCAGTCACTAATCCTTTTCTGGGGCTTTATCTCCCAAAATCCCACCCTGTTCCCTTAGAATGTTTCCACCCTGTCTCCTAGAACCCTCGGTTCCAGAATAAATATTCCATCCTCATTACTTATTCCCTTCACCTTTTTGACTAAACTATAAGACAAGACAGTCCTTGAAGGTGTGGCATTGCTATGTTCCTCCTGAGCATTACTAGCATGTTCTCCTGAGGCATGAGGTGGAAAGTGGGCATCCTCTTTCCCCCACACAGCTGCTTCCACCTACTGCTGCCTCATTCTTGTCTTCCTTGATGATGCTCTATTCTGGTTTGCAACATACCTCTCTGGTAATTTCTTCCAAGTCATCTTTGTTAAGCTCATTTTCTTCTGCCTGCCCCTTCGGTTTTGGGGTGTTTGAGACTCTGTCCTTTACACACTTTTCCTGGGTCGTCTAATTTTTCCTCCATGGAGTCAGTCCTCATCTATAACCTAACTCTCCAATTCATGTTTCTGGTTCAGAGTTCTTCCTCGATTCTAGACTCTTCCATTTAACTGCCTTCTGGAACTCTCCACTTGAGTGTACCACAGGCACTTTAAACTCACAATGTGAAGGCTAAACTGATTAACCTCTACCACCATCCAAATTGCTCCTCTTTCAACAGTTTCTATCTCTGTTGAATGGTGTTACCTAGTTGTCTATGGGAGAAACCTGGGAGTCACCTTGACTTCTCACTTTCCCTTGACTCGCAGCCATTCTCCAGATTCTATCGCTTTTACCTAAAAACTTCTCATATTTCCATTGCCTTGCTCAGGTCCTCATCACCTCTTCTCTGACGGTACTGACAAGTATCCTTAGCTCTAGGCTTTCAAATTTTCTACACAGTCACCAAGAGTGATCTTTCTTAAAACTGGAGCACACGTTTGTTGTTCTTGCCTGCTCAACATCCCTTCACCCTCACTGTGGTGACAATGTACTCACGTGGAAGAGCCCCCTTCCCTCATCTCCACGAGGGCCCTGATTCGGGTCCAAGGGGGTGGAGCATGAGAGCAGCCTGGCCAATCAGCACACTGAGCCACTGCCACAGTGATTGGTTCAGAGATGGCACGTGACTAAATTATTCTAAGCGGAAGGAATCCTGGGTCTTGCTTGAGTGAGAACGGTTGGGAAGAAAACGTCGGGTTCTACTAGATTTAACTCTGGATAAATGTAGGCTCAGAACTGCCGCCTCAAAGAGCTAGAATGAAAGCAACACTTAAGAGAGCAGAACCAAAAGATGGAGAAGCAAGTCCATGTCAGGATTTGATGGAAGCCACATTTACCCTTGCGCTTTTTGGTTATGTGACCAATAAACTCATGTTTTTGCTTAAGCTTGTTTGAGTCAGGTTTTTTTTTTGGTTCCCTTCATCATTTGCTACTAATAATTCAGAGACTCAGGTCATTCATTACTTCATGGTTTCCTGGTAATCTTCAGGATGACGTTCAAATTTCCTAGTCTGTCATAAAAATCTTGATGATCTAGCACCTGCTAACCTTTCCAGCTTCATCTTCTGCCACTGCCCACCTCTCCCTTTAGGCTCCCATCACACGGAGCTTATTGCCGGTCTCAGAATGTGCCATCCTTTCACTCGCCATCAGGCATTGCACTCCTGATTTCCTCTCTCTAGAACAATCCCCAATCTGCCTCTCCACTTCCCCTTATTCTTTCTTCAACATTGAATCAGGCATATTCTCTTGCTAGAAATTTTCACTGATTCCCTTTCCTTAGTCTAGATTAAGAAACTTCCTCATGCCTTCTGACATTATGGGTAAACCTCAGTATTAGCATTTATCCATTTGGGTTATAATTTTCTGTGTTGCTGTTTGTGTCTCCCCCATATGATAAACTCCTGGAAGGCAAGATCCATGAGTCTTTATATCCTTAAGGGCCTAGTATTATGCTTGACACGCATTAAGATAATTAATAACACTTGAATCAATAAATGCCTTTCAATGTTACTTACATTTATAGGCAGTGAATTATAATAAGCTCCTTGAAGGAGGGACAATGTTTCACTCTTATTCCTATCACTCATAGCATGAATTGGGCTTCATGAGGCTCTTAGGAAATATTTGTTTAAAAAAACGGATGGAGAAAACATATGCCATGAGACTATGCCACGGCTTTCTCCTTCCTGTTGTCATCCACCAACTTCTCTCTCCCCAGTGTTTACTGTGGCTTCAGTTCTTCATATCATTCCTGACATTACAATCATTTTGTTAATGGCAACATCTGTGGAGAAGACACAGTCAACAGCTGGACTCAGACATTGAGGAGGTGAGGACAGATCCTCACCTGTCATGAATTTCTCTATCCCACCTTAGCTACCAACATCTATGTGATACCTTAGCCTAGGTCTTGCCGTCACCAATAGCTACACCTCCTCTTAAAATCTCAATTCCATTCCTCCCATAACTTCCAGCCAACCTTCTAGAACTCACACTGTAAAATTCTCCGTCCTCGTTTAGACTTTCAAACCACAGACTCTACCATTTTTCACTCTTCATTGCTCCCTCATGTCCTCATATTCCTTCCTATCCACCATGCAGTCCATCATTATCAGTCCCTGTGCGTTTAGATTATGTCCCAGGCAACTGCTAGGTGCTGGGGATAGAGCAGGGGAAAAACACAATCCAGTTCTGTACTCCTAGAATTTATAGTCTAGTGGGGGAATAGATATTAAATACATGAAGAAACATACAGATGTGTGATTAAAAATTGTGAGAAGTGCTTGGAAGGGAAAGTACAGGAGGCAATGAGTTTGCATAATAGGACTATCTAATCTAATCTTTGCGGACAGGGAAAGACTCTCTGAAAAATACTGAAAGAATTTCCTCTTTTAAAAGGGGGAAAGTTATTTCTGCAGTTTAAATGTTAATTTTTAATTATCCAAAAGAAATCCACTCAACTTTTACCTAGAAAAAGCACTGACAATTGCCTTCTAATAAATCCCAATACTTCCAATCTTTCCCCACACCTTCCCAAGCATTTTTCCTATTTTCTGTATTTTCTCTCTCTCCTCCTGCCTTAGGATGCTTTTGGACATGCCAGCAAAATGATGAAAAGAGAGAAGTCCGCTGGAAACTCTGGAATAGTTGTTACCTTTCCTGCCATGTGCCATACAGAGGCACAATGTCTTATATTTGCTAATTTAAATAAAAACCAACATCTTAGATTTTTCATTGAAAGCAGTACATTGGCTTCCAGGCTCTCTCCCTTCAAGGCTCTCCGGAAGCTGTCTTATTTATCCTTCACCAGTAGGTGGCTCAAGCCTTCCCCAGAATCTGGGAACCTGGTCCTCTGCAAGGGTTATCTTCATTTGACCTGTCCAGTCATACTGTGACGGTTTAATATCTGAGTCACTAAGCTTTCCTTCCTCCAGGGCAAGGGCATCTGCAGGGCAAGGGCATCTGCTGGGTTTATTACATAATTCTGTGCTCCTCTTCCATGGTTATGAAGCCCATCATACCGCTCCAGGGAAATAAATCATCTCCTTGTAGTGGGCTGAAACAAATTACAATGGCTCCCTCCTCGTCAGGGCAGACCCTCTGCTGAGAGCTGACTCTCTAAGAATTTCCTGAGCCCTGTGAGATGCCATGTCTTGCTTCCCACTCATTGGCCAGTAGCCATCCATATTTTGCCTCAAACTTTCCTCTAGGCACCTAACTCCACTAGAGAGAGGAGCAAAATGACCAGAACAGATAGGAAGGCCATTGGAAGAACCAGAGAAAATTCTCAGCTTTCCTAGACTTCAGAGGTTGAGGAATGAAGATCTTTGAACTGGTTCATGCACCTACTTGAATAAGGATGCTTTGGAAGGCACGCAGGAGGTCAGTTAACAAGGTAACTGGGAGACAGAGAATGAGAGAGCAGTGCGGGTAGCAAGAAAACTATGCACTGTCACAAGTTTTAGGCATTGGGAGTGCAAGGAGTTACAACTGGCCTGCCACAATCTCTTCCCCCACTTGAAGAGCTCCCCCTCTCTGTATTGAAGTCCTGTCGCCTATAAATCTTGACGTAAGCTTTCCTATGATCACTTGTGGTGGATGTGACAGGTGGACGATGAACTGGATGGGAAGCAGTCCAAGTTAGGCAGAGCTGTTGGAAGGGCTCTGTGCTCACTGAGGTGAGGGATGAGCTAAGACAAATGCCACGTGGTAGGGGAAGGGAGGAGGTTGGATTGAAAAGATCTTGAGAAAGTCGAACTGGAAGGACTTGTAAACGACCCATGTGGAGGGAAATGGAAAAGGCGAAGTTCATGATAAGACCCGGGTTTCTGACTTGAATAGAATATCTTTTCATTGGTGGGGACAGAGGTAGACAAAGGTGGACAGTAGTCAGCCCTGGAGGGGGTCCGGGAAAGGGAAAGGTCCTGACAGCCATGTGTGGAATTGGGGCAGGGATGGCAGAGAGGGGTGCACCTTCTGACAGTTCCAAGCCTTCACAATCGGAACTTCTGACAGACATTATTAAGCCACGTACCACTCTTTCCCAGTGCACTGGAACCCAGCGTCAGCCCGCTTTGCCATATAATGGTTCCTGGAAGCCATGAGCAATTAGTTAAATTTAGTTCTGAAGATGAAAGCTGTTGGCTTCCTCTTACAGACCTAGAGGTTTAGGAGCGCCGTTGATGGGTAAGAAAGCTGTGTCCTCCCTCGGTGCCCGCTTAGCAAACTCACTGCCATCTAGGCCAGTTTCCTCACTCCCACCTTGAGACTCTGTCTTTTCTCAGCACCTTCAAGGGCTCCAGGCCCACCAGTCTCAGCACCTCCTGACCTCGGCCTTCCCCCTGCCCATGGTCTTCACACGAGCCAAGCAGCACCAAGCTTCCCCTAACCGAGGTGAAGCATGTCCCTTTGCCCTCCCCTCCTGCCCCTTACAAAACTGTGTGGACAATGGCCCTGTCCCTGAAACCTCGAGCCTGAATCTTGGGAGGCTGAGTGACAAGCACCGCCCATGCAGGGAGACAATAGCGGTATTGACCGGCTGGCGGGAGGCAGGCCTGTCTACATGCTCCAAGGAGAGCTCGCAGACAGGCTCTTCCTCTCATACAATTGCTGCCTGTTTCCCATGTTTCACAAGAGAAGGGGTGCACATTCCAGACAAGGGGACTATTTATTTTCCCACCGAAGGTGACACGTGGCATCCAAAGGTCAAGCCCAGGCCGGGGCCATGTTTGCTGGACTAAGCTTTGCCTTTTCCCAGAGGCCCTGATTGTTCTGACGGCCTTCCCAGCTGTGTCCTCTGGGCTGGGAATGTTTCCTCAACTGCTCTATACAAACACCCATACTGGCTACTCAGTCTCCCGGGTTTGTTTATCGACCAAAGTCAAGGAACAAGCCCCCGCTCCAGAGGGTAGTGGGCTCTTGGTGGCTCTGCCACCAACAGGTTGGGGGGGGGGGCGAGGTGGGTTGCCCGGGCTTCTCTTTCTCCACAAGTCTGCAAGACAAGCAAAATTTAAACTATACAGAGGTCTTCAAACCACGATTCAATCCCTTCAAAGAAATTCTGCATGGCTGTGCTTCCTTTGCTTTTCCAATGGTATGAAAAATTTTCAATAGCCTCCCAGATAGTTAGAATTCTTTTAGAGACAGTAATAATAATAACTTTTATTTGAAAAACACCTAACATAAGACACTCCTGCAAGTATTATTTCATGAAATTCTCAGTCCAACCTGGAGGTAGCAGTATGAACAACACCATGGGTGCAAAACATGCACCGGGTGAGGCATTGTGTTAGATAAGAGAGGAAGGGAGGGATAAAGATGGATGAGAGTCCCTGACCTGCAGGAACCCGCTGTGACATGTGTGTATCAGGTTGGGGAAGACAGTGGGGCCCTTAGGGTCTCTCTTGGCTCACGGACCTCTCGAATTTTGCCTGCTCTTTAAGGGAAAATTTGTGTAGGGGGGCAGGGGACACCTTCGCACAAAAAATTCAGTCCCAGGGAGTAACCAAATCCAGCCATGTTGCCTCAAAAATCTGCCTACCCCTCTCTTGAAGTATGTGCTCACAGTCTCATGCAAAGACAGCAACTTAGTTCATCTTGAGTGACTTTTTTTTTTTTTGAGAGAGAGCACAAATGAGAGAGAGAGAGAGAGAGAGAGAGAGTGCATGGACAGGGGAGGGGGGCCGTGAGAGAGGCAGAGGGGAAGGGAGAGAGAATCTTAAGCATGTTCCACCTCAGGCTCAGTGTGGAGCCCGATGGGGGCTCCATCTCACGACCCTGCCATGACCTGAGCCGAAATCAAGAGTCAGATGCTTAACTGACTGAGCCCCCCAGGCACCCTTTGAGTGACTGTTCTGATGGGAATCTCGGCTCTGTTACTTTACTGGTGGTGCAGCCTTGGTCACGGTGCTCGAGCAAGTGGGCAAGCGGCCATGTCAGCGTCTTCGTCTTCAAAATGAAGCTGCTGTTAGTGGCTCCGTTATATGTGGGCAGTGAGGGTCAGATGAATTAATGCACGTGAAGTGTTTTGAATTGTATTTGTCACGTATGTAACACACGATTAATGCCTGCTGGTTGTGGTTGTGGTTGCTGTGGTTGTTATTTCAGTGACCATATGGGTGATGAGCCGGATGACAAGAAGGTTAGAAGCAGCAATACCAGTTCAGGCATGAGTGAAAAAGCCCAGAGAGGGCTTAGGAGAGGCTAACTGAAGGCTTTTCTTCTTCCTTGTTTTTCTCCCTTCTTCCTCCTTGCATCCCACCTGCCTTCATATCTTCCTTCTTTCTCTTTCTTGGTAGGAGGAGTGTGTATAGGAAATGGGAAGAGTTAGGGCAAATTCAGTGGCCACTGGTTGGAGCCAGGCAGGGTCAGATCCCAGGCTCTAGGAAGAACCAAAAGGACCCATCCAAGCCCCAGAGCATGCAGGGGCAACCACAATCAAACACTAGAAACCAAACACAAAATCCACGTGCCGGGGTGAGGCAAGATTAGAATCAGAAGGCTAGCTACAGAGACAAGAGATTATGATTGGGGAAAACAGGGTGAGAACAATCAGAAAGGCCCAAAGGAATTGCCCTAATAGGTCAGGAAGGTTTGGGTAACTAGGTTGGCTGGTCTTAAAGGGTCAGAGACAGGAAGGATCACTCACTACCACCACCATCACCACCACTAATAATGGCCAACATCTATTTAGCACTTACTCTGCTATGGCCGTGTGCTGATCCCTTTACGTGCATTTCTCATATAATATGTAGTGTGTACTATTATTCTTATCATTTTGACAGCTAAAGTGCAGAAGGGTGAGTTTCTTGTTCAAGGTCACAGAGCTGGACATGGAGTAGAATCAGACCTGGGACAATTTGACTATGATCGCATACTCTGTACTCTAGCTGTCAACATTTACTCAGAAACACCACCTGAATGTCCCTAGTGCCCCAGGCTCTGGATGAAGAGTTGCAAAGGTTACACAGATGAATCAGACTTGGTCCCTGTTCTCCTAGCTAATCGTGGGCCAGTGGAGGCAGATAGAGAATCACAGTGCAGTTTGTTAAGGAGCATTGCACACTTAGATTATTTTAAATTTTAATAATAAAAGCAGGCGCTTTGCAACCAAAGAGAACTGTTGCTCTCTCGTCTTGGGGCCTTACATAAAATGGGGGTACTGGTACCCATCTCAGAGGGTGCTGGTGAGGATTAACTGAGCTAAGTTATTCCCAGAACCTACCATAGTGCCTGGCACTGTAGCAAATACGAATAAATGATGAACTTATGGGGGGGGGGGGAGAGGGGCAGGAAGAGAGGAAAAGGATGGAGAAGAGAAGGCAAATGGGGGCATGAATTCTCAGCAGCCCCTGGAAGGGACAGCTTGCAGATTTAAAGATAGCTATGTCATCCCCTGTGGCAGAGTAGGGTGGCTTTCTGGTCCCTAAATCCATGTAAAGCTTTGGAGTAAGCTAAGAGCCTTTGTGAGGCCTTCCCAACACATTGAAAGATCTCTTGGTTCTCCCATGTTGGCATATTTTACTTGTACACTTAAATATGTGTGTGAAATTGGAGAGCATGTGCTTCTGAAAGGAAAAAGAACTGCTCTAGGAATTAGAATCTGTGTGTGTGTGTGTGTGTGTGTGCGCGCAGTGAGGGGTGGGGAGTACAACAGTTTGGCTCTTGATGGGAAACTATTCACTTAATAAGCATTTATGGTGCACCTGTTGGCTTGTGCCCAAGCCTTGAAGGGAAGTCTGAGACCTACCCCAGGGAGAGGATGGCACATCAGGCCCTGTGACTTCAGGCCCAAAGGAGTAAGCAAAGGAAGCAGCATTAGGAGGAAAAAGCAGTGATAAGCTATTTGCGAAGTAGAAGCTACAGAATTTAGGAGCTAACTGAAGGTGGGGAGTGAGGGGCATTTTTAACTGGGTTTCCACCAGCAGCGGTTCTGCCAGGAAACAGGCTTTGCTGAAGGCCCGGGGATTTCAGGGCTACAGAACACAGCCAGGCGTTTGCTCCATCAGCTGGATGGGAGCAAAGTGAAACGTGAGCTGGCTTAGCCCCAAGACCAGATGCAGAGAAGCTGGTTGTACGTTCCCACCACATCTCTGCCCATCCCTCCCACCTTTGGCACCTCGGGCTCATTCATCCTGGATGAACCCTTTTGTCCCACTTTCTTAGCCCAGACACAGAGCTGTCTTCTTTCGCTTATCTCCAGTGCATATCTGTAACCTCACAGGGTTGGCTCAGTTCTCTGGCTGGGTTTCTGGGAACCTGCTTTCTTCTCTATTTTGCGGGCCAGTGCCAGTAACAGCTCCTGACCTGCTCCCTCCTCTAGCCACAGATACCTAATCTAAAAAAAAAAAAATCTCCACCAGCTTAAGTTCCTTTTAGTTCTCTCTGCTTCAAACCTTCCTGTTCTGGTCAGTAATCTCTTGCAGATGTCAGCCACCTGGGTGTCCCCAGTCTTCCCATCTGCTGGGCCATTTCCATCTTTCAATGGATACAGAAAAATGAATCCCATCCTGTCCCATAGATGGGGAGGAGGAGCACAACATCCCCTATTACCTCCAGTTTCCCACCTTGCCTGGATTCTTGATCCCCTCTGTCCCATCCTTGCTTCATTTCATGTATCACCTGGTAGCCATCATAGCTCCCCGAGTTACTATGAAGACTTACAGAGGCTGCGAAGGCCTCTTCCGGAGTAGACGTTCCTGGAGGTTTTGGGGTAGCAGGTAGATTTGAGGATACCACATTAGCACAACCTACGATCATGTCTTACTTGTTGGTATCTACATGACTAAGGAGGTTTCGTGCCCCGGGGAGCCTCTTGCTGGCTGGTTTCCATCAGGCCTCCTGTCATCTCTGCTCCCAGCCTCAAGAACCTTCTCATCCCCTCCAGTGCTGCCAGCTCCCCACCCAAACCACCAAATTCCAACGAATTTCATGCTCAGGACACTTGAGCTCTCCACCCTCTGCCCACAGACCCTGGACTCCCTTTGCATATCTCAAACTCATTAAGCAGCTTTGCTGAACGTTGCCATCTTTCACCAACTTCACCCAAAGGCACCCAAAGAAGACCAGCCATAGCATTCTTCCCTTTAACACGCCAAATTCAGTCCTTTGTCAGAGGGACCCCACGGGGGCTAGGCTTTGCTTGTTTTCCTCTTCCATCTGCTTTCCCAGCTTCCCCCCCCTTCTTACCTTCTGGAGGATTTCTCTACACCACTCAACCCCTGGGTTGACCATCAGGCTGTCTGGATCTGATTTCATTTTCTTGCCTCCCTGCCCTTAACCACACAAACCGCAGCCCAGGCTAGAAACCACACCCAGCCTGGGCCCTGTGTCACACACTTGCTCTCTGGAGAGGGCTGGTGGCGGTTCTTTGGAAGGTTCCAGGCAACGAGGCAGTTTGTTCGGTGAGGGGCCCCATGCCATCCTGTGCAGGGGGCTGGAGGCAGGGCACCCGGGACCATCTTCTAACAGTAGAATGTCAGCATCAAGGGGACATAGGGATGACCAGGAAATCCGTTAACAGGGGGACGGAGTCTAAGCGACTTCAACCTTAGGGGGGCTGGCTGCCTGAAGGTGACATTGAGAGAAACACAAGCAAAGCAGATTTGGGGAGGAAAGGTCCCTTTCAGGTGCAGTCAAGCTGAGAAGCCTGGATCAACCAAGGGCAAAAGGCCTGAAGGTAGGCAGCTGGGAAAGCAGGTCTGCAGCCCCTGGAGAAAAACACGAAAAAACTGGGGTGGGGGGGAGTAGAGGGCAAGAAAGTAGTGCTATGGCCAGAAGAGCTGCCTACCCGATGGCTTGGCTGTGACGGAGCTCCGGGGGGACCGGCGGAGCCTACAGATCTGAGATCTCCCCCCAGAGGCCCCGCTGCGCCCTGGCCCGGCGGTCACGGCAGCCCTCGCGCTCAGCCGGCAAAGGCGGACAGATAACGTGCTCTGGTGTTGAAGGGCAATCAGACTCAGCAAAGCGTGAAATCAGTTTTTTCCAACTAACTCACTCTGGGCTGAAGTAACAGTTTTTATCTTTAGAGAGAGTGGAGTAACCTGTCATTCCCCGAAGCGATTTACCTGTTCTAGCGGAAGCGGACGTTCTTTTAAAGAGCAGGGGCCATCTGCGTCCAACCAGTGTCGGGGCGCGTCGGCACAGCGCGGCCCGGGGGCCGCTGACTCTGTTCCCCGCTTCCAGGGCGAGAACTTGGGAGGGTGGTTCCACGTTAGAAAAGCCCCCCGGGGCCGCTTGGAGCCCAGAACTAGGTTTCATCCATTTGTTTGCTTCATCTACGTTTGTTGAAGCACTTTCTATGCGTCAGGCGCTGGGTCTCGCTGTTTTCTAAAAGAGACCGAAAAATAGGAGGTGGGGGCACCTGGGTGGCACAGCGGTTAAGCGTCTGCCTTGGGCTCAGGGCGTGATCCCGGCGTTGTGGGATCGAGCCCCACATCAGGCTCCTCCACTATGAGCCTGCTTCTTCCTCTCCCACTCCCCCTGCTTGTGTTCCCTCTCTCGTTGGCTGTCTCTATCTCTGTCGAATAAATAAAATAAAATCTTTAAAAAAAAAAAAAAGAAAAAGAAAAATACGAGGTGGTGTTGTGTGTGTAGACTCTGGAGCCACACTGCTTGGGTCTAAGTCCTGGCTCCACCACTTGGGAGCTGTTGGCCTGGAAAAACTCGCCTCTCTTCTTTGTGCCTTGGTTTCCTAATTTGTAAAACGGGAATATAAAAATTGTCTCCTTCATGAGAGCATCGTCAAGACTGTCACCATACGTGTAGAAGCTCTTAGAATCATTCCTGGAACCCTGTGAATGCTTCGTAAACGTTCGTAGATACACTACGTCTGAGCTCGTACCTCCTCAAAATGCCTGTGTCGGAAGCGTAAGGCGCGACGGTGGTGTTGGGAGGCGGGGCCTTCGGGAGGTCACGAGGTCACGAGGGTGGAGCCATCTTGAACGGAATTAGTGCCCCTGTAAAGGAGGCTCCCTCCGCTGTGTGAGGTTGTAACGCACAGACAGCCGCCTGGGAAGAAGCAGGCCGTCGTCCGACGTGGAAACTGCCAACACCTCACGCGTGGACTTCCCAGACTCCAGAACTGTGAGAAATCCATGTTTGTTGTTGTAAGTCATCCGCTCCATGGTGTTTTGTTTTGGCAGCGGAAGCGGATTAAGGCAGCCTAGGAAAGTAAAATCGTGTCATGAGGCGGTACGGGCCGTGCTGAGGGAACGAGGCATGGATTCTGTGACAGCACTGAAAGAGTGTCCGGACGAGCACGTGGATGTGTGGGGGCTGTACCGAGTCTTGAAGAATGATCAAGAAAGCGAATGTGTTCAGAGAACTGGAAATGGTTCAGCAGTGCTGGAGCCAGGGCGCGTGCCTGGAAAGAGGCAGGTAGGAATGGAGGAAAGGCTGGCAGGAGCCGACTGCAGGGGGCCTGGAAGGCCGTGCCAAGACACATTTGTTTTTCGGTAATGTGTTGTAAAGATGATTCTGGAATTGTTTCTGGGAACTAAAATGCCAGGCCATTATTCATTGCCTTGGCAATGTCCTTTCGTCAGGAAGGTAGAATTATAGTTTGTTTATTTTTAACAAAATTGATTTTTTTCAAACCTCCGGTCTCGTTGCCAATAAACCGTTGTGCCGCGGATGCTGTTCAGAAGCCTGTGCCGGTGGGAGCTAGAGTGTAATCATTGTTTTGCCTCATGGACTGACGGAAGCATTGGTCTGTGAGGCGGGAGTTCAGGGTCAGATTACAAGGCATTGGTCCTTATTAGGTCCACCTGTTCTGAATATTTACAAAGCTGGGGAAAAACCAAGTGGCCGGTGGGCCAGTGAACCGGGGGACAATCCGTGATGGTCTTAGGTTGGGGGAGAAATGCTCCCGATAGAGGTAAGCTCGAGTCTGAATATGCACCCCTCCCAGGAGGCTTCCCAGACATAGAGGTGTCTTTGAAGGGGCACTTCTAAGTGTCCTTATCAGGATCCTTTCCATTTTCACCTGGCATTGCCTCCTTGCCCAGGGGGCGTGTTCCAAAAACAACACAATTTGGAGAATCACATGCAGTGCGTTAGGAAATACATAGGCTTTTAGTTGCAAAAAACCTGGGTTCCGTCTCCGCTCCGAGCCCTCGTCTCCTCATTCGTAAAATGACCATCATGGTGCTGCTTATCTCTCGGGGGTGGCTGAGAGAGTTAAGTGAGGTCACTTGTGAAGGCTCTGAGACCTAGGCACAGCGCAGAGTGGGCAGTTGGTACCGTCATTCACTCTGATCCCTCCCTCCCACAACTGTCACACCTTCCAAGTGCCCCTGACCCACAGGTCAGGCTCACAGAATTCATATTTGCACAAAACTGAGGCACCACACCAGGGGCACAGGCTCCATTAGAAATGCGGGTAACAGCTCAGATTTGGGTCTGAACCTGACCCTGGGCCGTGGAGAGAGGATGGTACCTCCTCCAAGGTCTTGTGAAGATGAAGCAAAGTGATTCCTCTGACCTGTTTTTCTTGGATCTCAGCAAACAGTGAACACCCAGTAAATGGCGGGTACTGGGCCAGCAGGAAGGGCATTGAAGGGGGAGGACAGTGATGCCGAGAGCTAGTAAAGATGTGGAAGGGTTGAGCCTAAGAGACAGCATGAAGACAAAAGCACAGGGAGAAGCCCTGGTGTGTTGCCTTATGAGGTAGTAACTCCCCCTACCTCCATCCACCCTCAGAGAACAGGGGCTGGTGTCCTGGAGGCGGTCATTAGTCACCCTCCAACCTGGGTCACTTTTGAAAGTGGCAAGGGGAGCTCTTATATATTATGAATTACACCAGGACAGCAGGCCCAAGTGGGGCTGTCCAGGTCTCAAATACATCTTCACTCTTCCTAGGATTCATTAATGGGAATCCCATAGTTAGAAAAGGCACTTACCAAATTCTTTTTTCTTCCAAAAGATTTTTTAGATCCAAATGTCTGAGATAGAACGTGTGGATTGATGAGAAAGGAATGGTCAGGATGTGAGGTTGCCAGATGAAATGTGGAAAGTTCAGTGAAGGGTGAATTTTAGATGAGCAACAAATAATTTTTTGTGGACATATGTGGTGGACATACTTACTGTACAAATTGTTGGTTGTGTCTGAAATTCAAACGTAGCTAGCTGGGTGTCCTGTATTTTTATTTGCTACATCTGGCGTTCCTATCAAGATGGACCATGTGATCCTATGGTTGTATTATTAATTAAAGACAAGACTATCAGGTGAAAACTTTCTGTCTACCAGGCGAGGTGCTGGATGTCAGAGTGGCGTCCAAGTGAACAAGACACAGTTTCTGCCACCAATTCACAAGCCACGGAGGGAGGAGTTAAGGGAGGTCATGTTTGAAGGCTCTGAGAGCCGGTCATGGCACAGGGTGAAAAAAGGATAAAGCTGACATTTAACAGAGCATCTATTAGGATCTGGACCCATTCACCAATGGTTCATGTGCCATCTCAATAAATCCTCATAGTTGGGGTTATTCCCATTTTGCAGATGAGAGAATGAAGACCCAGAAAGAAGTCACGTGCCCGAGGTTTCAGAGGTCATAGGTGATGAAACAAGGTTAAAACCCAGGTCCATCTGACTCCAGAGTCTGCTCTTCCCAATGAAAACATATTTTTTGTAAGTGCATATGCAAATTGCAATTTGAATAGGCTGTTACAGCACAAAAGAGAGAGATGAACTGTCTTTGGGTAATTAGGGAAGTTGCTATCATCTATTTCTTGTAGTTACAAATCCAGTTCCTTGTAAAAGGAGGCAGTGGTTACTGTAAGGAAAAGCCATGGACTGAGATTGAGTCTCTCTAGGCATCTCCCTTTCTCTCTCTCTGTCTGATTCCTTCTCTCACTCCTGGCTGCCTTCCTCTGCTCAGTCACGGATTCTGCTCATCAGAACTGTGGTGCGTGGTCAGAATGGTTCCTTGGGGTCCACATCTACCTCAGGCTTTTAACGTCAATTCTCATGAGAAGCCTCAGTATTTCAAAATTGTTTAATTTTAAAAAAAAATTAAAGTATAGTTGACACGTGATGTTGCATTAGTTTCAGGTATTTGGTTTAATTTTTTAGAACAGTTTTATTGAGGTATAATTTAAATGCCATAAAATTTTCCAATTTTCTAATTAAAATTTTGCAACAGATTATAGGCTAGCTTATGAATGAGTCGCCCCCTTGGTGGGGTGTTCCTCCCGATGTCACATCTTCATCCCTCACCCAATAGCTGGGACCAGATGACAGGGGCTTTAAGCAGGTGCTGAGGGTTGAGAAGTTTCACTTAGGATTGTGGACTTCTAGTAACAGAAAAGGGTTCTCAGAGGAGATGACATTTGATAGGAGTCTTAATGGACAGGTTAGTATTCACCAGGAAGAAAAAAAGGGGAGAAAGACATTCTAGGCAAGGAATAGCATGTGCAAATGCCAAGGTGTGCAAAACATGAATGAGCAGGGAATAGTGCAATATTTGGAGAGCCCAGAGTACCAGGTCCTAGATGGGAAGGCAGGGGTTTATAGATGAACATAGATTTCCAGGTTGCTAGCTTGGCTGCATGTGTGGATACATATTGGAAGTACAATGATGGTTGGATACACAGCTTGGAACCTATAACAGTCTTCACCACAAATTTATTAGAAGGTTCACCCAAAATCTAGCCTTTGGAAGACCTTGATACTGAGCTGTAAGACAGTGCAGCAAGAAGATGAAGCCATTCCTCCAAAGACACATGCTCAAATTATCCTGAAGGTGGGTTCACCCCAAATTCTGCATTGTTGATTCAGCCCAAATCCAACCATCTGCGGGCTGTATGAGAAAGTAGAGAGCAGCAGAAATCTGGCCTGCTTTATGTGAAATCTCTGCTTAGCCAGCATGTTTAGATATTAAATGTGGAGAAGAAAAATATGATCTGCCATAAATTCTCATTAAACACATTATTGCCATAATCGTGCAAGTAAAGATAGGCCCCTAAAGAATTTTCTGATTTGTCATCAATATTTAGTTTTGACTTTTGATTTATTAATTTGTTCTTTTTCCAAGTGTGCTTATGGTAAACATTTTAAAAAAGAGATAATTTTTTTTAAAGGAAGAAAAGGAAAATCACCATAAATCCCAACACCCAAAGATAAATCATGGCAAACAGTTGAGTATACGCTTCAAACTTTCTTTTTAAAAATTACGTTTTAGTCTCTACTAACACACACAGGTTACACATTAAATGGTACAGAAAAGTTTATTATAAAGAACAAGTAGGCTCCGTCTCTGCCTCCTCATATTGTCCCCCTTCCCAGAGAACTTTTTTTTAGTGGATTCCACTTCCCATAGTGGTTGCCCTCAAACTCAGGATCGGTGCTATTTAGTACATTAGCCGCTGGTCACATGGAGCTCTTAAAATTAATTAAAATGAAGCACAAATGAAAATTCAGTTTCTCGGTCTCACTGGCTCCATTCAAGTGCTCAGTAGCCACCTGTGTCTAGAAGTGCCCACTCTGGATAGAACAGATATCGAACATTCCATCATTACAGAAACTTATATTAACCAGTGCTGCTCTAGACAAAGATACGCTTTTACCTTTATCTCGATTTATCCATTTTAGACGGTATCAATTGCCTTCCTTCTTTTTCTATTCAGATACATTTTTTTAAGCTTCTGCAAAAACTAAAATATACATACATACGGAGAAGCATATCTGTTATAAACACAAATCTTAACAACTTACCATGAAGTGAATAATTCATGTAACTGCCCCACAGAGAAATAGGCAGAATATTCTAAGGAACTCAAACTCCCTCCATTGCTTGCCCCAACTACCAGTTCCGCTCTCGGGAGGAATGAGTTGGTTTTGCCTGTTGTCAGTCTTTATTATCTGGCTTCCTTCGTGCAAATTATGAATGTAGGGTTCATGCAAATCATGTGAAGAAGTCCTTCATGGGAACAGAATTGCGGTATAGTCTGCATCATAGGATTATAGTACAGTTTATTGATCCATTCTACTATTTGGAGACATTGGAGCTGGTTCCAGTGTGAGGCTGTTTGGAGTAATGTCGCTGTGAGCATTTTGGTACATGTCTTTCACTACGCAGATGTGCATTTCTGTTGGGTGTGAACCTAGGAGGAAATTGCCGGGGCACAGGTACAGATGGGCTCAGCGTTAGTCGATCTCTAAAAATGGATTACGCCAGTGTACATAAACATGCCCAGCAGTGTTTGGGAGTATCCGTGGCCGCTCCCATCCTCATCAGCTCTTGCTCCTCTAACCATTCTATCACTAGGTTTTAGATTTGCATTTCCCTGATGACTAATGAAGTTTAACATCTTTCTGGGATCTGTTGGCTATTTGAGTATTCTCTTTTTGTGAAGCGTCTGAGTCTCTTACCTCTTTTACTACTGGATTTTCTGTCTCTTTTCTAAAAAACTGACTTGTAGTCATTTTAAATATTTTTGGATACTATTTCACTAACACGTTGCTACTCTCTTCTCTCAGACTGTAACTTGCCACTATCGTTTGATAAAGAAGTTCAAATTTTTAACAGAGCCCAATGTACCAGTCTTTTCCTTCACAGTTCGTACATTTTGTGTCTCACCTAAGAAAGAAATCTTTCCCGACCATAAGGTCATGAATATATATATATCTCCTGTATGACTGTCTAGAAGTGCTATCATTTGATTTTTCATGTTTATGTCTATAATGGAGCTGGAATTTATTTTGAAGTAGGATGTGAGGTAGGAATCAAATCTCATTTTTTAAAAAATATAGGAGCCAATTGGATTGTGTCCTTTATTAAAAAAGAAATCCTTTGTCATTCTGTTCAAGCACCACCTTTGCCACAGCTCCCCCCATCCCCGCCGTCTCTCTCTCTCCCTCTCTCTCTCTCTCTCTCTCTCTCTCTCTCTCTCTCACACACACACACACACACACACACACACACACACACCGCTCTCATTTTGAATTCTCTGTCCCAGGTATAGGCAAACTAAGGCCAGCTGCCTGCTTTTACAGATGAAGTTGCCTTGGCACAGCCACGCCCATTCATTTGCATACTATTTATGGTTGCTTTCAAAGTTAAGTGGTAGTCACTGACCTTGTGACTTAGAAAGACTGAAGTATTTTATCTCGCCCCTTTCAGATTTTTGGTCATGTAAACCCTCTAGTTCTGTTCTCCTCCGAGATTGTCTTGACTGTTCTTGGGCCTTGGTATTTCCACATAAATTCTATTCAGGTATATTTTGATTATAAACATGTATTTAGACAAATTACATAGGAAGTTTTGTAACTTGTTTTATAAGTTACTTAATATTTAGTGGAAATCTTTCCATGATATTAAATGTTCTTCTACAAAATAATTTTTATTGGCTTCATAGTATTCAGTTCTACAGCTAAACTATCATTTATTTAACCAAAGACATTGCTTGGCTGTATGTCTTTCTTCTTTTCCTATCATTAAATTGTAAATTGCTTCTTCAGCTTGTTCATACTCTTGCACTAAGTAATTTCATTTATGGGAATTAAACCAAAGTAAATTATCTTAAAAGAAAAAAATATGCAAGAAGATGTTTATCACAGCATTATTTATAATCATGAAAAATTATAAATGACCACTTCACTGACACTGGTAATAGCTAATTATAGTACTTCCATTTATTAGAATATTATCCAAATGTTTAAAACAGTGGTCAGGGAGACTGGAAAATTATTATGGAATATTTTATGCAATAAAGTGTGTGCTCCTTAATTATGAGTATTGAAATATAGCCCGTAGGAAATATCTAGAAATGCACACACCAAGTTAAAGTTAGTTAATACTAGGGAGTGGTGTTTGTAAGGGGAGAGGAAGCATTGTATTTACTTTGTCTTGCTTGAATATTTTATAAAACTGCTGTTATCTTATAGTGAAAACATTTGAAAATCATTGTCTAAAATAGACTGCTTGATGCATGAAATGATAAAATGGCAATACCCTAAGGAAAGATAAGCTTGCTGTACAAAAGCGATACTGAAGACTTGGTTTTAAGCCAGTGCATAAACAGAGCCTACAATTTAAAGGGAGCCTGTAACAGTCCAGCTGGCATGAGAGCAGCGAACCCCCAGATGACGACCCCAGTTAGACCAGAATTATTCCCTTAGTCACCCTGGACACATAAACATGAGCTCCTCAGTGAACACAGACTGGAGGCTGTAGATCCTTGCAGACTAGTGGATACAGAGTAAACCGCATATGATTCTCATTTCAGAGTGTGGAATCCAAGTGACACACAACTGGGGGCTCTCCTGTGCATATCGTGTGGGGGCCATAGAAGTAGACTGCAGTCTGGTGGGTGGGGTGGGAGTTTTTTCTGGAGATGGTACATATCCCGATAAGCAGTCATCTTGAAAATGTTCATGAGGCGGGTCTTTGGACTGGTGGAGGGAGGGACATCTGCTTTCCCTCCCGCCAGTGTACCAGCCAGGTGCAGCTGAGCACCCCCTAGACACTGAGGGAGGTCTGGAGAAATGGTGGTGGTGGATGTGACCCATCTCTGGCCATGTGGAGGCAGGCAGGATGGAGCAGCAAGGGGACATAGCGGTGGCAGAAGCAGCAGCAACAACAGAGTGTGAAGGCTGCTCCAGCCGCAGCCCACATCCACATCTGGAGGCCAAATTTGTAGAACCGGACCTCTGACCTCAGAGGGCTCGTATCTGATTGCCAGCACCACTGTAAAAAGTAGGGAAGCCTGGACCTCACTCCAGCCCGACTCCATCAGAATGCCTGGGGAGCAGCCCGCACATCTGATCATTTCAAAAATCCCCGGGGGATTAGAATACGCAGCCTAGTTTGAGGACCACTGCTCTGGGATCAACACTTCCCCCCACACCCTTGGGTGTTGAAATCTCATAATTGCATCCAATTTGGATTGTGCTGCCCTGCAGAGTAATGGTGGGTAAGAGTTTCATTCATCAACAATAAGCCACGGAGTCCTACAAAAGACTCCATTAGCCCTGGTAAACTGCCAGCCCTTCTCTCCTCTCTTTGCCAAAATATTAATGAGACCATTTATTGGAAGGTAGAAAACTAACCATTGCATTTTGTGGTGTTGTGGGTCAAATGGTACACATTCTGCCACGCTTATGCTTCCATCAGGAAGGAATAAAGGAGAAGGACCCTGGTGATATGCCAGGCGTTCTTTCCATATGCTGTGTCTCTTAATCTTCACAAATCACTCTGGAGGGTATGAATTACTATTAGTTCCCTTTTACAGATAAGGAAACTGAGACATAAGATGGTTAAGAAATCTGAACAAAATTACATAGGTAGTGTACGTGGCAGAGTGGAGATCCGAGCCAGTTTTATTTAACTCCGAAGTTTATCTCTTGTCTTTCTCTTCATTGTAACACCCTCTTGATTGTTGCACCCAAAATGGTGTCTGGCAAATAGCAAGTGCTCTATAAATATTTAGCAATTCCCCCTGGGATTTTACTGTGAGGATGGGGGTGGGCAATAAACCCTGAGCTTGAATTGCAATAATTCAGCTTTGTTGCGGAAAAACATAGGAGCCTAGAATTTGTGGCTGAGTGAAGAAAATTTCTCAATCTATGGCTGAAATCTTATTCTGAGAATGTAGTGTCCCATTATATCCATTTATACAAAATAAAATATTAAGACTCAAGTTTGCAAAAACAGAGTGCATGTGGTAGGTTAAGTGCTTTAGGAATGCAAAGCAGGTTCTAGAACATACTGAACTATTTCCTTAATTAAGCAAATCCTTTATCCAGCAAAGGACAGAAAGGTCCATGAGTTGCAGGTGATCTCAGTGGTTTCCACTCTTGGTGGCTCAGGGAGCAAGAGGACGACTTCTTGGTAGGCACGTGGGTTTGTCTAGGGTTCTGGAAAGGGCAGAAACAGTAGTTGAGAGCAAGCCTGCAATATGGTGGAGAATGGCATCTCTACCTAAGAACCAATTCAGGACTGATTCCATGTTAAAAGCAAAGCACAGCTTTGCTAGGGCAGTGAGGGTCTCCCGTGAGTGAGTGCCTCTCTCATCGCTCCTAAATTCTCTCTCCTTTAGAGAGGCTCCCTCTTGGCTCCAGCTGTCACTATGGTCTAGTCACCTGGGGAAGCCACTCACCATCTTTGAAAACTGCTCTTGCAGAAATGGAAATATCTTTTAAGACACTCTAACTTCCTAAAGAAACTGTACTAAATAACGAGAACATAAAAAGGAAAAATAATTTAAGTACAAGTAGCGTAAAGTTAGACTGTCGAAATGATGTTTTATATTCATTTCTTTTATTCTATCGCAAGTGGCTTCTGGTTCCAAAGGGTTGTTTCATTTCACACGTCCTGCATGCCTCCTGTCCTTCGCACAGCCCAGACTCTCTCCACCATACCCAAACCTGTCTCCTGTACGTCCTTGACCCTTCAGGGAGAATGACCTCCTCCCCTGCAGTGCTCCCTTTAGTGGAGTCTCTGTCTGAGGGGCATGGCCTTGCTCTCTCCCCAGCTGATGAGCAGGGCTCTGGTGGTCAGTACACACACACACACACACACACACACACACACACACACTCGCAACTTACTCCTCAGATGACAACCCTGTTTCCCACCCACAAAGGGAGGCTTTGTCCCTTTAGGTTTCTGTAGAATAATATCTCAAACGCTAAACAATAATCTCTTCATTAGACACAGAGTCACAGAAATATCATTTTCTAAATAGAAGCGTCATGAGCATCACAAAGTTTTTTCCTGACTCCATACTTGGTGGTATGTAATCATACTCTCATTTCCTATGAAGTACCTTCTAAGAATAAGGTCTTTTTGATGGGCCTAGTTACAACATCAGAGTGTCAACATTTAGCTAGGCAGCTGGGGGGTTGTCCTTTATTTGTGATTGATACCTTACTCAGAAGACACAAGTTTTCTGGGGTTTTGATCAAGAATTCCTGACTCTCAGGAATGCAGTCTCTACAAGCAGCTATCCCAGGCAGATCCAGAGATGCCATGAGCTCCATATTCGCTCAGTTTATGAGTGTGTTTTCTTTCTTTCTTTTTTTTTTTTTTTAAAGATTTTATTTATTTATTCGACGGAGAGAGACAGCCAGCGAGAGAGGGAACACAAGCAGGGGGAGTGGGAGAGGAAGAAGCAGGCTCATAGCGGAGGAGCCTGATGTGGGGCTCGATCCCGTAACACCGGGATCACGCCCTGAGCCGAAGGCAGACGCTTAACCGCTGTGCCACCCAGGCGCCCCATGAGTGTGTTTTCTTGTGCGCTGTAGTCAGAGCAAAGGACCAGCCATTAGAGGTAACGGGAAAGCGCACCTGCTCATGTCTCACAAAGTCAGCTTAGGTGGATGTCTGCTGCAACGTAAGTAGCCCTGGCTTTAGTGAAACAATAGCATCAAGTGACAGTGGAAGGTAGTCTGTGATGAAAACATAGCCAGGGCGGGCGCCTGGGTGGCTCAGTCAGTGAAGCATCTGCCTTCGGCTCAGGTCGTGATCTCAGGGTCCTGGGATTGGTCTCCCTGCTCAGTGGGGAGCCTGCTTCTCTCTCTCCCTCTGCCCCCCCCACTTGTACTCTATCAATGGAATAAATACATTCTAAAAATCTTAAAATATATAATATATATGTTATATATATTATATATATGTATGTGTGTATATATATATATATATGGCTGGGCCCCATGTAAGATGATGACTGAAGTAAGAACGAATTCCAAAGAAACTAAAAGAACAGTAGCTGAACGTCTACACTGGAGGATGTGCAAGCAGGAGCAGGCTTGCAGAAAGTCAGATCCGCGATGAGGAGGATGAAGAGCAGATGGTTTCTCAGAATTCAGAGAAGAGGAGCAGAGTTTAAAAACAAAAATAGAGGGGAAAAAAAAGATCCAATCTAAGAATTATAGATAAAAAAAAAAAAAGCAACTAGGATGGAAACAATAATCAAAGGCACATTGAAGAAAACTTTCCTGAGCTAAAGAACAGATAGGCCTTTATATTTTTTAATTGATTTTTCTTCTACACTGACATATTTTCATATCTGTAGCAGATAAGGAATTTTTAAAAAGGAACCTATGATGCCATTACGTCACCTAATTAGATCTTCTTTCGTGTGTTCTAAGGCCCAATCCAAAACAAATAGACCTTTCTATTTTTTAAATAACCTTTTTATTTTGAATAATTTTAGCTTTCTAGAAAAGTTGCAAACACAGCATTCCTGTGTGCCCTTTACCCAGCTTCCTCTAATGTCAACACCTTCTGTAAACATGGTGCATCTGTCAAAACTAAGAAATCAGCATTGCTACAATGACTGTTAACTAAACTGCAGACTTCATGCGAATTTCAGCAGGTTTTTCACAAATGTCCTTTTACTGTTCTGGGATCCAATCCAGGACATTGCACTGAATTGGCCTTCATATTTTTATGAAAATGGAACTGCAGTGGGAGAGCATAACACTGAGCTAGCCATGTGAACTGCCCAAAGTCACTCCTTGGACCTCACCCTGTCTTATTCCCAACTTCCCTGGCCTCTCATTTTTTAATTCCTCCTGGTTTTTCTCTTTGCCCCTCAGATCTGATACACACTATGACCTTGGAACTTAGAGCAATAATGCCTTTGTTCTCCATATGCACTGCACGGCCTCCAAAGGCCTTGGGTAATGTCCCTCTCAGTTCCCCTGCTCTATTCCCAGCACCTCTCACCCCACACTGCCTCCTTGGGGCACCATCCCCCCAGCCTCCCCTGATACGTGGTCACAAACGAACCATCGTGAATTGCTCTACCGCTCTGTATTCTGGTTGAAAGACAGTGTAGGTCTAGAGAAGTCCAAGGGAGAGTGAAAAATCAAAACCATCTCTGTTTGCACACAAGTCAGTATGCCTCCCTCCTCCCTTGATAAAGGTTACAGCTTTTGAAAATATTATTTCAGTTTTGCAAAAGAAAAAACAAACTTTTCATGGCTGGGTTTGTGGGATTCCCCTGTTAGGTATTGTCCTGTGGGTTCACCACAGCCTAGGATCAGCCCCTCAAACTTGCAGAGTTAAGAGCCTATACTTATCAGCTTTCCAGAGGTGATCACACTTCAGAATGCTCACGCATGCTAACAAAATCTTTAAGAAGTGGAAATAAAATCAGAACACCAACTCATTAATTTATAATGAGCAATCCACCTGCCAAGCGAATCCATCACTGTGTGGCCTGACCAGCCTGCTCCATAGGAGCCAGATTATCAGACAGGGGCTTGGTGAGTGTAGAAGCAGAACAAGGGAGTTCTAGAATCTGAAAATTGAATGGCCTCAGGCCCTGAAAAGCCGAGACTCCCATTTCCGTAGTAAGGACAGGCCTGGCTGGTGGCTTGGCCCTTCCCTGACCTGACTGGGCATTTTCTCCCCTGGGCGTGCTTTGCACAGCACTTCTCTCTGTGCTTCTGAATCTGATCAGCCCTGTGGCTCAGGTACACGTTCAGTTCTTGTCGGGGGCTGGAGATCGTACTGGTTCTTTTTTTTTTTTTTAAGATTTTATTTATTTATTTGACAGAGAGATAGTCAGCGAGAGAGGGAACACAAGCAGGGGGAGTGGGAGAGGAAGAAGCAGGCGCATAGCAGAGGAGCCTGATGTGGGGCTCGATCCCATAATGCCGGGATCCCACCCTGAGCTGAAGGCAGACGCTTAACAACTGTGCCACCCAGGTGTCCCCGTACTGGTTCTTTTAGCTGATGATGGTTCTGATCAATTGTATGGGAATGTGTATTTTAACCCCCAAAGACTCACTTCCAAGTCCCGAGTTTTTGTGTGAGTCTGTGTGTGTCTGTCCATGTCTATATGTGTGTGTGTCTGTGTGTGTCTGTGTCCGTGTCTGTGTGTGTGTGTATGTACGTGTCTGTGTGTGTCTGTGACTGTGTGTATGTGCCTGTGTACGTGCGAGCGTGTGTGTGTGTGTGTGTGTGTTTGTGGTACTGTTACGGATGCCGTTTCTGTGTCCTGGAGTGTGGTTTTCCCTGACCCCCACAAAGTGAGGAGGTTGTCTGGGGAAGCAGGCTCTGCAATGAAGATCTGTGTGCGGGAAGGACACCGGGTGCACCCTTGGCAGTAAGACCTGTGGGGGAGGAAGGAAGCAGAGCTGGGCAGAGCCTCAAGGTGATCTGCAATGCAATCACAATGAAGAATACCAGCTGATTCTTGGAGAGCTCTGAGTCCTAGGTGGCCCTTCCAAGTCGTATTGAATTGGGGCAAAACGCTGGGCCTTTGGTCACTGGATGGGTGGTATAATTCCAGTGAGGCATGACACTCCCCTCAGCTGGGGAAAGGAGTGTTTCAGTCCTGAGCAGCACATCACAGCACCCACCACAGGGAGGAATATACCTCCCGGTAAAGCGCTTGCACCCTGGATTCAGACTCTCTTGAGTTTGGATTCTGCTCCAGCCGTCTCTTGCCTGAATGCTTTTTGTGATAGGTTCCATGATTTCCTCATCTACAAAATAGATAATATGATTTACGTTATAAAGGTTTTTTTGCAAGGATTCATTGAATAATCTGTGTCAAGTATTTAGGTTAGGAGCAGACACACAATAAACACTCAGTAAATGTTAGCTGTTAACATTATGCTGGTTCCTATATTTTTTGGCCCAAACGTTAAATTAATTACTTATATGCTTTTATTGTAAAAAATGTTCTCCATTTCTTCTAAACCTCTGAGCCCTGAAAGGGTTGATTGTAGGTCCAAGGTCTGGTCTGCAGTGAAAACAACATGGAGCTCAGTTATAACCCGACTAACTACCTCTTTTGAGCCTCATCAGATGGAGGGTTGATGATTTACTGCCTGCCTCACAACCGGGCTGTGCTGGGACCTGGGGTGGGGCAGAAACAAGGCAAGGTTGACAGGTACTATTTGACAAGTGATAGTAACACCCTTATAAACCTTGCTTCCAGAGTATGGCTTCTGAGCAAGGCCAAGGGTATGATATTATCTATCATAAGGAGATTTTCCATTTCCCGTGTAGAACCCTGCCAGGCAGTTAAATGACATAGAGAACACGCTGACAGCTTGCTGTGTTCCTGACCCCATTATGCAGCCAGTGTACCAAATATGCCTCCTCTGAAAATAAACAGTTATTCATCAAATTGTCTCTCACTAGCATGGTGTAATTATCTTCCCAAAGTTATGAATGGAATGATAGGTTCCCAACAAAAAGAGCATGATGTAAAGATGGGTTTCAGCAGCATCAGTTTGTTTCTGGGCCTTACTCTGCCTGGGCTGCTTTTGCCACTGAACACACATGTCTCGAGCTGGCCAACTTCGTGATGTGCATCAGAGAGGGAGGGGCCCTTCTTGGGGACAATCAGAGCTCTCTGGTGCCCCACAGGGTTTTGTGTCACCCGGTGGGTGGCTATGGTTTGGGAAGGAATTATGATAGACCCTGGTTTTCTGACTAAATACTAAATAATAGCACCTCAAATCCCAGTACTATTTCTTTTTTTAAAAAAAGATTTACTTATTTACTTTAGAGAGAGAGAGAGGGCAGGGGGAGGGTCAGAGGGAGAGGGAGGAGCAGACTGTCCAAGGAGCGCAGAGCCCAAGTCGGGGCTTGATCCCACAACCCTGAGATCATGACCTGAGGTAAAATCAAAAGCTAGAGGCTTAACAGACTGAGCCACCCAGGGGCCCGTCCCAGTACTATTTCTAACACATAACCATCACCATCCTTCCAGTAGCCAAGCTAGAAAATGTAAATCACCTTGGGCTGTTTTTTTATCTGTTATCACCATACCTAACCAATTTCAAGTTGCTATCCTCACTATTGCTATCTTGTGTCTTAATGTCGCCCCCTCCTATCTTCTACTCTCGATGCCTACATGTAACATACATTCAAATGGACATGGAATGATTTTTAAAATTGCAGTGGAGAAGGGAGAGGGGAATTCCATGGTGATTATGTGACACTAGATTTAACTGGAGATTTAAATATGTGTAGAGCGATGGCAAACGAAAAGTAATTATGGAGGAAAACAAAGTGGGGGCTGTGAACAGGCGCAACCTCTCTTCAGAAGGAGAGGTTGGCACCATAAAGTACCAGAGGTGCTTTATGGTTTGGAATCCTACGTGTTCTGGGGATGTATTAGAGACTGTCAATGAATTAATGATACCAGCACCTGCTAGAAATAAGTGGCAGCTCTGCGGAGAGCAATGGAGAGGCTCCCAGGATCTGAAAAGTGCTTTTCTCTTCCCTTTTCTTTGATCAAACATTGGATTTATGAATATACTCACCCCACCCTGCCGCAATTAAAGTGGAGTTGTTAGCCTTGATTAGAAGATTTAATATCTGTGATATATTTTCTGTGTTAATTAACTTCCTCTCCATGACCTTGTATTTAAAGTACTTGCAAAGAACAGGGAAGACAAAACTGTTTCATAAGACAAGTATTCCCGAATCTGTTGGTTTCAGAAGTGCCACTCCAGAGTTTTCTTTGGGGAGGTTGCCTCAAAGACTTGGGGAAGGGGGTGCTTAGCTGGTGTGCTGCCATCCTGTCTCCTGGCTGCTGTACCCATCTTCACTCTGCCCATCCAAGGATGGATTACATCCTTGGCAGAGTCATCTTTTTAAAGGATATACCTGAGCAAGCCAGTCACTGGGAGGCTTTCCACCACTGTCTACAAATCAAGCTCCTAAATAAGGTGTTTAAGTGTCTTCCTTTGAACTGGCTCCTGCAAGCTTGCCAGCCCCATCTCTGACTATGCCCTTTTGGTCTCCCTGAAGGTTCAGACAGCTCTGGAGTTCAGGCACCGAACCTCCATGATGCAGACTGTTCAAATGACTTCTCCACACCAAACACACCGTATGCTCTTTTGTATTGTGCTATTACACAGCTCCCTTTATTGGAAATGTTCTTGTCTCTAGTCTCTGCCTGTTAAAACCCTAGTTCGCTTTCAAGTTCAAATCCCATCTTCTCCATGAGAATTTCCCACATTCTTTCAGTCGGTACCCCACAGCACATTGCCACTGTCTTTGTTAGACACTGGTTCATTCCCGCATGTTATGTTAGTTTGATCATGTGTTTGTCACTCCATAAATATTTACGAATGACCTACATCTCAGGCTTTGCATCAGGCACAGGAGACAAAATGGGGAGCAAGATCGAAATTAGACACTCTTCCAACAGCATGATATGATGAGGCCCATGGCTCCTGGACCCTAATAGCAGGCATTGTGGGATGAACCGAGATGTTCCTGGGCAGTGTAACTCAGGGAAGCATAGGTAGGGGTCAGTCCGGCCACCTCGCCTTGGTTTTACTGAACGGGGTGTTGAGACTTGATGGGAAAACTGAATTGCTTGGGACAATAGAGGGAGTATTTGGTGCCTTGACAAAAAAAGAGGGCAGAAGAAAGAAAATCCTCAGAAAGTAGTTCTTTCTCTAAAGGGAAGAGGCTATACAGAAAAATTAAAATATCCAAGAGAAAGTTGGCTTAAAGTTGCTGTATGTAAGGAATGAAATTAGATCATCCACTGGAAGTATTCAGCACCGTTCCTAAAACATACTAAGAATCCATAAAATTTAGTTGTCATTGTTGTTATTATTGCTATTCTACCCCTTCCTCTAAACCTCTATGAAATCTTCATTCCCATCAAGATCATTTGTCAATCCCCTGGAGTTTTAGGGGAAGAGAGGATTTCAGGAGAATGGGGTAAACTACTAAGTCTGGCCTCAGGATGGGCTTCAGGGAAAAATCCAAGGCTGCCCAAAGAGAACCAGTCACATTTGGGGCATATGCCATTTATTGTATCCTACCTTATGCCAGGAACTGGGCCAAGAGCTTGATGTACATTATTTTACCTCATCCTCAAAACACCCTATGATGTAGGTACTATTATCATGCCCATTTTAAATTTGAGGAAACCGAGGCACCAAGAACACAAATTATTTGCTCTAAGTCATACAATTAATAATTGGTTGGAGCTGGTATCGAAATCCCAAATCTCCAAAGCTTACCCACTCTACTATTTTGCCCTATGGTCCTCCACTAACCATGAGCCTCTTGAGGGCAGGAAAAGACAGTGTCGAGAGAAGGCATGGCCTCGGACATTATCCTCATTTTATAAATACGAGAATTAAGACTCTGAAAGTCAATTAACATCTGTATGTTTTGAAATTAGTTGAGCACTACAACGTTTATCTTCTGACTCCTACGCAAGTGCTCTTTCCATTATAAGAAGCTGACTTCTCTGTGAGAACAATTCGTGTATCATGCATGATTGCTGTTTCCACTCCTGGGCTGATAGGATCACCAAGACCCAGCCAGGATTAGTCTTCTTCGATTTATGGCCTATTCTTTTCCGGTCTGGGTTATTCAAAGGTCAGTTGGACTAATGGATGAAGGCTGCTTTGCCATCTATGTTCAATTTAAAATGTGTGATGCCTGTCAGACTTATTATTTTTAAAAGAGAGCTCTCATTGGAGCAGAGATGCTATTTTAGAGATGATTCTGTGATTGGTTTTAGAGAGCAGATCAGATATGATTCAGAAAGATAGTGTTGAAATTCATGACATGTGAAAAAAATGGGACCTAAATTCTCAAATGAACTCCTGATAAGAACAAAAGGATTCTCTGAAATATTTCACAGTCTTTGAGGCTATTAAGAAAGTGCCCAGCCAGGACTGAAAAGTGCATTAATGGTTATTTCTTTATGGCAATTGAATTATAGCATCAATCTCCACCTAGCTTGAATCACACCGAAGGAGGTTATTTTAAAAATTAGATACAAGTGTTCTGGTTTAAAAGGTGGCTGGCTAGTAACCCTTGACCCAACCTCTTCCAACCTCCCAATAAAAGTCTATGAAGAAAGAGAAAATGTCAAAAATGCATTTAAAAACCTGCGGACTGGTGCTGACAGACTGCTAGGATCTGGTACTAATTAACACCAACTTGAACACCAATGGGATCAGCTTGGGAATGCAGCTTCTGTCCTACCCTTGCTCTGATATTAAAAACAAAGTGTGCCGGCTGGACTGAGAACAGTAATAGTAATAATAGTGTTTATACTGTTAAAAGGTGAGCAGGCATGTTAAAGCTTTTAAAAGTTTATTTTAGCTAAAGTCAGTTTGAATGAGGAAGTGCCAAACTGGAACTGCTTCAGAACACTCCATGGTCAGGAGCTCTGGGCAGGACTTCTTGGACAAGATGCAGAAGCCAAACAAGGAAATTATCTGATTAGCTGTAGCATAAGCAGTTGCATTATTTGGGAAAGCCTAGTTGGCTGTTTGTGATTGGTTGTTCCTCTTACCCATGAGGCATTTACGGGAGTTGGCTCTGGCTTGGGTTTTGGATTGCTTACTAGGCTACCCATGGCCTTAGAGCCACCTCAGTCCAATGGCCTCCTTGTTTGATTCCTTCAACAACACTTACTGAGTGCTGACTATGTGTGAAGTACTGCTCTAAGCATTTTGCATGAATTACATCATCCAACCCTCTTGACAACCCTATCATGTAAGGACTATTATTTTTCCCATTTTACAGGTGAGGAAACTAAGGCACAGCGAGGCTAAGTGTCTTGTTCAGGGCCACAAAGCTAGGAAGTAATTGAGCCAATCTTAAAATCCACACGCTTTTTCTAGTCTCCTCTTTCATTGTATATGCAGTTCAGAAAGACAAGGTCTTTCTATCAAGTCCAGGCAGCCATAACTCCACAATGTCCAGTGATAACAAAGTGTATTGTCGTGAAATGTAAGTGCCAAATTGCAAAGCATCAAAGCAGATAAAGAAAAAAAAATGATTACAAACATAAGAAGAAGCTGATAATTTTACAATTATCTGGGTGATTTCTGTAATTAAGAGTAAAAAATAAAACCCCACAAAACGGGTTTATAGAGAATTTGAACAATACATACATATTATATAATATTATAAGCCAAATTATCCCTTTTATTAAAATGCTTGAGAAATATTAACAAAAACAGACCTACAATCAGAGAAAGACAATTATCATATGATCTCACTGATATGTGGAATTTAAGAAACAAGGCAGAGGATCATAGGGGAAGAGAGGAAAAAACGAAACAGACAAAATCAGAGAGAGAGACAAACCATAAGAGACTCTTATTCGTAGGAAACAAACTGAGGGTTGCTAGAAGGGAGGGAAGTGGGGGGATGGGGCACCTGGGTGATGGACATTGGGGAGGGCGTGTGTTGTAATAAGCACTGGTATTATACTGATATAGACCTGTACCCCTGAAACAAATAATATATGTTAATTGAATTTAAATAGAAATGGGGTGGGGGGGAAACAGACCTTATACTAGACCACAAAGGAAAGTTCAATAAATCTCAAAAAGTGGAGTATGTTCTCTGCCTAAAATAAAGTAAATCTAGAAATCATGAAAGTTCAAGGGTAAGGCACTCAATCTCATGGAAATGAAAAATGCTCTCCTAAAAAACTATCAAGAGAGGAAATCAGTGACACAATTGAAGATTATTTAGAAAATTGCAGTGAGAATACAGTACATCAAAACTCATGGAATGTTGTCAAAGCTATCCTCATAGGAAAATTCATAGCATAAAGTGATCTCATTATTTAACAAGAAAATAAAGCAAATAAACTTTTTGCTTGAACTCACTAACTTAGAAAATAAACAGCAAGGTAAATAAACATGAGGCAAAACAAACACTGTGCAATTGACAGATGCAGAGAATGTAGGATGGTTTTCTTTGTGTTCCAGTCCTAGCCTCATTTTCTGTCATCTTCTTTCACAGAAGCCAGAAAATAAAATAACTAACTTCCTGGGGTCCCTTGTAGTTAGAAGTGGCCATGTGAAAAAAGTCTTATCCCTGAGATATCAGTGGAGGATGATTGATGGGGCTTCTGGGACCCACTCTTGCCTTAATGATCAAAAGGGGTACAACAGAGATGATTTAGTGCTTTCCCCCTTCCCCAACCACATTTTCTATCTTGACAGTATTTCTGATATCTGAGGTCATAATAACCATCTTGTGACCAGGAAGCCACCAACATGAGGAGAAAAGCCAAAGGGTTGGGGATAGTAAATCTGAAGACCAGAATAAGACTAGATCCTAGATGACACTGGGGAGTAGCTGAACAATGCCAACACCCACCCACCTCTGAACTCATGATTATGTTAGAAAAATACATGCTAATTTGAAGCCACTATTAATTTCGCTTTGTGATGCAAGCATCCAAATACAATTCTAATTTATATGGTGTACAAATCAAAGCTGATTCTGAAAATAAAAATAAAACTTCTGGCAAATTAAGTTTTAAAAAGAATGACAAGAAAATAAATTAAGATTTATACCAGTGTATCATGAGAGGAAGAATTTTACAATTTTAGGAGAAAATCAGGCTAATGAAATCAGGAATCTCATAAATGGATCTTTTGCTATAGAAAAGAGAAATGAAAAATAATCATTGTATATTCCGGTTTTTTATTGCCTTCTGATTATTGTACTAGTCAGGATTTGGTTAGGAGAATGAAGCACTCTGGGTATTTTGAGGAGAATGTGATTTAGGACAGGAAACCATATGCTTAAAAAACTATTGGAAAAACAAAAACACACAAAACCTCTGGAAGAGGCAGAGAAACAAAGGCTGAGATAGATGGCTGATAGCACTCAGGTTCTTGCTGGCTTTCAGAGAATCAGGAAGTTGCTACTGTGTCCCCATTCTGCAAGTGCAGGAAACCAACCCCTGCCAGTGGTCACAGTTGCCTTCCCCACCAAGTGGATATCTCTGGCGGGAAAGGCCCTGAGGCCAATACACTGCAGGAGGAGAAATAACAGCATATGTTGTCTTCTGCCTTTTATTTTTGATGTTTTTTTTTTATAATATTATGTTAGTCACCATACAGTACATCCCTGGTTTTTGATGTAAAGTTCGATGATTCATTAGTTGAATATAACACCCAGTGCACCATGCAATACGTGCCCTCCTTACTACCCATCACCAGCCTATCCCATTCCCCCACCCCCCTCCCCTCTGAAGCCCTCAGTTTGTTTCTCATGCTTCTGCCTTTTAAATCTCATAGTGAGTGCCTCTCATTGATAGACTGTGAGTCAGAACCCTGCCAGCAAAGGATCTGGGGAAATGTAGTTCTCAGGTTTCTACCCCCTATAATGCAGAGAGCATAGAAAGGGGAGGAGGAGAATGGTACTGAGTACCAGCAGCCATCCTGGCACATCTATTTATTTTATTATTAAATATCTTATTTAGGAAAACATGAAAAGCTCATATTCATTATCTGCATGTATGTGTATAGTAATTATATATTTTAAACACTTTTATATGTATATGTACAGTGATTATATATTTTATATACTTATAGAATAATTATATAATATATAGAATAATTATATATAATATATAAGTGAATGCATACATGTATATGCCCATGAAATTTCCATGCCATGTAACTGTGCACCCTTCCTCCCAATATATTGTATTACAATTCTAGAAGCAGAATTACATTCAAACAGGTTTATCTACAGATAATTTAATGAAGAGATTGTTTATGGAAGTGTGATCAAGCATTTAGGAAGTTCACATATATAGAGGTATTCCAGACTAGCAATGATGGGAAACCATTACTATCCCAGTCCTGAAAGGGATGAAGGGAGTGTGGAGGTTTTTAAGTACATCCACAAATTTTTTGCTACTTCTCCCTTGAAGAAATAGCACTTAATTCCCCTCCACTTGAGTGTGGGCTGGACTTAGTGACCCTCTTCAAATGAACAGAATGTGGCAGAAGTGAGGGTGTATGACTTCCAAGACTAAAAGCCATGTGGCTTCCTCCTTGTTCTCTTTCTGGATCGCTTGTTCTGGGGGACGCCAGTTGCCATTTTGTAAGACATTCAAGCAACCCTTTGGAGAGATTCACAGGATAAGGACCCAAGGCCTCCTGCCAACAACCACCTGTGAGAGCTTGGAATCAGATCCTCCAGACCCAGTTAAGCCTTCAGATGAGTGCAGCTCAGCCAGCATCTTGGCTGCAACCTTAGGTGAGACTGAGCCAGAACCACCCAGCTGAGCTACTCCTAGACTCCTGACAATCACACGCTCAGTGACATAATAGTGTTTGTTGTGAAATTTGGAGGCAATTTGTTATACTGCAATAGAGAACTAGGCATGGAGAAAAATGTCCCTAGAGAAGATTTGAATTGTGGCAGAGGGACTCCTGAGCAGTACCTGAAGCCATGGAGGATATGGCCATTGTTACAGCTGCTGGGCCCAGGGGAGAGGGGAGGGGAGAGGCAGAAGAAAGCCCTCTGTCCTCTCTCCTCCTGCCCTTCAAACTTCTGCCAGTGCAGACACTGACCAAGCCCAACAGAAGCCAGAGGGCAAGTGAGCCCCAGCCTGTAAACATTAGCTACAGGGTACAGAGCAGGGCTGAGCTGGTCAGAGGATGAATCTTACGGTGTCAACGAAGAATGATCAGAACCTGTTCAGACCAAGCTTATTCATGAACAATATTTCGATCAGGTCAGAGAAGGACAACCACTAGGAAATACAGGACGTAAGGGATATATCCTATGGATTGAACCTTATGCAATCATGGGAGCTGGTTAAACAATTTCTCTATGACTCTTGCATTTGTATTTCAGGCTGGAGCCTGAAGTCAGCAAAGCAGGCAGTGAGGAAAGAAAGATGGATGTTAAGTGGGGGCAGCAAGAACTGAAGCCTGCAAAGATGGACTGGAATCTACATCAGTCTCTCACTGCTGCCAAGTCTCCAATTTTAGTGATTGGGAGATCTGTGGGAGAAATTGGTCCCCTTCCAGTAGAGCCAAAATGTATCTGGGGCCAGGGGTCAGTGAAACTGAAGGTGCTGGCCCACCAGGAGCTGGGGTTGCTGCGCACCAGGCTGCTGACCCATCCCAGTCCGGTGAGCCAGCAGGGCAGTGACAAACTCTGAGGGGCCTCGATGCCCCATGCCCTGCACTGACCTGGGAGCAAATGAGAATATGGCTCCGGCTTCACTTCAGCCTTCCCAGTCTTACACCATTGTCTCTTTTGGCCCAGCTAACCCAGAACTATGCAGGGAAGGGAATTCTGGAAACAGCACCAGCTACACTAAGTTGATACAATACAAATCCACCACAAAGTTGCAAAGGGCAAAAATATTATAACAGCAAAATGAAGTACTAAGAAAACTATTTACCCCAGCTAAATCAGGTATGCTCCAGGGAAGCAAGGATAGTTTCATGTTAGAAAAATCTATTAATATATTAACAGCAGTTCAACAATCTCAGTGAGAAAAACCATATAATAATCTCAATAGGTGACAAAATGATGCTCAGATAAAATTCAGCATCCATGCCCGATTTTTAAAAATGCCCGTAGCAATCTAGGAAAGAGAAGAAACTCCCTGGGTGCCTGGGTGGCTCATTTGGCTAAGCAACTGCCTTCTGCTCAGATCATGATCCTGGAGTCTCAGGATTGAGTCCCGCAGGGAGCTCAGCAGGGAGTTTGCTTCTCCCTCTGACCCTCCCCCTTCTTGTGTTCTTTCTCTCATTTTCTCTCTCTCAAATAAATAAATAAATAACTTAAAAAAACAAAAACCTCCCTTTAACATACAACAACAGATATTGAGAGCCTGTCTCATTCCTAATGTTGACCAGAAACATTTCCATTAAAACCAGGGAGAGGCAGAGATGCTGCATGTCTGTATTGTTACAAAGCAGTGTTCTAGAAATTCTATCTGTTGCAATGAGACATCAGGCAGAAATAAAGGGTAAAATTATTGGAAAGGAAGAGTCAAAATTACTGTTATTTTCAGACAATATGGTGATGTATCTTTAAAAAAAATTGCAAGAGAATCAGCGGGAAGCTCTTAACATTAATTCAGAATAAGTCAAATGGTGGCATACAAGAAAGATGTACAAAATCCAGTAGCTTTCTTCCGTGCCAGCAATACCACTCAGATAATATAACGGGGAACAGAATTCAATCATAATAGAAACTAGAAAACATTAAATGCCCCATGACATTGGCATTTTTGAAAAATAGAGATCGTTGATTTTGTTGAATGTCTCTTAATTTGGGCTTGTTTGATGTTTCCCCATAATCATATTCAGGTTATGCATTTTTGGCAAGAAGATCTCAGAAGTGATGTTGCGCCCTTCTCTGTGCATCCTGTTATGAAGAACATGATGTCAGCTTGTCCCATTATTAATGATACTAACTTTGATCTCTGTTAACGTGGTGTCTGCAAGGTTTCTCTTCTGTGAAGTTATTATTTTTCCCTTTGTAGTTATTAGGCACCTTGTGGGAATTGATTTTGAGACCACATATATATCCTCTTTCTCATTAAACTTTCACTCATTGTCAACTATTTCTGTGACAATGCTGACAAGGATGTGGTGAGACGTGTATGTATACACAGTGCTGGTGTGAGGATAAATAGGTCACATCCTCGGAAGAGCACTTGAGTATCCTTAGGAGGAGCATTAAAAAATGTCACAGTCTTTGGAATGCCTGGGTGGCTCAGGCGGTTAAGCAGCTGCCTTCGGCTCAGGTCATAATCCCAGAGTCCTGGGATCGAGTCCCACAGAGGGCTCCTTGCTCAGCAGGGAACCTGCTTCTCCCTCTGCCTGCCACTCTCTCTGCTTGTGCTCACTCTCTCTCTCTCTGATTAAAAAAAAAAAGTGTCAGAGTTTTTGAGCTCATAATCCAACTTCTCGGAATCTATTCTGGGAAGGATAAATACCTGAAATGTGGCCCAAGAAGGATTGTTTTCATTTCAGAAATATTTATAATATGGAAAATTTGGTAACATGATAAATGGTCAACAATAGGCGAGTAGATAAAGAAGTTATGATGGTTCTATATAAAGAAATAATGCACAATCAATTGCAGTATTCTTAAAGATAAATGGAAAAAAACAGTCACTGAACACCGTTGTTTGGAGATAGGGGTTTTGATCTGCACACACACGATGTGCTTATAGGGTAGTAGTCATTTGTAAATATCTTTTAAAAATTTTAGTAGTATCTGTTTCCAAATGCAGGTAATTTTCAGTTTCTTTTCTATTTTGCTGTATTTCCCCAGTGTCCTAAGTACAACATTTATGCATTCTTTTTATAATTGAAAAAAATCGTAATACAAAGCACCAGCTACAAATTAACTTTCCTGCACATTTTCCTTGTACACATTTGCGATCAGTATGTTACCTCCCCTGGAGTCAGCAGCAAAGACTCATTGGAACAGCTGACAAAGCAGGTAAAATCACTTTGCTGTGTTTGGTTGCCATTAAAGTATGACGTGTAATCCTGTATGAATCTATCCATCTGGTCAGACCATTTTCTTTATTAATCCCACACATTTAATCAGCAATTCACCCAATAGTTAGGCAATATTTTATATGGACAATGCACTTTTATAGGCATTATCTCATTTATTGGATGCTGAGCTTATTTAGGTCATTTTAATCCAACTGTGAAGAAAACCTTAAAAATTTCATTGAAAAGTCACTTTGCCTCTTTGGACCTCTCTTCTCTTGCTCTGAGCACCGTGTGGTAGGAATGGCATGGGCCTGAGACTGCACAGACCAGGGTTGGAGCTGTCTTTCTGCTCCTTATCAGCAGTGTGACCCTCATCTAGCCACTTCCTCTCTCTCTGCTTCATTTATCTGGTCTTGGAAACAAAGGGTTCCTAAGGTTTCATTTTAGGTGTGTTAGTCTGTGATTCTTATAGGATGTGTCAGTTCCCTCCATGTCCAATTTGCTTGGTTCCTGTGGGTCACTGCAATGTCAACAAACATCAGTGTGTCTGCAAACATCATCCCACAAATGCATCTTAACGAGTTCACCCTGGAAGGGGACTGTGTTTTATTCTGCCCTGAGGATCGTAAGCACAGGCAAAACTGCATTTTCACTTCATTTCTCCAGAAACTTGGGACCTTTTCCTAGCACGGCCTGGTTTTTCAGTGCCAACTCCCTTCCCATCTCAGCCCCTTGGAAGACTGGTGGCCACACTGCAGCAAACGGAACTTTATAAATAATTGTGCAGCTATTAGGCATTAAGCAGGAGGGCAAAACACAGTCCTCCAAGCTCAATAAACAATGTCTCAGATAAACACTTCCTAGTGAGTTGGGAGAAATAGTTGGCAAGGGGAGTTCATGCCCCCAATTCCTCTCAAGGAGACCGTGCCTTGAGCAACTGTTTACAAGAGTATGCTTTTAATTGACCCTCACACTAAACCCCATTCCACCCAAGGAGACCTATCACACTTTTAATAAAATGAGCTCCTTATAGAACACAGTTTGATTAATTCCCGAGTTGCCTCATCTGAGGTCTGCCTTGGAAGGGGCTTGCTAACCTTGCCAAGATTTTTGGGCTTCCAGTAGTCTTTGTCAGACCAGGATTTGGGAATAGAATGTATTTATTTAGGACCCAGCACAGTACAGTTAAAGCCAATTATATCAATTAGCCTACAACCGTCTTTTGAGCTATCTTACCTTCATTTCAAAAAAATGTCTCAGATTAAATGAGTTCCTCTAGGTCACACAGCCAGACAGATCTGCCCGTCAGAATGTACGATCTTTCTGCTACACCGTGGCTATCCAGATCTGAGGAATTCTGGGTAAGTTTCAATCTGCCTTCACTCTGTTGCTATAGGGCCATTTATTCATTCAAGAAACATTTATCAAGTGTCTCCTTTATGTCAATGTCTTCGTCTGTTCTGGCTGCTGTAAGAAAATACCACACACTTAATGGCTTATACGCAACAGGAATTTATTTCTCACAGTTCTGGAAGCTAGAAGTTCGAGATCAGGGTGTGGGCATAGGTTCTGGCGAGGTCATTCTTCCGGGTTGCAGACTGCCAAGTTCTTAAGGTATCCTCACAAGGCAAAGAACCAAGCAGAGGAAGCCAGGTCCCTTGTGACTCTTACAAGGGCACTGATCCCATCATGGGGGCTCTACCCTCATGACCTCATCTAATGCTCCCAAAGGCTTCACCTCCGAATAACATCACAGAGGTGGGGGGGGGAGGTAGAGTTTCAACATACAAATTTGAGGGGGACACAGACCTTCAGTCCACAATAGTCTAGAACTATATTAGGACCTGGGAATTCATTATTTAACAAAAGAGAAAAAGTTGCTCCCTCCGTTGGAGTTTACCTTTCCTGAGGAAGACACATGGTGAACAGAATGAACAAGTAAAAAGCCCAGCGTGTGAGGGGTGATGTGTGTTACAGAGAGCAGTGGCATCAGCGGACAGAGAAGATGGGTTGGGACATGGTTGATTCTGAAATGTCTGTTAAATATCCAAGGGAAAGGTGAACTGGAGAACACTTGGAAATATGGTCTGGAGTTCAAGGGAGAGGTGAATGAAAACACTTCCCTATGAAAAAGAGAGTAGAAATCCTAGGATTTTTTTCTATTCATAGCTTAATAACTCCCAGTCAGCCAAGTCTGAGCGAGTGCAAAGGCCTGGAGGTAAGAGAAACACTGGGCGTTGGAAGAAATAAAAGCACTTGGTACTTCTGGAGAGTGGGACGTTAGGAAAATGGGAAAGCAAGAGGTGGAGATGTGACCAGAGAAAGGATTCAGAGGATCACAAAGAGCTTGGTTTTGCTTTTAGGGGAAGAGGACTGTGAAAGGGAGAAAGGAGGGAAGGTGAGGACTCTGGCTGCAGTGAAGACAGAGTGAGGGTGAGACTGGAGGCGGGGGCCCCCCCCGAACCTCCTGCAGAGAGAGATCAGCAGCCTTAGGCAAAGTGGAGGCACAGGATGGAGACAAGTGAGGGGTCCACTCAGGCTTGGCAATGGAATGACAGGGCTTGGTGATGGATCAGAAATGAAGGCTGTGCAGGAGCGAGATGGGTGTGGGTGATAGTGCACTCACCAACATGGAGATTCAGGAAGGGAATCCAATTTGGAAAGACCAACGGTAAGTTTGGTGTTACATATATATCATGTTAGAGGTGACTGGAAAATCCAGGTGAACAGTTGAGTGTATAGATTGGGAACTCATGGCAAAATCTGAAGTACGCATGTTTGGGGGACACCGCCCCCAGAATGGATGGGGGTCACCCAGGGCTAGTACAGAGCATGCGGAGGGAAGAGGACAGAACCCCATCAAACCCTGCATTATCCATAGGCACTCTCTTAATGCATCCTCTTAACAACCCGGTGAGTTCAGTTTTATCTTTTCTTTGTCAAATCCACTTACATGTGAATTACACATCTATTACATGAGGGGCACCTACCTATGCATGAAAGCATGTAGAGAAAGTTTGAGTATTGTCTCATAGTCTTTCTTTAATGTTAGAATTATGTAATATCCTATAAGGTGAAAATGAGAAACTCCGCCCCCCCCCCTTTTTTTTTCTTTTTACAATTTTTGAGGCAGGGATATTGGGGCTGATACTACAGTTTAGATTGAGAGCCAGGAAATTTATCGATATGGTAAAAGTCAAGTTAGAGAGCCCCAGAGATCAGATAGGACATGGAGATTTTGATACATGAAAATGGTCTTTTGGTCAATTAAGGTGAAAAGAGTAAGAAAATTTCCTCATGTTCCTGTTCCAGGAACAGTAATCAGTCAGGAGACATGGTGGTTAGACAAAGATTCATCCCACAAGGGGAGATACCACAAGATGCAAAGTATTTTGTTATTATTTTTAAGTTCCTTTTTTGTAGGAGTTCATGGTGGGAAGGGGAAAATATTTCTATAGAATCTCAAGAAAGGCTTTCCATGTGGGCTGATCCCAAATACATAAAACAGAATAGAAGCTTTTGAAAGGAACCTTTAAAAATAATGGGTGTGGGGTTTTTTTTTTTCCTCTATCTCAAAGAATTGTTACACGGTGTGATTTTAAAACATCTTAAATCCCCAAACAGAAATCCACTAAAATGCAATACTTTCGTTGTAGGATACCCTGAAAATAATATTTAACCCAGTAACTGCTCATCAAAGTGAGAACGATTATATGCTGGAGTGGTACCTGGAGCGCGTTCCATGGTCCGCACAGCTGGCCGCCTCAGAGCGCCTCGGGAGCAAGCTCCGTGCTTTCAGTGCCATTGTGTAAGGATTCACGTTCAGCTTAGCCCTGAGATACAGCGTCTACATTTATACACAGTAGAAAAGAAAGCCATTTTCCAAGTTTGTTTCCACAGCAACAATATTCCATATTGTTTTCTTCTGTATCGAAACACGATTAAGCTTCAACCACAGGGAGTGGAATAAAATCCTTGCAAAATAACCAGTTGAGACCGACTGTGAGTGTGAAATCTCCAGTGGTCATATTCATTCAACAAGCAGTGATTACCAGCCTACCCTAGGAACTGTGCCAGGCCCTGGAGGTGTAGGGTCGGAGAAGACCCAAGGCCTGCCCTCTGGATTGTCAGAGACGGGTGAGCTAGATGGCCAGGCAAAAGGGTGGATAGAATGCACACATGTCACATAAATATCATCCATAGAATGCCCCTACTGTAACAGGCACAGTTGGAGTGTTAGGAGGGAACCACTAACAGCCCAAGGAATTCATGGATATTTTACCTAGACCTTGAATAACTGATGAACTGTCACCGAAAGAGTGAGTGAGAGAGTACAGTTAAGGCAAAGGGAAATGTATGTGAAACGACATCAGGTCACTATTGCTAAGAGTCCAGTCTATCTAAAACTACCCCGAGTTCTGAGCCACTTGGCCCAGGAGGGTCCAGTCCAGTGGCTGGCCAGTGACCAACTCAATTCTCTTTCTCTTGCTTGAACTGAAACAAGCTGGACCACGCAGGGAACAGCTCAGGGACTATGCAGTCCTTACTCTTAGATCCTGCCTTTCATTTATATTGGCCCTCTGGCTACACTTTCTGCTCTTGGGACCCAAGAGATATCCCCTGTCTGCTTCCAATATGCTCTCTTCTGGGGTTTGTATCATTTTGAATGAGTTTTTATTTCTCACCATCCAATGTTCCCTGACTCTGCTGTACAATCATGGACAGTGTTCTCGGGTATGAACTTTATATGTGCTCACTTGTGAACCCCATCAGAGCCAGATTTTTAAAAAATGTTAGGGGGAGTGATCCATTCCATACTGAGACTCAGCCCTGAAAGTTTGTTCATAGCTCGTAATGATGTAAAACAGGCTGTTTCCGTTGCCTCCTGTTTTTTTTTGTTTTTGTTTTTGTTTTAAAACTCCAGATAGTTCATAACAAAGATCTCTACAGAACCTTCCTCCATATCTAGTAGTCTTAAAATATTTGACCAGCCTCAGTGTAACCATATTGCTACGTATGAGAACTCATTGTAATGGCTAATTTTATAAGTGCTAAGAAGAATGGTACTGGAGAACATACACGTGGAGTAGGGGCCACCAATAAATTTTAGAATTCAGATACCGCATCTGTTTATCATTGTCAAAGGCTGCATGTGCATATGCATTCCCCCCCCCCATGCACACACACGTGCATAGCAGGATTTTACAGCACAAAAAGCAGTACCTGACTTTTGAAAATATGTCCTTTTTGATTTTGACAGTGAGCTATGCCAGGTGGTCAATTTGAATGACCATTAATCAGTGCGATGGGGTGTCAAAGGAGTCAGGAATCATTAGGAAAGTATTGTCTCTGAAAGGTTTTGCAATTTTCTGAATTTATTTTTATCTAAAGAGACTCTTGAGGCTTCACAGTGGCATATGTGTCCTATTTACTCCATCAGAACCAGGGTGGTCTAACACAGACACACCAAGGAGGGATGAGCTAAATTGGGCTGCAGGCAGCTGCATTCTCAGGGGTCAGGGCAGACCGCAGCAACGGGTTGGCACAAAGACATCATCTCATCCAAGGGGGCGGGGTGTGAGGTAGGGGTACCCGAGCAAGGCAGAGGCCCTGAAAATTGCCAGGTCTCTGTTGATTGGCACCACTGGGGCGGGGGGTGATTCTGTCTGGGGCAGGCTGTCCCTGTGCTGAAAATGTGCAGGGCTTGGCAGTGACATGGGTCTGTATCCTCAACAAGGGACAGCTTTCTATAAAAAGAAAAATACCCGGTTTTAAAGGGACATAGCTTAGCCAGTCACCCTTGGATATGTGAACATTGCTGTTAAAGTGTAAAACTGTCATAAAAAGAAGCATGAAGATTAATAGATAATATTCTTTAGCACTTTAATTTTGTAGAATTCAAAATATAAGAAAATGAATTTCCTGGCCTCTTGCCAAAGCAGATATAAATAAGTAGCTATCGAGGTTCTAATTTCCTGAGAATTTTAATAAAGAGAAATATTTATGGTTTGAAATTACCTCCAAAATTATACAGCAAAGAATAGATAGTTTATGACTTCGGAGAACAAAAAGAAACTTGCAAATACTTGATGTTGGCAGATCAATTAAGTGGTAATACATGCTACATTATAATTTTAATCACCATGAAATTAAAATATGGTAATGAGTGTTAACATGACTTTATCTTTTCAAACTATGATTTAATTTATGGAACTTTTCTTGACTACTTCCTTATTTCCATGGTTATTTTTCTTATTCTGCGTGCTACTTTAGATTACACACTTTCCAATGCATATTATTCAGGACAGCCACCAATTAAATGAGTTCTTCATCCCTTATCAATTAAGGATCTTGTAGGCTATTCTTGCTCATTTTAATCTAGTTCTTTCCGCCTCCCTGCATAAAATACATGGAAAATGAAAGTAACTCTTTTTTTTTTTTTTTAGGTCTCTTTCTGGTTTTCAAATTGTTTCTTTTTTCCAGTGATACAAAGACAACCCGAGTGTCAGCTTGTCCTCTTCAAGGGCAGACTTCCTTTAACAGATTTGGGGCAAAGGGAAGAGTTTGTTCTTGGCATCCACATGGCAGCTATGGGGGCCCAGGGCACACCTCTTGCCTCTCCCGTCTCTGTTGGAGCTCTGGGTGCCCTCCCTCTCTCTTGGGGTGCCGCCAGCCCACACTGGCCTCAGTAAATGGATCACATTGCAAAGACCGTATTTCCCTTTACTGCTCAAATCTCTAGCTCCCAACACCTCGCTTTCAAAGTTCCCTGCTGGGATGTCCAAAAGTTATCTCAATAAAGGAGAAGAAAATGTTGAATAGTACACCGAAAGTAATCATATGGTCTATGGGAAAAGAACAACTAAAAATGGTAAACCCTTCTCAGAGGATCCCACTGTGTCTCCCAAAGGTACCAGTTTACACCTTTTGTCTTGAGGTCAGCACTCCTCTCTGTCCCTCCATCTGGACCCCTCTTCTTCAGCTCCCTCCATGTAAAAGCACACCCCTCCCCTACGTGGTGGGGAACCTCCCCCTCCACCCATAGCTGTTGGTCTAACTCTAGAATCTATGTGTTCCTCCCAGTCAGGCAATCCCAGGGTCGCTATAATCCCATTTCCCAAACGCTTTCTTTTTTTTTTAAATATGGTTTGTTCACCCAAAACATCATGCAGGGATGGGGTTGGCTTGGGGGTGGGGTGCTGAAGCAAAGCAGTCTTAGGTAAGGTGCTTGTGCTAAAACCAACACACTTTCCTGTCACTCATTAAACCCCTCTGGGACCGGTTACACTCTCCTCTGGTGCCTGTGATAAGCCATGCTCAGATCAAGCAAAGCATTAACTCAGTGCTCACTCAGAGGAAACACCAACTCTTGCAAGGTGAGGCTGTGAATCAGCTAAATAGTTATCCAAACTAAGGCCGTGTTCATCAAAACTCACTTCAAAGTCCTAACCTCGCTCTACTCACAGTCTAAAGCTATCATGCCATAAACTCTACCCAATCCTACCTCCTTCCTTGTCTCGCAAGATTTACTTTAAATCCCTGTCCAGGCCCTGGTTCTGGGCTTGGATGGCTCCCCGTCAGCATCCCGGTTTACCTATCCAGCCTCTCCAGCCTCATCTCTCTCACTCCCAACACTGCCCTTTGTTCCAGAACCCTGAAGAAGTTGTCGCCACCCCCAATGCACACACACAGACCAAGATGTTTCACCTCTCCATGCCTTCTGTCACTGTCCTCACCACTTTAAGTCTTCTCCTCCTCTTCCCCTGTCGCCTTGGATAAATTCTCCTCAGCTTTGATGGGTCTGAGGCCTCTTTGGGGGAACCCTTCCCTGAACCTCGTGCCACATGAGGTGCCCATCATTCCCTTTTGTCAGAGCCTCTTGTGCCCTTCCAGCATCGCCGTGGATTGGTCTGTCTCTATATCCTGCACTCTCAGTAGAACCCTGTGCAAACAGAAACCGTCTTACTGAGCTCGGGGTGCCCCAGGTCCCCCAGTTCTAGTTCCTCGGGAATGCACAGCTGGGGGGTGTTGAACTAAACTGGACTGCACTGGATTTTGCCATCATGGGCGTGGGGAATATCTTTCTTGGTGTATTGTTTGTCTTTCATTTAGGTAGTGTGAGTTTTTGACATAGAGCAGTTTTTAATTTTTATGGAGTTAAATCTATTGATCTCTGTGTGATTTCTTCTATTGATTTTGAGCTTAAAAAGTGACGAACTGATTTTTAAGAGACTCTTCCTGACTTGGCTGAGAAATTCTGCAACCTCATCCTCCTCACGGGGATTAGGAAAAACGAATGAGGCAGAGGAGAAAAGGAGACGTCTTCCCCACCTGTTCTCAGAAATTCGGGGCTCTTTTCTGTTTCTTCTCAGTGAGGGACGGTGCATGGGTTAAAGGCATGAGTTATATTTTGTATCTTTCTGTAATTTTCATCAGTACACGAAGATAGCTGTTTTCAGGCTAAGCAAATCCATTTGTCTTTAGGCCCCAAAAGGCAGCCTATTCCTAAATGCTTTCAAGTGACAGAAAAACAACATTCACTGTTTTACTCTTTTCTCACCTTATTTTCTAAATAAGTATGAATACACCACAGCAGTTTACTCAGCGGGCTGTGCTCGCCTAGCTCCGTGCTTGGCTCTTGGATGTTCTCCATCTGGAATGTTGGCTCATCGTCCCAGGACTAGCTCAAATGGTATCGGTTTGATAAGCCCCTTCTCTGAGGAGCTCCTCCTAAACTCATTTCCCCCTTGCAGATACGTGCCCATATATAACACGACTGAAATGTAAGCAACCCAAGGGCACAACTGATGTCTCATGCATTCCTTTATGCGTTTCCTGTTTATACATCAGCAAAACATAGCAGGTTCTCTGCAAAGCACAGGAGACAGTAGTGAACAAGATAGGCCCTGGCTCTGTCCTCATGGAGCTTGTGTTCTAGAAGGGGAGACCGCCAGCCATTTAACAACTAGTTCCACATTTGATTACAAGCTTAGAAAATACTACAAAGGCAAAGTGTAGGAGGGTAGGTGAAGAGAGGAGTGAGCGAAGGGGAGGTCAAGGAAAGCTTGTTTGGAACGTTATATATAGAGTTAGTTAGTTATAGTTAGTTTCAGGAGTAGAATTTACTGGTTCAACCCTTACATATAACACCCAGTGCTCATTGCAAATGCCTCCTTAATCCCCATCACCTATTTAACCCATCCCCCACCCACCTCCCCTCCAACAACCCACAGTTTGTTCTCTATAGTGAGGAGTCTCTCTTCTGGTTTACCCCCCCCCCTCCTTTTCCCCCCATCCTCATCTGTTTTGTTTCTTAAATTCCACATATGAGTGAAATCATATGTCATTTGTCTTTCTCTGACTTATTTTGCTTAGCATAATATACTTTAGCTCCATCCACATAGTTGCAAATGCAATATTTCATTATTTTTTATGGCTGACTAATATTCCATTGTGTGTGTGTGTGTGTGTGTGTGTATACACACACACACACACCACATCTTCTTTATCCATTCATCTGTCAGTGGACATCTGGGCTCTTTCCATTGTTTGGCTACTGTTGATAATGCTGCTATAAACTCTGGAAAACAGTACTGAGTTTCCTCAAAAAGTTAAAAATAGAACTACCCTATAACCCAGCAATTATAGTACTGGGTATTTGCCCAAAGGCTACAACAATACTGGTTCGGTGGGAAGTGATATTTTAAGTTGACATCTGAAGATTGATAGATGTTAGCTAGGTAATGCAGAAGGAGAGCAGAGCATGCCAGGGAAGGGAATAGCATATGCAAAGTTTCATAAGCACATACTACCACATGGTGGGCTAAGGTCACCACTTGCATGCAGATAGTACTCAACACACATGTATCATGTAAAGAAAATGGCAACATATAGTAAGTGAAACAACGTGATTGTGTACAGTAATTCTTTCCACTGTTCTAACATGTTCAACTCTTCAAAGTGGAATCATCAAGAGTAAAATTAAGAGACTCCAGGTGGCTCAGTTGGTTAAGTGTCTGCCTTTGGCTCAGTTCATGATCTCTGGGTCCTGGGATCGAGTCCTGAATCACGCTCCTTGCTCAGCGGGGAGCCTGCTTCTCATTCAGCCTGCCACTCCCTCTAACTGTGCTTTGTCTCTCTCTCTCTCTCTCTCTCTCTGGCAAATAAATAAAAGTCTTAAAAAAAAAAGTAAAATTAAGAACTGTCAATTTACTGGAGAGACAGAATATGATAGTGGTTAAGAACATGGCTCTGTAGTCAGACAGGATTAAACCTCTGTTCTGTTATTTATAGTAGCTGTGCAACCTGGGGCAAGCTACCTAACTTCTCTGTGCCTTACTTTCTTCATATGCAAAATAGGATAATGTTGATGGTGGTGATGATGATGATGATGATGATGATGATAATAATAATAATAAAGGGTACCTACCTCATAGGGTAGCTACAGGAATTAAATGAGATAAAAGATGAGAGGATCTGAGAACAGGCAGTAAATATCAGTACTCATCATTTAGTGAAACCAACACATCCTTTGAAAGTCTTCTTAATATCACTACCTAAATAAATATTTGAGTTTGAATTAACAGCACTAACAGTTTTTAGGAAAAGGGAAAGTGTGATTTTTCTTTTTTGCCTCTGCCTAAGGAATTTCCCTGGTGAGTATGTCTATATATAGCATCAATTGGTGAAAAGGAGAGCAAAGAACAAAATTTCCAAGTGATAAGATTATATTTTGGTCTCAGTCATAATTACACACCTTCATAGCTACTCTCATGAATTGCAAGCCTTGTTTCTCGTCTGTTTTTGCTTTTAAATACCTTCAGGTTTCAGAATCCTGTTGGCAATCTTCTGCAACTTTTCAAACTGGGGCAGCTTAATTAGAATCCTGACTTTGCTCCTTTCCATCAGCAATTTGCTTAAGTTTTGAAAAACATCATTAAAACAAAGGATGCAGTGAGTATGCCTGAACATCGAGCTTTTATTTGTTTCGGAGACAAGGAGACAAGATCGTGAGGAGGGAAGTGACTTGCAAATGATTAATAGACTTGGTATTTAGACTTTCCAGGCTTGATTTCCAGCCTTGGAGCTTGCATTTAATTTTGAGAAAGACCAGCCTGTTGCTACAGCTTCATTTCACACCTTGCATTTCTGCATTGGATTGACCAGCCCACTAGCCTTTCGTTTTGCCCAGCAGAGCTAGACAGGAGGCAAAATTAAAAAGAAGCAGTTGAAGGGCAACTGCACTAGAACAGAAGAATAATCATTAATTAATTTTTTCTCACCTCCTCTTGAACAATGACAGGCAGTTGGTCTTTTCATCCCCCGCCTTGGTCAGTCTTGGCCAGGATGTGTTTGTGCAGGTGACCCGGGCTGCCTGAGTCAGTGTGGGGCAGAACCGGAAGTCTGCTAAGATCGCGAACTCACTGGTGTTGAGCTTCTGATTTGGAGATGCATCACTTTATTGACTTTGTTGTTTTTGTTGTTGTTGTTTGGTAACAGCTTTGTTTATTGAGATAGAATTCACATACTCTGTATTTCATCCATTGGACGAGTACAGTTCAATGGTTTTATCTAATCACAGAGTTGTGCAACCATCACCACAATGAATTTTAGAACATTTATTACCCCCAAAAGAAACCCCAGACCTTATTGTTATCACTCTCTCCAATACCTTCATCTTTTTATACTTACTTTCTGTCTCTATAGAGTTGCCTTTACTGGACACTTCATATAAATGGAATTTTGTGGTATGTGGTCTTTCGTGACTGTTTCTTTCACCTAGCATGATGTTTTCAAGGTTCTTTAATTTATTGGTACTTCGTTCTTTTTTATGGCTGAATAATATTCCATCTTGTGGCTATACCATATTTTGCTTGTCCATTTATCCTTTGATATGGACAGTTGGTTGTTTCCGCCATTTGGCTATCATGAATAGTGCTGCTATAAACAACCATTCACAAGTTTTTGTGTGGACATGTTTTCCTTTCTTTTGAGTTTGTACCTAGGAGTCAAATTGCTGGGTCAAGTTTTCTTGCTATTTTAACTCAAACACAAACGTTACACCAGATTAAACCAAATGACAGCATTTTGTAAATAATAAGGCACTTATAAATTTTAATTATAGGGGCGCCTGGGTGGCTCAGGCATTAAGTGTCTGCCTTCGGCTCAGGGTGTGATCCCGGAGTCCTGGGATCGAGTCCCGCATCGGGCTCCTCTGCTGGGAGCCTGCTTCTTCCTCTCCCATTCCCCCTGCTTATGTTCCCTCTCTCACTGGCTGTCTCTCTCTCTGTCAAATAAATGAATAAAATCTTTAAAAAAATTTTAATTATTACTGTCTTCTAGAATATTTAATCCCCTAATTTATGCCAATAATGTCAAATTCTAGTACGTGCTTTTGCGCTGGGCTGTGTATTGGCAATAAAGATTCAAAGGGGACTAAGACAAGGCCCGTAACTTTAGAAGGACTTACTGTTTATAAAAATAACTAATGTGTGCTGGCTCCTTACTTTGTGCCAAGCGTGATCTTAAATGTTTTATCTGTATTAAATCTCTGACTACCACTGCCACCGCATGATGTAGGTACTATTTACCCTCATTTTATAGAGAACTTAAGTAACCTACCCAAGGTCATGCAGGTGCTAAGTAGCAAAGCTGGGTGGTCTTTATTAACTTGTCACTCTCCCAAGCCGCTTCTCTAGCAACAATATCATACAAGAGTTAAGTCTGAGTCATCTGAAGTTAGACATCCTGGGTTTGAATGCTGCCTTCCCCACTTATGACATGACTTTGGGCAAAAGAATCGTACTTTTTAAGCCTCAAATGCCTACTCTGTAAAGAGAAGCTAATCCAGTGACCTACTTCATAGAGTTGCTGTAAGCATTAAAGGAGATAAACATATACCAGGTGCTTGACATGTAATTATCGTTCAATAAATATTAGCTGTTATTATTCATAATAAACTCCATAAGCAAAACATTACAAGGGCATGTGATATATAAGGGCTGCCAAATGTTGCAATTTGTCTCTGCAAGAAAGGAAAAAAGTCAGGCTAAGCTGCAGAGTAGCTAAACCTGTTTGCCTCCTTGTACCCCAATTCTACCCATCAGTAGTAACAACTGAAGTCTTAACAGCTGGCTTTGGTTTATCTCTTCTCCTTCCATCTCCATGCTGTTGGGGAGCCTAATGCAGGGTAGCTATTTGTATTCTGTGTCTTGTCTCATCAAGAAAGGGGCCCATCCAGGCTTGTTTTCGGGTGGGTTTGGAACCTGACACCCAGGAGATGGGAGTAGCAGCAAAGGAATCAACCCAGGCATCTATGAAGGGGTCAGCCAGACAAGACCCTTTCCTCTCCAGGCTCCTGCCAGGAGGGAAAAGGCCATGCCATTATGCAAAGGAAGATCTCATAGAAATGTGTGATGCATTTAAACAGAAATGCATTCTGTCCTCGGTAACTTGGGGGAGTTGCTATTGCACTGGGATTGGGCGGACATGGGATTGGGGGGGCCCGGGGTGTGGTGTGACTTGTCACACTAAGTACACTTGTCTCCCATGGCAACGGGTTACTGGGCAGCAGGAGACAGCAGGGCTGGGAAAAGCATTCAGGGGAATGGTCAACAGGGAGCCCTTCTTTGCATATTTATCCGGCCCCAGATTTGGCTGATGGTTTCAGAATGTGTTAAGCGGTCATCAGCATTCCCTGCTGTTCTTGCAGACAAGGTTGCTCTGGAGGAAAGAAGAATCAAGATTGGCTTCCTGATACTTGTTACAGGAAAGTCAGACATCCAGGGATTCCAGCCACAGAGAAGGCAAAGTCCAAAATGTGTATGAATTTATGGATACATACATACAAATACACACCACACTGACTCTCCTGAGGGTCCCTCACACTCACATAGTTGATACTTAATAAATATTTATTCCCTCTCCTCACTGTCTCTGAAGAATCTCTTAGAGATCTATATGTATCATCGCTACTTGCTTACACCTGTCTCTGCCCATCAGATTGTGGATTTTGTGGGGAACACAGACTATATGTTCTTCTCTTAGTATTCCCAAGACCTAGCAAGGAATCTGAAACATTGTATGAAAAAAAAAAAAAAAGAAAGAGAAAAGAAGAGGAAAAAAAATTCTAACTAAATGCATGTTAAGGTTGTATATAACCTTTTGGCTGGAATTCTATTTAATTAAATTATCACATCAAGCCTGTGTGGGCGGTTTTATTGTTCCTATTTTACCAGACGAGGAAACTGATGTTGAGAAAGGTTAAGCAACCTGCCCAAGGTCATATGGTTGGTGGAGCTGGAATTGAATTTCAAGTTGAGCATCTGATGGGTGATTAAGACTCACATAAAAATCAATCAACCTATTATCACATTAAGACACTAACTAGGATGACTGAAAGAAAATGCCTGAAGCTTCCAGGAAATTCAATATCATCAAAGAGCTTACATTAATTGCTTTCGGACCCATGGCACTGAGCTAAGTGCTATAAGAGATAATCCACGCAGGTGGCATGGCTCTCCAGTGGATTTTTTAAAATAAAACCTATACATAGAATATAATTATGTATAAGAGGAAGATTAGCACCATCATGAACTTGAAGTAATCTGAATGTGGACCAGATGGACGAGAGCTCCCTGAGAACAAGGACTGGGTCTTTCCAGTCCCTGTGGTCCCAGTGCCCTGCACAAGCTGGGCACAAAGCTGGTACCCATCAAGTGCTATGGAGATGGATTCCATTTTCAGTAGGAAGGCTGTGTGACCATTGGGTCTGAAATACAAAGCATACATCAGTAGGATCAGCATCAAACTGAATGCCCTCCTCGCTGGCCTCCCCACTTCTGCGTCAGGTCTCGTCTGCAGGGCTTATAGGGTGTTCACTTCAATGGGCTTGAAATGAAAGCCATGAAAATGTCATCTTAACTGGAATGTTCTCGAGGTTAGCATTGCAGCTCTGACCACAGGCATAGATGGGGGTAGCTAAGGGCCAGAGGAGTGGAGGAGTAATTCATCATAGCTTTAAGACCATGTCTTCCCCTCCACTCTGGAAGTAGGCTAGGGGTGCAGAGAAATCACCAGAAAGGTGAGCAGAAGATAGGTTTGGAGGCTCTGTTAGTAGAGCTGGGGGGGGGGGGACGCCTTCAAGTCCAAGGAACAGCATTAGGAGACTGATGAGGAGCCCCTGAATATGGGGCTGCCACTGGGCCAAGCACTTCTGCATTTGGGATTGGTTGTGAGTGCAGAGCTGGAACAGAGCGTGCCAGAGGGGAGCACGGGTCCCAGGCTGTGCGAAGAAGGACTGGTACAGAGGTGGTGAGGTGGGCTGGAAGGCACACACATTCTACAAGGTGCACCGTGGGCTTGGAGGTGGGCCTGGCGGGGTGGGGAGAGGCGAGCTAGGGAATGTGGGAAAGTACTGTGGGAATAGAGGCAAGAGTACGCCCCCAGATTTCACAGTAGAGAGAGGAAGCTAGTAGTAATTTTAGGTGACAAGTGGGAAAAATAAAGACGGAATAAAGTATTACAATAATTTTTAAAAGGGCAGATGAAGAAGGTTACTGAAAGCTAGTATGTGCCAATAGTTGAGTTGAGTTCAAATTCTGTCACTTACAAGGTTTGTCACATGAGCCCTATTTAAGCTTCTGTAAAATGGGTATAATACCTCATGTTGCCTCATCTATAAAACAGATAGAATACCTACCTCTCAAGGTTTTGTAAGGATTAAATGAGATACACATAAAGTGCTCAGTACATGCCTGGCACAGAGATACTCAGTGTTAGTTGTTACAGGTAGTTAACTTCTGCTCACCAAGCCCTGGGCCAAGGGCTTTTGTCTATGCTATTTAAGTTTTTAAAAAGATCTTATTTATTTATTTATTCATTTGAGAGAGGAGGAGAGAGAGTGAGTGGGGGGATGGGCAGAGGGAGAGAGAGTATCTCAAGCAGGTAACCTGATGTGGGGCTTGATCACACGACCCTGATACCATGACCTGAGCCAAAACCAACAGATGGATGCCCAACCAACTGAGCCACCCAGACACCCCTATGCCATTTAATTTTTAGATACTTTCTGCTAACCAGTTATTTTTATTCTGACTTAATAAATGGTAAGATTAAATCTTGAAGTATTTAACATCAGTAGTATGTAGCAGATCTAGGACTTATCCCCAGGCATGTCCAATTTTAGATACTCTACTCCATTCACTATTCTGCTGCTTTATTATAATAAATACATTAATACTTACCTATGGAAACTGCCTAGGATAGTGCTTGGATAATAATAATTGTAAGAAGAATTATATATATATACTCTTATTTAATATGTTATTAAATATTTATAATTCATAACAATCATGTATTTTAAATTATTATATTTAGAGCAATTATTATGTATTTTTAATTATTGCAATGGCTTGTCTCTAAAGTAGGTACTTTTCATACATTAACTCACTTAATCTTTATAATTATCCCATGAATCAGGAACTTTTAATATTTCCAGGTGACATAAAGTGGCTTGCCCAAGGTTACATGTCCTGGGCGCCTGGGTGGCTCAGTCAGTTAAGCATCTGCCTTCGGCTCAGGTCATGATCCCAGCGTCCTGGGATGGAGTCCCACATTAGGCTCCCTGCTCTGCTGGGAGCCTGCTTCTCCCTCTCCCTCTGCCTGCTGCTCCCCGTGCTTGTGCTCTCTCTGTCAAATAAATAAAATCTTTTTTAAAAAAATATTACATATCAAGTGGTAGAGTTGTGTTGTGAATGGGGGAGAGGAGACGTGGGCACAAGGGGTGGGGCTTTCCAGATTCTGCTTATTTTATACTTGTTGGACTTGCTTCATTTCAGTGCAGAAACTCTTCTGTCTCTTTCTCTGATTTTTCCTTTTTCCTAATTCACACCCTTCTTTTTCTTCTCACTGGTGTCTCAAGAGCCCTTCTCTTTCATTTCCATAAGCAGGTTACTAAGTCACCCAAACCTCCATAAGGGAGCACAGATCTGAAAAAATAGCACTTAACCTCACTAATAAGCAAAGAAGTGCAAATTAAAAATAAAAATGGCATTAAGGCAGTCAAAAAATTTTTAAACAAGGAAACCCAAGTCCACAGGGAAGCAGTTCCCATTTCCTGTGACAGTGTGAGTCCCTGCAGCCCTTTGGGCAGGAATTTGCATTAGATAGTGAAAGCCACAAAGGGCAATTTCATTTAACCGTCATTGACTCATCTAACATACAACAACACAGCAGCTTGGGAATTTACTATAACACCGTGAGGGAAATTACTTTCTTCTCATAGGAATTCCACTTAAGAAGGGGTTGAATGTTACTATTTACTTTTCCCCCAACCATCTGTCATTTGGGGGACTCCCCTGGGGCCAGCTGGGAGAGGCCAGCTTCAGGGTTACGTTCATTACCCCAGCCCCCAGGATACCATGTCTACTCAGGGGACCCAGGTGGAGCCAGGGGCTCGTTCGTCTCCTGCGGATGCTACTCAAGGGAAAGCTAGTCCCTTCCTGATGTGGGCAGGCAGCATAGGGAAACTCCAGCTCCCTTATTTTTTTTTTTTAATTGAGCTATAATTTTTAAAAATTATTTGTTTGCAACTTTATTGAGATATAATTGACATATAACATTGTGTGAGTTTAACGTGTACAGTACGTTGATTTGATACAGATATTGCAAAGTGATTGCCGCTGGCTTCCTCGTAAAGGACTTCAGAGTTCTGCCAGGTAGAAGAGGCTGACTTTGTCACAATGATTCACATCCCATCATTGCTTCTTGCTGACCTGCCTCCCCGCCACGCCTGCCTGGGGAATACTGGTTTCTCCTTAACAACCTTACTCCATTCTGAGTGTCGCTGCCGGAGGGAGGGACCACTGTACTGTGCCAACCATTTAGATCCAAAGATTCTTTATCACCCCAGTTGGCTCCCACCTCTTCCCAGCAGTCTGGAGGTCCCCAGCAAATGAATCTGTGGTCATGACCTTTCTCTGGAGCCTCCCTGGATCTGGTCAGCTCCACTCGCATGCCCTCCAGGTCCCACGCAGCACGCTTTTAAATCTGAGTAGTGTTAGCTCTGCCTGGGGCTGGGGCAGGGCCACCGAAGGGGGTGGAGGGCACTGAAGGTGTCCGGGAGCAAAGGCGCTCAGCATTCTCCCGCATCCTCCATTGCCTTGTATTGATTTTCTCCCGCCCTCACTCTTCCACTGCCCCATAAAGAAGCCAAAGTAGTAAAGCTGTCAGGACATTTTCTAAGACGTGCGAAATGGAAATGTTGTTAGTGTGTCTTAAACAAAGAGGGACAGAGTGGCTCAGCGGGAGCCTCTGGCACTGCCAAGGGCTGCGAGTGGAGGTGGGTCTGGAGGGAGAGCCTCACTGTCAGGGGTGTGCCTGCTGATGCTTCTAGAGTTGAGGGGCGCAGCACAGGCTAATCCTCTCCCCTGGGGCAGAAGCACAGCTCACATGGGAGTGGCTGGGCCACTTCCGTTTCCCAAGATGAGGCTGAGCATTGAAACGGCAGGGAGTCCACAAATCAATGTGATTCAAAATCTCTGTCCCTTCTTGGATTGCATCCCCAGTCCAGGAAAGAGAGAAGGCTCAGAGAGCTGGAGGTATTTCTCACGTACAGACTCTGTGCCTCATGAGAAACGCCATTGCCCACTGCATCAATCACAGGGTGTTTGCTATGGCGGTCTCAGATCAAGATTCTTCTCCACCATTTACTGGCTGTGTGATCTCAGCCAAGGTACACAAGGGTCTGAACCTCAGTTTCCTTGTCTTTCGAAATGCAGATGCTGATACTTACTTGCAGGGCTACTGGAAACATGAAAGTCGAATCCCATAAAAAAAAAATCTAGGGGCACCTGAGTGGCTCAGTCGGTTAAGCGTCTGACTCTTGGTTTTGCCTCAAGTCATGATCTCAGAGTTGTAGCATAGAGCCCTGAATTGGGCTCCAAGCTCAGCAGAAATTCTGCTTGAGGATTCTCTCTCCCTCCCTCTCCCTCTGCCCCTCTCTCTCTCCCTCTCGCTCTCTCTCTCAAATAAATCTTTTTTTTAAAAAAAATCTAGTCTTGCACATATGTGCTCAATAAATGATTCCTTTGACTCTTTTTCAATCATTGGCCAGAGCCCTTAACTCAGTCTCTGCATGGCCTCTTACGTTTCGACAGGGTGTTACGGATCTGTTCTAGGACTTGATGTCTTCCTGGTTTAACAAAGCTCCTCTAATGGCTAAAAAAGCATTCTTGTACCAGAGTATAAGGCAGTATACCACATCGATTAAAGCAGGAGACTGACATTATTAACAATGACCTCAGACAAGTGATATCATTTAGTTGCCCATTTTCACAACAGTGCAGTGTTTATGAAAGTGCTTAGCGTGGTGCCTGGCTCACGCATCAGTAAGTGTGTGGTAGGCAGAATTCTGGGATGGCCCCCAAGATCCCCTGGTATGCATGTCCCATATAATTCCCTCCCCTGGAGTGTGGCAGGGCGGGGTGGGGGACTTGCGAGTAGTGATGGATTTCACTCTAGTGACGTATATGGCAAAAGTAAAGGGATTTTACAGATGTAATTAAGGTCCCAAATTCATCGATTTTGAGTTAATCATAAGGGACATTATCCTGGATGGGTTTGCCTCAAGTAAATGAAAACATCTCCTGCTGGCTTTGAAGAAGTGAGACACTATGAGGTCTACAGCTGCTGGAAAATGAATTCTGCCAACAACCACGTGAACTTGGACAAGAACCCTGAATTTCAGATAAGATCAAAGGCCTTGATCGCCCTGCGAGACCCTGAGCAGAGGACCTAGCTAAGCTGTGCTTAGACTCCTAACCCATGGAAACTCTGAGATAAGCAACACTATGAACAGTAACCTTTGTGGCAATGTGTTATGCAGCAATAGAAAACTAATACAAAATTGTAGACATTTAAAAAAATTACCAGTAGTTGTGAAAAAAAATAGGACAGAATCATTCAGATGGGACTCAGTCACCGTGGTCCAGACAAAGGACCATATAGACCAAGATATTAATTTTTCTGGAAAATGCTCCCCGACAAAATAAAACTCCATTCCTTCAATTCCAGTACCTTCTTCTGAGTAGATACCCACCTGCAACCCAACAAGGTATACCCTAGGAGTGAGCATTTCCAAGGAGCACTACTATGGGAGTTGCAAGTTTGATTCTGGTGGAGAAAGTGCACACTTGATTCTGGACCCTCGTAGTTGAGGTCAGCCTAAATAAGGAGACAAAATGAGGCATGCTTAAATGACGGGAAATAGAGCCTATTCAGGAACGGCAGAGGAATTGCAGTTTGGGAAACATATGCTGTCAGAAGCTACAGGCAAGCCCATTGAAGGCTTGGGGCAGGCTGTATTTATGGACCAGGCGTGCAAAGGGGGAAGTCCACCCAGAGTTCAAGCAGTAGGTTCATTGGCTTGAGGGTAGAGAGGGATTCTTGGCAGATGTTCATTGGTCAGGAGATAAATCTCAGTCTTCTGTAAATCAGGCATTTAATAAAAATAAATCAGTCTCTCAGTTCCTAAGTTCCATTGTTCTGTGGTACCATGCATGAGATGCTCCATTTCGTATCTTCCAGTTCCATTTTAGATTGAAATCCTTTCACACTGGAAACAGGAAGCAAGTGTATTGGGATAGGATTTTGAAATATGAACACATCCTCTCCCTCCATTCCCAAGAGTGGACATTCCCCTGCTCAAATTAAAATTTTCTGAGTTCCTTGTCCCAGGAGTGGAATGAAGCCCCAGAAAGGGAGAGAACCAGTAGCTTTACTGCTATCAGTTTTCAGAAAGTCAGTCCTCAGGGGTAACAGGAGTGCTTGAGCAGTAGATTAGGAAACAACGAAGTGAGTAAGAGCCAGGCTGTACTTACCTCCAACTAGAAAGAGTCCCTGGGGTGGGGTAGCCACCAGGGAAGGGATAAATGCATCAACTTTGAGGATCTCTTATTTATCCTTCAATCAGGCTGAGTTCAGGAGAGATGCTTCAGAAAAGTTGGGGAATATGGAGAGATGAAAGACCCTTGTCTTGTTTCCTGTGTGGAACTCATAAGTTAGCAAGACCTCAGAAAAGAAAGAACTGCATAATATATGGACAGGTCCTTCAACAGCCCCATAGAGATTCCCACACACCTAGTGGCGGCGTCACAGTACAATAACTGAGGGCACCACAGAGGGGCAGAAAAGTGGCTAAAAGGTGGCCAGACTTCAAGGGGCTGGCATGGACCCTTGATAGAAGAGCCGGAACATTCCATAGATGTCATTATGAATAGGTGACAACCTATAGCAGAAAATGTCTCCCCAACCCTGGAACTTGGATGAGACTTCCAGGAAGTAGAAGAGAAGAAGCAACTAAGAATGAAATGTAAATTTTTACCATCCAGCAAGAAGGTGTGTGTGGGGGTGTGTGGAGTGAGTGCTTTCAATTAAATGTATACTGAGTTTAGCCAAACTGAGTTTTGCAACAGATTTACATGCATTGAACAACTAGTCCACTTCTGGGAGACCCAGTGAGAAGCAAAGGATAGCTTTCCAAGATCCTGACAGAAGTGGCCCCAGGGAATTATGCTTCCCTTATCCCACCTCATTTTACACCCTCCCCGATTGCCTCCTGTGACCTGTTTACACTGATGGAACGTTAATGAACGTGAGGGAAACTGAGGATTAACCTTGCACATGGGTGCATGCCCAATGTCTTGCTGCTTTGGGAACCTGTCTACCAGCTGAAGAGTCCAAGGTAGCCTGGAGATTCACTGCGCAGCCAACAGAGAGCCCCAATATGCGAGAGAAGCCATTTCAGATCATCCAGCCACAGAACACTGCCACCAGATGACTGATTTGCTGACCCATAGAATTGTGAGTAATCAAAATGGTGGCTGATGTCAGTTGCTGTATTATGTGGTGGTTTGTTATGCAACAAAAGATCACCAGTATAAGGGCGCACAGGGAAAATATTCCAGTAAGACACATGAACTGAGCTGCAGTCAGAATAGCTCAACACAAACGAATTAGCCAATGAACCGACTTAACTGCATATTTTGAACCAGGAGCCTATGTTCCATCTGATTTCATGCACTGGCCCTGTGAAATGAGGTTTATTATAGATGAGACAACTCAGGCCAAAAGAGTTGTGTTAAAGCCCCTGGTTTTCCACGGAGTCCAATTTGTGTTCTAATAATGTGCCTGGAAGTCTTACAACACTGTAGCACTTATCATGAGGGTGGAACCATGTGCCTGGCTGGGACCCAGCATGCATAACAGCTAAGGCCTTTTCCCTTCCTTGTTCTTTTGAAGACCCGGTCTCCAAACCTGCAGCCTATCTACCATAGCCTTTTTCCCCCACCCCAGACAAACAGAAGTTAGAGGAAAGAAAGAGGGAGGGAGGGAGAGAGCCCTGGGTGAGAGTTGAAAATCACCATGGAGCTCGGTGGTCTCATACAAGACAAAGGCATTCAATTCCCCTCTATTTGGACAGCTGAGACTGGCCCCCTTCTTGCCCCAGTGTGCATGCCAGGAGACCCAGACTGAATCCTAATGCCAGGCAGTAAGAGGGGGCTTCTCAGGAAAGATTTTCTACAGCAAATAGGTGAACACTCTCTAGTGACCCACTATGGTCTTACAAGAATACTTCAGAAAACTTCTGGCTCTCTTTTCTGTCCCTCCTCTGGCTTTTTTCCCATCAGACTCAGAGAGCTGAGTGGTATAAAAAGCTGAGTATGTGCTGAGGGGTGGGGGGGAGTCTCTGAAGAAATCATTGAATTCACACAGTTTTAGATTGGGAGATTCTCCTGGGCCTTGTAAGCCATAAAAAAAGAAGCAGATCTCTGTCCAGAGGCCCTTTCTCCAGAGCAGCTCTGACCCAGCCTGTTTGCCCTTGAAAGATGCTATAGCCTCTAAGGCATCCAGACACCATGAGTCAGCACATGGTATCCTCTCTAGCTATTCTCCTTCTAGAAATGCTGCACCTTCTGCTTTATCCTCAACTAAGAGAAGGGGTTTCATATGCAGAACGTGGTGGAGAATCCTAGCTCCCTGACTCACAGGGGATCACTTTGGGCTTGAGCTTCCTCATCTGCAAAACACAGATCATAATGCACGCCTTGCTGTGTAGTGGTGAGGATGACGTGGAGTGGTGTGTGTAAGTACCTGGCTTGGGTTCTGCACACCTTGGCTACCCCTGGCACTGACACTCACGGCAGGCAATCAGTGAACATCAATTCCCCCTAATATTTCCACATGTATATTTATTGGAGTGGTGAATGGCCAGCAGGTTATAATTTTTATTTTGGTCAAAAAGGCAGAAACTATTATGTTTACAGAAGACAGGGAATCTTTGCTCCATATTTCTTAAAGAAAAAAAAACCTTTCCATAGGCTCCTTGGGTCCTCCGCTAAATCAGAAAACTCAATCAACCCCTCTAGTGTCCTCTCAGTTGATTGCCTCCCCAGCATCCATTTCTCCCCCACTGCTACCTCTTTTTTATTTCCTCCTGCCTTTTATCTGATTTCAAACAGATATTCATGCTCCTCCCTGGCCCTGTGCTTCAAGGAAAGTAGCCACTGCCCCAGCTCTAGGGGAAGATTTGGATTGGTCTAAGTCAGGGTTTCTCAACTTCAGCACTACTGATATTTCGATTGAGATACTTCTTTCTTGTGGTTGAGGCTGACCTATGCATCTTAAGATGGTTTTTCAGTATTGTTGGCTTCTACCAACAAGAGTGCCATTAGCACTCCTGTCCCCAATCATGACGATCAAATATGTCTCAAGACATTGCCTGGTGGGTGGGGCTGGGGGTGACAAAGTCACCCCAGTGGGGAATCAGCAGTCTAAGCTGATCATAGTGGTCCCACTATTCTTGCCATTGATTAATTTAGATATTGGTATGTGATGTATTTCTGGCCAAAATAACTGGATGGAAGTTTGCTAATGCTTTTGAAAAAGGTCTTCTCACTCTTTAAAAGAGACTCAAGGAGTAGATAACTGCTTTTCCTTCCACAGCACATTTTTAGGTCTGGTCATAATGATCAGAACTATAGCAGCCATCTTGTAACCATGAAAAACTAGCCTGAAGTCAAAGCCCACTGACCAAAAGATAGACTGAACCCGAATCTTTAATATGCCAGTGAGCCAGAATTAACCAAGCCTGGAACTCACTTACTCTCATGCGAGATCATTCATTCCTTCATTCAATACATATTTCCTAGATGCCTACCGTGCACATCTACTTTCATAGACATTGGAGCTGGATCAGTGAACAAGATGGGAAGATTCCTACATTTATGACACCTGTATTCTAGTGAACTTAGTGCTTAGACCACTTTGAGAAGATTTTCTTTTACTTGTTGTCACAGGCAACCAAACTAATACATCCACCAAGTGCTAAAACTCTAAGTATCACTTCGGCCTTCAGTAATACCTAGGAGATTTCTTTGATTCTTCTGTTTAATTCCTATCTCATTCTCCACACTGACCATTCCAACCTTCTGTGCTTTCCTCAAACCCCTGACTACCAAGGCCTTTCTCCAAAGTGGCCCTTATTTTTGAGCTACTAACTTCTTATAGTTCCCCATAGCATCTTGTGCATACCAATTTCATTGCATTTGTCCCATCATATTGAATTGTCTATTGATTTATTTTTTTAGCTTCCAAGTGGGAAGGAGAAGCTGGCTGGACCTACAGAGTGAGTTGAAATGTTGAATGATACAGGGAAGCCACATGGGAGACCATGACTGGCATGGAGTAGACTGAGGTCCAGAGAGCTATTTCCCATTTCCAGTTTCCGTAAGTTTTTACTGCCTCTATAAAAAGGAATCCTTCTTTTGAACCAGCCCTAAGGGTAGCTCTGTTCGAAGGTTCAACAAACTATGACCTATGGATCAAATCTAGCCTCTGTCTTAGAAGTTAAGAATGGTTTTTACATTTCTAAATGATTGAAAAAAATCAAAAGAAGAATAATATTTCATGAACCATAAAATTAAATAAAATTCACATTTCAGTGTCTATCGATAAAGTTTTATTGGAACACAGCCACACTCATTTGCTAATGTATTGTCTATGGCTGCTTTTACATTACAATGACAGAGTTGAGTAGTTGCTACAGAGATCATATGACTCATAAAGCCTAAAATATTTATTATCTAAAAGTTTGCCAATCCCTCCTCTGTTTCACACAACAAAAAGAGTCCTGCTTAATACACCATACTTATGAAATTAGAGATTGTGAGGATCTTTAAAATAGAGAATGCTTACTAGATCATTTAGCATATTTCTGATTGGGTTTGATGGAATCGTCCTCTGCTCCTAAAAAATCTAGTTAGATGGCAAACGCAGAAAAGGAACGTGGATTTAGCCTGGAAGAGAGATGGCTGGCCCAAAAAATAATTAATTCAGGCACTTCCTTCTTTTGTCCATTGTTTTCGACGTATGTTCTCTCTCCTAAGGCTCCCAGGGTTTTTGCATAGTGAGTGTTGCTACACAAATATACTCAAGTAGTGCAGTTGGCCCACCCCACCCATGCAGCAGAAACAAACCCCAAGCCATGCCTGCACTCTCTGAGCAACTGAGCATTCCTTGTTGTCTTTCTATGGTTGATCGAATTCATTAGATTTTTCATATCTTAGATACATTCATTCAATCTGCAAACACATATTGGGAATTGTATAAGGAAGGCTGGAGATCAACTGAGCAGAGACATGCAAGAAATGTCAAGATCAACAAAATAGACTTTTTTCTTCTGTCTGAAAGAGTAATAAGTGCAGGGCCCAGCCTTTGTGGCTGAAAGAGGGGCTGTAAAAGTAGAGGATGATAGAGGGAAAACAGAGCGGCTCTTCTACTTGGCTTCCAGCTTTGTCAATGAGAGCGCTTGTTGGACTAGAGAGGGTGAAACCTATACTGGCATGAGAGACTTGAAGTCCAAGAAAAATTATTAGAGAAATGGGCCACTCCATATGAGGCCGAATCTCCTGGACTAAACAAATTACCCACCTCATGATGAACATAAGTTGGCAGTAAGGTCACTGGCATATAGATAGCAGAACTGTGGGGAAATCAGAGGTGCTGGAAATCAGAAGACAGTGACACATCATCTTTATTCTATATCACAGAAGAAGATGGAGTCTTCAAACTGCAGAGCAGTGGTGTTGATCCTGGTTAGGATTCTAGGACAAATGTATCACTTTGGAATCCCATGTGTCTCTTAGTAGTTGAAATCCCTAAAGAGTAGCTTGACCAATTTAGAGACTTAACTTTTCTCATTCCGTGAACAGCCCTAAGGCAGACATTTGTTTAGCAGCTCAGGGATGTCAGGATTCAGTTCTCTGAGATTCTCTTGGCCTTTCCTTCATTGTTACCCCATGGTACCAAGATGGCTTCTCCGTCACCAGCATACATTTCTGTGTGCCAGGCAGAGGAAAGGGGACGGACAAGAGCAAATTGACTCTGCCCCTCCCTCCCCACCCCACTCTTTAAGGAGCTTTCCCCCAGAGCTCTACCCAGCCACTTCCACCTATATCCCATTGGTCAGAATGTGCCAGATGGCCCATTATTTCTGAAACAAGTGGAGAATGTAGTTGTTTTTACCCGGACACATTGTTTCCCTTCCCCAACAAGACCAGGGACTTGTTAGTAAAAAAGGCAATCATTGGTGCTGGTTACACATCTAGCAGTCTTTCCAACAACAGATTTTCTGAGAAACGGGTTTAAGTATGTTAAAAGAGGAAAGAAAGAAAGAAAGAAAGAAAGAAAGAAAGAAAGAAAGAAAGAAAGAAAGAAAGAGAAAGAAAGAAGGAAGGAAGGAAGGAAGGAAGGAAGGAAGGAAGGAAGGAAGGAAGGAAAGAAGGAAAGAAAGGAAGGAAGGAGGAAGGAAGGAAGGAAGGAAGGAAGGAAGGAAGAAAGAAAGAAAGAAAGAAAGAAAGAAAAGAAAAGAAAGAAAGAGAAAGAAGAAAGAAAGAGAAAGAAGAAAGGAAGGGAGAAAGGGAGGAAGGAAGAGAGAAAAAGGAAGGGATAAAGGGAGGGAAAAAGGGAGAAAAAGAAAGAGAAAGAGAGAGAGAAAGGGAAGGGAAGGAAAGGAAGAAAAGGAAGAAAAGAAAAGAAAGAAAGAAAGACTGACTTCATCACTAGGAACTGCCATGAGTTTGCAAAGGACCTGCCAAGCGAATTAACTGACTTTTCTTCAATGGAAATATTCCTAGGCTGGTAGAGAAGGAAATATGGTACATGTAGTAAGTGCATTCATCATCAGCAAGGCATTTAAAAAAGTTGCTTGTAATGTCCTTATAGATAAGTTGGAGAAATATAGATGATGTGACAATAGAGTAAGGTAGATTTATAACCAGTTAAAAGACTCAAAGGACTGCTGCTGAATAGTCAATGTCACCTCTATAAGCAATATCTATTAGTGCCACATTGTATTATTTTAATTAATATCAGACTTAAGAACAATAACGACATATATAACTGGCAGAGATTCAGGACTTGTCCCAGTCACGTTCTGTGTCAATTTCTAGTGTGAATATCTAGCAGAACTTATAGACTTGAAGATGATGTAAATCTGGAATGACAGATTCAGAATCCAAAATTAACTAGATGGGCAGGAATGGTGGACCAAATAATATTAGCTATCATTCACTAAACACCTCCTACATGCCAGACATGATGCTAAATGCTTTTCATGCGTAATCTCTTGTCCTCTAAATAATCCTGAAGTGTAGGTCTATCATCCTCATTTTATAGATGAAAAAACAAGACTCCCAGAGTTTGAGTCGCTTGCTCAATATCACATAATTGAACATAAAAGAACTAGATTCCTTCCCAGGTCTATCCACTTTCAAAACCTATTATAGTTCCCCTATGCCATTCTGCTTTTCTATGCTAATAAATATAAACAAGTCCTGTATTTCAGGACCAAGCAGAGAATGGAGAACAAATAAGTAAGGGGAGGCAGCAAGTAAGTAAAGGATTTGGAGATGTGGGTTGGCTGAAAGGTCAATGTGGATGTCTTCAACTTGTTTGAAATGCATCAAACAAATAAGGACAAAAGAAATGATAGAGGGATGGGTAGATCGATTTCTGATAAAGCGTGTTTGTTATGGAATCTAGTTAGTGGATATATGGGTGTTAATTATACAATTTTTTCAACTTCTACATATGTTTAAAAATTTTCACAATAAAATGAAGCAAAAAGTCAATGTCAATTGATAGCATAATGTGACCATGTTTAGATGGGGAAGATATAGCTTCTCTCTTCTGGGGTAACACAGCCATACCTTAAATTCTATATTCAGTTCTTGGTGCCAGCCTTTCTCACGGTCAGTGACAAGGTGCAACATGCCCTTGGGAGAGAGAAGAGGAGGATGAGCGATCCAGAAACCAGGTCTAACCTGGAAAAGAGAAGAAAATAGTGCCACATGGTAATTTTCAGCAAACACTTAAGGAGTTATATATTAGTTATCTGTTGCTGTGTAACAAATTATACCACAACTTAATTGCTTAAAATAATATTTATTATCTTATCATTCTGTAGGTCAGAAGTTCAGAAGTGGCTTATCTGGGTGGCTCTAGCTTGGGGTTCCTCACAAGGTTGCAGGCAGGATGTCCATAGGGCCTGCAGTCATCCAAGGTTTGACTGGGGCTGGAGGATCCATTTCCAAGACAGCTTACTCACAGGCAGGAGGTTTCAGTTCCTGTTATATGGGTCTCTCCATATGGTAGCATCAGTGTCATCACAACAAGGCAGATAACATCACCCAGAGTGAGCTAAAAGAGCTAGGAATGAGAGTGCCTCTCATGATTTTGTCTCTGAAACCATACACCATAATTTCGGTATTATTCTAGTCATTAGAAGTGAGTCACGGAGTCCAGCTCACACTCATGGGGAGGAAGATTAAGCTCTACCTTTGGAAGGAAAGAGTCTCAAGGAATCTGGGGACATATTTTTTAAAAACCACAGTCTACTTCTTGACAGAGAGTTAGGCATACTCTGTAAGGATCCTAGCAAGGTAGTTTTTTATTTCAGTAGAAAGAATTTTTGCCTAATAATTAGAGTCATCTAAAGGAAAGTCACTGCAATCAGAATTAGTCACTCCCTTCTCTGTGCTTTCATTAATAGTATATATGATTCTTTGTTTTACAAATATCTGCTCTGTCTTTGCAGCTTCTTGAAGGCAGGAATTATGCTTTATGTTTATACTACCCTCCTCCCTTCACGTGAGAAATCCGAAAGGAATCTGAAGAGTTAACTGGAGATGTGATAGTCTTTCTTTTATTCAGCACCTATCTGGAGCATTTGCTACATGCCATGCACTGTGCAAGGAGATGTAGATGCAGCAGTGAGCAAGACAGGTGTGGCACCTGCTCTCATACGGGGTTTGCCCTGTCCTAAGAGAGGGAGCAAGCAAATCAAATAGTCACAGGTTGTGATGAGTGTTATGAAGGCAATAAATAAATAGGCTACTATAAATGCAACTAAGTTCTGGGGAGCTACTTTGGTTTTATAGAGTTTATAAAAGAGATTAAGGAGCCAGATAATCTTCTAGGTTCCTTCCAATATAATGATGGGGACTCATTCATTCCTTCATCTATTCATTCATGCAGCAGACACTTACTGAGCATCTGTGTGCCAGGCACTAACGAAACCAAGGAAACGGTTCCACCTTTTAAGGACGCTGGGGGCTTCTGAGAGATACCAAGATGTCTACACGGATGGTGATCCCAGGTGATAAGTATGACAGGGGTCATGCACAAGGAGCCCCGTGCACAAAGAGTGACAGCTGTGCCCAGGGCACCAGTGAAGGCTTCATGGAGGTGCCATTTGAGCTGTGTTTTCAAGGATAAGGAAGGGGACTGACAATCCGCATAAGAATCTTTCTAAAAGGTCAGCATCCGAGATGCCAGGACTTGTTAAGGAGAACGAAGGAACAGAGACAAAAGTGAAATGTAAGTTTAATGAGTTAATGGAGCCTGATGAATGAATGCTCTCTGAATTCTGGCTTCTGTATCACAGCATTAAAATGCACTGGGCCAAGAACTAAAGCTCATTTCACATTTAAATCTTCTCAAGAGGAACTCCCTGTACCGCAGGCTCATCACAACTCTGTCACTGTCGTGACAGCTTCCTCTGTGATTCCCTGCCACAGGCCTTCTGCTCCAGACAGGGAGGCCCCTCACTCCTCCGCCACTTGCCCCTGCAGTCTGTGCTACTCAGGGCACCTCTTCCCCTCGTCTCTCCAAATCCTAACCCTCCAGTAGGCCTCACTGCTTCCATGAAACCTTTGGACCACACCAGCCCACAGGGATTTCTCCCTCTGGGGACTCTGCAAGAAACACAGAGACCATTTGTCTTGGTCTTCAACTGGCGCTGAAATGTCTCTTATAGATCTGCATGGGCTCTCAAATAGACTTGTTAAGGAGTCACCTAACCTCCTCCCTATGCCACACTCTGCTCATCTGCAAAATGGGGTTAATAGAAGTAGCCAGGTTGTCGTGAGGATTAGATGAGCCCATTTATGGGAAGCACTTAGACCACTACTGTCTGGCTCAGAGTGGCAGGCTGGGACCACCTGCTCTGAGTATAGCAAGCCCTTTGTAGACAGGAGGCATGCTCTCACATCCTTCGGACACACAATAAAGGGCCCAGCATTGTCAACGTCATCACTATTTAATGAATGAATAAAATGTGTTTTATTCTTACTCTCTCTCAATGCTCAGACCAATAAATTTGGTCTCAGTTTTCCAAAAGAAATGAGTTTGGGGCTGAACTGTGTTCTGGGGACTTTTCTTTTTTTTCCAGGTCCTCGCTCTTTGAGTGTGTATTTGAAATAACAGCTGGATGCAGCTTATTTAAGCCACAATCCAATCCATAAACCTGACGCTTCAGCAATTATCTGTTGCAGATTGGGAGAGGTGCAAAACTTGCGCCACAGTTAATTGGAAGGCAAAGAAGGCTTTTTGTTTGCTTGTAGCACATGGACACTTCATTATGGTAATAGGAATAGAGAAGCATCTTTTCCTCTGCCCTTTCTTTGTTTCTCCTATGTATTCCTTTTTGTACTAAATACACTTTCTGGCCATTTCTATGTTCTCCCTTGACCTCTTCTTTTTCCTGTGTCTCCTTCCCTCCCTCTGTTTCTTCATGACATCAAGGATGTGGGTTCATTTTCTTCTCTATTTTCCTCTCTTGGTGCTTCCTGCTAGCCTTGGGTGGGAGCAGAGGAGCTATCAGCTAGCAAGCTCTGGAAACTACCCGAGACCACAGATACCTTCCAGGTTATACCATCTAGCATCGTATGTCTTTGGCTCACTCTAGGGCCCAGCTGTGACAGCCACATATGTCACCTGGTAAGGCAGGTAGGGGACCCAGAAGATTATTCTTTTTTCCATTAGCATTCTAGCAATGGCACATTTATCAAATTGGTCTTTTTGTTTGGAAATCAGAGCACAAAGCAGAGAGGAAGGAAAGGACAGCTAAGCTTTGAGAGTGTATAAAAGGGAGGGCTGGGGCACAAGATCTTACCAACTTCCAGGTCTCTGTCCCCAACTCCCACCTAGCTTCTGAGCTAGAGACCTATGGCCTTGGACAGTCCACTGTCAAAGACAGACCTTCGAAAGACCTCTAAAATGGGACATAACCACAGACGAATATATATAATCTCATACTATCCCCCTGTTCCCACACACACTGTAGCTTCTCTTCTTGAATTCGTTATCTCAGGCCATTATACCACCGTGACACCCGACCACCCTATGGCTCAGGAGAGAGCCCGCAGAGCTCTTTGGCTCCCTTCTCCACTCCTACACACTACCATTCACTATGTCCTCTTCACCCTAAACAACCCTTCATGTCATCCTTTCTCCAGCCTTAGCCCGTGGCCCTCCTATGGACTGCTGTTGAAGCCTCTTAGCATATGACCTTGCCCCACACTCTGACTGACAACCCATCTTTATACCGTGCCACTGAAAATGTCACTCTATTATCCCAGGGACACATCCTGCCTTTTCACACACCTCTGCATTTGCACTAGCTGTTCCCTTTGCCTAGAACTCCTGGGCCCTTGTCCAATCAGCAGCTTTTCATCTGTCTTGCAAGAAGGTGTCAAGTGCCTTTTCAAATGTCACCTTTTCCGGGGCCCTCACCCCAAACAGAATCAGTCACTCCCTTCTCTGTGCTCTCATTAATAGTATATACGATTCTTTGTTTTACAAATATCTGCTTTGTCTGTCTCGCAGCTTCTTGAAGGCAGGAATTATGTTCTATGTTTATACTACCTTCCTCCTAGTTAATCAATAAATATTTGTTGAATGAAAGGATTAAATTTCACCAGAAATTCGCCAAATATCTACTTCATGCAGACGCATTATTCTAAACACAGTGGAAAACCCAATGACTCTATTATCAAAGAACAAACAATGTACTCTAAAATAAGCCCATGGAGATGACCTTATGAGTGCTGTGAGAGTTCCTTACTTACTATCGCTGCATGTTCTGTTCCCCATCACCAGGTGGCAGTAGTGTGCCATGGTCATGTGGTCTGAGCTAGGAAGTTCCAAAACTAAAAGGAGGTGGCTTTGCTGGTCCCGGTTGCTGGATTCATAGCAAGAAAGGGGAAATGTGGGCTGAGTTTGGGTTCCGTGCATGGCCGGACTTGCAAGAGCTTGTTCTTGGGTGCTGCCCACAGCTGCACCTCTCATGCTGTATTTCATTCAGACATGATGCTCTCTCTTACCCATAAATCCAAAGCAGGAAGACTGAGAGGTCTCCGGGGTGGGACCAGGTCTACAACTTAGGCCTATGCCTTAGACCTATTCCCACTCTACAACTCCCTTTAACTTCTTTTAGTGGTGAGTTCACATTCAGCTGTGCAATGGCAGGGCTCTTCCTGATGATTTGTGTTTAGTTGAACTCAGACAATGGCGATGGCAAGTCGGAGGTCTTAGGTGACCTCTGTTGGAGCAGTCAACAAAGAGATATGAGCTGCTCCCAAACTGCATTGCATGTGAAAATGAATAAAAACTGAGGGAGCAGTAGTATAGCAAGGGGGGGGGGCATCTCTTTCAACAAACCTGGCTCAGAAGCACACAGTAAGAGAACAGCTGGAGAGAAACAAGATGGCTGAGATGTCCAGTGATGCCTAGTGCCACCTCTCCCTCACTCCTGATCCCATCCCAGGATTGGGGGAGACTCACGCACTCACTCATGTCTGCAGGCTGCAGACGTGAATAGGATGGGAAACTGAAGTCCAAGAGGCAGAGAGGTTCACAGACAGATTAGCAGTCAGCAGAAGGCAGGAGGGAATTGAGGACAAGAACACAGGTAAGGAATCAGCCTTGGAAGAATCGAAGAATCAGACCTTTCTGCCTTTGAGGCAAGAAGTGAACTTGGGTTTTGCCCATTTGGTGCAATGATAAAGGAGACAGAAATCTGAGGAAGTTATGTCTTCTGTCTGAGGGGTGAAATAAGAGACCGGGTTACCCCTCCTCCTCACTCTGTGGTGATTTGATATCAAGGGTGATTGAGCAGACTTGAGAGGGTGGTAAGGAGTAAAAGAGAGGGATAAGGTACTGTGAAGAATGGGAGAGGAAACTGCTTAGGAATAAATATAAAAACTATGGTTAAGAACAGAATTCATAGGTTTGTAGTAGGGCAATTGGTGGGGTTATCAGGTTTAATGCAGCAGAGCTCAGAAGTCTGAGGTAGTTCCACCGTTCTGCTTAGTTGATCTAGGGTTGGGGGTTAGTTGGAGAAGTTAGGTGGAGAAGTAAAAGATGACATCATGAAGAGCATTGGTGAGGATGTGGTTAAAATGGTTAAACATGGTGTCCAGACAGGGTGAGAGAGGAGTTGACAACAAGATGTGCTGGGAAAGTCAGACGTGAGTAAGCAATAGTAGGTCTCACTGACACAGAGAGGTCAAGGGGGTGAGGACATGGGAAAGCTAAAAATGGAATGATGGGGGGCTGCTGGGAATCAAGATCTCCAAAGCGAGGTTTCTGTCAGTGATGGCTGCTGACATGGAGGGAGCCAAGCTCGTCCGACAGATGGCTGTATAACGCTCAGGCTTTCTAGTCTCCCAAGATTATAGCAAGTGTTAGGCTGGGCAGGAAGCAGGTGGCCAGTGGCAGAGTTTTCTGTGGCTGCAGGAGGCTATAGATGATGGAGGTAGGATGAGGGAGGATGAAGAAATATAAACTGGATGCTTTATTTTTTTTAAAAAAGATTATTTATTTATTTATTCGACAGAGATAGAGACAGCCAGCGAGAGAGGGAACACAAGCAGGGGGAGTGGGAGAGGAAGGAGCAGGCTCATAGCGGAGGATCCCATAACGCCGGGATCACGCCCTGAGCTGAAGGCAGACGCTTAACCGCTGTGCCACCCAGGCGCCCCTAAACTGGATGCTTTAAAGTTAGAGGGACTTTTGAAGGACCTTTTAGAACACCCACCTGGATGCGGCAGTGGGAAATAGGTAGAGAAATGCTCCAGGGAGTAGAGGGAAGGGCAAAATTGAATGGAGGCCAAAAGACTGGAGAGATCAGGTGAACAGAAAGGTCATACCTTGGGTGGAGCTGTGGGACAGACCCCATCAGTTTCAGAATTCCAAAGGTAGGGTAGTTCCGTAGGATATGGCTGATACCTGCAACACAGCAGGTGCTGGATAAATATCTCTTTAATTAACTGATTTTTTTTAAAGTAAGCTCTACATCTAACATGGGGCTTGAACTTAACAACCCTGAGATCATGAGTCCCACGCTCTATCGACTAAGTTGCCCAGGTGCCCCATTTGATTTTTCTGCTTTTATAATTTTTTAAAAATTTTACTTTTTTTTTTTTTGAAGATTTATTTATTTATTTTAGAGAATGAGAGAAAGTGCACAAGTGGAGGGAGGGGCAGAGGGAGAGAGAGAGAGAAGCACACTCCCTGCTGAGCAGAGAGCCCGACATAGGGCTCTTTCTCAGGACCCTGAGATCAGGACCTAAGCCAAAATCAAGAGTTGGCTGCTTAACCAACTGAGCCACCCAGGCGCCCCTAAAAATTTTACTTCTTGTAGTCATCTTCCATAACTTAGTCTCAAAACCTACCGGCTCACTGGTAGATAGCTTTTCCACGTGAAAGGTTACAAATAGATTTTTCAGAGTGATTCAGCTACCATTATTATCTGTCTGCTTTCTTTTTTCTAGAAACCCCTTTCCATGAAAGCCTCTGACTATAACTCTAGGAGTTAGAGAAACATAGGTATTTCCTGGTTCTTGTTCTGAATTAATAAAATAAGAGTAACAATACTAATTTTTGTATGAATCATTTTGATGTTTACAAATTATCACCACAGTTACCCATTTATTTCTCAAAACCCCAGTTTTACGGCAAAATGGGTATTACTATTTTCAATTTTGTACATTGAAAATAGTTTGAACTGGTCTGGTGACACCAAGACCACTCAGCTTCACATAGCCAAAACGTGGGAAAGCCAGACTAGAACCCTTATGTTTCAAGCCTGAGGCGGTGGTTTCCTAAACTTTGGCTTGAATTTGTTCAAAGTGCAGATTCAATAGGTCTGGGGTGGGAATTCGGAATCTGCTTTTGAGACAAACATCTAATGCTTGTGTTTCAATGGCCATACTCTGAAAAACACTAATCTAGAAACTCCTTTTTCCCTTCTCTCTTAAAGGAAAAAAAAAAAAAAAGGCTGATCTCACCTCTTACCAATCAAAGGAATTTTTTTTTTTCACTTGGATAAGTAGGGCCCCCAGCTCTTCTTTTCTGTGACTTACCCACACACACTGATAAAGTTAATTATCTGCCCTGGCTAAATGACTTTCCCTAGCAACACCCTAGCAACTAACATCAGCTCTGCCTTAGGCTACAAAACTGGAAAGAGATTTCTTGAAGTCCAGTGTATTTTACAACAGAACAAAACATCTGAACAGGAAATTAAATAGAAAGTAAACTGGATTCATTGCTAAGAGATGAGACATAGACACACACGAAATAGTTCATTGCAATCCACCAGGACACAATAGCCAGAATACGAAACTTTGTCCTTTAAGTTCTACTGAAGTCCAGAGGAGAGAATGCAGGATCTCATTCCGTGGAGAAGAGGAGAATATAAATGGGTTGCAGGAGAGGAAGGCATTCTAGGTGATGGGAAGCTACTGGCAAAGGTGTAAGGTAGGATTGAAAGTGGGGGACACCGGGAACCCAGCTGACAGCACTGAGAGCACAGTCTGGGGTCTAGAACCAAATCATGGAGGGCCTTGAAGGTCACTTGAAGACCTTGGGCTGTGAAAGGCTTTTTATTCCTAGAACATGATGTACCTGGAGAATAGGGTGGTGAACCACAGAGGCAGTCCCTATCTTTAGAGAGCTTAGAATCTAGTGATGGAGACAAACCAAGAATAAATAAAAAATGTAAAAATCAAACATAAAAATGAATATGGAATTATAAATCTTGAGAATATTAAGAGAAAATACATCAGGTGCCAGGAGAGTGTATAAAGAGGAGCATGTAATAGGCAGGAAGGACTCCTCTGAGGAACAGTTTGCACGGAGATCGGAGAGGTGCTCAGGAGGATGGCAGGTGGGGGAGGGGACTATAGAGCATGGGGCGCCAGGCCGAGAGAACAGCACGGGCACACGCTCACACACCAAGGAGCCCTGGGGGCTGGAGCCCATGACAGAAGGGGTGCATGGCCCAAGAAGGTTGAGGAGGGCATTGGAGGCCGTGTTGAAGATGCTTTCTTTGTTCTGAGAGTCCCGAAAAGCCACTGACATGGATTTTAACCTTGGGATTGACATTCAAATCTGCGTTTAAAAAAGGATCATTTGGGCTTCAGTGCAGAAGGCATGTTGGAGGGGGGCAAGAGTGGGCAGAGTGGGTGCAGATAGCCCAATTAGGAGGTTGAGAGATGGTGACACCTGACTGGTGTGGTGGCAGAGGAGATGGAGAGAAGTGGACAGGTTCAGGTGGTAGTTAGAAGGTGAAACTTGGTGATGGTTTGGATGTGTGGAGAACGGAGGTCTGACGTGATGGCAGAGTGGGGTTGGGGAAATCTAGCTTGGGGAGTGGCCCTGGAGCTTGATGGGCTGCTTTGAGCCTGAGGTCCACACTGTGTAGTGGGAAGAACTCCATTTTGGTGTTTGGTGAGGCCTGTTTTGAATCTTGCTTCTTTTCCCCTTTCTAGCTGGGGCACCTAGACAGGAGATTTTGTAGGTTCCTAATTTGGGAATCGAGGCTAGAGGGGAAATGGGCCTCCCACTTGACATGGTTTCCCTGTAAATGTTTAATAAAAAATTAACTCTTACGTCCCTGCCCGCTCCATACCTTCCCATATCCATGTTAGATTTGAATATGTTGATTTAGATGAAAAGAGCACATATTTGGGCTATTGGACATTCATTCCTGTCCTTTGAGATAAAATCCCACAAAGCACTTATTTTAGTCTGTAGCATATATCACAAGTATAATTTGAAAAGATTCTGTAACTATGTATTTAATGTTTGCTTTTCCCACTGGACTGTAAGATCCACAAAGGCAAGTAATAAGTCTGTCTTGTGTCCCAGCGCTGAGCACATGGAGGGCCTTCAATATGAATGAATGAATGAACAAACGAACGAATGAATGAATTTTTGTTCCCTGTGGTACCCACTGCTCAGCACAGACTTGGCCCCAAATCTGCACTCAACAAAAGCGTGCTGGATGACTGGGGCTATGCACCGTGGAATCTAATATGAGCTCCGAGCCAGTGACACAGGAGATAATTCACTCAGGACACAGATGTGAATCTGAGTGTCACCTCTATAGAGGAGGGCTGGTCAGCTGGGTCAGGTGCTGCTGAGAGTCAAAGAAGGTCAGGACTGAGAAAAGAGCAGAATTGGCTTCAGTAAGGGGGCGCTCGTGGGTGACTTCTGAGAGAAGGTGCCCAGTTAACAGTCCTGGGAGAGTCCCAGGATAAGGACTGAAAAGTTAAGTGAGCGGGTGTGGAGGAATGGAGACCTTCAATGCAGACAGCTCTTCTGGGCTGTTTGTTAGTGACGTCAAAGAGGAAAAACCTGACCTGGAAAGCAAAGGAGATTGCTTTTTAAATGTAGGCATTTAAGGTGTGTTGATGACCCAGAGGGAGGAAGAGGGGTCACCAAAACTTGTGAAAGCACCTGGAGAGGGATGCTTGTGCACACTGAGGGGAGTCAGGGGCCTTAAGGCATCTCCCAGGTGGGCTTGGTCTTCCCAGCTGTGGTTCCCATGACCAGCCCAGGCCTACCCATTGAGGAGGAGGGTGACCTGGAGGCTAGGCCAGGTGTTTTATATGGGTCATTTCATTGGACTCTAGCACCCCCTAGAGGAAGGGCGCATTACCCTGGAGGCGCACACACACTCCCTCCAGAGCTTGAAACTGGAGCTTGAAGAGAATAAATAAATCGCCAAAGCTTCACAGTAGGTGAGTGGCAGGATTGAGGTTTGCTTCAGGTCTGTCCCTGGGGGGAAACACTGGGAGAGATTCCTTCACCTGGGCCTTTTCCAGTCTGGCCTTAGGGTTGGCGTCTCAGGCTCAGTTCCTCTCTAAACATCGGTTACTGGGGACTGAGAACCTGAACTAAAATACTAAGCCAAGAAAACACAGACTTTTCTTTGAACCTTTTGAAACTCCTTTCTAGGGCTATATGAGGACTTATCCGGGCCTTAGGCACTTTTCTCTTTGGGGTCTCCTTCCTTCATAAAACAATAGTAAACATTCTATTTTATGACTGTGTAGGTATAGTAGAAATACATTAACATTATTTAGTATAACATTTTATTAGACCTAAATGTGTTTTTTTTTCTTCTAATCTTAAAGAAAATATTTTCAGGAGTCTCCAAAAATATTACAGGCTGTAGGCGCTGTGCCTACTGGGCGCAGTTGGATGAGTCATGCCGCTCCTTTCTCATCCTCCAGTCTGACCTGCTCCAAGAGAGCAGTAGAGTCAAACAGTCATGGCATCCGACCCTGCCTTAACTGTTTAGCTGCAGGCCTCAGTTTGCGCATCTGTAAAATGAATGAAAGTAAGGTCATGTTTGTTGTGTGCAAGGAGAGTGGAGAAGGTGAGCAGATACCCTTCACCAACCACCCAGCATACTGGTAAGCACAAAGTAGGTGTTCAGCGAAAGTTAGTTTCGTTACTCCGCAGGGTGCAAAGGTGTAGCTGGGGTTGTGGCGGCAGCCTCCTTGGTGGTGGGACAGAACCTGTCGTGTCCCTGTGCCTTATGGTTTCCCCGCCAGACCCTGGGAATCCAGCGTCGCAAAATAAACACGGCCGGGCCGCTAATCGCCAGCTCAGAAACAAAACAGCGCTGCGCTCGGGGATCTGGGCAAAATCAGCCCGCCCTCCTCCCCCTACGCCGCCGCCCTCCCTTCCTCGCGCGGCTCGGCTCGCTCAGCTCAGCTCAGCTCAGCTCAGCTCAGCGCGGCGCAGCTCGGCAGCCGCCAAGCCGAGACCGCCACGGTCTCCCGGTCGCCAGCGCCGGCTCCGAGCTCCCGCTCCCCGCCAGAGCTCCGCCAGGTCTCCCTTCTACGGGGACCCCTTCGGGCAGGCGTCGCGTGGCGAGGGCCGGCGGAAGCGGCACAAAGTTGAGCGCCCGCGAGGATGAGGCTGTCCCCAGCGCCCCTGAGGCTGAGTCGGAGTCCAGCACTGCTGGCCCTGGCGCTGCCCCTGGCCGCGGCGCTGGCCTTCTCCGACGAGACCCTGGACAAAGTGCCCAAGTCGGAGGGCTACTGCAGCCGTATCCTGCGCGCCCAGGGCACGCGGCGCGAGGGCTACACCGAGTTCAGCCTCCGCGTGGAGGGCGACCCCGACTTCTACAAGCCAGGAACCAGCTACCGTGGTAAGTGGCCCGGCGTGGTGCTGGGGGCGCGGAAGCCAGCCCCCGGAACGGCGCAGACCGCGCGGTGCCGGAGGAGGGCGCCCGGTCGACGGGCGCACGGTGCCGGCAGAGCCCGGCAAGGGCCCTCTATCCTGGCCGCCCTCCGCCCCTCTCGCTGCCAGCTCCGTGCGGCTCCCGAGCCAGCGTCCGGGGCCGTCGCGGGGGCCGCAGCCAGGCCGGGCAGCCCCATCTCGGATGCGCGGTTCCCGGGCGTGGGCTGCAGCCGAGTGACGCGCCACGCCGGCCTGGCTGGGAGGGAACCTGGCTTCTCCCCCCCACCCCCATCCCCCCGGCCCGCTCCGGGAGAGCAGTGGAAACCCGTCTTCCTCCAGATCCGCCTCTGGAGTGAAGGGAACCCTGGTTTCTCTCTGTCGAGTCCCAGACCAGGTGGGGGACAGGCTTTCCCCTCTCCCATTCCTGAAGGAGAGGATACCAGCTTCTCTCAGACCACCCCCGGGATGGTCACTCCAGCTTCCTCGGACAGATGCCTTCAGGAAAAGGGACTTCGGCTTCCCCCTTGACTGGTCCCGGGCACGGGGAGGAGGGGAGGAAGAGCCTGAAGCTTTCGGAAGGGTCCCTGGAAAGAACTCCAAATTATTTTCTGATGGTCCCAGGCGAGGGAGAAGAGTCTGGATTTCTAGGACAGGCTCCCAATGGAATGGGCCTCCGAGTAGCTCTGTGTGGGTTCGAAATGGGAAGGGAAACTCAGTGGAGACGGAAAAGGAAGCCCGTATTCCCGAGGCCTGCTCTGTGGAGGCCGGGGGACCCTGGCTTCAGCCACCCCGAGGCTCTGCGTGGGGGGGAATGTAGCGCCTACGCTTCCCGGCGGAGCGCGGGCTTTCAGGAGCGCGGGGAGGGAAGGTCCAAGCAGGTGAACGCGTCCTGGGCGGGAGAGCCGGGAGAGCCGCTCGACCCGCGCAGACCTGAAGCCCCCTGATTCCATCCCCACCGCCCACCGCCTCTCTCCGCCGCCCATCATTTTCCCCAGACAGCTTTTCCGCGCGCAGCAGCCGCCGTTCTCCAGTTGGGAGACAGGACCTGGGGCAGGCAAGGAAGGCTGCCCGGTCTCACCTTGGGCTCCGCGGGCGGGGAGTGACGGGCTGCAAGTCCCCCCACTTCTTCGTTAAGTGAGCCCTGGTGCCTTGCAGGCAAGAGATGGTCTTGGCGGCAGCTGGTGGGCTCGAAGCCGCCGCCCTTGCACCCCCCGCCTTCCGGGTTCCCAGAGCGCTGCAGGAGGAAGCGGTGGGAGAACACTGGAGAAAGTTTGGGCCACTGTCAGCGGGCGCCCCGGCCGCACAGGCCGCCATCAGCAGGCACTACCCTTCTCAGAATGCTTCTCCCGGTTTTCCGGGATCGTGTCCCAGACTTTGTCCACCTGGAGCTTCCCAGAACGGCTTCCTGGCGCCCCCCGCACGTGGCGGCGCTCAGTGCGTGGCGAGCCCCTCTGACCCCAGCGCTCCGGGAGGCGGGACCCTCGGTACAGAGTGGAGAAAGAACCCCCGGGCCAACTCGCGAGGGAGTCGGCGGGGGTAGCGGGGCTGCGGGTGCGGCCACAGCCTTTCCGAGGAGCTGGGAGACAGCCAGCCCTCTCCGTGGACTGGAGCGAGGAGGGCGTACCCGCCCTCGGTCTCTTGAGGCCTCACCAAAACCGAGGACCTGGGTTCCCCCCCAAGCTCCACGTGGCAGGGAAAGAGTCAGACGGACTTGGCTTTAGTGGCTGTGTGACCTTGTGCAAGTCCTTTAATTTCACTGAACTTCTTTCCCAGCAGTGGAAGTAGCTATTTATCCAACCGCTGTGGTGGTTGTAGGGAGTAAAAGAGTTGACAAAGATGAGTGTGCCTGAGGTCCCCAGTACAAGTTTGTTTGAGTTGGATATGAGGCCCTTATTGGTTTAATAGCCGAGGGATGTGCCTAGTCAGATTTATTTTGATGTGTGTGCCTGTGATTAAGAGTAGGTGTTCTCAGCACTCCTTGGTCCAATCTACCAGTGAATGGTGGCTGTCTGGGTCCTTATGAATTAATGGAATGAGTGAATGAATGATTTCTCCACACTAGCCTAAGATTGTTCTTAATATAAGTGCAAGAGGATGTTTTTAGGTGATTTAGGCAAGTCAGGGGCCCATGCCAAGGGTCCTACCAGGCATTTCTTCCTGCACAAATCCTCCATGTGGGCTGAGCATTGGCAGGGGTTACCCCAGCCCTGGGAAACAGGGGCACTTGGTATTCACATGATTGGCAGGTTTCCACGACTGCCAGAGTGTCCATGGCCTAGGGAAGAGGGGAGCACTAGACTTTCACCTACAGGTTTTTCTAACCTAAACATTAGCCTTTTGGACTGTGACTCCCCACTCAGGCTGTTGGCCCGCAGTCTCTTTTTCTCCCTTCTGGTGCCTGAGAGATCTTGAAAGGAAGGTGTTGCAGGAAACATGCTCAGGACTTCTGAGTAAATACTCTGAGATTAGCAAACCTGATTCCACTACTCCAAGTTAGGAAGAAAAGGGCGCTCTCCTAGTTCGTGACATTTTCTGTTGGCTTATACTTTCTAAGAATAATTATGTTAAAAGTAAATCGAATGCATTCTGTTCAGGGTATTGACTCAGGGCTGTGGGAGTTAAAATTCCCCTGGTGTTCGAGTTGCTTTTTTACTTTGTCTTGAGTTAGAGACCCTCACAAGCCTTGGAATCAATGGCTTGTTTTCCTGCCTGGAATCTTTGTCCCCAGAATTCCAGTTTATCCCTGAATAGCTTCTGCTCTCCATGTCCCCCACCCAGGATCTCTTTTAGGTGTTCTACACTGGATTAAAATGGTCACTGTTAAAAATATATATCTTTATATTTATGAAAACATGGCGTTTCTTCTCAACAGCCAGGATCCAATGGAGATTATTATTCAGGCTTTTCCAAGTTGTTAGTACTATATTGACTTCCTTCTCTCTCCCACCACTTCTCTCTACTCTCCCTCCCGCTTCCCCATGTCCCCCCTCCCTTGGCAATAATTGTGCTTTAGAAAGCTCTGAAAGGCCTGCTCTGTTTCTGACCATGGCCTCCTTTGACAAGGAGATTACAGTAATTAAAAATAACAAGTTGAGGATCCTCAAGGGGCTTCCCTTATAGGAGGACAGTTTGCAGGACCAGCCATTCCCAGATCACAATTTCAAGCCAAATAGAAGAAAATCAGCTGAAATGTTCAAGAATTGATTGAAAATAAAAGAGGCTCTTTTGTCTGACTAAAGGTCTGTTTATTAGGAAAATAAAGCCAGACCCTGGCTAATGAGAGTGGCTTTTCCTAGATGCTCTTTAAAGGGAAATTTCAAGGAACTTGATGGGAAAAAAATGTCCAGTTGAGATTTCAAAAGCTTGTCCAACTTCAAGGATAATTGGGGGATTTATTCTAAACCGGGAGGTTTGGAGACCTCCAAAGCTGCTTGGCTTTCTCTTTCTTTGTCCCACTCTGGGGCACACAATGCCATAGGGGTGGGTGTCCTGGAGAGCCCCATCTCAGTCTGGTAGAAAGAGCACAGGCTTTGATGTTGACTGGGTCTGTTTCAACTTCTGCTCAGTCATATATTCACTGTGTGATCTCAGGCAGGCCACTTCTCTCTGAGCCACAATTTCTCCAGCTGTAAAGTGAGAGTGCTTCCCCAACCCTTACAGCATTGCTGTGGGCGTCAGAAATAATCCGTTTGGGGAGACTGGGTGGCACAGCAGTTAAGCGTCTGCCTTCGGCTCAGGGCATGATCCCGGCGTTATGGGATCGAGCCCCACATCAGGCTCCTCCGCTATGAGCCTGCTTCTTCCTCTCCCACTCCCCCTGCTTGTGTTCCCTCTCTCGCTGGCTGTCTCTGTCAAATAAATAAATAAAATCTTAAAAAAAAAAGAAAAAAGAAATAATCCCCGTTTAAAAAAAAAAACACAAAAAAAAACCAAACCTGTCATGTCATAGAGTAAGTGCTCAAAAAAATATATATATAATAAGACAATTATTTTGGAAATAGAAAAATACTTGGCAGCGACCTCGGATGAGACATTGTGTTAGGTACTTCCTACTCATCTCACTTATTCTTTACAGTACTTAGAGGCAATTTATTGTTATTCTATTTTACAGATGAGAAGACTAAGTCTCAGAGAGGTTTAGTAACTTGCCCATGATCACACAGCTAATAATAAGTGGAGTCAGGATACAAACTAAGGGATGTCTGACTCCTAAAGCTGTGTTCTTAACCAGCCTTCTGTATTGACACATGAACATGAAGGGGGAATAAAATGAATTCACTCTAGCTACCCTTGGCCTTCTGGATGGTGAGTCTTCACTGAAGGAAAGGAGTAACATTTCAAGGTAATAACTGACATATCTTGGGATACAAAGTATAAAGTGATGGCTCCTTATTTACATTTGCTTTTTTTTTCTTTTTATAGACTTCAGGATTGCATTTCCTCATAAACCAGAGAATTAATTTAGAAACATGAACAACCTTGTCAATCTTTAGCCAATTCCTTTTGTTTGTGGGGAAACAGAAACAAATTGGATAGGAAAAAAACCCTAATTTGATGGTTGCTTTATTTTTACATGCAGATTTATACTACCATGCCTACAAAATTATGTATTTGTAAAGTACATATGGAGAATCTGAGAAATTTAAACTGGATAAGGTCTTTTAAATCAACTATTTCTGATCTAGTGGGGTTTTAAAAAATTAAGTACTGCTGATGATATTGTAATTACCTGTAAGTCACCCCTCCCACCTCTCCTCTTCTACCATTCCCCTCTTTTTTATCATGTAACTTTATTTTTTAAACTTTGCCCTCCTTTAATAAGTATTTAGTTCAGATTGATAATAAAAATTAAAATAGATTGCTTACTGCTTTGAGTTTCATGAAATGCAAAAAAAAAAAAAAATCAAAACATACCAAAAAATGAAAGCATATCAAATAGGCATTTGTCAAGGCTAGAACTTGGGTACCCCCCCCCCATACACGGTAAAGTTGTCATGCCATTTCTGCCAACTGACTCAACTGGAACAATAGGGTGTAATTGGTGATATGGTCACAAACATGGGCTGATATATCAAGAACTTTTTACTATAACTCTCCATTTGCTTGTTCTATAGCGTGTCAGATGCAGGTCAATATTAATTTCTGTCAGGGAGGAAAGCCTCTTACCGTCTTATGTTAGTCAAGATACAGGTTAAGCTTGTGTTTCAAAGAGACCCTGAAATACAGTGTTTTAAATAAGAGGTAAAGGGGGAGTCTAAGAGGATGGACAGCTTTGCTCACAGGGTCACCCAGGCACCCAGATTCCCTCTGTTGGGTTGCTCTGCCAGTCCCCTAGCACCCTGCTGTCCGGTAGTGGCCATGAGTTACGGCACCTGAAACGTAGCAAGTCCAAATCGAGATGTGCTGTGAGTGTCAAGTACACACTGGTTGTGGGAAAATTAGGATGAAAGAAAAAATAAACTTCCCAATAATTTTTTATATTGATTACACATTGAAGTGATAATTGTATATATTAGGTCAAATAAGGCATAGTATTAAAATTAATTTTACTTGTTTTACACTTATCCCTACCGGATACTTGTTAACAAATACAATGAATTTCACCTGCCTTGAGCTTATGTCTACTGGACAGCACTGTTGTGGGGGTGCTCATCCGACTGGTTACAGCCGGCTCACTACCAACACATCTGGGTTCCAGTCAGCAGGCAACTTTCTTTTTCATGATGTGAACCAGAATGGTGCCCAGCACATCCCACCACACTCCACTGGTAAGAATTTAGTGACTTCAGTACACCTAGCTGCAAGGGAGCCTGGGAAATAGAACATTTAACTGGGCAGCCACATGCCCAGCTAAAACTTGGGGAAAGGATTTGTTGTTGTTGTTGTTGTCGTTTTACCAAAAGGACAAAGGTGAAAGTGGGACATTTTAAAGGGACAGTCAGCTATCTGTGCCGCATGTTTTAACGCATAGTCATATAAAAACACAGTATTTCAAGTTCTCTCACTCAGTGAAAGGTATCTAGATGGTCTTCTCAACAGCATGTGAAGTTGATATACTTGCTAAATGAGTCTGTAGGGAAAGAAGTGTTGCTGTGCATGCGTGTGCATGTGCGTGCGTGCGTGTGTGTGTGTGCGTGTGTGTGTGGTGTTGATAGGTTTTATAATGAGAAGAAAAAAGGGGCCAATCTGTCAGAGTAGCCTGTTCTCTCTTGCCCTCTCCCTCAATAGAGGAGGAAGCTATAAGGAAAGAAAGGAATGAAGGAGGAAGTGGATAAAACAAGAAAACGAGAGAGAGGAGAAGAGGAAGTGGAGGAGAAGGAAGAAGAGAGGGAGAGGCAGGAAGAAGGAGGAAGAGGGAGGAGGAGGAGAAGGGAAAAGAAACTAAAAGAGAAGAAACAAAAGCTCACTAGGATATATATTCAGAATGAAAATGAAAGACAATTTGAGGAGACTGGAGTCCCATCTTACTTGAGGGTTAGGTTCAAGAGGCACTTTGGAAAGCAAAGAGCCCACAAGTCAAAATAATTCCTTAAAAATCCTTTCAAATTGTACGTAAACAACATGGGTACTAGATGCAATGCAGCCTTATTTGTGTCCCCTTCCAGACTGTTCTGCTAGTGGGGAATAGAAGCGAACCAACATTTCTCAGTAAGTCCAGCACTTCTAATTATCCTTCCACCATTGGAAGGGACCAGTGCTCCCTCAACTAGATAACAGGAAGAACAAGCGATTTGCTTGTCCTCAACCACTGATGTGACAGGTACAAAATACTCACTATGAAGGAGTGAGGGGACAAAAGTCTCCTCTCACACACACTCAAGCACGTGCATGCATTGAATGGGGTGGCAAGTGGCCCAAATTATCAAAAGTGTTCTTTCCTCTATTTTTCTTCTGACAGCATACAGTTGTGTGTGATGATGTCATAGGCACCTACAATATCAGGGCGCTCACCACATCCCATAACGCTTTCCACCTGGCTGGCCAGCTCTTGCTGGTATACATTTCCCACTTTTACAGGGTGTCTTGGCTAGGCTGGAGTTGAGGCCGGGATGGGAAGGGTAAGGAGTTAGGTGACATCACCAGACGTCCTTGTGAGCTCAACATAGACAAAGCTTCTAACTTTCACAGAATATTCAAAACTTCCATGAGAAGTTCCGGAAAACTTAAACACATCGACGGATTAGCAGAGGCCCAGGAGACACATGGGAAATAACTCAAACCCTATCTACAGTTGTGGCTCAGATATTTGCAGATAGGCCTCATGGACTTCATGAGACAACAGGAGGGCAGGGAAGGGCTCCCAGCACAAGCCACCATGTGTGGGGGATAGGAGTGTGGGAGGATGGGCACACTCAGAGCAGGTCATAAAAACTGGATGGTGATTCTAGGTGCTATAGGAAGCTCTTATGATCCTCCTCTTTGTCCTCCCCTTCTCCTTTTCTCTTTCTCCTTCTCTTCATCCTTCTTCATTTTCTTTCCTTCCTTTTCTTTCTCCCCACAGCTGCAACACTACCCTTTGAATTTTCCAAACACACCAAGCTCATTCCCACGCCAGGCCCTTTGTACATGCTCTTCCCCATGACTAGAATGGTCATGCCCATATCTTTGTGTGGCTCGCCCCTTGCTTTTAAGTTTCAGCTCAGATTTTATCCCTTTAAAGAGGCTTCTCTGACTACCAATTTATGTTTCCCATTACTTTTGCCGGATTTTATTTTCATCGTAGCCCATAATCACTCTCGGAAATTATCTTGTACATCATCTACCTCCTCAAGCTAGAATATGAACTTAATGAGAGCAAGGACTGTATCTTTCTTACTTGCCATTTATTTCTAGCACCCAGAACAGTCTGTGGACATAACAGGCACTAAATCATTATTCTTGGGGAAAAAAAAAAAGAAGACTCCTGGTGTGAGATCTCCCTCTAAGAGAGCTAGATGGGAGAAAGAGAAAGCGTTTCTCTCTCAGCCAGAGAAGTGAGACCAGGGTTGGGGACCAACAGCAAGGAGGAAGCTCCAGGTGGTAGCAGCAGAGAGAAAGGATGCCCCGTGCCCTGGGGGCATTGGCTGGGGGTGGGGGGTGAGGGGTGAGGTCAAGCAAATGCTTGCATCCCAGGTGAAGACTGTTGGGAGGAAGGAGATAGGCATGCTGGAAAGTTGGGTCATCGGTGGTTCGAGGTGAAGAGCAGAAGGGCGGCAGGCCAAAGAACGAAGGGAAGGGGCTCCCAGCTTCAGACACTGGCTCTGACTGAATGGAAAAGAGAGCAGAGAGGATTGTTGATCCATCAAACCTAGACACCAGTTATTAAGTTGCTTTCCCTGGAATCAGCACTCGGTGGGGTCATTTGTGTGGTTTCCAAATTTAGCCATGCATCAGAATTACTTGGAAAGTTATAGCTTCACTGCACCCAACCCAAACAAAGGACTGGATTCCAGAAATCTATAATATGTCTTTTTTTTTTTTTTTGTAATAGAGAGGGAGAGAGAGACTCCTAAGCAGGCTCCACGCCCAGCACAGAGCCTGATGTGGGGCTCAGCATGGGGCTCGATCTCATGACCTTGAGATCATGACCTGAGCCAAAATCAAGAATCAGATGCTTACCTGACTGAGCCACCCAGGTGCCCCCCCCCTTTTTTTCTTTTTAAACAAGATGGGGAGACACGAAGAGAAGGAGGCCCAAAGGTGGTCACTTCCCTATGAACATGCTTCCTCATCACAGCCTCTCCTGCCCCACCGCAGCCTTCCATGCTCCACTTACGTTAGCACTGCTCACATCACTGCCCTCTCCTGTTGCAGTGAGACACAAGTGGAGTGGCCAGTAGAATGTCCTCAAAGCTGGAATGATAGCAGCCTTCCCCTGCCTCAGCCATGGAGTGGTGGGGAGAGAAGCATCGTGAGCTTCCTTTAGGTGACAACACTCCCAAACTGGCAGAGCCTGAGCCATGGCTGAGCTGGTTGTACTTTTCTCTTGCCCACGTTTCCCTTCCATGTAACTTCCACTCATCGGTCCAGGTTCTGTTCTTTGGAGATGAGCAAATAAGGTCTCCCCTTGGCCATAGGTCAGCCCTTGAGGTGTTTGTGGAGGGATACCAACTCTGACGTCTCTTCTGACTCAAATGGCCCCTTTCTTCGGCCATTCTTTCTAGGATGCTGTTTCTTGTCCCCTTGCACTTTGTACTCCAGATGTGCTGTGATAGGGATGGAACATGGGGAAGGATTATCTCCCTTTGTCCTGAACACTGTGTTTGTGTTAAGCTTGCCAGGTCTTGTGTTTGCTATTTTGGCAGTGGTGCTGTACTCTGGGATCACGCTGAGCCTGTAGCCAGCAAAAATTCCGTGAACTGCTGGGAAGGCTTACTTGCTTCCCTTCTCTCCCTATACTGGTGCGACTGGTTCTTGAACCTAAGATTGGACTTGTCACGATTCCTCATGACTTAGTCTTAGTCTTCCTCAGACTTAATCCCGCATGTTTGGGCCCATCCCTGTAGGTGTCAACCACTCCTGAATCTGGATTCTGTCACTGAGTGACGTAACCACATAATCTAATTTTGGGTTATCTACAATTTTGATAAGCAGTCTTAGAAAGCTTTATCAAAGCTGATAAGAATAGTTGAGCAGGTCAGAGCTCCTTTGACATCCCTTGAGTTTTTCCCTAAAGTTGGCATCTAGTTAATAGTTTTGAAGTCAACTGATTTGCTGTCATCTCAGTGACATTTAAGTACCAACTGCCACCTTCCTGGTCAGCCACCTCAGTTTAGCCACAGATACTTTTTCCCTAGCCTGCTAAGGAATCATATAGTATAGCCAGAATTATTTTTCTTTCTTTGTTTCAGAATTAGTGAAGGCTCTTTCCATGCAACGTGACAGAAACAAAGTCAACTAAGTAAAGCAAAAAGAGAATTATTGAGTCCCATATTGGAAAGTCTAGGGGTGGGTCTGGCATTAGGTATAAATGGATCTAGGGACCCGAAAGGATTCTCTCCTTTTCACCCCTTCCTTCCACCTGGTCTAACTCCTCCCATCCTTTATCTCTTGGCTGTGTTTCTATGGGTTGTCCTCATTTTTCTTACTATAGATAACTTTCTCCAAATAACAAGGAGGAGAGCTGCCAACCTTGAATGAAAAGCCTTTCAGTTAGTTCTGTAACTAAAGAAAAAGCCCTTCTCCCTTTACTTCCAAATTGGAAAATCTCAGAGAAGCATTCTGGTTGGTCCATCTTGGTCACAGACCCAAGGGACTGGGGCATTGGAGACTAAATTTGGGTCATAGTCACTTCTGTGACATTATGTTTCAGGAGGGAGACGGGGTACTATTGTTGCCAGCCCCAAAGATCCCATCATCTGAGTAGGGGAAGAAGTGGGGCTCCCAGACAGTGTGTGGCCCTTGGTGCTACCTGCCCTCACCCATGTTCCCAGCTACATTCTCTTGGCTGACACATCTCCAAGTCCCCAGGAGCTTTCTTCCCACCCACCCCTCTTCCTGTCCAAATAATGTTCATCTCAGGACTCATTCATCTGGCTCCCAGCTATCCCATGAAGAGGTAGCACATGGGGGAAAGAATGAGCTGCTATTGAGCAGTTACAATGTGCTTTGTATACGTTCTCTCCTCTAATCCTTATAACAAACTCATGAGATGATGATGATCCCTATTTTATAGAAGAGAATGATTTATTTTTAAGACATCTTATTAGTTTAACATTTATATATACTTACTATTACAAATATTAATTCATTACTTGTCATAATAACAATATGAGATAAATGCTATTACTGCCATTTTACAGGAGATTAGAAACTGAGACCATGAGAGGTTAAGTAACTTGTTAAAGATTACACATAGTAAACAGGGGGGATTTGAACCCAGATTTGTTTCCTACATCCATTATAGAAAAACAGTTTTCGATTTTTAGATATGTGTGCTATTTCATTTGGAATGGGAGATGTCTCATCTCCGGCTGGGAATGCTGGAACACTGGCTGAAGAAGACCATCCAGGGGAACAGGGTAAGACAACACCACTGTACACACTTGCTCACCTTTGGACTCTAAGCCCTGTCTTGCCATCTGTCAACCCATCACCAGCATCTCCTGCCTGATCCTGGCTGGGTGGGCTCAATTGTTGTGCCAATTTCTAAGTGAAGCATGTGAGTTGCAGCTTCCTGGCTCTCTGAACGTCATGAAGAGCAGGGAGGTGACCACTGTGGCTCGTGGACTGCTCCAGTAAGCCCCCTGTTGCAAGCTAAGGCAGGAGATAAAGTTCCCTGTAGTTGATGTGTGGGACCTGAAGACTGGGGCATCTCAGTAACATTTAGCAGGTAGATGGCAGGCGCTGGTCCTGGGGTGGAGCTGTGGTCTGGTTCAGGATCTTTTCACCGAGGTTTGAGCTGGGGAGTCTGAAACCCAAAGGCAGAGTGGGGAGCATGATGGTACTGGATGAGCTCCAGTGAGGGTGATAGGCACAACAGATGAATTGGGTAACAGGTCATCAAAGTTTGTGTTAGATGGTTGACACACCGACATTCAAAGGAAGCTATTTGGGAATTGGGGTTTGCATATGGCCAGTGTACCCAAGGATGGGGAGAACTCAACCTTGCGTAGAGATTTAAGGCCAGGCTCGCTCCTATGTGAAACACAGGTCCTCATACAAGCAAGGCAGGCCAGAGAGACCCTTGCCACTGGTTTTTAGGGAAGGGCTATTATTCAGTAATCATACAACTTCCAGCCTCATCTTCCTAAAACAGAAATCTGAATATGATATTCCCTAACTCAAACCCCTCAAGACCCCCTCATCACCTCCAGGGTGGTATCCCAAGGCTTTGAAGGCTTTTAAGTTTCTACCCCAGTCACCTTCTTCCCCTGACCTCTTAGCATACTCTCCCTCCTAGTTTGTGTTTTATGAAATACAGAATTGCTTCTGGTTTCCAAGGCCAAGACTGGCTCATCATGCCTTTCTCTCTACCTGGAGTGCTGTTAGTCCTCTCGTCCACTGGACAAACTCCTATTCCTTATTCGACTTGGAGCTCAAATGCCACCTCCTCCTTGAAGTCTCCTCTGACTCCCGTATTAGACCCAGTTGCTCCCTCCTCTGGGATCCCAGAGCACTTTGTTCCTACCTCCATAACGCCCATCGTATGTTATAAAAAATACCTGCCAATATGTCTTTTCTTCCCAGCTCTTAGACTATATGCTCCTAGAGGGAGAGGCCATGTCTTTTCTCTGTGTCTCCAGGGGCAGAGCCCTGGGCTGGCACAGAAAAATTTGCTCAGTAACAAAAGGATGAGGGAGGCTGACATACTACACGTAGTAACCCAGGGGAACTTTGGAAAAGGGACCAGAGCAGGAAGGAGCAAACTACGCATTGAAGATAAATGAATACCTTTTCTTTCATTCATTCAGTGAGTCTTTATTGAGCATTTACAGTGTGTTAAAAGGCACACTAAATGTGAAAAATACAGTGCAGCTTAAGACAGACTTGGTCTCTACTCTCATGGAGCTAACAGATTATTAGGGGAGACCAGCGTTTAATATCTAATTCACAAATAAGTATGTACTTCAAGTTGGGTGAGAGGATTTCTGAAAAAGGGAAGGAGTTTTGAAAGGGTATATAGTGTGTGGGGCTGAGAGGGCTTCACAGCAAACCCTATATTGGGTGTGATGAGCTGCAGGAAAACTGTTCAGTTTAAGCACTTACTCCAGACCTCCCCATAACCTGGCCCTGTGAGGATTGTCCCCCAATCCTGTAAGGAGTATCCCCACCCCAGTCCTCTCAATGGTCCTTCATTGGCACCTCCTACAGTTTTTCTTTGGTGGTTCAATGAGTGTCCCTGAGGACCAGCTTTTTGAAACCCATTGTTGGTTCATCAGCCCGCTGAGCCTCATGAACTTATCATCATAATCATCACCTTCCTCGTATCTTCTTCAGCCCCAACGTCACCAGCACCACCGCCAGCATCCGTTACCGCTCTAGAATCCTTTTATGCCAGGCTCTGGGATAAATGTTTATTTAATCCTCTCCACCTTCCTACAAGGAAGGCAAAATCATTAACTTCTTTTTAAAAATGAGGAAACAGGGAGGTGAAATAACTTGCCAGAGGTCACATAATTAATAAATGATAGCTCTAGGATGCTCATCCGAAATCTTGCTCTTAACCAGTTCCCTGGATGTGCTCCCAGGATGGCTCTGAATGGACCTTTTTTTTTTTTTTTTTTAATCCTTCATAAGCATTTTTTCTTGAATTTCTTGGGTCTCTTAATGGCCTCTCTTGGGAGGCACTTGGGAGGAGTCATTAGAGAGAAGATTCTATTATTTATGGCCGAGCTGTCATCTTCAGTCATTACTGGGACTCAGAACATACTGCACATTTGTTTCTTTCAGGAAAGAGTCATATAATGGGGTTCTCTGGAGGGATCGGATCTCCTCTCTTCCTTCAGATTACACTGTGTACTACCATCATCACCAGTGATAATTAGAGATCGAAGCCCCGCCCTGAGTTCAGCCCCCAGAGCCTCCATCTTGTGGCTTGTATTCAGTGAGGTAGAGTTCGCCCCCAGTGTTTCTGAACCAACAGAATACAGCACTCTGGGAAGCTGAGTTTATGGTTAGCCCTTTACGTGCACTACCCAGATGTACAAGAAGGTGAATATTTATCATTCGGAAACATTATTTAATAACATTTTTATCAAAATATAACTTACCTATGGGAAAGTTCACAAATCACGCAGCTTAGTGAATTATCACATGCGGAATACCCTCCTGCAGCCGGCCCCCAGATGGAGAAACAGAACATGATCAGCACTTCAGAGGCATCGCTGGTGCCCCTCCAGCTCACTTCTCACTCCACTTGGCCGCATGTGTAGCTGCTGTCCTGGCCTCCGCCATCATAGATTCCTTGGTCTGTTTTTGGACTTTATATAAATCTCAAGGCAAAGAAGACGCACAGCTTCTGTATTATTTTGTGCGTCTTCTTCCACTCGATTATGTTGATGAGATTCATCCCTGTGGTTGTATGTAGTAGTAATTCCTCCATTTTCATGACTTCAGTGCATTCACTTATACGAAGATGCCACAACTTACATATGCATCCTACTGATGATGCACACTGAGTGTTTCTGTTTGAGTGCCAATACCATGCTACTGTGGATCTTCTGGTAGGTGTTGTGTGGTACACATCTGTATGCATTCCTGTTGATTTAGAGTGGCTTTACTGGCTCATAGGGTATGTATGTGTTCAGCCTCAGTAAATACTGCCAAAGAGTTTTCCAGTGAAAATTGCTTATTTTCGGTTCACCGATGTGTGAAAGTTCCAGTTAACCTTTGGTATTGTTAATCCTTTTACGTTTAGTCAATCTGATGGAAATGCAGTAATTTTGATCTCCCCGTTCACTAACGAGGTCGAGTGTCTTTTCCTATGCTCTTTGGCCATGTGGGCACCTTCTTTTATGAAGTATTAGTTCATGTGTTTTGCCTGTTTTTCCTTTATTGGGTTGTCTCTTTTTCTTATTGATCTGAAAGAGTTTTTATATGCTTTGGATTAAAGTCAATTGCGGTTAAATGCATTGCAAATACCGTCTTCCACACTCTGCCATACTTGTTCCTAATGGTGTCTTTTCTTGAGCAAAATTTTTATATCATCCCATTTATATATCTTCTCCTTTATTGTCAGTGGTGTGTTTTTTTTATGTCCTGTTTAAAAAATCTTTCTGACTCCAAGGTCATTCATATTTTATCCTCGGCCAACTTCTGAAAGCTCTGTTGTTTTGTTCTTCACATTTAGCTCTGCCATCCGTGTGAAGTTTAGTTTGTGTATGATGTGTAAGACCAAGATTCACCTGTTTCTACCTAGTTATCCAGTTGCCCCAGCAGCTCTGCTGAAGATAATTGTCTTTTCCCCCAACAGCTCTGCAGTTGGTCTCCTTAATCGTACATCATATTTCCAGGTACTTGTGGAACTTTTCCTGGACCCCAAGCTATACAATTGGCCTCTTTTCCTTTCCTTTCTAGAATTACACTGGTGGAACTTCTGTAGCTGCATAAGTCTTGATATGTGGTAGTACAAGCCCACCAACTTTTCACTTCTTCTTGAGATTGCCTTAGACATTCTTGGCCCTTTGCATTTTCATATACATTTTAGAATCAACCTGTCATTTCACAAAAAACATGACAGCAATTTAATTTAGATTGCACTAAATCTATAAATCAGTTTGAGAAGAACTGACATCTTTATAATACTGAGTTTACTAGTCCATGAACACAATTCAGTAAACTTAATTGCACATCAACTCTGTGCTAATCACTGTGCCGAGCTTAGATGTGGTTCTTGCTTCTGAAGGACTTGAACGAGTAGGTAAACAAACACTTATGCTCAAAATGCGATGTGATAATCTCATCACTGATAATAAGAGCTAATATTTATTAAGTGCCTATTATATTCCAGGCAGGATTTTAAGAACTTTGCATGTATTAATTCATTTATGCTTCACACTGGTACTTTGAGGTAAGTGCTGTTATTAGGCCCACCTGTAGGTTTTTTTTTTAATTGAAGTGCAGTTGACATACAATATTCTGTTAGTTTCAGGTGTACAACATAGTGATTCAACATTTCTGTGCATTACAAAGCAATCACCATGATAAATCTAGCTACTGTCTATCGCTATACAAAGTTTTTACAATATTATTAACTATATTCCCTATGCTATGTGTTGTATCTCCGTGTCTTATTTATTTTATAATTGGAAGTTTGTACCTTTTAATCTTCTTCCCCTATTTCACCATCCCCCCACTCCACTCCCCTCTGACAACCACCAGGTTGTTCTCTGTAACCATGAGTCTGTTTCTGTTTTGTTTTGTTGTTCATTTGCTACCCCACTCTAGATAGCCTCAGCCTGCTCTAGGGCTGTCAGTCTATCCGTCAGAGAGCTCAGCTCTTTCTTCTGACATCACAGTCATCATTTTCTGCTGGCCGCTGTTGAGCACCATACTTTCCTGACTCTATTTTACTGTGCTTTTCTCTCACCTTCTCTTCCTTACTAGGAAGGTCTATCTGACCTTTTCTAGACATCAGTAGCCAATCAGGATGCTCTATTACTGTTGTGGGATGAACTGATCCTTTATAGCATGAGATTTGCAATCTTCGTGTCTCAGAGTCCTTCCCTGAGATGTCATTGTGACCACTGCTGCCTTATCTAAGACGGTTGTTTTAGTTTGGGGGGTTCGGGGTCCTTTATTTTTTAGGACTGAAACTAGAAGACTAGAAATCCTTCCCTGACAGGGGGTTGCTTATCAGAATCACATAAATGTTATATGTTAAGTGAATTGATTTTTAAAATTTCAAAACTTAGCCCTTGTGGAATACCCACACTATCACAAATATTCTCACTATGTATAATTCTGGCAGAAGTTAATCTGGGGAGGGAGTCTGGCCCTAAGTCTGCCTCTGGGTGGTCTTACTACCTTACTACGTGGGCTGTCTGTTGACCTCTCTGTGTCTTTGTTTCCTGTCTATGAAATTAGAAGGCTGGAATCGAGGATTCTTGGGATAGGCTTGAGGCTCTAATAGTCTATAATTCCATGTTTAAAGGCCAGAATCATAGCACTTTAACCCACATAGTAATTTAAATATCAACTTATACACATTTCAAGAAACTTGAATTGAGCATTTATTAGATGCCAGGCTCTGTGCTAGGTGCTAGGGATACAAAGGGAATTAAAATTAGTTCCTCTCCAGCATAAGTCACAGTCCAGTGGAGAAGGCAGGTAAAAAGACAATTGCAATGCAGTGCAAAAATTGCAGTAAAGGATTTCCATCTCAGGAGATTGGGGATACAAAGGAAAGGGTGCCCGTCATTGCTGAGAAGGCCCTGGAGCTAGATTTCCATGAAACATAGTTATCTGGGTAGATGTGAGGAGGAAGGGTATAATGTAGATTCATAACTCCAGCTGCTGTAACAAACAATCCCCCATAATATAAGTTTATTTCTAGTTCATGCAAAGTACAATATGGATGTTTCTGGTCAGTGGGTGAGTCTCTGTGTCGTTATTTAGAAACCCAGGTTCCTTCCATCTTGTGACTCCACCATCTTCTTCCAGGACACCAGAGCCTTCTGCTGGATCCCCCTGCATTCTGCAGCCATAGGTGGGAGAGGAAGAATGGAGGATCCTGTGGAAAGGTTGTATGGGCCAGGCAGGAAGTGGCACACATCATGTCTGTACGTGCTTTCCCTTGGCAGAACGAGGGTGCAAACAGACTGACCTTCAAGGGAGGCTGGGAATGTGGTCTAGCTAAGAGCCCACAAGAAAAAGGAAGTATGTTTTGGAAAACACCCAGCAGTCTGTGCCCCCAAATGACTTCGTAAGGGAGTTTGTGCTGTGAGCGGCTAGATTGCTCTTGGACCAGTCTAATGGAAGTGTAACATTAGATAGCTATCAAGGTTGGGGTTGCTGACCAGGGACTATCTTTATCAAATGGTGGATACTGGGAGGGAGCTCACCAAAGCCTTCGTTGGTTCAGGGAGGCCCAACTGAGATCGTAGTTGAGGCATTTTGCAGGTTCTGAAATGTAAGGGGGAGCAGAGTGGAGAGCGATAGTTCACGACTCAGAGGGATGAGGCTTTTCCACTGTCCTCTGCCCCTCCAGCCCACAGGTGTGGTGTATTGATGGAGAACTCGAGAACATCCATTTGTCGAATGGAAGCCAGCTAATTCCCATGCTTCTGATCTGCTTTCTTCTCTCCCCACAGTAACGCTTTCAGCTGCCCCTCCCTCCTACTTCAGAGGATTCACGTTAATTGCCCTCAAAGAGAACAGAGAGGGTGATAAGGAAGAAGACCACGCGGGGACCTTCCAGGTAAGACGCCTCTGGGCTCCTCCGTGGCCCTCGTGCCCTTGTGGGTGGAAGCCAGGTGAAAGGTGGACATACGGAGGAGCTTGAGTGACAGCAGAGACTCAAGTGCCTGAGGTGGCTTCTCGGGCACTTCCCGTGACCACAGGCACGGTGGGTCAGGTCCATTTGAAAGACACATAATGGAGTAGGCAGCATATGCCTGAAGGCCTTCGGGTCTGGCCAGCAGGCAGGGCTCTCGTCTGGGCTCACAGTGCCTGCGGGCAGCAGACAGCCCAGCCTTGTGGGAGCACTCCGAGCCCTGGCAGGGCCGGCTGTCTTTCCTGAGAGCCGTTTCGTGATTGGCAATTCTCAAATGTAAACGGAACAAGAGCTTAGGATGGCCAGACTGGAAGGAATACGAAGCACAGGAGAAGGACTATGAAGGGAACGAAGAGACTGATTTATGAGAGGAGATTAAAAGAATTAAACATGCTTTGCTTGGCTAAATGAACAGGGCTGAGTGTGAGAGGTGGTAATGGTCTTTAAATGTCAGTCCTCACAGAGCAACCTCCTCCAGGGGAGGCTGTGTTTGACTTTGTGGAAAAGGGCACAGCAAGACGAAAGTGGGTCACGAGAAGAAAGAGAATCGCAAAGGCAAGGGCCCTGACAGTGAGTCATATTTCACCGTGGAATATTCTTCCAAGGGAAGTGGCGGGAACATCATCCCCTTTCAGAGGTTTAGAAAAAAGGCCATCCAGTCGTGAGAACATGTCCCAGAAGGATTGGGGCCATCCTAGGAGGAGGCCTGGCCAAATTGGCTGTAACCATTTCTCATCTCAAATTTCCATTGTTCTAGAATCCGTTTTTTATCTGCCTTTTGCAAACTCAGAAGGAAAAAAACTCAAAAATACTTACACCCATAGTTGACTGCTGGGGACTCTGGTGCAGTTGTGGGTGCCACAGAGGACCCCGCCCCAAAATATCTTCCCCATCCAAAGACATCTTGTAATTTTTTGTAGCCAGATAGTAATTTTTGAATCCCGTGTCTTAAAAACTGTCCATTGTTTAGGCTTCTGGGCCTCTGGCCTAGTGGGACTGTTAATTCCATGTTCATTGTAATGTCCTTCTGTATACTTTGGTAGCAGAAACTTTCTTGGCATAGATCTGAAGACGTTACCCAATTATAATACTAACGATGCCCAATATTTGCAGGGTTCTGACCATATGCCAGGTGTTAGGTTAAGTTCTTTACCTTATTTTGGTTTATCTTAATTTAATTAGTGTACTTCATCTCACTTTGATTCTCCAAACAACCAAGTAGGAACTAGTATCCCTATTTTATGGATCAGGAAGTTGAAACCAGCAAGACTAAATCATTTGCTTGAACAGCTAGTGAATAGTAAGTCCAGGTTCCTCCACCAGGTGTCTGATTCCAGAGAGTAAATTGTTGAATCTCTGAATAGTACTGAATAAGCTCCTGGCACAAGTGTGTTTGGACAGGTTGTCATCATAGTGAAAGGGAGATTCATGCATGCATTCAGCCCACAAAGCATTGAGATATATTCCCCTGGGCCTTGTGCTAATTAACCTGGAGGTGTGGATGATTTTTCAGATTCAGGCAGCTGAGAGATCTGGGTACCTGAGTGTCAGGAGGGGTAAAGTTCTATGAAGGGAAGAGGTGGAGGGTGGGATGGGGGACGTGTGACCTTAATTTTCACCCAAACAAAATTTATCTGCTTTAAAGTGAAGCTTAGAGATGTATACTCAAAAGAGTTGAAATCAGAATTCAAACAGATATTTGTACACCCTGTTCATAGTAGCACTGTTCACAGTAGCCAAAAGGTGTAAACAGCCCAAACATCCACTGATGCAAGAATGGATAAACAAATGTGGTGTATTCATACAGTGCAATGTGAATTCTTAAAAAGGAAAGAAATTCTGACACACGCTACAACGTAAGTGAACCTTGAAGACACTGTGTGAAGTGAAATAAGCCAGTCACAAAAGGACACATACTGTATGATTCCACTTACGTGAGGGACGGAGAGTAGTCAAATCCAGAGAAACAGGAAGTCCAATGGTAGCTGCCAAGGGATGTAGGGGAAAAGGGACTAGGGAATTACTGATGAACAGGTATAGAGTTTCAGTTTGGGAGATGAAAAAACATTCTGGAGGGGGTCAGGGGTGATGACTGCATGAAAATGTGAATGTACTTGACGTCACTGAACTGTGCACTTAAAATGGTTAGAATGGTCTATTTCATATATATTCTATCACACACACACATGCACATGTACACACGATGCCTGAGTTAGGCCTAAGGGGAATATGATGTAGAGTTAGGCATGAGGAGTTACGTGGCTTATTCCTTTAAAGGCTATTCTGTTTTAATTTGATAAGTTGATAGTCCTCTCTAACTCACTGTCCTTTCTACTCCACTAAATCTTGGTCCTTTCAACTGATGGGTGAATACAGGGCCCAGCTCACAGTGGGCAGTGAGTAGATGTTTGTTGAATGAATAAATGAACACATTCTTCCCACTAGTGTCCGTTACTCAGTCCTATTTGGAATTTTCCAGAACTCCTATCTCTATGCATCCTTCCTTCTTCCTTCTTTTGGAGCTTTGGACATCCTTTCTTGTTATATCACGATGGTTCTCAGAGTGTGGTCCCTAGATTAGCAGCATCAGCACCATCTGGGAACTTGTTAGAAATAACAAATCTCAAGCCCCACCCAGACCTACTGAATGAGGAACTCTGAGGGTGGGGGTCTCCATGACCCGTGCTTTAACAGGCCTCAGGGTGAATCCAGGGTCTGCTCAAGTTTGAGAACCAGTGCTGAAATGAGACCTGCATCAAGCCTGTCCAACATGAACAACATATCCATCTGCTCCCACATAGCCTCGCTGCTTCCACCAGCCCTAGAGGAATCAAAGTGGGAAACAAATACAAAAAACACCAAGCAGACAGTAATAATGCTTGTGTGCCAGATACTGTTCTAAGTGGTTTACATTTATTAACTGATTTAATCCTCAGAGCAAGACTATGAGATGGGCATTGTTGTCCTGTTTTTCACAGATGAGGGAATTGTGGCACAGAGCAATTAAGTAACTTTCTTAAGACCACTCAGCTCTGAGTGATAAAGCTGGGATTCAGACTCAGCCAGTCTGGCTCCAGGTCCCTGCTCCCAACCACGGTCTACACTGCTTCTCAATGTGTCCATGTTAAGTGGTGAAAACATGAGGGTCTACTGTGACTTTTTTATGGTGAAAGTCTCTGTGCCAAGGGCTTTATATGCATTATCCTCCTTCATTCTCACAACAACCCTGTGGGGTCAGTGTTGTTACCCCCATTTTCCAGAGGATGAAACTGAGTCTCCAAGGTGCTAAGTAAATTGACCAAAGGAATCCAACATCTACGTGGGAGAGATGGGCCAAACTGTGTGCCAGTGATGTTCTCACGCTTCCTGTCCCTGCCCCAGCCCTGCCCTTGTGCGTTAAATGCACACTCCACTTCGGTTCCCCTTGTCTGAGAGATTGGAGGGGGAGGAATCATGCCCATACCTTGGTCTGCCCTCTCCTGCTGCAGACACCGTGGTCTCTGTACTTGCCCCTCCCACTCTAGCCTACCCATCGTTTCTCTGTCTACCAAAGCTGTCATCTTGGGTGTCACTCATTTATTCATGAGCATTTATGGAGCGCCTCCTGCATGCCAGGCACTGAGGTAGGCACTGGGGGTGACGGAGGTGAGAAAAACAGACACAGACCTGTTCCCTGCAGCTGACGGTGTCCTCCTTGGAACTGTACCTTACATTACCCCTGCTGCCAACAGGTGTGGCAGCGAGTCGCCAGCCAGAACACGAGCAGGTGAACAGAAACCGCAAAGGCCATGGTGATTTTAAAAACATACGCGTAGTGATTAACGAATATTTAGATCTACTTCTTTGTTAACATCCTCACTCCAAACACCACACTTTTGCAGACTTCACAACAACAAAATTTTTATATTCTTTAAATCTGGTCAAAGATTACATTCTTAGTTCTAAAGAGTGGCTCTCAGAGTGGGTGATTTTGCTTCTACATGAGTGAGCCCTTACACAGAGCGTACAGACTCACCAGGTATAAACAAATGTGCATTTTAATGCCCCTTTAGACTCAGCAGGTGAGGGAACGGGGCGACTGGGTACAGAGTCGAGCTCTCACCACGCGGCAGAAGGCGCAAGGAAAAGGGGGTGGGCTGCTCCTCCGCTTCCAACAGCGGGTCCGGGATTGGAGCCTTGGCACCAACGAGGGTATCTGTCTGTGGCTGCCAGAAGGGAGAGACATGGGGATCTCTCTTTGATGAGCGAGCTGGGTGTACTTATGGTTAATTGAAAGTGACAAGGAATGCGGGGGATGGACTGCTTGTACACAAGTAACCCACTAATCCTTTAGAATTGTATTGCTGAAACCCAGTGACTCCCTGGAATGCTCCGGGCCCAGCCAACTGTCCAGCACATTCCCCCACTTGCTTCATGTCTCTGCTCAGAGGGCCCTTTCTCAGGGAGGCCATCTGGATCACCCTATCTGAAACCTCCTCCCCTCCCTTCAACTCCTGGGCTGGACTTCCTAGCCTTCTTCCCCACTGAATTTTTGTCCTGTTGCCTTTATTGCCATATGATGTGCCATTTTACTGGGCAACTTGGCTGTTCTCTGCCCCCTTCCATTAAATTATAAGCTCCACGAGCTAGGGATTTTTATTGGTCTCGTTTGCTGCCGTATCCCCGGTACCTCCAACTGTGCCCCACATGGAATAAACACTCAAATATTTATTGACAAAATTTGAAGCTGCTAATTTATAATACTATCTCTTTATTTTATTCTTAAGGCCTGTGTGCATCAACCAGCTTAGGTCTGCCAATCAAAGGAAGAAGGCTTCATTTAGAAAGGGTTGTTTGCCTGAGAAGATCCCATATCGATACCATACGCACAAGTATCTTTCTAATAACTAATTATTCTATATTCTTTTTTTTTTAAGTTTTTTTTAATTTATTCAACAGAGATAGAGACAGCCAGCGAGAGAGGGAACACAAGCAGGGGGAGTGGGAGAGGAAGAAGCAGGCTCACAGCGGAGGAGCCTGATGTGGGGCTCGATCCTGTAACGCCGGGATCACACCCTGAGCCGAAGGCAGACGCTTAACCGCTGTGCCACCCAGGCACCCCTAATTATTCTATATTCTTAATCACCTGTTTCTAACCTGTTTTCATTTTCTCTTCATTAATAATCTGTATTAGCATCTAATAGGTCCTGAGCTATGTGAGAGGCTCAAAGAGGTTTGGACACACTTTTCTAAAAATAAAATGCCATTGCAAGCCCAAAATTCTTAGGAATTTTCTTAGTTTATAGGAAAATTTTCTCTTGTTTTAGCCACCTAAGCTTAATCATGCCCTTTACAAGATACTAGGATTTTTCAGTCTGCCATTCACTATTATAAATAATGGACTAAAAACATCTTTTGCATATGTTTTTCCTTGTTTGGTAATATGTTGCTAGAGTAGATTCCCAGAACTATAATTACAAATGCAAAGGATATGGACATTTTAATGTTTTTGATATCTATTGCAAAGGTGATCATAAAATTCCACTCAGCACTCCTTTCAACAACCTGATATGGGCATTTCATCATGGTAACCACACCCACTGACATGAAGGGGACTATATATTCCCATGTCAGGACTAGGATTGGGGCAATCCCCAGTCGTAGGTTTGACATAGGTCAAGTTGAGAGACCAGATCTAGTAAGATGAAAGCTAATGGAGGAACACAGAAAGTCACCTCCTAAGGTCCAAATAACCAATTGCATGTGTACAAAGAGAGATAGTTGAATTTATGGCAGCACATTAAACAAACAACAACAAAATACCTTAGGATTTTTAGTTGTCTGTAAGTTCAGAATGAGGCCCCTATGAGATAGCACCATGAAAAACTAATGAGATCTTAGGACACATCATGGGAGCATAAACACAGGAGTTAGATTGTCTTATGGGATTCTTAATCCATCCTTAGAGCTCATAATATTCTCTCTCTATATATATATAGATTATACCTTCCTAGTGAACAAATATTACAGTGTAAAATATAGCATTTTCATTCATTCATTCACTCATTCATTCATTCAGATAGTTCCTTAGCATTCATAGCACTCTGTACTTTTCCTTCAGAGTAGTTTTTACAACTTATAGTTATGTATTTGTTTGTAGGGTTGTTTGTTTAACATTGCTCTGCCCCTACCAAATTGTAGGGCTAAACCGTATCTGTTTTGTTCACTAGTATATTTCTAACAATCAGCACCATACCTGGCACATGGTGGACACTCAGTAAGTGCTGGCTGAGATGAATTAGTGAAAGCACTAATTACAAACACACTAGGCTCTGGGCATACTGAGCTGAATAATGAAGGCCTGGCCCCTGGTATCAGGAGGTCAAGATCTACAGCAGAACTTCCCAACCCTGGTATGCTATGTATACTGGAGGATCCCAAGTGGGTTATAGGAACACCTAGATATTTACTTCTTTAGATATCGGGGTGCTCTCATTTGTTTACCCTAGGGAAATTCTTTTTTTTTTTTTTTTTTTTTTATTAATAATGATTTTTTATTATATTATGTTAGTTACCATACAGTACATCCCCGGTTTTCGATGTAAGGCTCGATGATTCATTAGTTGTGTATAACACCCAGTGCACCATGCAATATGTGCCCTCCTTACTACCCATCACCGGTCTATCCCATTCCCCCACCCCCCTCCCCTCTGTAGCCCTCAGTTTGTTTCTCATAGTCCATAGTCTTTCATGTTTCATTCCCCCTTCTGATTACCCCCCCTTTCTTTATCCCTTTCTTCCCCTACTGATCATTCTAGTTCTTATGTTCCATAGATGAGAGAAATCATATGATAGTTGTCTTTCTCTGCTTGACTTATTTCACTAAGCATTATCTCCTCCAGTGCCGTCCATGTTGTAGCAAATGTTGAGAACTCATTCTTTCTGATTGCTGAGTAATATTCCATTGTATATATGGACCACAACTTCTTAATCCAGTCATCTGTTGAAGGGCATCTCGGCTCCTTCCACGATTTAGCTATTGTGGACATTGCTGCTATGAACATTGGGGTGCATATGGCCCTTCTCTTCACTACGTCTGTATCTTTGGGGTAAACACCCAGTAGTGCAATGGCTGGATCATAGGGTAGCTCAATTTTTAACTTTTTAAGGGACCTCCACACGGTTTTCCAGAGTGGCTGTACCAACTTGCATTCCCACCAACAATGTAGGAGGGATCTACCCTAGGGAAATTCTATCCTTTCCCCCCTGTGACATAGAGTAAGCCAACTGCACATGTATAAGAAGAGACTTGAATTTATGGAAGCACGTTAAGCAAGTGGATAAGAACTATATAGAAAGAACCATATTGCAACAGGGTAGGTGCTAGAATTGCTGCATGTGTACAGATAAGAAAACAGGCATCTTCAGGAAGTGAGGTGTGAGTGCCGATTTAGGAGGAGAGAAAGGACATTTATAGAGGGGATTACTTTGAGTTGTCTCTTTGGGTGGTTGAAGCGTACAGGTAGACAAGGGGTGAAGATGAAGGGGATGTATGAAGACTGCTATACTCTTTCCTCAGACCTCTGTTTTAAAACTTTCCCTATTTAATGTTTCACTATATCATCTTTGATTAGTGCAGAGAGCCCAGCAAGGACACAGTAAGTTTTCGTACGTGAATGAATGAATGAATGAATGAACGAACGAACCAGGGGATGAAAGACACACTATGCCAGCCCCTCACCTTCAGGAACTTACTTGGTATAAAATGCCTCTGTGGGGACGTGATTCTAAAAGAACCATCAAAAGAACCCATTTTAAAAGCAATGACAATACCTCTTGTTTAACGCTTAGCTTTCTTTTTAAAAATTACTATGTAAAATCATTTGTAAGAAGAGTGAGAAGCAGTTTGCCTTGTGAATGCCTGGGGTAGACATTGGCTCCTCAGGCTTCCACAGCCCCAATCTCTGGTGTCTGCTACCAGGAAGGACGAAAAGCACTTTCCTTCCAAGCAAGCAAGGACTAAGTCTGAGAACCACATGCTCTGAGGGGACTGGAGCAACAGAGCACACCCTTGTTGGAAAATGATACATTTTTTTATCATTTTATCCAGAAAAGGATAAATACTGAGAAGGATAAAGAAGAAATAAAAAATGTCATCTTATAGACAATCATTACTAACATTTGGGTACATTTCCTCCCAGATTTTAAATATAGATGCATATATGTAGTTGTTCAACAAATATTGGAACCAAACTATATATAGGGTCTTATATCCTCTTTTATTTTTCATGAACATTATATTATGAGTATATTTCAATGCAATTAAACATTATTCCACAGCATGAATTTTAATGGCTTTATAATACTCCACTATTCTATTGAATTATAATTTATTTAATTATTCGTCTGTTGTTGGGCAAGTTAGTTCCAGTTTTCCTTCTTTAGTTTTCTCGCTTTACTCCCAAAAACGCCACTGCAATGAACACAACACATAAATCTTTGTTAGTATCTTTGAGCATTTCCTTATTATTAATTTCAACAATTAAATTACAGGGTTAAACCAAAGCCTCTCTTTCTCTCTACACGTGCAGGCGCGTGCACACACACACACACACACGTATATGTATATGTTAGCTCCTCTATTTCTAGAGGTGGTCATTTGGAATTTGACAGCGTCACTGGTGGGCACATCGGTTATTATGACAGAAGAAAGCATTCCTATTTCTAGGCTGATTTTCTTCCTCAAAAAGGACCATGTATCCCATTATTCTTCCAATTCTAGCTTAACTTTTCTATTTACAATATATACTGGGTGTGTAGGAAGATCATGGTTTTGGAGTCAGCAGACCTGGGCTCAGATTCTGCCTCTACAGCTGGGTGAAAAAGTCACTTAATTTCTTTGAAATCTTAGTTCCTTTATCTATAAAATAGGGATGTTCAAGGTTATTTTGAGAATCAGAGGAGATGATTTATGTAGAATTCCCAACACAGTGCCAGGATGCAGTGGACCCTCAATGTCTCTTCCTCCTGAGCCAGCAGCTCGGTGCCCTTTCCAGGTCTCTGTGGCCAGTGAATCACAAACCCCATCCCTCTGTAGACGTGAGCAGACATCCCTTCTGAGGTATAACCAACCCACTGTCTGTCTGACTCCACCAGTGAGGGGAGAGACAGGCTTGACTAACTCTTTCTGTCTTCATTGTCATATGATTGAGAAAGCTATAAAGTAAAATTGAAAAATGTCAGTGTTGCTGGATCCAGGATACCCAGTGAATAAATGCAAAACTCTGGTCAAGGAGGGTGCTAGGTGGTTGGCTAGGCTCTATTACTGGCTTTGTGACCTCCTCCCACACAGCAGCTTCACTGAAAACTGGTTCAAATGATACTTCGACGAAGGCTACACACGGGGAAATGTGCAGACACAGGAAACCATGACTATTGCCTCCAGGTATGAACTAGTCTAGTTCTTAGCTTTAAGTTCCACGACAATAGGACCGTCTATTTCTTTCATGACAGCACAGCCAACAGGCACTCAGCACACACTTGTCACATACATAAATAAATGTACCAATATCCTGTCCGTTTCTGACCCATCCCATGAGGTAGGCACTGTTCTCATCCACATCACACAGGCCAGGTAGTACTAGAGTGAAATAGAAACGTGACAAAGGGCACAGGGCCACAAACAGCAGTGGACAGGGATGGAAACACGTGAGGACAGACTCTGTACTATCTCGTCTATTCAGCATCTTGTGTAGCTCCAGGAGCAGAAGTGGGGGAGAGATACCCAGAAGTTGACTACTTGTCCCCTAAAATCCTCTCAGGGACGTTCCAGAGAACACATGGGGGTTTATCACCTCACAGGCCCTTCCCATACCATCACCCCTGACCCCCATGTCCTACTTCCATCCCATCTGGTGTCTGGGCCCTGACCCCATCTCTGAGCTCCCACACGCTTGGCACCTCCCTTTATTCTGGTTCTTCACACCCTGTGGCCCTGATGTGTTAAATCCCTGTTCCCCTCCACAATTCTGCAGAGCGACAGAAATCTGGGCCGTGGCCATCTCTGTATTCCCACGGCCTCCCAAAGGCTTGGCACTCTGGCCAGTTGATAAATGTTTTCCAAATTGATGGATGACTTGCTGCTGGAATTTCTGGCCCTTCCCACTTTTTGTGGGCATTAGTTGGTCTCCTGCTTTCTTGCATGGGAACTAGTTTTGTTTCCACATCTATCTTTCTAAAGGTCTGGAAATCATTTTTAAATACATTGTAGAATTGTTTAGCAGACAATATAGAACTGTGACTGCCCCCAAAGAACTTTTATCAGATATGTATTAAGTAGCTTAAAAATGCCAGTAAGCACTGTATAGCCTTGCAATCCTCTCATCCTTATTGTTCACTTTTTTTATTATTATTTTTAAAGATTTTATTTTTACGTAATCTCTACACCCAATGTGGAACTCAAACTTACAACCCCGAGATCAAGAGTCACATGCTCTTCTGACTGAGCCAGGCAGGAGCCTCTATTTTCACTTTTAAATTTTTATTTTTAATTTTTTTAATTGAGGTGTAGCTTGCACACAATGTTACATCAGTTTCAGGTGTACAACATAGTGATATGATAACTCTCTACCTTATGCTGTGTTCACATCTGTCCCCATACAGCGCTATTACAATACCATTGACTGTATTCCCTATGCTGTACCTTTCATCCCTGTGACTTACTCATTCCATAATTAGAAGCTTGTATCTCTCACTCTCCTTCAGCCATTTTGCCCATCTGCCCACCCCTCCCCTCTGGCAACCATCAGTTTGTTCTCTTGTATTTATGGGTTTTTTTCTGCTTTTTGTTTATTCATTTGTTTTGTTTTTAGAGTCCACATATAAGTAAAAGCATGTGGTATTTGTCTTTCTCTGTCTGACTTAGCGTAATATCCTCTAGGTCTATGCATGTTATCACAAATGGCAAGATCTTATCCTTTTTTATGGCTGCGAAATATTCCATTATATATAGAGATGCCACATCTTCTTGATTCATTCACCTATTGATGGACACTTAGATTACTTCCGTATCTTGGCTATTGTAAATAATGCTGAAATAAATATAAGGGTGCATATATCTTTTCAGATTAGTGGGTTTTGTTTTCTTTGGGTAAAAACCTAGTAGTGGAATTCTATTTTTAATTTTTTGAGGAACCTCCATATTGTTTTCCACAACGGCTGCACCAATTTTCATTCCTGCCAACAGTGTACAAGGGGTTCCCTTTCTTCACATCCTCGCCAACACTTGTTATTTCTTATCTTTTTGATTCTAGCCATTCTGACAGGTGTAAGGTAACATCCCATGATCATTTGGGTTTGCAATTCTCTGATGATGAATGATGCTGAATATCATTCCATCTGTATGTCTTCTCTGGAAAAATGTCTATTCTGGTTTTCTGCTCATTTTTAATCAGATTATTTGTTTTTTGATGTAGAGTTGTCTAAGTTCTTTATGTATTTTTGATATTAACCTTTTATCAGATATATCATTTACAAATATCTTCTCTCATTCAGTAGGTTGCCTTTTCATTTTGTTGATGGTTTCCTTTGTTGTACCAAAGCTTTTTATTTTGATGTAGTCTCAATATTTACTTGTGCTTTTGTTTCTCTTGCCTCAGGAGACATATCTAGAAAAATGCTGCTAAGGCCAATGTCAAAGAAATGGCTGCCTGTGTTTTCTTCTAGGAATTTTATGGTTTCATGTCTCACATTTAGGTCTTTAATCCATTTTGAGTTTAGTTTTGTGTATGATGTTAGAAAGTTTTGTTTATGATGTTAGAAAAGTTTCATTCTTTTCCATGTAGCTGTCCAGTTTTCCCAACACCATTTATTGAAGGGATTATCCTTCCCCATTATATATTCTTGCCTCCTTTGTCATAGATTAATTGACCATGTAAGTGTGGGTTCATTTCTGGGCTCTCTGTTTTGCTGCATTGATCTATATGTCTGTTTTTGTGCCAATACCATACTGTTTTGATTACTACAGCTTTCTAGCATATCTTAAAATCTAGTATTGTGATACCTCCAGTTTCATTCTTCTTTCTCAAGATTGCTTTGGCTATTCTTTTGTGGTTCCATACAAATTTTAGTATTATTTCTTCTAGTTCTTTGAAAAATGCTATTGGCATTTTGATAGGAATTGCATTGAATCTGAGGTTTGCTTTGGATAGTATGGATATTTTCACAATATAAATTCTTCCAATTCATGAGCATGGAATATCTTTCCATTTGTTTGTGTCCTCTTCAAAAGAATTTTAATCACATATGTATTAAGTGGCTTAAAAATGCCCAGCAAGTCAATGTGTGGCCTTGCCATCCCCTCATCTTTATTTTTTTTATTTTTTTTTTTTAAAGATTTTATTTATTTATTTAACAGAGACAGAGACAGCCAGTGAGAGAGGGAACACAAGCAGGGGAGTGGGAGAGGAAGAAGCAGGCTCATAGCAGAGGAGCCTGATGTGGGGCTCGAACCCAGAACGCTGGGATCACGCCCTGAGCCGAAGGCAGACGCTTAACCGCTGTGCCACCCAGGCGCCCCCATCCCCTCATCTTTAAAATGAGAATAATGAGCCAACATTCCAGATCTAATTACTTTATGGGACATATCTTAATTCTGGTGTTACAAACATTTAAACCATCTGTTTACTTTTTAAAATAGAGTTTAAACAGTAGTCTATGGTGGGAAATTTCGGTAAATTTTTAAAATATTAGAATTAATTTTGATAAATCCTTTTTCATATATTTATTCATTTCACAAATATTTATTAAGACTAGTATGTACAAGGCATGTTTTAGGCTGTGAGAATATACCTATGATCAAACAGACAAAAATCCCTGCCCTGTGGATATTACTTTTCCATATTTTAGGTCATTTCCATGGGATAAAACCCCAAGTTTCTGTATCAGATAGTGTTTAAGCTCTTGATGTATATTATTATAACACTTTGTCACAGCTGATCAAGTAGGAATTTGAGTAGGAGCCTGATTCAGATCTTACTTTTAGAGAGAATGTATAACCTTTGCCAAATTACTTTGTCTTGGAGAGCCCCCTTGGACACAAAGCTTTCCCTCCTTCTGACCCCCACTGATACCTGATGTTCCATAGTTCTTTATCTGGGGGAGGCCATAGTATTGGCTGGAAGGAGTTCCCATCCATTTACCATGTAGTCCCTAAACCACAACTTGCAAATCCCATTCTTGTGCAATTAACCATCTTGAAATAAAGTTCAAGTCCTTAGATTTTTGCCCTGATACATTGCTTGTTCAACATGGCTCATCTCTCCAGCATTTCAAGATTCTTCTAGATTTGGCATCTTTTATCCAACATAGTTCATCACTGTCCTCACAGCTTTACGTCATCTGCAGATTGGATGAGCCTTTATTTTCAGCTAAGCCACTGATGCGTTCTCCAGGAACTCTATTTCCTCTTCCCTCTGCCCAGGATGCTCTTTCCCCAAGTATCCAGAAGGCTCTCTCCCTCACTTCTTTCAGGTTTCTGCTCATAGGTCATTTTTGTCAAAGAGTACATTTCTGACCATGTCTTGTAAAACAATACTCCCATCACTCAATCCCATTTACCCTGCTTCGGTTCTCTTCTTTTCACTTGTCACCACTTGGCATGTTATCACTTGAGGGCTTTTTAGCTATTTCTCCTCACCACGTTGTCTACTCCATGAAAGTAGGGCCACTGCTTTGTTCAGCACTATCACAGTGCCTGGCACATAGTAGGCATTTAATAAATAGCTGTCAGTTTCTTAGGTGTGCCTATTTATTTATTTATTTATTTATTCTCAGAGAGAGAGAGAGAGCGTGCACACAGAGAGGGAGGAGCAGAAAGAGAGAGAGAGAGAGAATCCTAAGCAGCTCCACACTCAGCCTGAGTCCCACATGGGGCTCGATCTCACGACCCTGAGATCATGACCTGAGTGGAAATCAAGAGTTGGACGCTCAACTGACTGAGCTACCCAGGCGGCACCCCTAGTGTGCCTTTTTAAATTCAGCCATAGAACAAGTTGTTCTTTTTGACAATAGAATGACACTGACTTTTTGGTAAAATAAGTGTTCTGGCACCTACTTTCAACCCCTTTCCTTCTCAAAGTCAGCTGGCATCCTAGGGTTTCTTCATATGTATCTATCTGAGGACACACAAGCTTACGCACAGCTCCTGGCCTCTTTCCAAAGCAGCCTGTACTTGTGCAGTTTTCTGGATCCTAGTACAGGACTTTGCCTGAATCCCAATTTAATTTTATCATTCTAGTGGCAACATAACCCTCTACCCCTCACTGACTGCATAAGCTTGGGCCACTTAATTTAACCTTGGTAAGCTTTAGTTTCCTTGCCTGTCAGTTTGGAAAAATACTAACTCAGAGAGTTGTAAAGATGAGATAAGGATTTCCAGTTTCCGCCTTGACATATAAAGAGCTTGGAAGTCTACTCCTGTCCTTACCAGAAATAAGCTGAAAAACCAAAAATCAATAACTCTAATTATATCCATCAGTGAATTGAGGACACAAGACAAACTGCTTCTCCTTGCCCCAAAACTGGAGAGACGGGCTATTGAGAAGCACGGCTTCTCAGGAGCAGAAGCTTCTGGAGACAGTAAGTGAAGGGACACTTACATGGTCACTGACAGATAGCTAGAGGCCGAATATAGACTAGCTTGAGAGTTAAACTCCTCAGAGCCCAGTATTGGGGAATCTCCACACTTTTGTGAATTTTACCTCCAGAAGCCCCAGCATAGTCTCATCTGGTAAAGATCAGAGAGAAATTCTCTCCTGCTTCAGGCAGAGGGAGGGGGAAAAAAATAACCATTTTGGAATATATCCAGAACAGTCCCCATAATAAGATCTGCCCTCAAATGAAACTACCAGAGCCTTATCTGGGCTTTGGGAAGGGCAATTAGCCAACTGTAGCCCCCTCTAGCCTTCCTTTCTAACCATATAAGGGAGTGGGGGGAGAAGGCTAAGAGATGGGCCCAGTAAAAAACTAAGATTTAATCATAAGGTTATAGACTGTTTTCCCCTCCCTATACCTTATTGTCCCATCAACAGGGCTCCAGTATAATAACAATGGATTATAATCTAGAGAGATTCAAGACACAAACTCTTTTTAAGAAGGAGTTTCTAGAGAAAATCAATGATAATGGAGAAAACAGAAATAAGGATACTAGAGGGAATTGAAGCCTCTGACACCTATAGCTACAGCAAACATTAAACACACCCTAACTTCCAACCAGATAAACAGAAAACCTCACACTAGAGTTTTATTTATCTCAGTTCCTATTATCCTATAGATCATGTCTGGCTTTCAACACAGAATTGCAAGGCATGCTAAAAGGCAAGAGAAAACACAGTCCGAAGAGACAAAGCAAGCTTCAGAACCTGACTTAGAGCAGAGATTTTGCAATTATCAGACTGGGAATTAAAATAATTGTGACTGATATGCTAAGAACTGTAATGAAAAAAGTGGATAACACGCAAGAACAGATGGTAATGTAAGCAAAGAATTTGAAATTCTACAAAGGAATCAAAAGAAAGTGGTAGAAGCCAAAAACACCATAACAGATATGAAGAATACCGTTGTTGGACTCACCAGTAGATTGGACATGGCCAAGGAAGGGATCAGTGAGCTTGAAGATATGTCAGTAGAGGTTTTCCAAACTGAAATGCAGAGAGAAAAAGGAGTGAAAAAAAAAAAAGTATCAGAATGTCCAAAAACTGTGGGACAATTACAAAAGGAGGGTTTGGATCAAAGGCAACCTTTTAAAGAGGACTCACTCTTGATCAGGGGTGGGAGGGAATGCTTCTTTATTTGAGGGTGGGGGAAAGGCCAATGAAACTGGTGAAAATATACAACAATCTGATGAACAAGAAATGAAGGTGATAGAGTTCACGTAGGATGCTCTCCATATAATTCAGACTTTAATAGTAATATCTCCCTCACAAGATTATTGAGACAATCAAATAATATATAACACTGTTTTTCAAATTGTAGGGAGTATCAGCATCTCCTGGGTTCTTGTTTATAATGCACCTCTCTGGCCCCCAACCCAGAGAACTGGATCCTATGCGTGTAAGAGGGTGAGGACGTGGGGCAGAGGAACCTGCATTTTTTAAGAAACACCCCAGGTAAATCTGCCCCACAGACCACACTTCAAGAAATATGTAAACAGTGATGACAGCTTGGCCGGAACCATGCTCCACAAGTGTTTTTCAAGTAGGTAGAGGCAAGCTCATTTGTAGAGGAGCAAGGATGGGGCTGAGGACTGAGGAGCTGGAAGAGCCTGGGAACAAGGGCAGGAGTAAGTATGAAGTCCGTAGGGTGAATGGAAAGACCACCTAATGACAGAGAGACCCAGTTTAGAAAACACATTCCTAGGAGGAACCTTCAGACTAGATTTGAAATTTTCTCCATCAACCCTCAAGAGCCTGGTTGCAGGAGCCAGGTGAACAGGTGGTGTGGTTTTTGCGGGGCTGACAAACCCAGGGGTACAGTGGAAGACGGGAAGGCCAGAGGCATCCACCCAAGAGGAGAGGGAACCAGGGCACCATTGAGAAGGCTGGGTAGGGGTCCAGGCTGGGACCACCAGTATCTCCTATCATTAAAAAACCCCAAATGTTCTAGGACTGCGCATCTCCTCCCACCACTAACTCGTTTCTCTGCTCCCCCTTCAGAGCCAAGTATCTCAAGAGAGTTATGCCTACACATTGTTTTTTCTTACATCTTCACCATCCATTCACTTCTTAACCCCATCAACCTGGATTTAGCCCTATTACTCCACTGAACTGGTTCTTCAGATTTCTTCAATGGTCTCCATGTTGTCAGTAGACACTTCTCCATCATCTCCTTACATATCCTTCAGGGTCAGAGAGGACTAACCACATTCTGTTTCCTCAAACACTCTCCTCTCATGTCTTCCTGGTGTTATTTATTTTTCTTTCGGTCTCTGGCTGTGGCTTTATTTGCTTCTCCTCTCTACCTGACCTCTAAACCTGTGCCTCAGACTGGGCACTATTGACATTTGGGATCAGGTAAGTCTTTCTTGTGGGATAGCTGCCCTGTGCATTGAAGGGTGTTTAGCAGCATGCCCGGCCTCCGCCCACTGAAGACCAGTAGCACCCTCCCACACACCAGTTGTGATAACCCAAAAAGTTTCCAGACGCTGTCAAATGTCCCCTGGAGACAAAATTGCCCTCCGCGAGACCCACTGATCTAAATGTTGCACTCCCCCAGTCCTGTGTTCCTTTCTGTTCTTTCTCTACAGTCTAAGGTAGGCTCATCTGTTCCTTGACTGTAAGCGCCATCTTCATAATAATGACATCCATTCTTACTTCACTGAAACAGTTGTTGCCCACTGCCACGTTCTAGACTTTGGGCTGAGAGGGAGGATAAGTTAAGACTGTGGCTTTTTGAATTAGACAGCATGGATTTAAATCTCTGTTCTACTCTTGCTAACTGTGTGACTTGAGCCCTCCGAGTTTCCATTCGTTGGTCTGACAAATAGAAATAATGAAGAGGTTAAACCTACAAGTGACTAACAAAATCCTGGGCACATAGCTAGTGGTTGAACAGTAATGATCATAACTTTCATAATCATTATTGCAGCTCCTTAAGGGTAAGCGCAATGGGCTTCTGAAGCACAAAGGAGGTGGTCAGCCCCACTGGGTCCAGTAATACAGTGTTGACAGTTCACCTCTAGAGCCTGAGAGACTTGAGTTCAAATCCTGATTCTGCAACTCCATTCCATGGCCTCTCTAAGCCCATTTCTTCTTCCCTGTAAAAAGGGAATAGTAATAATAGTCCCTACTTCACTGGGTGAATCAAATGAGGTAATTCTAGGAAAAGGATTTAACATGATGTCTAATACATTGGTACTTAATAAGCATTAGCACTTATTATTAGGGGAGCATGGGAGAAGCTAATCTTTAGCTGAATTTCAGAGCTTGAGAAGAGGCCAGCACTGGCAGAGAGTGAGGCCAAAGGATTGGAGGCATGGAAAACAGTGCTATGATCTGGGAATGGCAAGGAATTCCAAGTTGCTAGTGCATAGCTTGGGGCCCGAGATGAAACTGAGGAAAGCCAGAATCTAAATGCTTTTCCATGCCAGTTTAGGGCTACGGACTTTATTCTTTTACCAACTGTGGATGAAAATATGTTTGTTGGCAAGGGAAGGAGAGTTTTAGACTAGGAAATGACATTATAATTAATTATAATTAATTCTGCATTTTGGGGATGATAACTCTTATCAATTAAGAAGAATTTGGAAAATGTAAGACCAAAGGCAGGCAGGCTGGTTAGGAGATTGTGGCAAGAGCCACAGGAGAGATGACGAGGCCCACCCATCAGGAGATGAATATTTGCCACTCACATTAAAGAGCTCACATGGCCAGAGTTCTTGACCAGTTGAATACTGGGAACAGATGAAGGGCTGAGGAGGACTCTGAGCTTCTTGCTCAGCCATGGGTGGTGGGCGGCCAGTCCACCAGGCCTTCTGCTGTCTGTCCATCTGACTGCCCCTTCCTCTCTTCTTGCCCCTGCTCATCTAAACCTAGTGTCCCACTAATTCTCCTGCCAGAACCCAGAACCTCCTTACCCCTGTCTTCACACCCACTTGGCCAGACTCCAACCCTGAATGAACATGTCTTCTGTTTCTTTGTGTGCTTGTATCTGAGCCCTGCAGAAAGTCTCACTGCAGTGCAGCTAGGTGGACTGACATGCTATGAGTTTCCTGGGGCAGCTGTAACAGAGTACCACAAACTCGGTGGCTTAAACAGCAGAAATTTATTCTCTCATAGTTCTGGGGTCCAGAAGTCCAGAATCAGTTTCACTGGGCCAAAATCAAGGTGTCAACTGGACTGCATTCTCTCTGGGGAATCTAGAGGAGTATACCCTCCTTACCTCCTCCAGTCTCTGGGGGCTGCTGGCAGTCTTGACTTGTGGCCACATCACTGTAGTCTCTGCCCCTGTCTTCACATGGCCTTCTCCCCTGTGTCTCCATCTCAACCCTCCTGCCTTTCTCTTTTAAGGATGCATAAGATTGCATTTAGGGCCCATCCAGGTAATCCAGGATAAATGCCTCTCATGATCCTTAAATTAAACACATCTTTTGCCATGTAAGGTTGTATGCACAGGTTCTAGGGATTAGAAGGTGAATATATTTTGGGGGGACTGTTCTGCCTGCCACACACATCTCCTTAGCATCACTGACCTTGGAGGGCCCTCAACCTGCCTGGCAATCTTACTAAATTATTCTGGAAGATTCTCTTTCCCATTTCCCTACTGCTGATTTCCTCTAAGTTCTCACCTTTCTCCACCTCTTTCTATATTACTCTTATCAAATGTCCTGGTCTCTTTTTCTATAGGAAAACAACAACACAAAAAAACCAAAAGGAAATTCCTGGACCAAAACTCCTTAACTTGTTGGTATCAAGTTAATCAACCTACGTGCATCTTTCCTCACCATCCTCCCACTAGGGTAACGGAGCACTCTCTCCCTCCTCCCAAGGCCACGTTCTCTGCTTGGGCTCTGAGAACCTCCCTCTCTAACCTTCTTGGGAGCGTTTAATGGCCAATGGCCCCTTCTCCCTTTTGTAGAGCCAGTCTTTTCTTTCTCATTAGAGCCTTTCCTTCAGCTCAGGGTTTACATCTCTTCTTTTATGACTCTCCCTTTTTAAAATAACAACCAAAAATCTCACAATAAACAAAAACTGACCATTCCCTGACCAATCTACCACTAAGCCCTATTGATTGTATCTCCCATGTACCCTTCTAATTCACCAGCTTCCTTTCTTCTCAGCTCAGTGTAGTCCAGTCTGTCATCATGTACCCCTGGGTGATCACAGTGATCTCCCTGCTCCCACTTTTGCCACCTCACAGTGGTTCTGCTTGAGCACCCTTTGGTGCCTGTAGGACCAGTGTGTCGGCTCCATGGGGACAGGACTCTGTTTCATCTTTTGCTATATTCCCTGTGCCCCCAGCATCTAGAAGAGTTCCCAGTAGAAAGTAGGTGCTCAGTAATTGTTTGCTGTAGGTAGTCAATTTATTACTAAAATTTCAGGAAGGAGACAAAATTTCATACCAGCCTATAAGGCCTAGCAAGGTCTGGCCCCTAGTTATCTCTGTCACATCATCTTCCCCTTGCTCCCTGGGCTGTAGATGCACTGATCTTTTAATACTCCAATTTCCCTCCTGCCCCAGGACCTTTGTAAATAAATGTTTTTGTTGCTGTTTGGAACACTCAATGCATCTTTTCTTACGTAATGTCTACCCAATCTTCAGATCGCAGCATATATGTTGCAATTGCTTCCTTGGAAAAGTTTTCCTTAGCACCCTTATATGCTCTTATATGCTCTCATTAATATCCTTCCTTTATAGAAAAGCCACAGCTATTGTGTTTGTAATTGAGGACCTTATGTTTAATGTCCATCTTTCCCATCAGTTGATGACTGCAGCCACTATATTCCTAGCGCTTATCATGTCATCTGACACACTTAAATGCCCCCAAAATACATATTGCTGGAAGAAATGAATGGATAATGGAATAATGGCAGGGAGGAGATCAGATACAGGAAGAGGAGAGAGATTGGTGGAAAAGTCACAACTCCATCTTGCACCTGTTAGAAGGCCCAGTAGATAATTCAGTTGGAGAGGTTCATTGTTGGTTGGAAATTTGAATTGGGAGCTCAAGACAGGGTCCAGGCTGGTTATTTGGACTTAGGCTGTTGGTGAAACCATGGTAGACAGGAAAGATTAGAGCTACAAGAGGATTAGCATCTGAAGATGAGAGCAGGATGGGATTAGGAGCAGACAGGGAGCGCATTCTGGAAAGGAAGAGGCACAGATGTGAAAGGTGGACGTGGCAGAGAGAAGTGTGGAAGTGGCAGGGGAAGGCAGAGTTGGAGGGAGACATGAGCAGAAGGTGGGGCCAGTGAAGGTGGAGGACCTTGGGGGAGGATGGGGACTTGCAGAGAATGTGGAAGCTTTACGTTTGCTGAGAGAAGGAGAGCTCCTGCAGGTAACCTATGTGAGCAAAGTGTGCGCACACGTTCGTGCGCCCATGTGTGTACATGAGCATGTATATGGGGAAACATGATTACGTTTTCTCAGTGTGAGCCTGTTTCTCAATAGATCACAGCTACCCAAACTCATGAGACAGGTAAGCCGGGGACGATGACCTCTGTTGTCTATATGCTATATGAAGTTGCATTCATAGCTTCTGCCTATGTTTTTTTCACTAAACTCCACTTCCTCTGTGAAGCTACTCATTTCCTTCCTCTGCCACAGCTACCTTAGGCTTCCACTGTCCTTGGTTTGGGTGAATTTTCCTTTAATTTGTATCTCTTGCCCTCACTCTTCTAGACTGCAAGTCCCTTGAAGGTAAAGTATGTTTTAATCATCTGGAAATCTCCAGAGTCCAGCACCACAGAAATTAGTTCTTAGTAGTTAATTAATTAATAGGTGCTTGTTGAACAAAAAGGTGGCTCTATGTTATGTTGTATTTCTTAATTATTAAATATTATGTGTGTCTGTTTATATATCCTGCCTCATTGGAGAGGTGCTGCCTGTCCCTGAACAAAATGGTCCCCAGTGACCATGATATTTCTTACGTCTTTTCCCTGTGGGTCTGTTTCTAACAGCAACCCCATCCTCCAAACATAATTTCACACATTACTAAATCTGTTTGTTCCAGCTTGAACCTAGGTTCTTGCTTCTCCTTCAGAACAACTTGCAGGCTGGGATTATGGATCCAGGCAGTCCCAGAGGCTCATGCTAACAACTTCTGCTAATGCTTAGGGTGATTATGCAGGTTATTGAATAGATAGGCCTTTCACTTCTTGTTCTTTGAACGCAATCTGTGTAGCCTTGTCTGCTCCATTGGTAAGGGCATGGGGGTGGTGCTCAGAGACTGAGAAAACCAAGCCCGCTCCGCTTCCATTTGGGCTGCTTTTATCCTAGTTTGGGATTTTGGAATAAAAAAAAAAAATCTGACTCTATTAGTAAAGAAGTGATAATTAGTCATTTTAGAGCGACTCTCTGAGTAAGACTTGCAAATTAATCCAATTTGGCCATTCTGTTTAAAAAGGGGGAGTTAAGGGGCTTTGTGACAATTGTTTCCCCAAATTCTCTGACCCACCAGTGGTTTTGTGGCTGCACTTGCCCCAAGTCCCATTCACTGTGTTGCCTGGATATTGAGTAAGATCTTCCTGGATCTATGCAACTCAAATGCGGTGTCGGAAGCCGCTTGAGTTCTGTTCACTATATTGCTGCTATTGAATACACTGCCTCTTAAACAACCAGTTTACCCAGCTGAGGGAAATCTAGCTCACCTTATTAAATTTCTAAGTGCATCCCAGAGCACTTATCTTCGAGGAAGGTAGACTATAAGATACAGTTCTGACATATCTGGACATGTCAGCCACTTAAAAAATTATTCATATTTATAGATTTAGGCTCCATTCAGGTCAAGCACACCCCCTAGAGAATGTGTTAATGGTTTCACTGTGTTTATCCCCATACTACTGTTAGTAATGGCCAGCATTTATTGAGTGCCCACTGGATACTAGGCTATCCACTGGATGCCCTATCTCCTTAAACTCTAATCTTTACAAGCCATCTATAAGAAAATGTTATAAATATTTTAGAGATGAGGAAACAGACTCTGAGGGATTATTTACTGGCTCAAGCCCACACAGCAAGGATTCCCAAACTTTGGGGTGTTTTTTTCCTTGGGTTTTTTGTAGACAGGAGAAAGAAAGTTAAAGCCTCTTTGCAGTTGCTGCGGTCTTAAGAGAAAGGGGAGCATTAAGCATAGTAAAGGGAAAAGGCTGGTTCTTTTGAAGCCTTTGTCTGTAATTAAATTAGAAGCTTATGCTGGGGGAGAGGCTGTGTGTGAGAGACCCTGTCCTGCCCTTCTCCCAGCCCAGACTGCTTGTGGCCTACTTGAATCTGCCAGCCACATCCAGACCCTGGCTCTTCTCCCCCTTGCAGCCCTGCCCACTGACTTATATCTGTGCTGGGGCTTCTTAACACTAAGTGGTTCTGGTAGCAAGCACAGAATCCCATGGGTAGGGCAAGAAAGGAGGGGCTTGTGTATTGAGTTTGAGAAGTTCTTTGTAGATCTTGGATACTAGTCTTTTATCTGTAGTGTCATTTGCAAATATCTTCTCCCATTCCATGGGCTGCTAAAAGAACTTCTCAAACTCAGTACATGAGAAATAATCAAATCAAAAAATGGGCAGAAGATATGAATAAACACTTTTCCAATGAAGACATACAAGTGGCTAACAGACACATGAAAAAATGTTCAAAATCGTTAGCCATCAGGGAAATTCAAATCAAAACCACATTGAGATACCACCTTACACCAGTTAGAATGGCAAAAATTGACAAGGCAGGAAACAACAAATGTTGGAGAGGATGTGGAGAAAGGGGATCCCTCTTACACTGTTGGTGGGAATGCAAGTTGGTACAGCCACTTTGGAAAACAGTATGGAGGTCCCTTAAAAAGTTAAAAATTGAGCTACCCTATGATCCAGCCATTGCACTACCCATTGCACTATTTACCCTAAAGATACAGACGTAGTGAAGAGAAGGGCCATATGCACCCTAATGTTCATAGCAGCATTGTCCACAATAGCTAAATTGTGGAAGGAGCTGAGATGCCCTTCAACAGATGACTGGATTAAGAAGATGTGGTCCATTTATACAATGGAATATTACGATTACACAACATTTGCAGCAACATGGGCGGGACTGGAGGAGATTATGCTAAGTGAAATAAGTCAAGCAGAGAAAGACAATTTCATATGGTTTCACTCATTTATGGAACATAAGAAATAGGAAGATCGGTAGGAGAAGGAAGGGAAGAATGAAGGGGGGTAAGCAGAAGGGGGAATGAACCACGAGAGACTGTGGACTCTGGGAAACAAACTGAGGGCTTCAGAGGGGAGGGGGTTGGGGGATTGGGATAGGCCAGTGATGGGTATTAAGGAGGGCACGTATTGCATGGTGCACTGGGTGTTATACGCAAATAATGAATCATGGAACACCACATCAAAAACTAAGGATATACTGTATGGTGACTAACGTAACATAATAAAAAATTATTATAAAAAAAAAAGAAAAGAAAGGAGGGACTATCACAGACCAGGGCTGGCAATGGCAACATTCCACCGATTCTGAAAGACCCATTTTAACAGTGCAGTGGGAAATCAGAATGCAACTCACAATCAACACGCACATGAAATGGAGGATTCCTTCTCCCCAGATAACCTGTTATGATACCAGTGACGCTCCCAAAACTCAGTGACATCTTAGATTTGAGGTGCCAATGCAGGTTCTGTCTTGTGTCTTGGTTCTCATCAATTGGTGGAGACTATCTGGCGTTTGGGAAGAGAAGAGTCTGGTGCTGTGTTCTGGGGAAGAATGATAAGGTGGGGCGTCCGTGTGCATGAGAGATGGTGTGGAACCCCAGATTCTAGGCATTTGCACCTTTGTGCTGTGTCTTTGGAAGTAAATGGAGGGTTACCTGCCGTATCTTTCATTGTAAATTGAGGGGCATAATGCACAGGAGACATTTCCCAGGGACCAGGTCAGGAGTCTGCCTCTTCTTACACAGATTTGTGACCTGGTCCTTTTAAATAGCTTTCATACTTTTGAAGTAGTAGTTTAATTATAAAAAAAAATAGTACATTCTTATTGTAGAACAAAGATATAGAAGTGTGAAATTGTAAAATTTCATTGTATAGACGATTTGACCATGTGACTATTAATGAATGTTTCATTGCATAGATTGTTTTTTACCTCTTTTTCTATTGCAAACCAATATGCATGTTCCTGTGTGTATGTGTGCACTCACATACTCACCTGTATATGTATAAATTTTTTAGAAGCAGAATTCTGGGTAAACGTCATTTTTAATAGGCCCAAAATAGTCTGCTTAACATTTCCTCATTGAGTTCTAGCTTGAGGATTATTTCCTGTTTTTTAATTAAATAAATACTTGGGGGGAAAAATCTTTGACCAATAAAGCTTTTTTTATGTTTTAGATTAATTCATGAAAATGGTTTCCCAGAAATGAGTCTATTAAGAGCTATGAACAGGATTAAGTTTTTGATAATTTGTGAATTAATGTTCCAAAGACTTGGTTGATTGACACTTCTAACTATGGATAAATAGAAGCTAGTAATAAAGACTTTGTGTTCCTACCAAAAAAAGCACAAGAGGATATTGGAAATATCTCCGTGCTCACCATGTTGGCCGTTTGGCAGCCGCTCTTCCTAGGAGTTAGAGCAAGTCCGTGCTGTCCCTGTGCGTGTGTCAGGGGCCCAGGGTCTTAGGAACACCTCCAGGGAATATGTGGGCTCTGGGTCACCTCTGCTCTACGTACCTTAGCTGAATTGCTCATAGCAGGCCGGGGAAATGCCCACACTACCAGGACTATGGGAGGAATCTCTAAAGTGCCAAACCACTGCCTTTCCCTCTTATGGGTCAAGTGCAGGTGGTCACAGAGGCCTGGACAGGTGATGACTTATGCCCTGGGGTCACCTAATCATGGGACTAATCCTTTTCCTCTTCCTTGGCAGGGAAGGGGAAAGCCAAAAAGGGGAGAGAATATCATAGCAGGTTCAGACACTATTGTTCCTGTATACCCTACTGGTGATGCCTCGGGAATTTTCTTTTCTCCGTGGGTGCAGTCCCAGTGTCTACACTTCATGGGATCACTTGCTAGGTTTAAAGCACTCTTCATACCCTAGCTCATTTAATATGATTCATTTGACTGAACCACCAAGAGGCTAAGTGGTTCAGGAAACTAGTAAGGTGGGTCTACCATCTGTGAACTTTCCACTTGCACTAACCTGTGAAAGGGTTTAACTGGTGAGGCAAACTCATCTGCCAGGACGAGTCCATTGTGCTGTCTCTGTGTTCAGCAAGAAGGCAAAAATATATGCATCCAGGTGGACATTTATACCAAAATAACAGCCAACTTATTCATGCATTTATTTGGAAAAGGGCCCACATAACTATAGCCTTGGTTATGTTTTTTTTTTAATTTAATTAGAAAAGTCAACTGAACATACTGTTCATTTATTGCTAATGGGTGCTTTAAAACAAGTTCTCAGAGTAAGGTTTTTTTCCTGTTATATTTTTATACTCACATTTGAAAAGAAATACAAGCCCAACTTTGTTCAAAAAGAATGTAAGATAGCTCATATCTAGTTTAATCTTAAATTAACACTTTTAAAGTAGTATTTTAAAATGATCATTTTATGAGCGCTTTGGGGACTGGAGTTGGGAAAGTCAGGAGGCTTGGTGTTTGTTGACTCACACAATTGCTTCAATCTCTGCAGAAGGGAATGTGCCATTGTTTCGTTCCAATCCAGGCATCACTTGGAGATCGCTTAGTAAGTGCCAGGTGCCGCATTGGGTCAGTGAGACCTGCATGAGGCCCTGTGCTGCCGCCGACTGCAGACTGCTTCCAGAACAGACTCGGGGCATTGCAACTCTGCAGGGCAGCCTCTAGACCCCCTTTGCAGGTTCCTGTGGAACCCTTTCACAGTCCAGTGCTGCTGTCAGGCCCATTTGAACTGTCAGTGGCCCTCCTGGCATAGAGTTGCGTTTTCCTGTGTTCACATGAGAAATTTAATTTTGCTCTCCAGAAGTACTCATTATTAAGGAAAATATTACAAACCACTTTCCAAGTTGTGACTGAACAAATGGCCAAGTCTAACTGAATTCAGGGCCCTGAAATAACGACATTGTTTCTTTAAGGCATTTTCACTGAGTTGAAAGCCAATGAAGTTATAAATAACAATAGTTACACTTACGTTTTAAAAATTTCTCACCGCTTTAGTTAATAGGGAAAGCCAAATAATAAAATAAATGAAACGAACTGATTTTAAAAATCAGTATCAATGTGTTTTTTTTTAATTAAGATCCTTGTTTCTAGACTGAAGGATCTTAAAATTCGTTTATCATTATTTTTGTTTAATAATCTATAAATGAAGCTTCTCTCCTTTTTTGTCTGGCTTGAATAGGGACTGACCCTTTTGCAAAATGCATCTTAAATTTCTAGAGAACTCAGCAGTGCTGACGTCGCGTTCCCATCCATCCTCTCGTTTGAGCCCCATCGTAGCCCTGTGGTAGAGACAGAACCGGGTTCTTATCCACATATTACAGGTGAAGAATCAGAGGTTGAGTGACTTGCCCAAAGTCACCAAGCCAGAAAATGGCAGGGTCAACCATATTCATGGGGCTGGTGCTGCCTTTCTAAATATTTACAAAATTAGACCCTCAGATGGAAGATCTTCATCAAAACTCTGCTGCTATTCAGCACATTGCGAAAGTTAATTGCTGGGTTCACTAGGACTAGTTAAGTATCTTGAAAAATATGTACATTGTGATAATGGATGCATCACATCCACTATTTTTAGGCTCCTTGTGTTTTCATACTCGTTACATCTTTGTAATGTATTGACCAAACACATGAATCATGGACTACTTAGAATGAGAGCTCACTATTATTGAATGCTGTGTTTGGTGTTATATTTTATTGATCGCCTGCCTGATTGATTAACTAATACTTTATTTGGTTTTAAGAAGTCTTTGCCAGAGCTGAGCAATTCTTTAGCTCCCTTCTCCTATGAAATAACCCTGGGGCAAGGTACTGTTCAGAGTCTTTGGATCTTGTTGCTAATTTGAAAGAGGTGAAACATCTTACAATACAGGGATATATTCAATCTACAAAGAGGCAGAGGGCTTCTGTTGGAATTTGAAGCACCTTTCAAACAACCAGCTCCACCTCTCAGCTCTGCAAAAAGCCCTCACTAGGTCCTAAATAAAAAAGAGATCTGCTTTGCCAAAGTTATCAAGGCTGAGATTTTTTTTTAGCAGATTTTATTTTTAATATTTTTAGAGAAAGAGAGTGAATGCAAGTGGGGGCGGGGGGTGAAGAGAGAATCTTAAGCAGGTTCCCCACCCATGCAGAGCCCAAGGTGGGGCTTGATCTCACAACCCTGAGATCATGGCCCGGAGATCATGACCTGAGTCAAAATCAAGAGTCTTGAGGTTTAACCCAGTGAGCCACCCAGGTGCCCCTCAAGGATGAGATCTTAAAGCACCCAGGTAGTCGCTTGGGAATGGAGGAGAAAGAATGGATTCAAACATATTAGAGGTCGAAGTTTGCTGTGAGGTTTAAAAGAGGACATGGAAATTCCTAGTTGAGTGTTGCCCATCATTGAGGTAGAGAACAGAGGAAGGGCAGGGGAGGGGGAAGAGAAGGGGCTCAGTTTGAGATACTGTATTCTACTCCTGAGGAGTTTATAACCTGGTCTGGGAAAGCAAGGTTGATGGGGGGAGGGGAACAGATAAGCAAACCAATGATTAAACTGCAGTATGATAAGGGCTGCATGGAGATCCACAGAGCATGCTGGGAGGTCAGTTTGGGAGTGGGGGGCGGGAATTGGAAGGCCTCCTGTGGATGTGACACTTGGGCTAAGTTATAGAAGAATTTAATTAGGGAGAGTGTAGTACAGAGCACTCACAGCAGAGGAAACAATATAGTATTCAGAGACCCAAAGTAAAAGAACGGTCAGAAGATCAGGTGAGTTCAGTGGGTGGGAGGTTTATGGTGAAAGACAAGACAGCAGGGGCAGTCTAAGCCCTGAAGAGTCTGGTAATAGCAGCCAGCATTTATTAAGCGTTTACTGTAAGCCAGGCACCGCGGAATAGCTCAGAATATGTTCAGAAGGTAACTGATTGGACGTGGATGAGGAAAGAGGCTCAAGTCCAAGGAGACTCCCAAGTTTCTGCCTTGATCAGGAAGGAGTGTGTGGAGGAGCAGCCCGTTTATGAGGGAGGGGGATGTTGAGCGCCACTGGGGGCACATTAAATCTAAGGCCCTTTATCATCCAGGTAGCTAAGAAGCATTCTGACATTGTATTCAGGCATATGGACTCTGAAACCAGACTGCCCTTGTTTGCATCCTAGCCCAGCTGCTTTGGAGATTTATGGCCATGGGCAAGTTCCTTAATCCCTCTATGCCTCCATGTCCTCATTAGTAAAACAGGGATAATAATAGCATTTCCCTTTTAGAGTTGTAGGGGATGGTTGTGGGAGGAGAGGAGAGGCAAAGAAGAGCCCCTAGAGAAGCCTGGGGAGAGTTTCCAGGAGGGTGTGTCTGCAGGGGTCTATGGGGTAGAGCTTTATGCAGGATGAGGCTGTAAAGAGCTGTCAGATTTGGCAGCAAGGAGGGTGTCGTGGTCACTGCCAGAGCAGATTCAGTGGCGCCAAGGGTTGAGAAGAGAATGGCAATCTCTATTCCATGCAGTTGGTGGGAGTGCAAATTAATTCAACGTTTCTGTTGGTTTGGCAATGTGTATCAGACGTAGAATGCTCGTACCCTTTAAAGTTCCACTTCTACGAATGAACCCAACAGGCAGAATGAAACGAGTACAGGCTGATACAAGTACAAGAATGTTGACTGCAGCCTTGTTTATAACCAAAAAAAAGGGGGGGGATGGTAATTGATCTAAAGTCCATAACACAGGATTAATGAAAACAAACAGTGGTACATCTTGGCAACACAATGCTGGGCACAGTGGCTGAAAGCTAGCGTTCTGAAATCTGAGTGTCAGAGTTTGAATCCTGGCTCTTCCATTGGCCAGCCGTGTGCCCTCAGGTCTCTGGGAAGCTTTCTGGGACTCTTGGTTTCCTTAGCTATAAAATGGGATAATTATAATACTAACTCACAAAGTTATGCTGATAATTAAGGAACTTGATACAAATGAAATACAGAGTATATGTCTGGCACATATTACTATGCAAGCATTTAGAAATACATGGTAGACATAAATGTATGGAAATAGCTGTTTGTGTGATAGGGAAAAAACATGAAGTCACGGAACAGAAAGATAATACAATCGGCAGTTAAACAGTGCTTTTTTCTGAGAAGTGGAAACATGGACACAATTCGCTTTCTACTTTGTACATTTCTATATTTCTTACCTTTAAAACACAGGTGCTTAATGTCTGATTCACCTGGCTGACTAACATTTGCTGAATGAATACATGAATGAATGAATGAATGAATGAATGACAAGTAAGAGGTTGTGCTTCGGAGGAAGCTGCATAGACCAAGATTACAAAAATGCAGCTGTTTGGTACCCACGAGGCTCAGGCTGCCCTCAGGGAGGAGGTGGTAAGTGGAGCAGAGCTCCAGGCCGAGGGCGGTCATCATCAGCCTGGATGTTGCCATTTCCCAGGACGGGGACTGCTTGAAGAGAAATCAGGCCCCAGAGCCCCGGTATCCAGTCCCTGGCTCTGTTCACTTCCCAAACAGTCTGAATCCGACAGCAGAACCATATATTGCCCAGCTGCAGGGGATTTCTGTACTATGGAGCCATTTCTCACAGGAATACACCAAGGCTCAGAAAGGTTAGGTGGGTTCTCTGACTTCCCCCAGAATGTGTGTCTCCCAGTCCTGCTCTGGTGCTGGCTCCTTCCTCCAGGGACCTACCAATGTGGGTATTTCTGATCTAAATGAAGTTGTTGTCAGAGGACATTCACTGGATCCCCGAGAACCCATTTCTCGTATGTAGTGTGACTTGCATTACTCAAGTTCACTGATCACCCATGCCCTTTATTTGTAAGGAACAAAGGGACTAGGGGCGTAATTAACTCACCCACATCTCCCATTGTCCTTCAGTCTTTTGTGCAAGCATTGGTTGTTGTTTCTATTGTTGAAAGCGGGATTGTTCTCTTGGCAACAGGCATCCAGAAAGAGAGCTCAGCAGGAGACTCAGCAGGTGACACTGTTGAAGTTTGACCTTAAGGTTGCAGAATAGAAGAAAAAGGCAGAAAAGCACTAATTGAACAGAGGGTCATTTTGAATTGGTTACCAAGCTAAACTATAGAATGCTTTGGGAGAAAAGACATTTGGTTATTTTCAAGCACAGTTAGGAATTCAGAATATCAGCCAGCTGAGCTCTCAAGTACAGGCCCTTAGGGATCCAATTTAATGAATATTTAAGAACAACTTATTGTTAAGATATTACAATTAGCACAGGTAAATGGAAGCTTCAGACTTCAGATGTGCTTTTGGAAAACAGCCTTTTCTCACTTTGATATCTTAATCGGTACTTACCCGTACATTATTGTTTACTCTGAAGTGTTCCCCCCCTACCGCACCTGAGCGGGGGAGGGGAGAATGTCCTCACTCAGGGAAGATGGGCAGAGGAGAAAGAGCCTGAGATCTGCGATCAAGTACAGCTGGGTAGAATAGTGGCTCTGTCCATTAGGAACTCCCCCGAACCTCACTTTCCTCTTAGGTAACAAAGGATCATACTACCTATCTCAGAGGGTTGGTCTGCTGATTCAACAAAATCATGCTGAAAAGGCCTGGCACATAGCTCAGTAAATTCTAGCTTCTTTCCCCTAAACTTCTGTTCCCTTACCATCTAAAAATATCAAGTTATAAATTCCTGGAATCTTTCAGTAGGGGCAGAGCAGGCAGCATATTGGGCTCTTTACTACACTTCGCAGAGGCACTGGACTTATCTGCAGAATACAAGTTGTGTCCTCTCCCTTCCCGTGGCGGAGCACACAGAAGCAGAGGGGAGGAGCAAAGCTAAAAGCAGGTTCATGTTGGTTCACCTGGAAAACCAGCTGCCACGGAAGTCTGGAGTATACCTAAATTTGTTCCTCGCTCTTTTCCTCCCTAATTCTTTGAGATCTCTGGGTGGGATCATGTAGGATGGAGACAAGACAAGGGAACCACCAAAAGCTCTGGAGTGGAGCATGTTCAAGAGGTGAGCATGGTAGGCCGACTCAAGAGTGGCAGGAGATGATGTGTGGCAAGTTGGGCGGGGCAGGCTCAGGTGGGGAACTGCAGGCTGGCATCCCTGAGTTTGGATTGTCAATGCAGCAGAAAGCCATTGGAAGTCTTTTTTTTTTTTTTTTAAGATTTTATTTATTTATTTGACAGAGATAGAGACAGCCAGCAAGAGAGGGAACACAAGTAGGGGGAGTGGGAGAGGAAGAAGCAGGCTCCTAGCAGAGGAGCCTGATGTGGGGCTCGATCCCAGAACGCCAGGATCACGCCCTGAGCCGAAGGCAGACGCTTAACCGCTGTGCCACCCAGGCGCCCCCCATTGGAAGTCTTTAAACAGGGAAGTGGCATGATTTGATTTATGATTTTCAGTATGCCCTCTGGCTTCTGCAGGAAGATTGGATTGTGGGGGTTAAGTATGGAAGCAGAGAGAGAAATGAGGAGGTTCACTGTGTTTGCAGAGTGAGGGTGCTCTGTGGGTGCTAGAGAGAGATTGTGTGGAGGCACCACTGGCAGGCAGTCAAGGCGAAGCTTGAATAAGACAACATAGTGAAAATGTGAGCGTGTAGTACACATTTCACAAACGTGAGTTCCAATCTTCCCTGGTTGGTGCTACAACCACATCAACAGAACAGTGCTTTTCTCTTTAATTGGATTTCAGGGGGTGGTACATTAATAACTACATTTTCTGAGCTATGGATTTGCTCTTTGGAACCAGGGCCACCCAGAAGATGAAGGCTAGCTCCTGCTGACCACAGCCTGCCTCCTGGGAAAACTTGCCAAGAGAGGGAGAAAGTAAAGAGAGGCAGGAAGCAGCGAAGGAGGGGAGAGAAGTATGGGAAAAACGCCTGGAAGGAGCAGTCCAGGGGCCTCCTGTTGAATATGAAGATGCTGTGTGTGGAAGGTGCTGGCATCAGAGCTGGACTTGCACCCTTCAAAGTGATGGTATAGGTATGATGGGGCAGTTGGCTGTGATTCGAACTGGAAGGAATCCTCAAGGCCATCTTGCCCAATGTCCTCATTGTAGGAAACTGAGATCCAGAGAGAAGTGATTTGTGCAAAGCCACATAGATAATGGCAGAGACAGGGCTGATAGCAAGATATGGTGGAAAGAGATTGATTTGTAAAATAAGAGAGACGAGGGGCATCATTCATTCAATAAACCCGTACTGAGCTCCTCTTCTGTCTGAGACCCGGCTCTAGGCACTGGAAGCAGACAGGGCAGTAGAACAGACAGGGAGCTCAATCCCCAGGCCCTCCTCTTACGGCAACTCTGACACCACATGCCAGTGATTCTTGCCTCCATGATTCAGTTTCCTCATCTCTGAAAAAGGAGTAGTAATACTTCTTCAATTTTAATTTATTTATTCATTCTGCAAAGATGGATTAAGTGTATAGGTTGTGGCACAGGGCTGGGGGGCAGTGACACAAAGGTAAGTAAGTAAGCCAGCCCCAGCTTTTGGATACAATGGACTAGACTCAAGATGGTTTTCATCCCAAAATCAAAATCACCGAGGGCTTTTGAAAAAAGTACTGCTACCCTGGTCCCATTCCCAGAGCTTCTGATTCAATGGGTCTAGGGTGGGACTCAGGCTTCACTAGGTTCACAGAGCCCCCAGGTGGTTCAGCTTTGGATTCAGGCTGTGAAGGAGCACTGGAGACGTGAGGATCCAGGTGATGAGGGTGGTAATGGCTTCAGAGTGCAGCACAGCTGGCTCAGGCCTGGACGGCTTCCCAGAGGAAGCGGCATGTAAAGTGAGACCACAGGTAGAAGCCAGTCTAGCAACAAGAAGGAGAAAGAGAGTCTGGGGAGGACTTCAGGCCCTCTGGGAATTGCTGTGAGGGTTGGAGGGGTAACAGACACACTTAACATAGTCCGGGGCCAGAGAAGAGCACTCCATCTATTGCTTCTTTGCCTGCTTCTCTTTCTTCCTTTGTTCTTCCCGGCCCCACACCCTTCCCATAAATGTTCTTTCTCCTACAATACACTGTGTTGACAAGACAACAGCTGATTCTCTGGCTTCTAGTAATGATCTTGGAGAACTTCTTGTCATCCATGAGCAGCTGAACTGCTCTCATCTTGGCTCCCTCCCTGCTGCCCCCAGCTCAGGGTGCCTCACTTTAGCAGAGGGGAATGCCTCACACTCTTGCCTGTATGATTAGATCACTGTTTTCACCCCAAGCCCCTACCTTTAGGCACACAGAGACAAAATGCTTCCCCCCAGATATTTGATTTGTTTTGCAAGTGCTCAGCACTCACAGACTGGTAACCACATTGGACGTGTTTCACAAATAACCACTGAGAGTTACCATAAATCTTCTCCCTTAAGAGAGGTCCTTCCTTACTGTTAAAATCTAGCTGGATTGAAGTTTGGCATTCCCCCAGGGTGTGGAGAAGGTCACAGACCTGTACCATATTCAGTAAGATACAATAAGTCCATACACAATGTCTGCTGTTTTCATGCTAAAAAAAAAAAAAAAGAAAGAAAAAACAAAAAACAAAAACAAAAAAACTGAGAGGGAAACCTGACATGTTTTTGTATCCTGGAGAATGAAGGCATCCAATGATCTGTTTAAACCTCTTGTGAAATAACCCTCAGCACTATGTTACCTCATCCTCAAGGTGAAGGGGTGGGGCGAAAGGAGCAGAGTTTTGATCCTGTGCCGATATCTGCTGACTTAAGCAGAGTATAACCAAGCAGAGGTTGTACTCAGAGGTAAGGAGGAGACTGGGGTGTTGGGGGGGAGAATCAGTTTTCTGCTGCAAATGTCATTGTCCGATGCTAGGGTAGAGGAGAGTCAGAGAGTCTCACTTTTCTATTTATAATCTTCTAAATGCAATGCAAAGAAAAAAAAATAATTATATTATTTTTCCTGCCTGTAAGGTAGCCCCATCCTTTTCCTCCTACCCCCTCCCCACTTCTCCTCATTTTGGGTCATGTTGACATATGGGTGAGACCAGAAACAAAGGTTGCTGGCTCATCCCAGCAGCCATCTGTCCACACTTGCCAGTGAACGGAATTTGCCAAGAACTCCCACTCCACAGGCTCTTGGGAGAGGCAGGCTGATAAGCTTGTGTCTCCGATAAAGCCCACAGCTTCAGGTGATCTGGGCAGGGCGGGGAAGCCGAATCCATGGGGAACTGGGGCCCCCATGGAGACAGGGCTGGATCCCCTCTGTGCCTGGAGGTGCTGACACCGTAAGAATGATGGAAATGAGGCTGGGGTGGGGGATCAACTCAAATGTTTAAAGAGCCAGAACAGCAAATAAAATCTGGCTGGGATTAGTTTTTTTCTGCATCTGACCTTACCAGAATCCTCTTTCCAAAAATCTAAGCCTTCTCTGGGCACACAGGGTGTTTCTGGAGGCTGGTGATGTAGTGGAAGAGCCAGTGGTTGAGAGCCAGACTGCCAGCTATGAGTCCACTGTAAGCCTGGTGAATCTGATTCAGTGACACCATTGCTCTGAGCCTCAGTTTCCTCTGTGAGATGGAAAACATAGTCTTCTCCCAGGACTGTTGTGGACTTGAAATGAGTCAACATGCATATAAACTCCAGCACAGTGCCTGGGACACAGAGGTCCTCAGCAAACTGAAATTTCACTCCTAACTTTGTCTTTTGCTAAATGAAGTCAAACCATTGAAAGTCCTCTTGGTGTACAAGAGACATCCATTCGTTCATCCCAGAAGGTGCTAGCACAGTAGAAAAAGCCTTCCTGACCAGCCACAGGCAGAGGAGGATAGAGAGATGTACACTTTGCTGAGCTGATCATAAATCTGAATGTAATAATTATGTAAAGTATTCAAGAGCAATTCAGTGAGAGGATGCCTCATCTGCCTTGATGGGCTTTTCAATTACTCATTTTTAGTACTGCATTATACCATTCTCTGGCAATAATTATTAAACATTTCAACTGTATTGCAGTATAAAATTTAAAAGGCTGATTTATTTCCCAGGCACTAGACTACCTACTATAATGTTTCCCAATTAGATGGTTCTATTTGTTTGAACCTATTTATCAGAGTGATTTTCTAGCATTGAGTCAAAATGAGACCAAAGCTCCCCAAGTGGGAGTTGAGGGGACAAGTTAGATCCAGTGGATACAAGCACTAGCTTTGGGGTCCTGGGGAATGTGAGCCCAGGCTCCCCACTTCCTAGTCCCAGCTTCTGAATTCACAGGATTACTGGGAAGATTGTGCGAAGTAGTGGATAGGAAGTGTTAGCACCGACATAGAGGATGGACTCAATACATGTAGGTATTATTGCTATGACTGTGCATTCTGGGATGCCCTGGATTTCCCGGTCATTCACACATGTCTATCAATCACCTGCTAGGCTCTGGGCACTAAGGGTGCTGGCAGAGCCCATTCTCTGGTTGTCTCGAAGAGAAGTCACAGTTATTGGGCACCTAATTCTTCTAGGCACCTTGGAGTTCTTCCTTTATCAGCACGACACAGCCATTTACAGATAAGGACACTGAGGCACAGAGAGGTTAGTTACTTTTTTCAAGGTCATTCAGTTACTAAGACAGAAATCAGACCCAGGTCTTTCTGGTTTGAAAGCCCAAACATCAGACTCTCTCTGTCACCCCATACTGTCTCTCAGGACTCCAGGAGGCATATTTCACTTGGTTTGAAGAAGTCTTTCTTCTACGCCCCGGTTCTTCTAAAGGACATGCCTCTTCTTTTGCTGAGAATTACCTACCCCTAGTAAATTACCAGTTCCGCCAAGTCCATTTCTGCCTTTCTTAGCATCTCCCAAGTGGAGGATGAAGTTCTTTTTTTTTTTTTTTAACCAAGGGCTATACTGTAGATAAAGTGATCAGGCAATGACCCCAACACACACACACACACACACACACACACACACACACACACACACACCAGCTCCGCTGGAGCCTGTCCACTGTACTTGAAGCTCCCAAGCCAAGCTGGATTTAGGTGCAGGCCAGCTGGGTTGGTGCCAGGATAACAGTCTATAAGAATTACTAAAACATCACTGGAAAGGTAATGAGATGGGAGAAAATGGGATTTACCAGAATTATTGAGAGTAATCATGATATGAGAATAATGATAGTAATGATATTTATTATTATACACAATACACCATGATTATAATACACACAGGGATAGTTTCGTGCCAGGAACTCATTTAAACCCTTCCAGCCCATTGAGGTCAGTACTATTATTATCTCCCACTTTAAAGATCAGAAGACTCCTTCCAGAAAGGTTAAGGAATTTGCCAGAGTCACACCACTAGTAAACAAGGTGTTGGGCTCTCCCAGGCCTTTCACCATTGCCTCCTGGTAGGAGGCAAACCCCCAAGAGTGCTTAAGTGACCAGAGATGGTGTCTAGGCTGCCTTCCAGGCTTCTTAGTTGCTGGTGAGGTGTGCAAGTTCAGGGCCAGGAACTGAACTGCTCAAGGCAATAAAGAGGGAGTGAGTGCTGAGCCAGCAGTCTTCCCTGCCTCCTCCTACACAGTACTCAGCCTCTCCTCCAAATGAATGTTGGGCAAATAGTTAGAGAATATCATTTTCAGGGCACCAACATGTCCTGGTCCAGCCCTGCTCCCAAGCCTGGCCTGCTGTGTTTGCTCTCAATAGGTGAAAGAACCCACATAGTATGGAGGATTAATCTGCTTTTCAGTAGAGAACTCGATCCATTAGCTCTCAGGACTCAACCTCCACAGATTGGAGGCCGTGTACCCAGGACAAGGTGACAGAGGGGCCCCCTACAATGCTCATGGTCACATCTGTGCTGCTCCTCCCCCAGGTCCTCACATGCTTCTCAGGTCTGGGAGGTGGAGTGCACACCCCTAGCAAAGAGAGGATAGAGCAGAAAGGGTAAAGGAGATGAATAAAATGAAAATAAGAATCTAGTGTAGAGATGCTAGTGCAGAAAAGGATGCTGTGATAACTGGTGAGAGTATAGAGGTAGGCACTGGGAGGTGAGGGTCTTTGTAGGGAAAGAGGGCAAGATTTGAACCTAAATCTTCACAGCCTAGAAGAGGGACCATCCAAAGCTACACTGCACAGTGAAGCCAATGCAGACATTCAAATGACGTTTCTGATGTGTTTAGAAAAACCTGCAAAAATGTGGGGGCTCCTAGGACGAATGGAAAAAAACAAGACACAACATTGTACACGCAGTATGAACACAACTATCTACACATTTCAAAATATAAAGAGAGAAAAGTCTAGAAGGAAACAGACCAAAATGGCTGAAACAGCAGGGGGACTTTTCTCTCCTTAACTTTTCTGTCTTTGTAAACTTTTCTAAAATGAATTCACTCCTAGAGCAATAAAGGCAAAGTCCTTATTTAATTTTTTAAAATCTGTATTGAAAGCTCTTTCATAAAAGACAAAGCAGCTGTCTTTTCTTCCATGACTTTTGCACTAAAATAAATACACATGGGAAACTAGAAAGAGGTGATTTAATGACCGGGATTATTTTCTTTGGATTCTCACTCAGATTTTACTTAAGTGGTTCAAAATCCCTTCCCGGAAAGATCCAGCAATAATAACCTACATTAATTTCACTCCCAGAAAAATTAAAAATGTGAAATTTAGCCATAAGGGATGATCATAATAGCCTAAAAATTTTAAGCAACAAAATGTTCAACACTTTGAGGTTTTTGAAGTAAAATGTGGAGTATCCGTACTATGGGCTGCTATGCAATCATAGAAAATTTTATTAAGAGATATACTTAGTAGAAAAGGAAGTTGTTCATGATGTGCTATTGAGTGAAAAAGTAGGTCACAAGACAGTAACTACCGTGTTTTCTAGAATCCCATATATGTATGTGTATTTATATATAAACTGAAAAGATACACATCAAAAGATTAATAATAACTCTCTTCAGGGGTAGTAGAATTATAAGTAGTACTTATTTCAAAATGTTTACTTCTTTATGTGTTCTGATTTTCCTACATTGAACAAATATTTCTTATGTAGTAATAGTAAAAAGTTCATACCTACTTCTCTTTAGGATGTCCTCCTCCTGTGTTAATATGATTAACTAGCATAAGGTATTGTGGGAACACTTCCCTCCAGCTACAGTATACTGAGGGCTTATTATGGGTATTGAACACTTTGTAAATACAACCTCATTTATTCTTTATGTCAACCAAGCAAAATGGGTTTTATTATCCTCATTTTTCAGATGGGAAAACAGACTCATAAACTTGGCCAAAGTCATCCAACTGGAAAGTGGCAGAGCCAAGATTTAATCCAAATCTACCTGACTTAAACATTCATGCACTTTCCATCTACCATACCACTTCACGCAAATGTCCAGAGAAAACATTTATGAGGTGATGCCAAAGGACATATTTTCCTTCATTCATCCTAACCCACCCTATGTGTTACTGTTGCCTGCCCTCTCTGACACAACAATCCATATTTAGATATACTATTGCCCTCTCCCTCAGACTCAGCTCACCCACTACCAAGATCAATAAGGACTTGAGGACAGAGCATGCTTAAGCACCCACTCTTCCCAATTGGGGGTTATCACATCACTATCTCTGAGAGCCATCCTTGCTTGTGGTACCCTGCATTGACTACTAGGCTGAGTTGTTCTCCTACTCCCATCTCACATCCCCGCAGCGGAAGTCCCTTCTTAAACTAAGGCCTGAGTTTCCAGACCTACCATCTCCTGCCAGCTCTTCTCCAAGGCCATGCTCATGGCACCAGTTTCTTGTTGTGGGTGCCATTTCAAGTTCTTATTCCAATTATCTGACTTATCCTTGGTTCTCATGTGGGAACTGGAGCCCTGACCTTGACCACCAGGGTCTGAGGCCCTGCTTCCTGAAGACAAATGTCCAAGATGCCACCTACATGAACTTCTGGACAGTATTCTCCCAAATGTCCCACTACCATGGTCCACCCACTTGTTAGAATGCTTGAGACTCCATCTGGGGCCTTGACACTGTTTAGGTTAATCTCTTGAGGCTTATGTCTGTCAGACCAGAAAGGGTAAGACAACATATCAGGAGAGGATCCAGATCAGAGTTGAGGAGGAAGATCAAGATTAGATTTAAGGGGGCGCCTGGGTGGCACAGAGGTTAAGCGTCTGCCTTCGGCTCAGGGCGTGATCCTGGCGCTATGGGATCGAGCCCCACATCAAGCTCTTCCTCTGTGAGCCTGCTTCTTCCTCTCCCACTCCCCCTGCTTGTGTTCCCTCTCTCACTGGCTGTCTCTCTCTGTCGAATAAATAAATAAATAAATCTTTAAAAAAAAAAGATTAGACTTAAGAAAGAAGTATTGCGTATTTGAGACTGAAAAGAAAGGTCACAAATAGGATGAGGCAAGAGTAGATACCCTAAGGGCAAAGACAGGTCCTGATGCAGCTTTCAAAATGGGTATGGCATGTGATTCAGGACTAAGAGTGTGATCAATGAAAAGTTTTGGAAACTTCTGTGGTCATGTTTAGAAAGCCCCTAGTATTGAAAAGGTCTATTCATGACCAGATGCCCAACCAGTTGCCTTAGCTATAGGTTGCGAAGCATTCTGGAAATTAAACCTTGTCCCCCTGTTTGAACCTGAGTTTGTCCTACCTGGCTATCTCGCTTCGCTTCACTTTGCTTCACTTCACTTCATTCACTTCACTTTCACAGGTCCTTTGAGCTGTCTCTCGAGGGGAGCCAAGGAGCCCACTGTACCAGCAAATCTTTCCCAAGTGACTTTGAACTTAAACTTAGCCTCAGAAGGTTTATTTTAGCCTATATTTTTTTAAAAAAAGAACAACAAATGGGGTGCCTGGGTGGCTCAGTTGGTTAAGCTTCTGACTCTTGATTTTGTTTCTAAGTCATGATCTCAGGATTGTGAGATCAAGCCTCACGTTGGGCTCTGTGCTCAGTATGGAGTCCACTTGGGATTCTCTCTTTCCTCTCCCTCTCCCTGCTCATGCACGCATGTGCATGCTCTCTCCCTCTCAAATAAATAAATTTTAAAAATAATTTAAAATTTTAAAATAAAAGAACAACAATAAAGAACAGAAACGTTAGCCATGTAATGTTTTAACGAGATCCTTAAAAAATTTTAGAAACTTCTTCATTTAAAATAATACGTCATCATTTTAGAAAACTTAGAAAATACAAAAAACATAGAAAGGAAATAAAAATCACCCATAATACTATTACCAGACACAATCACCCCTTGTAATATGTCTTAATTTTCTGGTCTGAGGTACTCAGAAAGAAATCACAGATTGAAATGAGTGGTAAAGGTTTTATTTAGTCATTGTAGTTGACGTTTAACATGGTGGCTCTATTCAGACCACAAGAAGGATGGAGATTTTGGGAGATGGGGAAAGGTACAAGAGCAGGTTTTGATAGACCCAAGGCTTATTGGAAGAGGCTAATATGTTCTGAAAAGCAAACATCTTTGGGAGCATTCTCTGAATTGAAGGAAACAACTCCTTCTGTTCAATGCCTAATTACCATCTGGCAACTGAGGTTGTGGATAAACAATCATATTTACCTGAGGTGGCTCCTATGTCTTGGAAGACATTCTTCTTTGTTTCAGTACTGGGCCAAGGGTCTTAGTCTTATCCCAGACTGGGCTGTTTGCCAGAGGCAACTGGAAAGAACACAGGCTTTGGCTTCAGACAGTGCTAGGTCAGAATGGATCACTCTGAGCTTCATTTCCTCATCTGTAAAATGGAAACAGTTATTGCCATGAAGGATTCAATGATGTGACCATGCTAAGTACCTGACACATAGAAAAATGTTAATTAAATATTAATTACGTTTGGCTTTTCTGATATAGTAACCTGGAACCCTCCCAAAGATTGTAAATATTTAGGGTTAAAAGTTCCAGAAGTTTTCTGTGACTCCCAGTAAAGCGGGTTCTCACTGGAAGCCAAGTGCATAGGTCTAAGAAAAGCACATTGTTTGGAATGCCACCCTCACACCAGCAAAGCTGTGTAAGGGAAACTAAGTGCCCTCTAAGAAAATCTGAAGTAAAGTACTATTTACATTTACCAAGTATTTATTTTGTGTTGGAGTGAGGTATTTAGCTGTGGGCTGGTCCAATGTGTGTGGTTCCATGGGACTAAGCTTGACTAGAGAGAAACTTCTTACCTAACATAAGGGAATGACACTATTAGGAGGGCCTGTTGGCATAGGAAAAAAGCACAGGCATTAGGGACAGGTAGGGCTCAAACACTGGCTCCTCCCCTGTGGGACTTGGACAGGTTATTTAAGCCATCTACATCACAGTCGTTTCTTCAGGGATAGGCCCAATAATACTTAAGAGTTTGGGGGGATATGGAAACAGTATATGTAAAGTCCTTGGTCAAAATAGTACTCAAAAATGGTAGCTATTGTTATTATAATTAAGGCTATTAATTACCATCTAGAGAAACAAAGTCTAAAGTCAGAAGGAAGTCCAGGGAGTTGTCTAAGAGAGCTAAGACAGACATTACAGCCCAGACATAGAGCTGGGAATCTCACAACCAAAGGGAGGAGGCAAGTACACCAAGTTCTTCAGCATGCAGCTATTATGTATCAGGCTCTGTGCTGAGTACTGGGGAAACAATGAGAAAAAAACTAAGAGACATGGTGCCTGCCCTCAGGTAGCTTACACGTTATTAGAGAAGTAGACATTAATCAAGGAATCAAAGAAATATATGTAAAATTAAAAAATAAAGTGTCTGAAAATAGAGAGATGGGTCGTGTGAGAACATATAAGGGAGGGAATTGACAGTGAAAGAAAACAGGGAAGGCTTTTCAATGAAAAAGATGAGTGAGCTGAGATGAAGTAAAGAGGGGAAGGAGGAGAGGAGAGGCAGAGGGAAGGAAGGAGGGGGGAAGATGGAGGAAGGGAAAAGATGAGAAGGAAAAAGGAAATAGGAATTGGTCAATCTTTGGCAGGAGAAAACACAAGTTCAATGTAGCCGAGTGCAGAAAACAAGAAGGGAGATGGCACAGTATGAGGCTAGAGAGGTAGGAAGGCAGAGATTCAACTCTGTTAAGGATTTCAGTCTTGATTCTAGAAGCAGTGAAAATCTATAAGTTGTTCTAAGGAGGGAGATATTAGAATTAAATTTGTGTTTTTAAAAGATCACTTTGGCTTGCCATATAGAGAACAAATTGGAGAAAGGCAAGAGAGAATGTACAAAGGCTAGTTAGAATAACTTTATTTTAGTTCAGATTAAAAATTATGTAGCTTGTTCTGGGTAGTTAGTAGGGATGGTAGTAGGAATTCAAGAGATATTTGGAAGGTAAAATGGACAGCATTTATATATGAAGGTGAGAGGGAGGGAAGAGCCAAGGAGGACATCCAGTGTTTCTGACTTGTACAACTGAAGTAGGGCCAGGCTAGAGGGAAGATAGTTAAGTCAGTTGCTGATGAGGTAGATTTGAGGTGGTTTTGAACCAAGAGGAAATGCAAGTAGAAGATAGAAGGTCAGAGATACATGTCTAGAGATCAGAGGAGTGACCAAGACTAGAAATACAACCTTGTGAATCATCCACACATAGGTAGTTATTAAAGCCATGAGTTGAATGAGATCACCTGCAGAGACAGAATAAAGTCAGAACTGGAGAGGGTTTAGGACTAGCCTTGAGCAATTTCAGATTCAAAGACCTGTAGAGGAGGATGAGCAGCCAAAGAAAGTGGAGAAAGCATAGATAAGAAAATGGAGGCAGGGAGGAGGGCAGGAAGGAGCTCAGGCACTAAAGCCAAGCAGGGAGAGTGCTTTAAGAAGAAAGACTACAGAGGATTTACTGGATTAAGCATTGCAAAAGGCACTAATGGTCTTAGCTAGAGCTGCCTAGGTACCATGATATTCCCAAAACTCCTGGGATTGAGCTGAGAATGAGTGGGAGGTGATATGGAGACAGTAAGCATAGCCAACTCCTTAAAGTAATTTGATTGTGATGGAGAGGAGAGATGGAACACCGTAAGTGGGGAGGGAATAACTCCGGGTTGCTTAATTTTTAAATGGAGAGACTCAAATATGCTCAATAGGCTAATGGGAATGATTCCACTGAGGCAAAAGTTGAATCTGGAGGGGAGAAAAGTCATTCTTAGAGTCAGGAAGAAGTGATGGGAGCAAAGCAGAAATGTAAGAAAAGTAAGGCTCCTCTATTATAACAGCAAGAAGGAGGAGAGGGCAGATGCAAATGAGGAAATGAGGGACTCTACATCTGATGACTTCTGATTTTTTTCTGTAAAGACACAAGGTATAACAATAAGTAAAGAGGAGAGATGAAAGTTGGAGGTTTGGGGAGAGTCGAGAAGATTTGAAATCATCATTGTCAAGAATGGGAAAGTAAAATAACAAATAGGAAGTGTTTTATCAGAGTCTAACCTGCTGAGTTTTTATCAGATACACACAGCAGTGTAGCAGGGCAGACTCAAGGATAGAAGTCAGTTAATATAGAAGACAACTGGCCTCGTCATGAGGTGAGCAATTTATCTAAGGTTGGGATTTTATCACATTAGGAAGATAAAATGACAGAAAGGTAAGGGAGTTTTTAAGAGTTTCTATACTATATATGCAAAAATAAAGACCTACAAATAGATAACACCATATTGATAAAGAAGAGCAAGGAAAGGAGACTTGCCCTTCTAGATGCTAAAATATAGTGCCATGGACAAGAATGGGCAGGAGACTAGAACAGAAAGCCCAGAAACAACATGAGTGTTTGGGATCTTGGTATATGATTAGGTTGAATGTATGCCCCATTTGCCTGGGAAAGTCCCAGTTTTGCCTGTTATCCCAGAACAATGATTAATAACAGCCTTTTCATCCTTGTTTGGACAATAAATTATGTTGGCATTCTATATATGACAGAGATGGCATCACAAAAGAGTGGGGGAAAGATGGATTGAGTAGTGTAAAAGTAACTCACAGTGTTGACTTCTGGTGTCCCATCCTACATATAAGAAGTGGAAGTAAACACTGCATTCTAACAGCAAGTAAAAAGCTAAGCAAACTGGAAAATCAACAGCTCTTAGATCCATCAGAGAAGTGAGTTCACAGGGCAAACCACTGTCCCCAATATTGGAGAGATAGACAAGAGGATACACAGGATCACAACTTACCAGAGAAAAATCTCCACATGCCAGCATAGAAAAGCCTAAACTATGATTGCTAGATTGTTAGAGGCTCAGTGTGGACAATTCTGAGAGTTAAAAACTTCAGAGGCACCCAATAATTGGGGTGGAGATGGGGGACAAAACTTTTGTGAGTTTTAACTCCAGGAACTCTATCAGATTCTCAAAGTGAGTATCAGAGAAAAACTGTTGTGCTTCTGGCAGGGGGAGGAGAAAAGAAACCATCTTTGAATACAGCAAAGCATTCTGTTCTTAACAGGGCCTGCCCTCAGGAGAAACTATTTTACCAGAGCCTAACCTGCTGAGGTTTTATCGGAGCCTAATCTATTTGGGGGAAGAGAAATAATGAAAACCGGGTCCCTCTAGCTTTCCATGTGGTGGAAGGAAAATATACAACTCCAGACCCTTCATCCATCCAGTGCCACCTAAAGCAAAGGAGGGTGGTTGGGGGGATGGCTGAGAAACCTAACTGAGGTTCACAGTCCAGGGGCACAAGTCACCAACCAACAGACTGAGACCTAATCATAGCACTAGAGAGCACTTCCCCTCCCCAACACCTTACCACCACATTACTAAAAGCCTATTTACTTCAATTCTTTTTACCCAGACAGCGTGTCCACTGTTCAACAAAAAATTAAAAGGCATACTAAAAGGCAAAAAACACAATTTGGAAAAACAGAGATGGCAGAGATGTTGGAATGATCAGACTGGGAATTTAAAGCAACAGTGATTAATATGCTAAAGGATCTAATGGATAAAGCAAACAGCATGCAAGAACAGATGGGCAATGTAAGAAGAAAGATGGAAATCCTAAGGAAAAAAAGAACAAAAAGCTAGAGATCAAAGACCTTGTCAAAAATGAAGAATGTCTTTGATGAACTTATTAGTAGACTGGACACAGCTGAGAAATCTCTGAGCTTAAGGAAATATCAACAGAAACCTCTAAAACTGAAAAGCAAAGAGGTCAAAGACTGAAAAAAAAACAGAACAGAATATCCAAGGACTGCGGGACAACTATGTAATATGTGAGTAATGTGAATACTAGGAGAAGAAAGAAAGGAACAGAAGAAATATTTGAAACAATAGTGACTGAGAATTTCCCCCAAATTAATATCAAACAACAAACCACAGATTCAGGAAGCTCGGAGAATGCCAAGGAGGATAAATATCCAAAAAGACTGCACCTAAGCATATCATTTTTAAGCTAAAGAAAATCAAAGGTAAAGAAAAAAATCCCGAAAGAAGCCAGAGAGGGGGATAATTCTTACCTACATAGGAATGAAGATAAGAATTGTATCCAACTTATCCTCAGAAACCATGCAAATAAGAAAAGAGTAGAGTGACATATTTAATGTGTTGAGAGAAACAAAACACTAAGAATTCTGTACCCTGTAAAATTATTCTTCAAATGTGAAGGAGAAATAAAGACTTTCTCAGACAAATCAAAATTGAGGGAATTTGTTGTCAGTAGATCTGTATTGCAAGAAATGTTTTTAAAGTTCTTTATAGAGAAGAAAAATAATGTAAGTCAGAAACTTGGATCTTCATAAAGAAAAGAGCATCAAAGAAGGAAAAAATGAAGGAATAATAAAAATTTTTATTTTCCTTATTAATTAACAGCTAATAGTTTTTCAAAATAACAACAGCAACAATTCATTCAATTATATATGTTTATGCCTACATACGTGCTTCTGAAGAAGTAAAATGAATGACAACAACAATGCAAAGGACAGGAGGAAGGAACTAGGAATATTTGGTTATTATAAGGTGACTGAACTATCTGTAGAGCAGTATAGTGTTATTTGAAAATAGTCTTGAGCTAGTTGTAAATGTATACTATGATCTCTAGGACAACGTCTAATAAAGCAGTTAAAAAAAGGAAATAAAATTGATTTGCTAAGAAAAGAGAGAAAATAGAATCATATAAAAATGGTCAAAGACAAAAAATTACCGGTGTGAAAGACAAAAATAAAAAAACAAAAAGGTAAACCAATAGAAAACAAGTATGGCAAATATTAATCCAACTATATCAATAATCACCTTAAATATCAATAGTCTAAGTATACCAACTTAAAGATTGTTAAAATGAATCAAAAACAAGATCTTCATATGTTGTCTACAAGAAACCCACTTTAAATATAAAGACGCATGTAATTAAAAGTGGAATGATAGAGAAAGATACACAATGCTAACAATCGTAAGAAAGCAAGGGTAGCTATATTAATATCAGACAAAGTAGACTTCAGAGCAAGGAATATTATCAAGAATAACAGGAGTATTACCTAATGATAAAGGGTTTAATATTCTAAGAAGACATAATAATCCTTAATGTGTATGCGCTTAACAACAGAGCATCAAAATATGTGAGATGAAAACTGATAGAACTACAAGGAGAAATAGATGAATCCACTATCATTGTTGGAGACTTCAGCATCCCTCTATTAGATATGGACAGATCCACCAGTCAGAAAGTAAGTAAGGACATAGTTGAACTCAGTACAATTTATAAAGTGGATATAATTGACATCTATAGATTACTTCATCTAACAATAGTAGATTACACAGTCTTCTCAAGCTCACATGAAACATTCACCAAGATATACCGCATTCTGGGCCATAAAACACACCTTAACAAATTTAAAAGAAAAGAAATCATAGAATGTCTGCTCTCAGACCACAATGAAATTAAACTAGAAATCAATAACAGAAAGATAGCTGGAAAATCCCCATAAACAACACATTACCAACCAACACATGGGTCAAGGAAGAAATTTCAAAAGAACTTTAAAAATATTTTAAACTAAATGAAAATGAAAATACAACTTATCAAAATTTGTGGAATGTAGCAAAAGCAATGCTTAAGGGAAATTTATTGCACTGAATGTATATAGAGAGAAAAGAAAAAGAAAAGAAAAAGATATAAGAATAATCTCAGCTCCCTCCCTAGAAAAAGAAAATTGCATCCAAAGTAAGCAGAGGAAAACAAATAATGAAAATGAGAGCAGAAATCAATGAAATTGAAAACAAGAAATCAAGAGAGAAAACCAACAAAACCAAAAGATTGGTTCTTTGAAAAGATCAAAAAAATTGATAAGCCCCCAGCCAAGCTAACTAAAAAAGAGAGAGAAGACAAAAATCACTAATATCAGAAATGAAACAAGGAGCATTATTACAGATCTAATGGACACTAAAGGAATAATAAAGGGCTATTATGAACAACTTGGTGCCCACAAATTTGATAACCTACATGAAACACACCAGTTCTTTGAGAGACATGAGACACAATCTGTCAAAACCTAAACAAGAAGAAACAGACAATCTGAATAGGCCTATATCTATTAAAAAATTGAATCAATAATTAGTAATCTCCCAAAACAGAAAGTACCAGACCCAGATGGGTTCACTGATGAATTCTACCAAAAAGTTAATATAGAAATTATACCAACACTCTACTTTCTAACTCATTCTATGATGCCTGTGTCACCCTAACACCAAAACCAGAGAAAGACTTCACAAAAAAAGAAAACTGCAGACTCCTATTTCTCATGAATATAGATACAAAATTCCTCAACAAAATGTTAGCCAATCAAATCCAACAATGTACAGGAAGAATATATACCATAACCAAGTGGAATTTATCCCAGGTAATGCAAGGCTGGTTCAACATTTAAATGTCAATTAACATAATCCATCACTTCAACAGACTAAAGAAGAAAAATGTGATCGTTATCAATAGATGTGGAAAAAGCATTTGACGAAACCCAACATCCACTCATGATAAAAACCCTCAGCAAACTAGGAATAGAGAGGAATGTCTCAACTTGATAAAGAGCATCTACAAATAAAACCTATCCCTAATAGCATAGTTACTGGTACGAAACTTGACGTTTTCTCGATACAATCAAGAACAAGACAAGATAAATCAACTCTCACCACTACTTTTAACATCATAATTGGAAATTTGAGATAATGCAATAAGACAAGAAAAGGAAATAAAAGATCTACATATTGGAAAGGAGGAAATAAAACTCTTTTCTCAGATGACATGATTGTCTACATAGGAAAATCTGAAAGAACCAACGAAAAACCTTCTGGAAGTAATAAGCAATTATAACAAAAGATTAGTGGTTGACGGGGGTTGGAGGGAGGGAAGGATGAATAGTCAGAGCACCAAGGATTTTTAAGGCAGTGGAACTATTCAGTACAATACTATAAAACCTCGGTGGTGAATGCATGTCATGATACATTTGTCAAAACCCACAGAATAAACAGCACCAGGAGTGAACCCTCATGTAAACTCTGGACTTTAGGTGATGATGATGTGTCAGTGTAGGTTCATCCTTTGTAACAAATGTACCAGTCTGGTGCTGGATGTTGATAATAGGGAAGGTTGTTCATGTGTGGGGACAGGGAGTCTGTGGAAACTGCATTTTCTGCTCAATTTTGCTATAAACCTGAACTGCTCTTAAAAATTAAGTTTATTAATTTTTTTAAAGTAGCTCACAATGTGGAGAAAGTGGAGTTGGAGCTCTACTCCCTTGTATTAAAAAATAAACTCTAAGTGGATCGAAGACCTAAATGTGAAAGGTAAAATGATAAAACTAATGGGGAAAAAATACTGAAAAATATCTTTGTGGTCTGTTTTTTAAGCAAGAGCACAAAAGTGCAAGCCATGGGAGAGAAATTGGTGAATTTGACTAGATGAAAGTTATTTCTGTGAAATGAAGAATTCCAAAAGTAAGATGAACCTCCCACTACATGGTGCATATTGCTGAAAAGCTCTCATGTGGGTTCGCAAGGAGAGCAGCATGAAGAGCTTCATTGTGGCGAAGTTTGTGGAGGTAAAGATCTGGAAGTCAGCCGACTGCCTCTCACTGGGAGAATGGATACGTAAAATGTGGTCTATGCATGCAGTGGAATAATAGACCATAGTCAGAATCAATGAATTACATCCACATATAGTAACTTTGACATACAGGTATCCTCACTTTTTAAAAGTTCATGTTATGCCACTTTGCTTTTACGGAAGACTTATACTAGTGCCTGTTTTCACCAACTGAAAGAAATCAAAAGAGGATTTTCACTTTTATGAAAAAGGCAAAAAGTGAAAATAGCACTCAGCATTTGTTTTGCAGTTAGCTGTTAGAAGCAGTGCAAACCTGAGCAGCAAGAGAGATATGGCCGAACTACACTCAGCATCTCAGCATCAAGCCTCATATAACTTTGAACTGTGTCTGTGAGCATCTGTGTTTTATCTTGATTTATTTTGTGCATCTGTTAGTAAGATGTGTCCTAAGGTATCAGAAAAGCCTAAGACAGGGTATTTTTGGGGTCTGGGAACACTCAAAAAATTTTTCATATAAATCGATGGTAATTGCTTTTTCAGTTTATACCATTCCAGCTTACAAAAGATTTCATAGGTATGCTCTACTTTCAGATAGTGGGGAAAACCTGTATCTTCAAAGCATAAGATCAAGTGAAAGAAACATTAAAATGTAAAACAATTCTATGTAACTTCAAGTAAGTTACATATATATGTGTATGTATATATATATACACACACATAACGTATATAATATATACACATTTTATATGTACATTATATATTATATAAACATACACACACACACAAACACACTCAGAAGGACATATATAAGTGAGAGTAGGATAAAGAATGTAGAGATAAATGAAATACAATAGAAGATTGCTTTTGCTTTGTCCAGGGATAAAAATATATGATGAATTAAGGAGTTTGAGTGACTTCATTTTTTTTACCTGCTTCCCTAAAAGGAATATGAATTTTTAAAAGTAAAATAAATACAAAATAGATATTAGCATCTTATTAAATTATATTTGAAGATTAAATGCGTAATTCAGATGAAGCACTTAGCTTAGTGTGTGACACATACTTAAACACTCAATAAATGTTTTCTGTTGTTGTTATTAGCACTACTCATGGCACAACTACTACCAATCAATTGGAGTTGACACTTAGGACCTGTTGCATTTCAATGATTTCCCGCAAGAGATCCTTCCCGGTCTAACGGTCTGTAATAGTACTAGAGGGATAGACAAGTTCTGGCAGCAGACCCCGAAGCAAACAGAGAAATGCTGAACCAGTCTTGGGGAATGGGAATGGCTACCAGTTTTTTTGCGGTGTCCAAGGAAACTTTGATGGTTAAGTTGGGAGAACACGACACAATGCACATGCTCGGGAGGTAGAAACTGCCAAGTAAATAATGCCATGAAGCTGGGACAGAGTTCGTGTACTTTGGTGGACTTTCTCCAAAGGGGTGTTTTCTTTTAGCATTTCGATTTCAAGGTATGAAACTGTAGCTGAATTACAAGTGTTAGCTATTTAGAGAGCGTTGGCTTTGGATTCTCCCCTCCCCCTCCTCTTCCTCCCTGTCCTCCTCCTCTTCTTCCTTCCCCTGAAGTGGGACGTAGTTATGACAGTGAAATAAGCAAGATCATCACCTAGTGGCCTGTTCCTCAAAGACCAGATCCTGGTCCCAGAGAGCGGAGCCCGTGTGCCAAATCCTTGCCCTCATGTTAATTCAACAAGCATTGACTGGAACTCTATGCCAGGCACTATTCTGGTGTCTGGGGATATAGAGCTGCTAACACAAAACGACAAGTTTAAAAATAAAATTAAGGAAGTGTCAACTCGGAAACTTACGAGCCTTCCCAAAGTGACATTGCATTTTAATCTGTTTGCTCTCCACAGATCATAGATGAGGAAGAAACCCAGTTTATGAGTAACTGCCCCGTTGCGGTCACTGAAAGCACCCCACGGAGGAGGACACGGATCCAGGTGTTCTGGATAGCGCCACCAGCAGGAACAGGCTGTGTGATTCTCAAGTAAGTGAACACGGGGTCCTCGGAACCCTTCACGCTCCCTCCCTGTGGGCTGTCAAAGGCTTCACGGTGGGGTTGCAGAAGGGAAAGTGGCTTTGGTGGGACAGCAGATGAGTGACATCATCTCTCTGTCCTTGGTTATCTTAACTCTGAAATGGGGTCGAGGGCCATTGCTGATGAAACGCTCTAAAAAGAACCATTCGCCCAAATCTCTATTTTTAGTGATTTCAGTGATTTTCGAATTCAGTGATTCTCCTGGCTACGCTCTAGCTTCTAGAGATATTGATACTAGGGCTGGTTAAGAAAAATTACAAATCAGGTAAGGAGAATCTCTGACTTCCTCCCTCTGGAATTTAACACCCCTACCCTTATATTGTCCTAGGCCGACCTGAGACCCAGCTGTTACCTCCTTAGTCTCTGCCCTGGCCTTATGATCTTATTTTCTTCCTCCTATCCTCAAAACTGCCCTCGTGTGCCCCTTCCTGTCTGGTCTCCTGATCCTCCCTTTGTTAAGTTACAATGCATGATAAGAGGTGTTAACTTGGGGTGCCTGGGTGGCTCAGGGGTTAAGCATCTGACTCTTGATTTCAGCTCAGGTCATGATCTCGGGGTCGTGAGATCGAGTCCCACATTGGGCTCTTCTTTCAGCACAGAGTCTGCTTGAGATTCTCTGCCTCTCCCTCTCCATCTGCCCCTCTGCCCACTTGTGTGTGCACATGTGTGAGCTCTCTCTCTCTCTCTCAAATAAAATCTTTAAAAAAAAAAAGAGGTGTTAACCAGCTAATAGTTTTCCTGTAAAAGGTAGCATTATCTCAAACCTGTGTCTCCAAAATGGTATACCATAGGATGGTATTCAGGGAGATGTAAATAGGTGGGCAGGAAACCAATTTCTACACTTAAATAAGTTTAGAAAATGCTGTAGACTGTATCCCCTTCTTGCAGATTCACAACATATATTAGCAGATTCAAGGTTTTGCAAAGTCCTACTCAAATGAAATGTGTTTAATGTGGTTTCACCAGCATTTCCCAAACTTATTTGATTCCTTTTTTTCTGAGACATATATTAACATTCACCAGTTTGGGAAGTGCAGCCATACCTATTTCAAATAGATTTAAAGACCATATGGAGGGATACTGGGAATTTTAGGATTTCAGACAGGCAAACTGTCATAGGTAGATGGACAAGGCTCCAATCACAGCATCTAAGAAGCCATTTTCCCATGAAGGTAAGGGGCTGGGATCTTCCCAACCATCTTCCTCTTATTTGAGTCCCCTGGGGCCTTATTTATATATTTGGTTCATTTGTCTGCACCTCTGACAGGTGGACATTTCTACAGTCTTAGGACTGGGGTTAACTTTAGCCCACCTCTGAGGAGGGGCTATTAAGGAGGCATTCCAACCAGGCACTCCAGTCCCTGCAGCTTCGGGACTCAGCTGTGCCTGGCTTGTGGGAAAAAAGCCCACTGAAGTCTTTGGAAGCCTCTGTCCATTGTCCAAGCCCAGCACTGTCTTTGTCAGGCCTCCCTTTGCTGCCATCTGGCTATACATCACTTGTGTCTTAGTTTGAGGCAAGCTGAACATGCTTACTCAGATTCCTTGAGAAGTTTGTCTCTTGGCATCAATCTGTATCGGTGAAATTTTTTTAAAAAAGAATAACAGAAGGGGGGAATGAACCATGAGATACTATGGACTCTGGGAAACAAACTGAGGGCTTCAGAGGGGAGGGGGGTGAGGGAATGGGATAGGCTGGTGATGGGTAGTAAGGAGGGCACGTATTGCATGGTGCACTGGGTGTTATACGCAACTAATGAATCATCGAACTTTAAAAAATAAAATAAAATAAGGAATTAGAAGTAGAACATTTAAAAATGAAACCTTATATATAAACCCCAGTATATAACATGTATCTAGTATCCAGTTGAAATATGGGAGAAGGCCCATGGAAATAAAGGTCACTGAAATGAGAACAAACAGGGCCTATTTATTGAGTGTTTGCTATATAGCAAGGGAGTTGGCTGCTATCACTAGCATTTGGCTGGAGGAGGAGTGGGAAAACTTTACAGGGAAAGGAAGGGCAGACTGCAGGTATGTTGTGATTGAATGGTAGGGTATTAGCTTGGGGAAGCTGGAAGCAGGCTAACGGAAAGGGAGCATCTTATATGATTGGTTTGGAGAGCCTATTTGGCTTTCTCTTATTGGTCCTGAGTCAGAAATAGAGGAGGCAGTGGGGGCAAAAATTAGAGAAGCTGGTGATCATTGACAAGTCCTTAATGTTCTGGGCTGATACTACAGGGATTGTGGTTTGACTTCCCAGGCTGGTTCCTGCAGAGTTTGGGGGTCAGAGTTCTATTGTTGTGGTCATATGTGGTCTGCCTATTGTCCATTGGTATTTTCAGTTCTCCTGGCCTGGAGACCAGGTTCCCAGTGTGGCTTTCTGGTACCCACGCTCTTGCCCCTGGCTGCCTGGTCACTCCGCAGAGCCTGGGGCTCTGAAGAAGAAAATTGGAAGATGTTAGATTTATGCGATGGGTCTTCCTGCTCTGAAAATCCTGATCCTTCTGGCTAGGATCTGTGGTTTTCTTTGACTTATTGTTCTCACAAACCAGAAGTGTTTGATCTTCCTGGCAGAAGCCAGAAAGGCATTTCTTGTTTACCCTTTAACAATGAACATATGTGAACATATGTTTATCCATTAACAATGAACGAGTGTGGCTAGTTCAGTCACTCGTTCTTTCAACAAATATAACTGAGCTTCTATTTGCACAGGCATCCAGGATACATAGATAACTGACATATGACCCTCAAGGTTTTCACGGGCCAAATGGAGGTGAGAGAAAAGGTCAACAATACTTTCTAGTACCAGTAACTCAGCAGCACATCTAGCGGGTTTTATCAGATTTAGTCTTCCTAACAAACTACCCCCATTTTCCAGAGGAGGTCCCGGGGAAATTAGGCGAGTTTCTTGAGTCATATATTCATTTAACTGCAAAGTCCCAGGTCTGTCCTTCCTTCCTTTCTTCCTTCCTTCCTCTTTCTTTCTTTTTCTTTTTCTTTTTTTTTTTTTGAGAAGGTATCTGGAGGAGCAAACCAAAACTATCCAGCACAGATGGGAAATCAAAATGTACTTCTGTTTCTCAAAATGGCTAGTTAGTTTTTCCACATCCATTTATTGAATAGTTGGTCTTTTCCCCAATTGCTTGAAATGCTACTTCATCAGATATAAAATCTTCACACAGGCCCGTTCTGTTCTGCTTGTCTTTTTATCTATTCCTGCACAAAACCCACACCATTTATAGCATAATTTTATTTTATGTTTTGATAGCAAGTCATCACCCATTAATTTTCTAGTTCAAAATGTTCATGGCCATTCAGGCAGATTCGTAATTCCAGATAAATCTTAGAGTAAGTTTGTTGTAGTTCAATAAAACTTATACTGGGATTTTGAGTGGGGTTGTATCAAATTAATAGTTAAGTGTGGGAAATGTCAGCATCCCTACAGTATGTTTCCCCATTCAGAAACATGGAATATCCCCTATTTATTCAGGTCTTTTATATCCTTCACTAAAGTACTGTGATTTTTCTTCATTGAAATTGTACATTCTTTTTTTTTTTAAGATTTTATTTATTTATTTGACAGAGATAGAGACAGCCAGCGAGAAAGGGAACACAAGCAGGGGGAGTGGGAGAGGAAGAAGCAGGCTCATAGCAGAGGAGCCTGATGTGGGGCTCGATCCCAGAACGCCAGGATCACGCCCTGAGCCAAAGGCAGACGCTTAACCGCTGTGCCACCCAGGCGCCCCTGAGATTGTACATTCTTGTGTGGCTTTTTCCTCATAGGTATTTTGTAGTTTTAGTGCTTTTGTGAATGGGCTCCTTTTTTGTTCCTATTATACTTTCTAATCATTGATTTCTTGTGTTTAGGAAAGCCATTGATTCTTATACTCTGAATTTGAATCTTGACACTGTTGAACTCTTGATAGTTCTAATGGCTTGTTGGTTCATTCTTTTGGGAAATTATGAATAAGTATACTTTGTGATTCCTTTTCATGTTTTAGTTTATTATCTGTCACCTCTAGTAGACTATTAAATGGTGGTGTTCATGCTTATTCCTGATTTTAATGGGGATTCTATATTTTACTTTTTAAGTATAACATGAAGTACAGGTTTCAAATTGATGCTTTAATCAAGTTGAGAAGGACTCCTTTTTGTAGAGAGAGGGGTGGGGGAGAGGGAGACAGAGATCCTTAAGCAGGCTCCATGCCCAGTGTGGAGCTGGACATAGGAACCCTGAGATCATGACCTGAGCTGGACTGATTCAGCCACCCAAGTGCCCTGAGAAGGACTCTTTATCTAGCTGAGAAAATTTCCTTCTTTTCACGTAGAAGGCAGCATTTGGGAAACTGGCCAACCAGTATTCCCTGTGTACCTGCCATGTGCCCAGAGCATGGGAAAGACTCAGGGTATAAACAACGATCCTAACTTCCAGGGTATTTTCAGCCTGGCTGTGGTATAAATAAAAATATGTCTGCAAAGGTTAGCAAGCCCAGGACAAGCTTGAACTGGGGACAAATTAAACATGGTTAGTCAGAAAGGAGATGAGTGAGGAATGGAATAGTGGGAGCACCAGAGTTTCTTGGAAAGTTCGTATATATCTTGAAGGCTGTGTAAGGTTTGGGTAAATGGACAGAAGGACAAGGTTATTCCAGGTGATGGGAGTGGACCTAGTGAAACTGAGGTGAGCATAAGCTTGGCAGCCCCAGGAGGCAGACTCTGTGCGATTAGAAGGTCTTTGGGGGCCAAAATCCGTTGCTAAGTCATGGAGGTCTTCCAGTGTCAAGATGAAGAGATTGAATTTGATTCAAGAGGCACGAGGGAGCCATTAGTGGTTATGAAACAGTGGACTGACATGCTGGGAGGAAAGTTCATTAAAAAGTTAGTAAGGATACTCAAATCTGGCAGCAAAGCTCAGGGCAGATGAAAGGGGAGATGCCAACTTTCTTGCAGAACCCTCACTTGCAAAAAGGAGCATTTGTGTTGTGGTATTTGGTTAATATTCCTGGTAGAATAAGCTGCAGAGTCTGCTAAATGTCTGTAGATGACAGCTCTGAAACCCGCTTGGTTAGTTGTGTTCCTTTGCCCAGGAGGGCAGGAAGGGAAGCACATAGCAATTACGACTTTCCTTTTGGCACAAACCTGACACCATTTCCATTTTCCATTTGGATGCAAAGATTTGAACATTTCTAAATTACAGGCTTTCCAGGCAGACCTCCTTAGAGCCTTTTCCCTACAAATGAATGACCCAGCCCTTAACATTGCCCCAGCGTGCTGCATTGCTGCCAGAATGCTGTAAACATGATAGCAAAGTAGCAACCGAGGGAAAGAAAGAGCCCCTGGGAATAGAATGGATGTGTACAGACCCCACCAGAGAAAATCTCGTCCCCTTAAATGTGACAGCTTTTGTCCCCTGAAGTGATCCTCTCTTTTCATACATTTATCACCTTTATTACATACATTTATTACTGGGTTTCTGACACCCATTCGTAACTTTCCGGGAGGGTCTGAGATGTGGGTCATCGTGCTCCTGAGGAGAGAGTCACTTGATGAACTATTTGGGGAATTCTACCTTAGGAAATGGGGGTTGGATACAGGGCCCAGGGAATACTAATAGTCAAGAGCCATGCCCTGCTGTAGGGACATTACAAATATTTATGTAATCCTCACAGCCACCCTCTGAAGTAGAAACTACAGAAGACACTGAGGCACAGGAGAGAGTAAGTAACTTGCCCAAGGTCACAGGGTACGTGACAGAGCTGGGATTTAAACAGAAGATCTGGGCACCAGAGTCTGCGATCTGTACTCTACCATCGCTGATCGGTGCTCCTGGGTCAGGTTCAACTCTGACTTCACTCTCCCCCGCCCAGTACCATTAGTTGCCGGATCTGTTTCTTCTGTCTCGCACTTGCTTCACATCCATGGCCTCATCCACAGACATGTCTTGCCACAGTGTTACATAAACTGCCTCACTGATCACTCTGGTTCCTTGCCCTCTGCTCCTGCCTCTGGGGTAAGACTTGCTGTCCTCATGAGCACCTGAGTCACACCACTTACCTACCAAAGCTGAACGGGGCTCTCCGTCACCTTCGAGATAAAGTCCAGAATTTTAATCAGAGCATTTAAGTCTCCCCGTGTCCTTTACCAGAGCCCCTGATCAGTCTCTTCTTGCCCTGAATCCCTCCGTGAACCCTGTGCTCCAGCCATCCCTGCATGTTCATTCTCTTGGTAACATTTATTGACCACCTCCTGGGTCTAGGCACTGAGGACTCAGAAGCTATCTTTGAGGATGTCACAGTCTAGGAGTGAAATCAGGTTCACGGTCTTTCATCTGCAATTTGGAAATCCAAGAAGCTCTAAAATCCAAAAGTATTTTTTTTTAACTCACTAAGGGCCCAAACCTGCCCTGAACTGACTTGAAGTTGTTCATAGTCTTTTAGTGTAAATATTCATGTGCTCAATGCTGCCCCAGACCCTGATAGGAAATAGTACAAAATATATGGAATTTGCGTTGTATTGTCTTTCTGAAATCCAAAAATGTTCTGAATTCTGAAACACACCTGGCCTTGGGGGTATCAGATAAGGGAGCTTTGTCCTGTTGATACATTCCCAGGTGGGAAGTTTGGTAATGACAAGTATCACTCCAAGAGTACAAGAGAGGTAGCCCCGTGGCGGGACTGGGTTGTACATAAATGTTAAAAAGAAGCAACACATTTCTTGCCCAGTTTCATCACCTCTTCCCAGCTTCTGCTGCTACGAGATCTGAGAACTTATTCAGTGTCACCCATTGCCGAAAAACACAGTTAGCATGGTGTCCACGCCCTTCATGACGTGTTTTAGTCATCTCGACAGCCTCATTTCTAGGTGCTGAGACTGAGCCTCATGGAGGGGACCAATTTTACTCCTCTTTGTGGCCCTGGTGCACAGGTTGGCAAATCACAGCCTGTCGGCCAAATCCAGCCCACTGCCTGTTTTCATGAATAAAGGTTTATTGGAATACAGCCACGTTCGTTCATTTAGATATTGTTTAGGGCTGCTTTTGTGCTACAGCAACAGAATTGAGACGTTGCAACAGTAAAATATTTTTTCTCTGGCACTTTCTAGAAAATGCTTTAATGCATACCGCAGTGCTAAAAACTTAGTCACTTCTGATTCCTGTCCCAGGTTCTCTGAAAAGCCCAGCTGAGACAAAGGCTTGTATTCAGGTAGTTTATTTGGGAAGTGATCCCAAGGAGCAGGGGAGGGGGGCGGTAGGGAAGGCTTGATTCAGTCAAGTGTTACTAACTTGGCCATCACTGTAGGCAACTGGTGCTTGATCACACCGGGACCTTTTGAGAGGCGTTATGACACATGCCTCAGAACAGTGTGCCCAAGGACAGAGGGAGAGGCCATTATCAATTGGCTTCCATCCTCCATTGTCAAGGTTAGCCCCGCGAATATGAACTCCCCATGCACTTCTGGGTTGCAAACACGTGAGCATTCATCAGATTCTGAACACGGACTGTAGCATCAGTGAAGCTCAGGGACAGGAAGCAAGAGAACCCCATATGGATGAAGTGTGTGTCATGCAACTGCAGTAGGGCAGAGCTGGTCACTGCTGTCCCCGTGATAGGGCTCAGAGCTGGGTTGGGAGGATGTGACGAGGCAGGCGCACAGAGGTGCCCAATGCATCGATGGTGTGCCTGACAATGTGAGTAGCTTATATTCCTCACCAAGCACTGGGCTAGGTGTGCTACATGCCTTATCTCAGTTACTTCCCTTAAAAGCCTCTAGGGTCTTCTCTATTTTCTCTGTAGGGTTTTCCCATTTTGTTGATGAGAAAACCAAAGTTTAGAGAGTTCATATTCAGGGTAATAAAGCAGCTATGTGATGAAGCTGGGACTTAAACCCACTTCCACCCGATGCCGAAACCTTTGTTGTTAACGAAACCACCAAACTACCCTAAGCTCAACCACCCCCACCAGCCCTCTGCCTTCTGCCTCAGTTGGTCTGTGAGGTCTGTGAGCTTAGAGCCCCTCCTGTAAACGAGGAAGGTAGGGGACTGTTGGGGGGTTGAGGGGTGGAGGATGTTGTTTCCCAAGGGGGGAAACTAATTGCCATTTGAAAAGTGGAAACAAACCCTGCACTTGGCAAGAGAAAGGCTTATTCGTGGGAAGAGAGGCTGGGTATTAAGGAGGAATCAGGAAACACTCATAATACTTTGTAACTTCATAGAGCTCACCAAACTTTTTATCTTAGAAGGAAATAACAGAGGAAGCCCACATGAGATGACTGTATGATTTAGAGGAGGCTGGCAACGTTAGGAGGGTCTGGGGTGCAGCTTCCCCCACAATTTTTCTGGCATGAAGTATTGAGAAACACCACTGAGTCTTTGTTGTAAGTCGAGGGGCTCTCCCACACAGTTGGCCAAGTCATCAGCAGGACCAACCAGGCGAGGAAGCCAGGAGTGGCCAGAACGGAGGTGGGAACCCCTGAGCCTGTGGAAGTGGCTGGTTCTGGAATAGCACTCAGAAAGATGGAGGCAATGGCTAAAAGGGCAATATGTGCTTGGTTTAGGAAGATTTCGGTGCCCGAAGACCTACCATCTAATGGTGGAATCCAGATGCCAGGAGTTCCTACGAGGCCAGCAGTGGCACGGTTCCAGGAGAGCAGTCCAATGGCAGCAGTCTGATTCAGCAGCTGGAGTCCCAGGTGCAGGATGCAGCCTGCAGGGGGGAGCACTGGCAAGCATTAAACAGGTAGTGCAGGCTGCAGAAGGGCTGTAGGCATAGCAGTAGACCAATGCTCAGGTGGAACCCCGAAGCCCTGCTCTATGGACCGCGCCAACATTGAGGATGGCAGGGGGTGAGAGTGTACCAGGGCCCCGCACCCCACAGCAAGACCACTTCCAATTCTCCCCCACTGATGGAGCAGGAGCTGCTAATACGTTCCCCACCCCAGTTGGGGTGGGATCAACGCATGAGGTTTTGACCCTGTGGACATTTTTTAAAAGTTAAGATTAAATTCACATAACGTGAAATTAACCATTTTAAAGGCATCCACTCCATGGCATTTAGTACATTCGCAGTGTGGTGCAACCACCACCTCCGTCCATTTCCAAAACATCTCCATGGCTCCGGGAGTAAAACCCCTCACCCGTTACGCAGTCTCTCCCCATTCTCCTGCCCACAGCCCCTGGCCACCACCAGTCTGCATTCTGTCTGTATGGATTTACCTATCGATCTTTCAGATAAATGGAATCATACAGTAGGTGGCCTTTTGCGTCTGGCTTTTTTCACGGAGGATGGGGTTTTTGAGGTTGATCCATATTGTAGCAAAGTTTTGGTGCTCATTCCTTTATATATCTGAGTGATGTTCCATTATCTGTATATACCACCATTTGTTTATCCCCGTGGGCATTTTTGACATGGAATAATCAAAGGATCCAACTAGAAATATTTAGAAATGTTTGGGCAATGGTGAAAAAGTACCCATATATGTACACCTACATATATTAGTCTCTCTCTTTTTTCAAACTGGGCAATACACACAAGAGATGTGTTGCTCCATCCTGAGCCACACCCCATCCCTGAGAAGGACAGTGATGACTCGGGGACAAGGGTAGAAAAGAAGAATTGGTTCCATGTCTACTTTGTGTTTCAGGGTCATGAAGTAAGTGTGAAACAAGTTAGCATCTTTCACCCCGTCATCAAAATGGCTTGATTAGAGCTTTTGCACCCAGTATGGGACTGCAGTATAACCAAGTCAGATATATCTGGGCATTCGTTACTGCAGCTGGAAGGGGCAGAGGCAGAAGCCCTCGGAGATGCAGATGATACTGACCACAAGCCAAGGGTCCTCGGTGCCATAGAAGACGTTCCTCCACGGAGGTCCATGGCTCCATCGCTATTCACTTTCATCTACTCATCAGAGACTCGTCCCTGAATTGTGAGCCTTTCTGCAAGCCTGCTTGCCACAGACAACACTCAGCATAAAGCCAATGAAGAAATGAGATGACATAAGAAGAAAGAACGTTCCCCACTGTTTCCATGATTGATTCGTACAGGCTGATTGCAGCTCCATTTCTGCCTGGGCATTTCCCGAAGATTTCACATCGAACAGCCCCTGGAAGCCAGGAAAGTAGGAGAAAAAGCTCCCTTATATCTTAGTCCTCTGCTATTCATAAGTGAAAATCTTGTTAATTTAGAGTTTGACAGCTGTGGTGCATTTCTAAGTCCAAGGCAGCTGTCATCAGACTCCGGCTTATTTTTTCAAACAGATGTTTAATTTGACTTTAGTGCTATTGCCAATTTTTTAGGAGAAAAAGAGGGGGAAGCAGAAACAGAAATAATCATTATATTCATCATTTGGTTTCCTTTCAAAACCTAAATCGGCGTGATGAATGATGACCTCAGACTTGCTCTAATTGCAGTTTGGGGTGCAGGAGTGGTTAGCTATCATCTCCTACATGGTCCAAGGTCCATCTTTTCTTTCTTATTTTTTTTTTTCCTAAAGTCAGAGGCTGTTTTTTGGATAATTACACCCAGACTCTGAACAAAGTCCCAGCTACCCAGAAAAGCCTTCCAGAGTGCAGAAAAAAATCGGGGAGTGGCGAGCGATGGGTGACTGGGCCACAACCCCAGATGAAAGCCACAGGGCTGAGTCTTGTCTTGCGGCTGTGGAATCAGGAAACCAGCAGGAGCAAAGAGACAGAACCCTTGGAATGGCAGCCAGGGTCTCCCACTCACTCTCTTCCTATCTCCTATGCTTCTGGGGCTTGGGAAGCTGGGTTCGTGCATGCTCACAGTGTGCAAATTGGTCTCAATGTATAAAATTAAACACATCTGTGGCTCCACGTAGAAATCTGATGAGTCAGAATGTACTTGAACAGGCCCCACTGTTCCAGTCCACGTTGCTTGGAGGACTCTTCCTTCACACCAGCTGTGTTGCTAGGTAAACCTACTTCCCAGATCTGAATTCTCTACCTTTGCTTTTTTGTTTGGCTTTTAGTGGTCTCACTCATCTCCTACTTTGTACCTGTCATGTGTGCCATCCACGGCCCTCTCTGACAATGCCTCCGTAGCAGGGACACTGTAGGCAATAACACACTTCCTGAATATCTCTGTACCCAGTTCTTTGTACACTGAGATGGAAGACACCTTGCCTTCTTCCTCAGTCAACAACTGTGACATGTGCTGTGCTAAAGAAGAATCCATCCCAAGGAAAAATTGGCAGATGTCCTGGATCCCAGCTCTGAAGTCATGGTTTGAAGGAAGAATGATCTATAGCTTCATCTAGCTAGTGCTAGAAATAACAGGACGCTCTAAACAGAACCAAGGTGGGCTCCCGGGGCCAGTCTGGCTCCTCAAAGAGGGGGCCCCACATCTTTTTAAATAGAAAGGATTCTTTGAACATTATCAATCAGGAACTAATTCTTCCTTAACTACAGATACACCAGGCTTCTGCCATGGTGACCACCCAAGAATTATGGAAGATTCTGACATGTATTAAAATCTCCTGGCTGTTGCTTGCCATCCCAGCCATTTATCTAGGGCTAGACTATAGGTCCATTCCTCAGGCAGTTTCTCCCCAACTTTGCTCCATACTTTGAGCCCTGTCGCTTAATACTCTATATCACACCCAAGGCCTAGCACAGTGGTTACTAAGACGTTGTTGAAAGCTTGGGGGGTGCCAGGAGGGAATTGTAGCACAGAGAAACTATATAACTGGCTTCTAGATTTTGGCTGCTCTTAGGGCCCAGGAGCCCAAGCTCATCCTTGAGGGCAGGGCAGGGGGAGGGGGGCGTATTCACTTCTCCTTGTGCCTGGTGACCATCTGGCTCTCTGCCTACCCTCAGTGGTCAGTTTACTTCCCCCCAAAAAAATGCCTTGGCACAAATCCCAGTTGCCCCAAATTCCAGACCCAACTCCCCTGTGGACTAGTTTGTTCAGCGTTACAGTTAGAAAGGTAGAGTCACAGGTCAGGTGACCTGAGATTGAATTCTGGCTCCACCACTTAACTGATGACATTAGGCAAGTCATTTTAAATTCCCAGTGCCTCACATGTTGTGATGAGCCCTGGGTGTTATACGCAACTAATGAATCATGGAACACTACATCAAAAACTAATGATGTACTGTAGGTGGCTAACTTAACATAATAAAAAAATTTAATAATTAAAAAAAAATTTCCAGTGCCTCAGATGCCTCCCCTGTAAAATGGGGATAATAATAATACCTGCCTCATAGGATTGAGGTGAGGACGAGTGTTCAGAACAGCCTCTGGTATAGAATAAGCTCTATAAATGGCTACATGACTGTTTTTGTTATTATTGCTTTACGTTTGCAATAAAATGAAGAACTCAGGTACATGTTTCTAAGACAAAAGTAGCGGTTCATCCCTGGAAGTGAATTCCAGTTTCTGGCCCTTAGGACAAAACCGGTACATTCTGAAGCCTGGTGTAAAGCTTAAATGCCCTATTAGGTTTCAGTCTCGCTGGGTCTGCTTTCTGTTTGCTTGTTTGCTCCTTGCCAGTTCCCATACAGAATGTGCAGTGGTGTTAAGAACCACATAAAACAAAATAGTCATGTTAAATTTCAGACCTCAAGACCAAGGAAAATAAAAACTAAAATCTAACATCAAGAGGAAGACCAAATACAAATAGACATGGGCTGTACATTCCCGCAGACTTGTAAGACTGACAGATTGTAGCCCATTCAATAAAATGGAGAGCTGCGGGCTGTCTGATATACATAAGTACACGTGCCACTTCAACGAATGAACGAATAAACAAACCAACAAAGAAATTTGGAAAGGTTGATAAGGAACAAGATGTTTATATCATCACAAAGTCTCTGCCCTCAAAATGCTTAATAACTAAAAAGAACCTAACAGGAACGTTAGAGGGGAGAAGTCTGGCAGACACCAGTGATGGGACAAATCTAAATTTAAATCACAACCCCCCTGATAGGACGCAATGAGAAGAACACAGAGTCACTTCTCTGATATTCCAGCTAAAGACGCATAACCTGAATCTAATCCCAAGGAAGCATCAGACAAGCTCAATCATTTTATAGAATTACCTGACATGTAATCTTCAAACAGTTTCAAAGTCATAAAAGTGAAGGAAAGACTGAGGAACCGTTCTAGGCATAAAATCTAAGTGCATGCTGTGATTCTAAACTAGATCTTTTGGCAATAAAGGGACAATTTAAGTCAAAACTGGAACAGGGTTTGGGGGTTGGATGTATTAATGTTAATTTCCTGTGTCGGCTGGCTGTGTGTGGTTACACAGGAGATCCTTGTTTGCAGGAAATACACAAGAAAGTACTTAAGGCGATTGGACATCATTCAACCACCTGCTCGCAGATGCTTCAGGGGAAAACAAGTTCTTTGTACTGTTCTTGTGAGTTTTCTTTAACGTCGAAATGGTTTTGAATTAAATGGGCCCAGTGCAAAGGCAGGGGTTGGTGGGGTAGAAAGGAAAAGGGAAGAGCGGCATTTGTATCTTCCCTTCTGGATTTTTCCCTTTTCTTCCTAGTTTCCTCCTCTCAGAAGGTTGGGCTAAGATGTGGATGAGAGTAGGCTGGGCTCAATCAAGAACATAGGCAAGGACTCAACCAGGTCTGATCTCCGGGCTAAGTTCATCCATTCCTAGATTCCTTCCTGCGGCACCATAGGTCTGTACCCGACACCAAGCCCAGCAGCAGGGATGCAGAGCTGAGCAGGGTGCAGCCTTTTGGGAACTCGCAGTGGCAGGAACAGGACTACGTGGTATAGAAGGAGCCCCACTGGGAAGAGCACAGGGCTGGGGTGGGCGGGCACCCAGCCAAGTCTGGGGTGGTATAGAAGGTCCAGAGAGCACAGTTTGTAACCTGACAGACAACAAGGCACTAGGGGAGAGAGAGGGAGGAGACGGAGTGTGGGATTGTCCCTAGCCCAGAGAAAGCAAGGAATGTCTGAGAACCTGCATATGGATCCAGATGGTGTAGCAAGAAAGAGGGCAGTTGGGGGCAGGGGCGGGGAGGCACAGAGGTGGTGCTCAATAAATGTGACTTTTTTCCCTTTACTTCCCTTCTCTATCCTTTCCTTCACCAAAACATCCCTTCTTGGAGCATTCAGCTGGGATTGCTCTAATTTTTTAATAACAGAAGTAATAATAAAATACGTGCCGACATATCTTCTTATGAAGAAGGTAGTATTGTCCCATTTTACAGAGAGGAAACTGAGGCACATCAATTCCAACATCGAAAGCAGAAGAGCTGGGATTTGAATCCCAGATAGCCCAACTCCACAGCCCAAGCTCTTGCTCTGCCAGTGTATGTAGTTGTCATTAATGAGGCTGAGTTCTCACGAGGCTTACTGGTCTTTTATAAAGAGGATTGTCTTTTATATCCAGTTCTCTAATGGTAGGGGCGAATGGGGGAGATGCTTGGGAACTGCGGTCGTCGGTGCATCTTACCTACTCGAGTCACTCCCCTCTCACCCTCACACGGCCTCCCCTGCCTGCACTGTCAGCGGTCTCGTGTGAGACCTACCATGGGCCCAGGTAAGCCTGGCGCCTGGGCTGGACCGGGTGATGGCTGTACCCTGGGTGACTGCAGAGCCAGGGCAGCTCATGGTGGAGGAAGGAAACAAAGGGTCAAATCACAGAAGAAAGGCTGACGGTCAGGTCCAAAGGGCCCTCGTGGGAAAGGCAGTCACAAGGGGAGAAACAGGGCACCAGGCTGGATCAAGGTGAGCACTTCAGGCTGGAAACTAAATAAGGCAAACGTGTACAAGGCCCCTTGGCGTGTGGTGCTGTAGGTGGCCCTTGGCTTCAGTGGGAAGGGAGGACACTGTGTTTTTCTCCACCCTCTAGCCCTCCTCCAACAGGACTCAGTTATTCATCTTGACAAACACTTAGTGAGCATTTACTTCGTGCCGAGCTTGTGCTAGGTATGGGGAAGGAAGAAGAGAGAACGAGGCTGAGGGACTGGCACACAAATATTGATCTGAGAACCTGCAATGCCAGGTTCTCTTTGAAACACGCCTGTGTTTCCATTTTCACTTTAGCCCCTGGAACAAAGCTGGCAAGTGTGACCTCCTGGGGGCAGGGAGAGTGGGGGAGGGAAAAGCAAGCCTCCCCCCCCCCCCCCCGCCAGTAGCCACTGTCATGGCCATTTCTAAAACAGCTTTTTACAGAAAGCCTAATTTCTCTGGCCATCCCTACAGATTCTGTTGCTAATCACATTCTGCAAGATGGTTCTTGACGGATTGCAATGTTGCATTAGAGAGTTTGCTTCTTGCAGATGGGCTCTGGGGTTGTTCAGGTCAAAGGTCGAGCCCTGGCTCTACCAGGTCTGAGCAGGTTTTCCTCCCTATAAAATGGAGATGAGGAGCTAAGGCATGGGAAGTGCCCCTTTGCATTTTTTAAGTAGTCTACAGTTTACAGACCACCTTCCCAATACTCTTGCAAACTTGACATCATAGTCATCGAGGGAAATTAAGGCTCAGAGAGGTACTGTGATTTGAACGGGACCATCCAGACCCTGCGTGTACAGGTCAAGATAGAAACCTGGTCTCCACTTTTAAAACAAATGATTTGCTGTGCTTTTGCACCTTTTCTTTAATGATGATCAAAGTCACTATAGAACGCTGGGGACACCTACATAGACTCTCTTTGCCAGTAGTTTTAGCTCGGGATTTCCTTGTTGCATGGGAGTCAGGAAAGCCCCGTGAAGAAAGCTGTGGTTTGTGGAGTCAGCCTCACTGTGTTCCTAATCCTGCCTCACTGATGAAGAGTTATGTAAACTTGGTCAAGCTACTTGGTCCCTCAGTCCCTAGGCTCTGTTGTGATAGTACCAACTTCACTGACTGGAGAATTAAACAAGACCATCTATGCCAGTGATTTTCAACCTCGGCTGCACATTAGAATCACCTGAGCGGCTTTTTAAACTCACCAGTGTTCTGGCCCCAGCTCTGGAAATTCTGATCTCCTTTGACTACGGTGGAATCGGGGTGTCAACACTTTTTAGGAACTCCTCCAAATGATTTTAATGAGTAGCCAGGGTTGATGTTAAAAAGACAACCACAGGCCCAAAATGGTGTTACTTAGGTTAAGGCTTCAAGTCAGTAAACCAAGACTTAATACCTAACCTAACTGCAGTTACAACCCCCAAGGAATATAACTTTTTATTTTATTATTTTTCGGGGGGGAGGGGCAGAGGCAGAGGAAGACAGAGAATCTTAAGCAGGCTCCACACACAGCACGGAGTCTGACATGGGGCTCAACCCCATGACCCTGAAATCATGATCTGAGCCAAAATAAGAGTCAGACACTCAACCAACCGATGGAGCCACCCAGCCGCCACCAAGGAATATAACTTTTAACCAGTCTCTCAGGAGTTTTCTGGTCGGTACTAATAAGGTAGTCAGTTCCATGGGCCCTTTTTATCCCCCAAAGGAAGATAAAGTAATTCATCTACTAAAACTTTTTTCTCCCCAAATGGAGATGACCTCACCTGAAACAATCCTTTTTTCTGCTTTTTTACTTCCTTGTCCTGCCCTTAAAAATCTTTGTCTTTCTGTAGCCCTTTGGAGCTCTCTTCTACTTGGTAAATGGGATTCTGCCTGTTTCATGAATTGATTAATAAAGCCAATTAGAGCTTTAAAATTTATTCAGTTGACTTTTTGTTATTCAACCCTGAGAACCCTTGAAGTATATAAAAGTATATAAAATCATTTACTGCAGAGTGCCTGGCACATAGTAAGGACTCAGTACATGTTAGTTGTTGCGCAAGCTGGTGATAAGGTCAAGGCCAGCAGACTAGCGCTGGTGGACTGGTGTGAGCATCCAGTGGGCGCAAGCTACTGGGCAATGCACTGGGGGTAGGTACCGAGATGAGCAAGAGAAAGTCCCTACTTCATACGGGTTTAATTAACCCTTTAGTTGGATAGAAAATGCATAAGTACATGATAAGTTAAATAGCAACATGAGGTTTAAAGTTGAAAGAAGAAAGGAAGATTTGGCATAGGTGCTTTTCATCCTGGTTTAGTTCATTAATGCTCACAAGAGTGGATATTAACCCAAATGTGTGGGGCAGAAACCTGAGAGCTGTACATCATCTACTATACCTTGAAGAGGCAGGTCCAGGATCAAACCTGACTAGAAAGGTCTTTCTCTCATACCATGTCTTTATCATTCTGATTTCATGGTGATTGTAAAGAAAAAGTAATGAACTAGTTGGGATCAGAATTCAGAAGGTTTGAAAACGGTCTTTCTGTATGTATGTATCTGTCTGTTACTCTTTATCATTCTTTCCACTTATCTTTCCTTCCTTCTCTCCATCCATCCATCCAATTCTGTTACCCAGCATGGCCATAAAATAAGATTTTTAGGGGAGCCTGCATAGTTCAGCCTGTTAAGCTTCTGACTCTTGATCTCAGCTCAGTCTTGATCTTAGGGTCATGAGTTCAAGCCCCAAATTGGGCTCCGTGCTGGGTATGGAGCCTACTTTAAAAAGAAGAAGAAGAAGTTTAATCAAATATTTTAGCTAATCTGCCAAACTTTGGGGTATATTTGGGGTATATTTTAAGTTAAGTGAAGTTTAAGTGAAGTTAAAAAAATTACCATTAAACTTGACTTCCAGTAAATCATAGGGGAATAGTACAGCTGAAGATGTGCTTGAAAGATGCTAATGGTATCAGAGTATTTAATGCAGATTAACTACCCCTCCTAAACAGTAATACAAATAGAGGAAAACAAAATTAACGTGATTAAATACATTCAGAGACTGTTTATTCTGTTAATTGTTAAAATTTAGGCAACAGTCAGACTGCAAGAGACTTGCAGCTGCTGCTCCAAAATGGCTGGTCCTCCCCTCAGCTGTTGCTAATTAATGCGATTTTCCTAATAACAGTTTTCTGACAGCAGAGAGACAGTGGTAAGTCAAAACAACTTCATTTTTATGCTGATAAGCCCTGACAACAACCACCAAAAGAGCCCACCCGACCCACATGGAAATGCTGCTCACTGCTGGCTGGCATGTAGGATTTCTCCTGCACAGCTGACCTTCAGTGCTGGAAACGTATCACACACGTCCATGGGTGTATGGGACAGCACAGCAAGTCACATCCTCACATCAGCTACGGCTGTCTTGGGTCATGTAGGGATGATGCCACAGGCTCCAGAAAGGAGCAGAAATGTGCCAGGAACAATTGTCCATTGCCTGTGTAGTGACCCGTCTTCTCTTAATTTGTCTGACGTTTTTTACCCCCGAAAGACAATTCTACAAGGCCAGTTTGCACCATTCAGTATACAGAACTACTGGGCAGAGTTCGCAGGAAAACAGTTCAGAAGTTGCCAGCTTCTCTCTCGTCCAGCCCATCTGTGGTTGTCTTTGATCCGTGTATTGGTCCCCACTCACTATGTTACATACATCGTAACAATTTATTAATCAAAGAAATGCTTTGGCCTTCCTAGGGAAGGTACCAGACACATGGAAAGCCAGGATCTTTAACTTTTTCTACTGATAATCCAGCACAATATCTTCCCAAACTGGGCCTGTCAGTGCCATTAGACCTCTGGCCAAGAGGGACTGCTGGTCCTCTCTGGAACAGCTTGAACAGACAAGAATCCAAAGCAGCAGGAAGTTGAATTCCAGATTTTCAGGCCCAGCTACGTCAACCCAAAGGAACACTATGCATGTCGATGCATTTGGATGCGGTGGGATTAAATAGATTGTCATTCACTGGAAGACCAAATATCCTTCTAGGATGAGGATTCTGCTAGTTCATTTTCTTGAAATGTATCTTACTTTGTATCAGAAACATCGTTGACATGGAGCCATCAAGAAAAATAGGGAAATGTACATCCCAATCCGATGGCATGAACTCAACCACTTGCAAACACAAAACAAAGTAGTGCCCAGGGCACAGACCCTGGAAAAAGTTTGATCTGTGGGTTCACCGCATTGTGAGGGTCCAGCTTCAAGGACGTCTGTTGTGCTGCCCTCTGGAGGTGGCGACCCTCTGGTTTTGCTCTTGCTCCCTTAATAGAGATGGGGAAACTGAAGCCTTCCCCCTCCCTCCCTCTCTTCCTCTCCATCTCTACTGTGACTTCTGTCCCTACTCTGTGATGGTTCTAAGCATTTCCCAGGGACACATGCTCTCAACCTAAACGTCCTCATCTCTCCAAGATACACAACATGTAAATGTGGATACACCTTCACCTTCGTGAGAGATGTTTTTATTGATTTGTTGGGTTTTAATTTATTCCTTGCCTACTTGAGGAGAAAGATTTTCAGTACCTCGTTTAACATGGATAAGAGGCTCACTCTTAACTCCCCATGTCAAGAGTTGGTGGAAGTTTTTTAAATTTACCATATATTTTTCAAAAAGAACATGTCACTTGCATTCTTCTCTGCATTAAAATGAGGTCCCGTTCCTTCTCTTCCACATTATTTTTCAGAAAAATAGAGCTCTTGGCTTGCTTGCTTTCTCTTCCTTTTTCTCTTTCCTCCTTCCCTGCCTCTCTTCTTTTCTTAACTTATCTCTGAAAGTATTCTGTATGAGAAAGGGGAGAAAACCAGACAGATCAGGCCCACATTTTGTGGCCTGCGTGTGTTCTCATGTTGTTGCTCTGGAGCTCTGTGGGGGTCCAGTGTGACATGGCAAAACGCTGATGAGCTCATAGAGCATAAGAATGAGGTCAGATGCTACAAGAGGGCCGCAGATGTTGAAAAAAAGAAACATGGGACAAATCTGGAGTGAGTCAAAAATGTAAGGCCTATGAGTGTCTTTTCTCGAAGAGTCAACTCAAAGGATGAGCAAAGTGGAATGCGTGGTGCAATCAGCAATGGTTTTTTCCATAAAGAAAGCTCTGTCTCTAATTTGACTTCCTCCTGGCAGACCTACCATCATCCTGCTGATTCCCAACATTGTGAAGGGATTTTGAGTTCAACCCGAGTGGTCCCTTTTTAGAACAATGGCTGCCATTGGCCAAACTGCCTGGCTTGAACAAAGTGAAGCCGACTTAGCTGGCCTTTATGCAGTGGGAAATGTTTCGTGACTCAGCCCAGTTACCGTTTGCTGGTCACCCAGCAGTCTGGGCGGACCTGCTAACACAAAGGACCTTATGCTTCTTGCCAGATCATGGACATATTGCAGACATGCAACACGATGTGTTGAGTATAAAAGTTGACTTACAGGTAAAGTCAGTAATGTGAGAATTTATCACATCAACACACCTTCAGCACTTTCTGCATGGAAGGCACTGTGCTCAGTGCTAGAGGGACTGGCGTATACAAAAAGGTCCCTTCCCTGAAAACCTCAGAATTCAGTCAGAAGTACAAAACAGAAACAAACAATAAGTTAAATTGTAGTACAAGACATTAAAGTTTAAGCAAACATTGAGCGTCCAGTGCCCGAATGCCAAATGAACGAGAAAGATCAATGGTGTTCTAGAAACCTGGAGGAGGTCCCTTCTGACAGTCCTGGTCAATGAGACTGTAAGGCAGCAGTGAGATGGTGACAAATGAGGGGGGTGGGAGAGCATTCTTGGCTTATCAAGTAGCAGGGGCAGAAGCCAGAAGGGGTTGTGTGCCACACATTCTACACCCGGTGAAAAGGCAGGGCTGAGTTCAGGTTGTTGGGAAGAGTCCGGGGAACAGTGGCGGTGGGGGGATGTGGCCCGGACCTTGAAGACAGTTTGCATCCTGGGGTTCAGGAGTGTGGACATTTAGCTGAGGGTTTGGACCATGATCTGTAAGTGAGAGAGGCACCTTTGTGTAGAGAGGACCTGGTGCTGGGGTGGAGCGGGGCAGGGTGGAGGTGGGAGATGACATATTAGGACCACGGCGCCACTCTGCCCAATAGTCGGCGAGAGGAAGTGATGATGTGCTGGAGGTAAGAGTTAATCACCTAGCTGAGTGTAGGTGAATTGGATGGCTCGGCAAGGAGAGGAGGCATGTTAGGTTACTGCAGTAATTGTCCGGGGAGCCCTTCATTGACTCCCCCGTGCATGTCCTTCCTCAGGCGGGGAGGGAGGTGGGCCTCGGGTGGGGACTGGCAGGCTGAAAACCATCTCTGAAATTAAGAGCAGTGCTTCTTGTAGACTCTCTTCCCCAAACAATGCACATACTTACAGTTCTGCAGACCATTTTTCGGGGACTCAGGAATCTTCTGAAACCCATTCATGGGCCATGAGTCCCTAGCTAAGAACCATCACCACCACCACCCCTTCACCCCCACAGTCCCTAGTCCAGCCTAGAGGAAGGAGACCCTCCCAACGCAGAGATCTGCTGTTGTACAGGAAGCTCCCGTTTCCACAGCAGAAAGACCGGCGTGACAGGGAGGCTCTGGGAGGAACAGAAAGGATGGCAGGTGGCCAATGCGTAAGGACCTTGCTCTGTCGCCTGAACTGTTTCCTTACATTTGAGAGAATAGTACTGCTGGCCATGGCTTGCGGGAGCCCACAGAAAGGGCAGGCAGCGGAGACCACAGCACGGCAGAGCGGGACCGACTGGGGAAGGTGATGACTTGTATGCACCAGCCAGGAGCGCCTTTGCGATGTGGCAGCATTTCCTGGAGCAGAGAGGCTGGGATGGTTACATGATGACAACCGTGCCCTGCCCAGAGCAGCAAGACCCGCAAGGCACACCGGGAACCCCAGGAGCAATGCTGCTCTTCTGTTTCTGGTTGTCCAGCCGAGAAAGTTCTATTTTGGATCAGAGCATAGTCTAGAGAGAGAGAAAGAGCAGTTGAAGCCTTGGGTGCTTGGAATAAAAATTTAACCTTTATCTTTAGAAAAAAAAAAGAGCGTATATCTTAGTTGGAGATTTTATTAAATGGAATGACAGTCATGCGATTTCACGTATCTGCTATCCTTCATTTCAGACCTAATAGTGGTTCTGAAGCTTTTCAAGGTCAGGGACCCCTTTGAGAAGCAGAGGAAGACCGTGAACTCTTCACCAGACATATGCATTTGTGCACATCACACAAAATTTCATCATCCTGAAACCTGTCTGTGGACTCCCAGATTAAGAACCCCAGGTTCAAAAAGCCTCGGTCAGGTCCTCTGCTAGTTTCCAGGCAGGCAGTGATGAAGAAGACACATGGTCCCGGGGGTGGAGAGGCTCGCAGTCCACTGAGGGGTTATAGATGTGAAGACATTGGAGGGAAAAGTGAAGCAGGCACTGACCAGCAGCTTGACTGGATGAGACATTATCGAGCAGAACCATGGGGTCAGCAGTATCAGAGAAACAGCGAACCCAACTGTCAGTTGTCCCCAGTGGTAAAACCCCAAGTACCAGTAATCATGTTATGAAATGCTAAGTAGCATGCCAAGGCTGAAAGGGCGGGGGAGGAATTTTCAGGAACATCAAACCCCAGGCTATTGTAATCTTTAGAGAAAGAGATTTTTGGCCTAAAGTCGTATCGTGAGATAGTGCCTTCACCCCAGGCAGAACAATTAGATGTATATCTCTTTGCAAGGTTAAGAAATGCCATGGATCAGTTAAGCCAGAGGGAGGAATCCATGAAGGGTCAAAAGATGCTGAAAAAATATTGATAGTTTGGTTTAAGACAATTCTAGAAAATAAGAAATGGTGCTGTTCACTACCCAGAATTGCCTACCTGTCAGAGCTCCCACAACTGGGAATACGTCCTGCCGTCTATTTATTTTGTCCATGGGAGTTTATTTAAGATTTTTCCAACAGATGACAAATTTCCAGCCAGTGATCTAACAGATTCCCCTAAGGGTTTCCACTGTTTCCTCAGCCACAGCTTATAGGCATGTAAAAGCCTCCAGCAGAGGAAAAAAAAAAAAAAAGACTATTTCACTCTCCTGTGTGTTCCTGTCAAACTTCCACCCACACTGCTTCCTTTCCAGCATGTCGCTCTTCACACTGGCTCGTACCTGCAGGCCTGCCTGCTCTCTTTTGAGTCAATGTGAACAGGTGCCTATCCCTGGCATTCCATCGAAAGTCCCAGCAAAGGGCAGAATGACCTCCCACTCACCAAATCCAGAGTCTTTCTCCAGACTCTTCAGATCAAAGCATCCCTGCCCCCACTCCCACCAGCGCCCTCCAGTGGCTCTCCAGTGCCACCTCCTGGCCAGGTATCGAGCGTCCGCAGAACGGGTTTACCTCACCTTTTGCGCTACCCTCTCCTGTGCTCCCACAATGGTTTGTCCTTACGAACCTCTTTCAATCAGTTAGGCGTGCTTTTGGGAAACAGCGCTCACAGGAAACTTGACTCATGATAACATCAACAAATAGAGGGATTTTTTTTGTTTTCGATATAACAAAAAGGCCAGAGGTAGGTGACTGCTCAGATTGTTTCTGTACCTAAACAGTATGAGGGCCAGTGTCTCTGCTTTTTTTTCTTGGCCTTTTCCTCATGGTCACAGAATGGCTGCTTTGTTTCACACATTTTGTTTGTAGTCAAGGCTAGAAAAAAACAGGGACAGGCCAGGTAGGTCATTAATTTTTTTCATCTGGAAAGCAAAACTTTCTCAGAGGGTCTCCCCTCCATCCTGCAAACCTCCTCTTCTGATACTGAGGCCACAAGTGGGGCCCGTGCGCCCCTTCCCCAGCTGCAAGGAAGGCTGGGACAGTGAGAACAGGACTGTCATGACTGGCTTACCTGGTACCACCCCCCAGAGATCAGGGTTATGAAATCATGGAAGACAGAAGGCATGGGTACTGAGTAGACGGCCAGCATTCGTTATGCAGGATTCTGGTTTAGCAGATTACGTATCTGACACCCTCCCTCTCTCTCTCTCTCTTATCAGGCTGTTGACTGATGTCACACTAGGCCTTATTCATCTTTGTGCCTCCACTTCCTCACACAGCTCTGTGGCACCTACTCTGATAAACAAAACACGAGTAAATGAATGCCTGGCTGGTTTGAATGCCTCATATCTAAATTAGCACTTTTAAAACATAATCCAGTTTTATTCTTTTCACATCTCTCATGAAAATAAATTCCTCATTGTTAATTTCCTATTGGATTTTGGGAAAATAAAATGTAAAGTGCTGTAGTAATAGTATTGACAAGCTATATGATAAAGATTAGGTCTGAAATTGGACAATAATAAGAGAAAAAATGGAAGCATGATAAGCTCGTTATCCCCAGGGTCATGGGGTAATTCTGAGGAGAAATAAACTGTGTTTAAAAATACTTCTCCAGTTTTTGTTAAAATTGAAACTGGGGTTTTGTAGATGTAACTATGTTCAGTGATGTGAATCAAGAGCTTGAGAAATCCAATGACAATCATACAAGGTTGCAAATGGAGTATAGTCTTGTTAAGAACCGAACGGACCTCTCTGCCAGATTCTGGTCATAACATAAGCTGTGTGTGTACATGCAGCACTGTGTAGAGCTGGCAGCCCAGTTTAGGTATAGAAGGACCATGGATGGGGCGCCAGGGTGGCTCAGTCAGTTGAGCATCTGCCTTCGGCTCAGGCGTGATCCCAGGGTCCTGGCACCGAGTCCCGTGTCGGGCTTCCTGCTGAGTAGGGAGTCTGCTTCACTCTCTCTTTCTCTCTCTCTCCCCATCTGCCCCTCCCCACTGCTCCTTCTCTCTCTCACACATAAATAAATAAAATCTTTTAAAAAAATAAAATAAAAAGGACCATGGATGGTGGACCTGCCAAGGGACGCTTTCTGGCATGCAGCTCTAACTGCTACAAAGTGCCCATCCCTGGTTACAGACTCAGCTTCTTTGACATCTTTCCAAGAAGTTATTCTGATGGACCTCATTCCTACCATAATTCCTCCAACTCCACCTCTACCCCCACCTCATCCCAGCCAGAAATGACCTGCTACCCCTGAGTCACCATAGCACTTGTAGATGATTCCCCAGTTGGGGATCTAACATAGCATGTGTTCTTTTTTTTTTTTTTTAAGATTTTATTTATTTATTTGACAGAGATAGGGATAGCCAGCGAGAGAGGGAACACAAGCAGCAGGAATGGGAGAGGAAGAAGCAGGCTCATAGCAGAGGAGCCTGATGTGGGGCTCGATCCCAGAACACTGGGATCACGCCCTGAGCCGAAGGCAGATGCTTAACAACTGCGCCACCCAGGCGCCCCATAACATACCATGTGTCCTGAGAGTCATTTGAGAATGTTCTTTCTTAGAGTGTGGCAGCTTATCAGAGGCACACTTTCTTTAGGATGGCCTCATCTGGCCCTCATCTCATCCTATTACACCATTTTGTTACCAGACTCCAGTCTGGTGGATGGTACCCATGTCAATGTCCTCACTGTAACATTATACAGACTGAACTTTTACAAAATGTTACCAGTGGGTAAAGTTGGACAAAGTGTACAATTTCTCTGTATTATTTCTTAAAAAAAAAAAGATTTTATTTATTTATTTGACACAGAGAGACAGCCAGAGAGAGAGGAAACACATGCAGAAGGAGTGGGAGGGGAAGAAGCAGGCTCCCAGCGGAGCAGGGAGCTCAATGTGGGGCTCCATCCCAGGACCCTGGGATCATGCCCTGGGCCGAAGGCAGACGATTAACAACTGAGCCACCCAGGCACCCCTCTCTGTATTATTTCTTAAAACTGCATGTGAATCCGTAATTATCTCAATACAAATTCCAAAAAATTTTTTTAAAACACACAATTCCTCCTTGCCCTTTCTGTCCACTGTTTTGGTGGTTGACATCACCATCCCTCCCTCTAGTCACTGGGGTTTATATATGGGCTGTCACTTAACCTACCTCCCTTTGACAGTTGTCTCATCTGTAAGACAGGGATAATAGTAGCGCCTACTTTATGGGATTGGTGGGAGGATTAAATGAGTTAATATTTGTGAAGGACTTGGATGTTTCTTTGTTAAAGACAGAAAAAACAAACTCTCTTGTACTCAACCTCCTCTTTCTGCCCCAGGTCCTGTAAGTTACCCAGTCCTGATAAATTTTCCTGTAACATGTGCCTCAGATTCTCTATTTCCACTGCCCCAATCTTAATTCAGACCCTCAGGGCCACCATCTTTGCCTCCTGTTGGAGCTTTGCCGAGGCCAAGTTAGTCACTGCTCTTCTGCCTCCCATGGCTCCTCCATCATTTTGCTCAACATTGATTTCCTGTTTCCTTTACGTGTCTCTCTCTTCTTCCACTGGACTAGGATCTCCTTACTGGAAGGCACTGTCTCTTATTCATCTTTGAATTTTCAGCTCCTAGCAAAGCTTCTGACGCAAAATAAGTCCTCAGTAAATGTTTTATGAATGATTGATAATTAAGCAGGAAAATCTCATGGCAGTTACTAACCTTGCTTCTTTGCAGTAATGGTAGATGACTATACCAGTCTCTGAGTCTGTAGCTTTGTGACCCCAAACGTAGATTATGACCTTACTGTTGGGCAGCCAGGGAGTTCTCACGGGTGTTGTAGATAGAGCCCTGCAGATAAGCTTTCACTTTTCTTCTCCCATGGGCCCATTGTGATGGGATGCCAGGGTGCCTGTTAACTCCTGGACATAGCGTCATGTCCTGACATCCACCTAAAGCCATATAAAAAGTTGGGAAGGGTTTGGATCATGGAATGCACGTAGTCTCCATAAATATTTGTTGTTTAACATGAGACCGTGGTCAGGTTTGTACTTGGTATCCTCATGAAGTAAAATAAGGCAGATAGCCTCAGCTCCTGATGATGTACCAACACTATGGCGCTGATATTTTATTTCTGGGCACTCCCACAGAGTTGTTCTTTCATTGGTAGAAGGAACTGATGTCGCTGGTTATAAGCTGGACCACTTCCATGAAGAAACATCCCTGAGAACATAGACAAGCTTTTTTTCTTTAAGATTTTATTCATTTATTTGAGAGAGAGAGCATGCACACAAGCAGGGGGAGTGGCAGGCAGAGGGAGAAGGAGGCTCCCCGCTGAGCAAGGAGCCCAATGTGGGACTCGATCCCAGGACCCTGGGATCATGACCTGAGCCAAACGAAGGCAGACGCTTAACTGACTGAGCCACCCAGGCGTCCCATAGACAAAGTTTTTAAAGCACCCCAAGAAATGTTCGGTAGCAGGGATTTTACTGGACTTGGGAAGAGGTTTGGCAACCTTAGTCTGGAGACCACAAACCTGAGCTTCATTTTGGCCATTCGTTATCTCTGCCTGAAGCAGCTGACCAAGGCAGCACCCTCACTCCTCTCTCCACAAGCCAAGGAGACAGACCCAATGTTAATCATAATAATAGCTCCTGTTTATTAAGTACTTTTATGTGCCAGGTACTTGCTAGGAGATGATGATTTAACAACAGTAAGGGTGATGGCTACTACATAGTGAATATTTACTTCATGCAACACCCATGTATTAAGGAACTTACATGAATTATCTCTCCACAGCAGTGACCCAGGCACTGAGGATCCATGTGAATTTTTTTTTAAAAGACTTTATTTATTTATTTGACACAGAGAGAGACAACCAGCAAGAGAGGGAACACAAGCAGGGGGAGCGGGAGAGGAAGAAGCAGGCTCCCAGCGTAGGAGCCTGATGTGGGGCTCAATCCCAGAACGCTGGGACCACGCCCTGAGCTGAAGGCAGACGCTTAACGACTGAGCCACCCAGGCGCCCCGATCCATGTGAATTTTTAAGTCATTTCCTGGCCTGATTTCTCCCAAGTCCTTCAGTTTCTGATGACTCCCTTTCCCTTTTTGGTGAGAGCAGGGGTCCAGGCCTAGCCTGAGACAGCATACCCACAACTTAACAAACTCTAACTTTATCCCAACTGGAAAATTCCCCTAGGAAAAATAACAGCAAATGAATAAACCCTGCGGACAGAAAAGGGTCAAGCATCTAAGAGATCCAGGATGGCGTTTCTAGAAATGCTCCACCACTTTGAGCTTAAAAGAAAACTTTTGAAATGATTAGTAAGTTATTTAGAACCTCAATATTCCAAAGTTTGAGAAGCTAACATACTGAGAAATTTAATTTAGATTTCCTTAACACACTCTCTCATGATAAGAGAGCATTCAGGGTATCAGTGTATAAATGCTATGCAACAGGACTGCCAAATTGCAACACAGAACGGGAGAAATTTGTCATTTTGAAATGCTAAGGGAATTCTTACTGACAGCTTTCTCATCTTGTAAAGCTATTATTTTTCTGAACTATAGTATGATTTATAAATCTCAGCTTAGTTTTATACTTTTGATGGGAACAGACTCAAAATGAAATGCATTTTCTCAGAATATAAATTTTCTCAGGAGTTGACCAGATGAGGAATAAAAAGAAACATCTTTTGGGGCGCCTGGGTGGCACAGCGGTTAAGCATCTGCCTTCGGCTCAGGGCGTGATCCCGGCGTTATAGGATCGAGCCCCACATCAGGCTTTTCCACTATGAGCCTGCTTCTTCCTCTCCCACTCCCCCTGCTTGTGTTCCCTTTCTCGCTGGCTGTCTCTATCTCTGTTGAATAAATAAATAAAATCTTTAAAAAAAGAAAAAAAAGAAAAAAGAAACATCTTTTGCAACCAAGCGTACCAAATCTTGGTCTCTGCCGGCATAACTGCAGGTGAATGTTGGTCTTCTCCAGAGTTCTGGGTTCAACCTGACTCTTCTCACTCTGCACACTTGCCCTGGGTGACATCTGCTGCTTCAGAAGCTTCACCTCTTCCTTCTGCTCCAGTGACTCACATGCCTCTGCTCCCCACCCCTCACATCCCTCCTGAGTTACAGATCCCTGTGTCTAAGGTCCACTAGGTAGGTCACCATCATGCCCTACAGACCACTCAATCTTTAATTCTCTCCTTTTCCCCAAACTCTGTTCCTTCTCCTTGAATCCCAGGACTACAACAATACTAACATCAAGAGGAGTAAGAAAGATACAGTTCCTGCTCTCAAGAAGCTTATAAACTAACACAGGAGATAGAAAAGTAAATAGGCAGTTAAAGTCCAGGTTATTAAGTGCTGTGTAGGAGAAACCCAAGAGGCTGTGGCTCATAGGAAGAGCACCCAACCAAGCAGCCAGTCAAGAAACCAATCTTTGTGGGTATGAGTTCTGGGTAACTGTGTGTGTGTGTGTGTGTGTGTGTGTGTGTGTGTGTGTGTGTGTGTGTGTGGTATGCTAATATGTGTGTTGAGGAGTCACAGAAAACGACAGGAGTTCCATGGACAGAGGCCCAGGGGCGGAGATTGCGAAGGCAAATATAGGGTATGGCTTGGACAGAGTGCTCAGGAGGGATTAGATAAAGAGGAAGTCAGATCAGAACAAGCCTTGTATCCCACATTTGATCTGCACAGAGTTTGAAATCCAAAGGGCATGATCCAGAGGTTTGGCCGAGCATGGGCAGGAAGATGTATGCTCAGTTTTCAGGGAGAGCTCAGGTGATCATGACCCAGGCTGCAGGGAGACCCAACAAAGTCTCAGTTCTTCAGGGTATATTCCATGAGATGCTAAAATGGATCCAAGGAAAGTCAATTTGAGGTTACATTTCATAATAACACTCACCTCACAGCCCAATTATACTTTTTATATGTGACCATCTTTAACGCCTTACGGCCATGCTGGGCGTAGGACAGGACATGAGCTTTGGAGGTGGACAGGGGAAACATCAAAACGTTGAGCATGTTACTTACCCCCACCCCCATCTCGGTCATCGTCACCGGTAAAGGGGAAAATAGCTGCAAACCTTCATCTTAATCCTTCTAAAAATAAGAGCATTTTGACAAGTTTGCTAAAGTTGACCTAAACTGACAGGAAGCTATTTAAAGTTTTTATTTGCTGTCTTATTATGAATATTCTTAGATTTTGCTGCAGAGTATTGATGGGTTTGATTATGGGGATGTTAATAGTATATTATCATCTTAACTTTCCAGTGTCTGAAAAACTCTGAATTCAAAAATGCATCTAACCCAAGGGTTTTGGATGAGGAAAGAATTTGAGGAGCTGTAATATATGTAAAACATAAGATATATAAGGTACTGTACATAAAGGGCCTCCCTAACACAGTGGATGACACATAGATGGGGCTCAGAAATTAGAACTATTATCAAAAAGAGAGAGTAAGCCATCATAGACTTCATAAAACAAGGCATGAAGGAAATGAAAATATCTTATAGGAAATACATCTTTTCTGTCTTTGGCGCCCATATTTTTACTATTATACTTGTGAAAATTTGGGGGGATTTAAGTTTTGTAAGTGTGATCATAGCCTTTGCCGTCGTTCTCTTATTCACAGAAGGAAGAAAATTCAGAGTACTTGTTACAGATGCTAACAAAGGCAGATTTGGGGAAATTCTGGGAGAGGAAACAGCACCAGCAAGGACCTAGTAGAGTGGAAGAGGTGTTCAGATAAGGGGAATAAACTTCTCAAACTCTGGAACCCAGGAAGCATGGCACAAAATGGACACAAATGAAGTCAGAAGGGCGCTTGGGAACATTTTATGAAAACCCTTGAATACAGTGGTAATTTTATATTTTATCCTATAGATCAGGGGTTTTCATACTATGTTAGCAAGAGAATTTTGTTTTGTTCTGTTTTAAGTAGGCTCCATGCTGGGCCCAATGCAAGGCTTGAACTCAAGACACTGAGATCAAGACCTGAGCTGAGACCAAGAGTCCAACACCCAACTGACTGAGCCAGCCAGGCACCCCAAGTGAATTTTGTTGAAGTAAAATTTAATTTGCCTGGGAACTCTACACTGCAATGACCCACCAACTCATTTTTACTCTAAGGCCCAAGTGCTTTTTTTATTTTTATTTTAATTTTTATTTACTTTTTTTTTTTTAAGAGAAGGGAAGAGGTTGGGAGGGGCAGAGGGAGAGAGAGAAAGAGAATCTTAGGCACAACCCTGAGATTATGACCTGAACCAAAATTAAGAGTTGGATACTTAACAGACTAAGCCACCCAGGCACCCCCAAGTGCTCTTTGTATTTTTTTTAAGATTTTATATATTTATTTGAAAGAGAGAGAGCATAAGCAGGGGGAAGGATCCAGGGAGAAGGAGAAGCAGACTCCCCACTGAGCAGGGAGCTTGTCTCAGGGCTCGATCCCGGGACCCTGGGATCAGTACTGAGCTGAAGGCAGACGCTTAGCTGACTGAGCCACCCGTGCACCCCCCCCCCAAGTGCTCTTTTTAAAAGAGCAGATCTGATTATCTCACTTCTTAGGACGCACTTATCAAAGAGATCTTACCAAGCTTAGTGTAAAATGCCATCTCCCTGCAGACTCGGGTCGTGTAGCCCTGTGTACTCCCCGGCTCATCTCACACCACCTCCCTGACTTAATCCCATCTCAAGGATCTTGAAAGGATGTCCTCTTTGTTTCTCCCTCCCACTTGCCCTAGTAAGCTCCTACTCTTTCCAATCGAAGCCTTCTTTTCTAGGGTGAGGGGGGGGGTCTTTCCTGGCTTGGTCAGGGCCCCCTGTGTTATACTCCCCCACACCCTGGGGACTTCTCTGTTCAGCACTTAATCACCGTCACGTTAAATGATTAACTGTATAGTGCTTTCTGCCCACTATGCTGTCAACTTTGAGAATGGGAAGCGGCCCCATCTGGCTTATTCATGACGGTGTCCCTGGCCAGTGTCTGGCCACTAAGTAGGCCTCCAACAACTGTTGGTTGAAAATATACCAATAAATATTACAGGAAGGCAAATGGGGGAGGAGGCCACTTTGGTAGGAAAGAAGATGAAGCCTTTAGTTGAAGCAAGAATGCCAAGCCTGGGCTACTTCCCACAAGTCCTTCACCTCACCCTCCACAGGGGTCTCTGAGGCACTTCTTGGTGGGGAACACTCCAAAATGGTAGATAATGGGATGCTCTGACTAACAAAAGGCTTTGTCATTTGGCTTTGGGATGAGTGTTCTCAAAAGAGTTTTCTTGGCCTGAGGAAACTTTCTGTTTGATGGTCAACAGAATGGATCAACGATCAAAGTAGCTTTTCGGAAACAAGAAGCATATTTCATTCATTTATTTCAACATCTCATCTCTCTTGGGTAAAGAAAGACTATAAAAGACATCTGTGGGCTGGTCTGAATTTTATTCTTTTGTGCAAGACTGGGTGTAGAGTAGATGTTTCTTTGGAAAGTAATCTTGGCCTAGGCCCACGCCATCGAGAAAGCCGCCTCCGTATTCTGTAGAGCCATGGAGACATGGGCCCCTGCCTGGGTCTGCAGTCGTATGACACAGGGCAAATCACGTGACCCTAACAGTCCTTTAGTGTGCCTAGCTGTAATGGAGCCAAGGGATCCCTTTCTCTGTGAAATAGGGCCAATCAAAGTAAAAATTACCTTTTAATTGAGTAGCGTTGCTGAAGAAAATCAATAGAAAGGGTTCAAAATCCACTGGTACCGACCGTTTCATTGTTAACTGTTGCAGACTTCACATTATAGGAACACTGGGTTTCAGGGTTCAATGTCTGCGAGATGAGCTGAAAATACACAGCAGAGTGGGTTAAAGGAGAAGGAGTCTGTCTGTGCAGTCCTAGATTAAAGGGAAAATGTGTGCTGGCCAGAAGTAATTTTTCAACCTCCAAGTATTCTTTCCAGATTCTAAGATCCTGTGTTTGACATGTTTAAGAGAGAGATACAACAGCTGAAATTGTCTTTGTTCAGAATGTAGGAGACAGTTTCGTCTAGACTTTCAGGAAAGATAGAGAATGACATTTTCAGAACAAATCAAAATACATTTTTTAATTCTTTTTTTCCCCCTTCAGGAAGAGGACTTGACATGCTTTTCTGATTTGAATTTGGTGGGTCTATAAATGGCTTCAATCATTTGATACAAAACTAGAATAAAATGAGCCATTGAGAAAAGTTACTGAAAATGCCATTAGTTCACTTTCTTGCCTTAACAGTAATATTAGCGCCACCACCGAGAGTATGATAACTAATATTTATTGAGTGGTTTCTAAGTATGTGCTCTGCTCTTGACATACATGTTTTTTTATTTAGCTCTCAGAGCAATCCCATGAGGTATGCATTGTTATGAATGCCAGTTTTCCAGTGAACAAACTGAGGCCCAGAGTGTGGGGGTGACTCTCGCAAAGCCGCAGAGCCATAGGTGGCCAGGCCAGGATCTGACATCCCTCGAACCTGCTCCCCTCATCACTGTGCTCGTGTCTTCTTTCCCGACAGGGCCAGCATCGTACAGAAACGCATCATTTATTTCCAAGATGAGGGCTCTCTGACCAAGAAACTTTGTGAACAAGGTAAGGCCTGCAGGTGGAGGAGGGGCTGGATAAATGGAAGGGGGTTCATTCAGTCCGACCATCCAGCAGCAGGAATTAGGTGACGGGGCTTTCTGAGCTGCTCCAGGTTGTGCTTCCTTGTATAGCACTGATTTTTAATCTGGCTGTGTGCGGTGGGTAATTGGATCCGCCTTAAGCTCTAATTACTCAGCTTGGTTCCCTGGGTAGGAGATAATGTACCTTATATTGGTGTCGTCTTCTTATTTTTGTGAAACAGTGATTATTCTAAAGAGGTTCCTTGGAATAATTCACAGGACTTAATTAAGAAATGCACAATTGTGTACCTTTAAGATGTCTGTAGCAGTTCTCTGAAATAATCGCCGGCAGAACTTGTGTGACACCTGAGCAACATGGGATTTTCTCTAGAAAGACAAGCGGGAGGTGGGATTGCCAAGGGAGTATTAACCTTACGAGTTTACCGCATTCAAGGACATGGCCCTTAGATGTGCTAGCTTATCGAAGCCCTCTCCTTGGGTTGACGGCCCTCTAACAAAGCTCATGGAGATCAAGTAGACTGGCAGGTCAGAGAAGAGGCCGGCATTCAGATCCAGCCTGGGTTTGAATCCTCCCTCTGCCCTTCCCAGCCATGTGACTTAGTATATATATAAAATAGTAGAGTGCCTCCTTGGCACATAGTAAATGCCATATATGTATATATAAGTGTTAGCTATTGTTATCTGTATCCGAAAGCTTGTTTATTAATCTATCGTAAAACATTAAGACCTTAAACATCTGAATGTGTTCACAAGTCATTAGAGAACTAAATAAAAATAGAAAATGTTCTACAGTTATATATCTTAACTGTCTAATTTCTATTAATTTTTGCAGAATTTTCATTTGCATTTAGAGCAGTTAGCATTTTCAGAGAAATAATCGTCTCCAATTCTAGCAAATCATAAGCTATTAAGAAAAAGAAAGGTTCATAAGGGTCTTCTGGGAAAATAATAATAATAGCTAATATTTTTCAAGTGCTTTCTATATGCCAGGCACTATTCTAAGCACTTCACAACAGCCTTATATGGTGAAGACTGTTAGATCATCTCTATTTTATAGATGAGAAGTCTGAGACACGGAAAGTTTGAAAAGCTCACTTAGCGTCATACAGCCAGTGGTCGAGAGCAGGATTGGGATCTAGGAGCCAGTGCTGTTAACCACTGCCTTTCTGTTGAAGGGTCTGCATTTCAATGCATCGTAGCAAAGCATAGCTCCCTCTGGATAAGCAAGAGCAGAAACTAGGTCCTATGTGGAAGAAGGCTCGGAAAGCATAGAAAGAGCAGAGGGAGAGAATTGGATGCCCTGCCTTAGAGTTAGACCTGCCATTGGGGCCAGAGAGCTAGAACTGGGGGGCCAGGTCCCTGGTCAGCTTCCAGGTGGACATGACCACACATGGCTTTGGGGGTTTCCCTTTTTGTATTTAATTGTCCACAAGTTCACTCAGCCTTTTTGCAAGCACAGAACATCTTGACTGTTGAGGCTCTTTGTTCCTAAAGTACGGTCCCCTTCCTGCCCTGTCTCCATGAGATGACATCCAGGTCCCGCAAGTTAGATTCAGGGTGTCCTGGATAACACATTTAGAAGCCACCTCTCAGTCTACACCCACAGATGGCTAATCACAGCTACTGTGGTCTGGTTTTGTTCATTTGACATTCAGAGGACAGTCTTATTTTCCCCGATTTGAGGGTTCTCAGGAAACACTTTGCTGTCACCCCCTGCATAGGGACAGCAATCATTAACTAGAGTGCAGTTGCCAGAGCCTTAGCCCTGAAGTTGTGTGAAACCACACAAATATGCTAAATTTGGCAGAGGCGGCGTCAATCAAATGGCTGGCGAGTTTCTGTTGGTTATCACTTCTGAAGCGGAGATCCTATCAAAATGACTAAACATGCCTATTTGTAAAAAGACTGTTTTCCAATAGCAACTTTGTGGCCAAAAAAAAGCTTCTGCAGGCCCTGGGCTGAAGGATCATTACGTGAAGTTGTAGACCATCCCCGGAGATAGTAAACCCAAGAGGAAATCCCACAAATAGCAAAGCAGATCACATTAAGAAAGTCTTTAATTTGTAAGCAGAGAGCAAAGGGATTGCTCTTAAATGTGTATGCCTACTTAATTATCCCTACATTTTTCATTAAGGTCTTTACATCCTCTGCTTCCTTGAGTCAAATCAAATCTATCAAGGAAGGGGAGAAAGAAACTAGCATCGAGTATTTTTTCCCAGTTGAAGCTGTTCATCCATAGGGGTAAAGTAACAACTGCAAAGATAAAAGGCAATGGCAATCATTATTTTTTAAAAGAAACATAAAACATTAAGTTACTTACAATTAGGAACAGAGAAACATAAAATATTCAAAAAGGGGACCTGTAATAACACATGCACACCCAGGCTCACTTTATTTTTTTTTATAATAATATTTTTTTATTATATTATGTTAGTCACCATACAGTACATCCCTAGTTTTTGATGTAAAGTTCCATGATTCATTACTTGCGTATAACACCCAGTGCACCATGCAATACATTAATACCATGTCACAAACAATGAAGTGAGAGAGACAGAGAGGGAACGCAGAGAAGGGAGGAAAATGTGGGAGAGAAGGGATAAGGAGAAAAGGAAGACTAAGGGGAGAGCTGAAAAGGAAGAAGCTAATGGATGGAGAGTAGAAATGGGGAGGGGGGCAGCTGGGGAGATCAGCACGGCCGAAAGTCCCCCTTATTGGGCAGAGACCCCATTGCGGTTAGCAGAAGAGGGGTGAGTTACCTCTCTTCATCCCCGCCCTTTGAAAACCTGGTTCCTTTTCAATAGGCTTTTCCTCATAGGGAACAGTATGTCTCGTTTTAGTTTCAAACTTAGAGCCCTATTTTTTCGATAAAAGCTAATTTTCCTCTGGAATTCCGAAAGGTTTATTGTAAGTGTGTTCCCCTGAACTTCTGAATATATCTTTAAGTTTACTACGCATATCTAAAAGCCCTTTTGAGAAGGTAAAGCTACCAGTTTGCCTTATTTGGGTTTTTTGAGACATTGCTCCCTCATCAAATAGCACCTGGGAGTTACAATTGGAACCCCAACGTGTATCTCTTAGCTTGGAATTCCTTTTTCAAAACTAATTTAGTTCTTTTACAATACAGTTGGTCATAATAATAGTAATGGTAATGTAAAAGGAAAAAATCTTTAGGAGTTCCTAATTTACACTACCTTTCCTGAAATACATTCAATAGGGCTTGTCCCTTAACTATCAAAGTGGCTGATGCAGGAATGGTACCTGGGTTTCATATGCATTAAGCAATGGAGAGCCTGCTCCTAAGCAGACAATGGATGTCTATACAATGGATGTTTGTACACTCTTCCAAGTGTACCAAAAAAATAGCCAAACAGTGATTTCTATTTTGGGTGGTTTCAGACCTCTTCCTTGGTGCCATTTAGAAATCCTGGAGCTGTATGGGGAGGTCGTTTTTTAAATGCACCAGCCTTCACTTGAAAAAGCATAAAGAGAAACACACACACACACACACACACACACACAAATTATTCTCATTGGTGTTTATGCAGACCTATCCAGCAGAAGGTCTTTCCTGGAGTGATACAGCACAAAGATTAAGAGCCTGGGCTCTGAACTCAGAAAGGCCTGAGTTCCAGTTCTGCCTGCAACACCTACTAAGCCCGTGACCTTGCACTGGTTACCTAATTGCCTCAGTGTACTGATCTGCAAAATGGTGTTAACTAAAGTACTTACCTCCTACGATTGCTCAGATTAAATGAGACAGTGCATGGAAAGAGATCAGCACCTACAAGGACTCTATACCATGTAGTTATTATTACTGTATTCCATACTTTTGTCTCCATCCTAGAGCGCAGAATTCACTTCTACCCATCAGTGCTTTTGCATGTTCAAACCAAAGGAACCCAGTGAATTCCATAAGGAACACTTGTAAAATGCTCTTCCTGACACTCAAACAGATTTTTATAGTGTCGCTGCTCTTTATGTAATATTTAAGAATACATGTCCAACTTGCCAAAAAAAAAAAAAAAAAAAAGAACCTTTATGTTAATACCACTGGAGAAATCAAAGAAAAAGCAGCTGAAGCAAGTTGCAACTGTAGCCATTGTTTTCGTCTTGCCGGAAGCAGAACAGACTGGAAGCAACAATGCACAGTTAGGATTGTGGGCTTGACAATCGGAAATACTGCATTTATTCATGTAATCTCTCTTTCCCCACTTATCAGCTATTCACAGATAAAAATGGGGGCAGAGAGGGAATCTTGTTAAGTTTTTCCTGGCAGCTCCTGTGCTCAGAAGTAAACCTGAACTTACCAAATAGTCCTAAACCCCCACCCCTCCCAAATCTCCGAAAGCTTGATAAGAAGGGATGTGACTATATATGCACTTTTTACAATAATTTTCAGCAGTCCTTTCTGTCTGTCTGCTTATTCTCACTGCTCCTCTGCAAAGCTGCTCCTTCTGGTCCTGGCAGTTTGGCCCCAGAGAACATTGCTTAGAGAAAACGCACACATGCGTATTCCTCTTAAAATTTAGTGGAAAAATCCTATTGTGGGGGAAAAAGGATAACTGAGTAAATTTTATCCCTGGCTTCCTAAATATTCAGCCTTGTTGGTCCCACAGGTCTCCTCACATTGTTAGAGCAAAAGTTCTGAGTCTCTTTTATTTGCAGAATATAATGACCATACTTAGAGGTATATAAAAATCCTTTATAGCCCAAGTAGTGACCTGGTTCTGGGTGTTATTAGTCAATGAAAACTGCACCCCATCTTTTTCCAAGCTTTAAGGACAGGACAAGACCAAGATGGCGATGCCTTGTAAGTGACCCACATTTGTTTCCTAACCTAGTGATTTCCCTGTTTCAGATTCCATGTTTGACGGGGTGACCGACAAACCAATCTTAGACTGCTGTGCCTGTGGAACTGCCAAGTACAGACTCACATTCTATGGGAATTGGTCCGAGAAGACCCACCCAAAGGATTATCCTCGTGAGTAGAGTGGCTACGTCATGGACTGGGGGAAGGCGCACGGTGAAGTTCTGTCTGGTTGTAGGGTGCACCAGCCGAAGTATGTCAGATCTATTTGCTTTTACCAGCTGACTCATGAAATACACATTCCCAGGCAGTGAATTCGTCAAGACTAGCAGACGTAATACTGGTATGCTTTGAGCTTTCGTTGCATAGCGTTGTTCTAATCTGTGGTTTAAAAAAATATTCCTAGGGTCATGCATTTGGTAACCTCAGTCCCCCTAAAGAGGCTCTATCCATGAATTACACAATAGGTCTGTCTGTGCTGGAAATAGCTGGCGAGAGGGACCTGCTCTTGACTCCACAGATCAAGGTCAACAAACATTCAACATCCTCAATCATGTTGGTAATCTATCTGCATACCCTTTCCCTACGGATTCCAGATACCACCTTAGAATCCTTCATGACACCATGCTCCAGATAGCTAATTCCAATCCATGGGAGTTGTTAGGAGGCCCCAAACTTGCTATTTTAGAGAAGATCCTTAATCAGGACCCTACCAACCTGCTTTTATCGTACCATCGTCTCAACAAATGCCTAGCATGTGCCAGCACCATGCTAAGCTCTAGCGATATAATAGTGAGCAAAAAAAAAAGATACAACCCATATTCTCATACAACTTAGAGATTTGTGGGGAGACAGGCGTTTATTGAATAATCACACACAAAAATGTGAAAATTCTAACAGTGAATAGTGGACCTATCGTGTGCCAACCATTTTTACATATGTCATTTAAACCTCAGAATACCCTGCATTTGTGGATGAGCTCACTGAATTTCAGGGAGATGTCATGACTTGTCCTTAGTCAGATGTAAGTTAGTAGTGAATCCAAGATTTGAAAGGGATTTGTCAGGCTCCTTGTCCTGCCTTTCAGTTGGGCTGCCTTTAAGACCCAGTGACGCTCCTTCTCTCTGACTGTGGGTGGCTGTTGGTGTGTGGCACTCAGCATGATTTTTCTGTTCGTTGTCTGTTTTATTCTTGTTCGTTTCACTTTGGAGTTGCCACAGCTGGGAAAGATGAGTGGAACTGGGAGAAAGAGATTAAAAAGAGGGATTTGGGTCAAACCCCCCCCCAAAAAAGGGGGAGCAAAGGGTACATGGTTGGGACTTAAGAAGACCTAGTCCCGACCAGAGCCTCCATAGTCCCCAGGCAGCCCACCCAGCGGGGACTTGGCAGATCAAGAGCCCTATTGTTTAATTTTACCCACATGTAATCAAGACTTGGGATCTTAGAAGCTTCTTACTAGTTCATTCTTCTCACTCTGGGATTCAGCTTGATCTGCTTCAGCTGGTGTGGGAGACCTGTGTGAACAAAGTTGGACTCTCTGCCTTGGGGGGGTAGTTTCGGGGGAAGAAACCACTTGGAGCAAGGATGATGGGAAAAAAATTCCTCCACTGCCTCAGTCCACTAACCCAGAGGAAATAAAACGTTAGGGGCCCATTACTCATCCGTAATCCTAAGGAGCTTCTTGTGCTATTCTGTTCTGACACTATTATTCCCCAGAATTTGGGGGGGGGGGGAGCACAGACCATTGTTTCTGGGTCTTTGGGCCAAATCAAGTACAAATCTATACAGAATTTCTGTGGAGTTTTGGGAGTTTCTTAATAAAGCAGGCATGTGCTCTAGATCCCCCAGGATTGTTCCATTGTCAGATGTCGGTGTGTCTTAAATTTGGGTTGGAAAAATTTGGTCACTATGTACAGAGGAGCGTTTATCACATTGGACTGTAATTATTTCTTAAAGAGTCTTTCTTCTCCATCAGACAGAGCAGTCCTCCAGGACAAAAGCCATGACACGCTCATCTTTCATTCTTAGTGCCTTGGAAGTGCCTGGTGCCTTCCCAAGTACTGTGTACTGATTGTCAAACTCAGAGTAGCGTTCACTGAGACCTGGGAGGCAGATTTCTAGCTCCCAGCTAGTCACCATGGCCAATACTGTTGAGGAATCATAGACTAGACCTTCCTTAGAAGGAAAGGGACTCAGAGGATTGGAGCCGATTGGAAGGACACAGAGAGTGTCTAATAAGGACTTTGAAAATTCGATGCTGGCAGAAGTGATTTCTACTAATCTTAAGTAATAGATGACTTTCCTTTTGCTGCTGCAGGGATGATCTTGTCTTGACAACCGACCCTTGCCGTGAAGCCCAATTAAGCCATGATGCTTCCTGACAATAGTGCAAATTGATAAATATCAAGTCCCCCACCCCATTATTATTGCTCATCCCAAACACCACTTTGTCCACAAGGATCTCAGAGCAGCAACTCTCAAGCTTTTTAATTTCAAGATGCTTTTTACATGCTTAAAAATTACTGAGAACTCGAACATCCTTTTGCTTCTATGGGTTGTGTCTATCAAAATTCAACTTATCAAAAATTAAAACAAGTTTTAAAATAGTACTTATTAATTAAAGAGTAACATAATGAATTAGCAATAATAAACTCATTACATGTTAACATATTTTATGAAAATAACTATACTGTCTAAAACAAAAGAAATTTAGTGAAAGAGCATCATTGTTCTACATTTTTGCAAATCTCTTTAATATCTGACTTAATTAGAAGACACCTAGGTTCTCATATTTGCCTCTGCATTCAACCTGTTGTGGTATGTTTTTTTGGTTGAAGTATGTAAAGAAATTCTATCTCACACAGATCTATAATTGGAAAAAGGAAGAATATTTTAATAACTTTTTCATTAATTATAGATAATCTTCTTTGATACTATACCAAAACTCTACAAAGGGTAGTTTCTTTTGTTTTTTTTAAGATTTTATTTATTTATTTGACACAGAGAGAGAGAGTACAAGCAGGGAGAGCAGCAGAGGGAGAGGGAGAAGCAGGCTCCCTACTGGGCAGGGAGCTGATGCGGGGCTCCATCCCAGGACCCTGGGATCATGACCTGAGCTGAAGGCAAACGCTTAACTGACTGAGCCACCCAGGTATCCCTACAAAGGGTAGTTTCTTAAAAGATAATTACAATGTAGAACATGAAACCAACTTGTACTCTGTTATATTAAAATGCATTGCTTTACTTTACACTTTGAATGAATCTTTTACAAATGAATGATTTTGTAACATCATACAATGGTCGTTTGGAAAATACTGGTTTACCAAGTTACACAGATGGTCCAGATGTCGAGACTTTCCATTATACAATATCAAAAAATCACATTCATTAGTATCACTTCCAGTCTCATCAGAAACGTGTTTAAGTATTGGAAAGCTACCAGATTCATAATGACAGAAACAAGTTTTCCAAAATTCTAAGTTTTGCTTGAAAGTTTTAATTTTTTCATTGGCAACACATCCTGTCCGTTGTTTTCCTTGAAATGACAGGCTCACTTCATTTTTGAGGAAACGTCTACCACATTCTCCAGTCTGAATAACCATAATTTGTCTGTCATTGGTTCATTCAAGTAAAAATAATGTTTATGGAAATAAAAGTGTACAGTCCAGCTTGCAAGAGCATTTACTCAAGGCAGTCATCGCACCCGAGTATACACAGAAGTGTTTCGTGCATGATCCCCAGTTAGTCACACAGAACGGGAGAAAAATGTGTACTCAGACATACAGAGACTAATACATAATAGTAATAATTTTTATTGTTTCATCAAAAACATCCTTAAGTGAAGCCGACTCTTTACATTGTTTACCGCGGTTCCTGGCAGTGACTGCTGACATCGTTGGAGGCCACTGTGTGGATGGGTGCTAAGTGACAGCGGATCACGCAGCACTGCTTTGGGACCATCAGGGTGAACGCCAACATGTGGCAAATGTCTTAGTATTATTGTGAAAATAGTTTTCACCTCACAGACCCCCTGCAAGGCCCTCAGGGTCCCCAGGGGTCTGTAGACGACACTTGGAGAACCTCTGCTATAGGGTAGGTTAGCACCTTGAGGTGTCTGTCCTTTAGTTCTCTTTGGGTGACTTGCCCTGGAGAATTCACACTGGGTTCCACAAGAGGATCGGGTAACGCTCTTGTGCCTTCAGTCCTCGCTTGTGGGGGCCACATCGACAGGTGGTTCTTCTCAATGCTATGCAAGATGGCTGGTTCTGAATGCTGTTTCTGGGTTCCCTTTCTTAGAGAACAGAGGACTCTATATCCATGACACTCCTCTCCCTGGGAGGTGAAATCAGGAAGGCGAGAAGACAGCCCAAGCGGACATCCCCTCTCCATTGTAATGCCGTAAACCTCTGCTGGCCATCTGGAAATAGTGAAATCCTTTTAAAACACCTCCAACTGGGTAGTTTCTAGAAATCCATTTTAAGGCTGGATCATGCAAGTTTTACCTCCTAATTTTATAAGTGAAAAAACCAGAAGCACAAAGTTAAGGGCTCAGATCACATAGCCAGAGAGTTTCAGAAACAAAATCAAAGCTCAGATCTCTTGATTCCCTTTTGCCTTCTTCTGGGGGCTGTCACAAGACAGTCTTCTCTCCTCTGCAGTGAAATTAAATGTCTTGTACACAAAGCATCTTTTAAGCATCTGCTGTACCAATGTGGACTCAGCCGATACTAAATTCTGAACAACTTTGCCCCACTGTACAAAGACCTCCTCATAGATCCTAACTTAGAAGTCAGAAAGAGAAGGTCTGGATTCACTGAGCCTGAACAGAGCTCCAGAACCCTGGAGTGTTAGGAGGAATGCAAGCAAGCTTCCCCATTGTCTGTCCTCAGCAGTCTTTAGTGTCCAGCAGAGGTCCAGGAGCCATGTGTCTTTTACAGGAACATGGTGACCAGCAGGGTCACTTCAGAGGGATGTCCCAGGGTTTGGAGACAGGCTCTGTCTTTGCCAGGGGATTAGATGCTGAGTCACTTTGCTTACTTGCTCTGAACACAGCTCCTAGGTTTGTTGGTTGTTTTGTTGTTTGTTTTTTTTTTAAAGATTTTATTTATTCATTTGAGAGAGAGAGAGCACGAACGGGTGGGGGCAGAAGGAAAGGGAAAAGCAGACTCCCACTGAGCAGGGAGCCCCCTGTGGGACTCGATCCCAGGACCTGGAGATTATGACCTGCACCAAAGGCAGACGCTTAACCATCTGAGCCACCCAGGCGCCCCAGGGTGCTAGGTTTTTGACAAATGACTCCACCCTGTAGAGACTCTGTAATGTCCCTTGACGATGTAAACTGCACAACACTCTCCATTTTTGATATGGTATCAGTTTTAACACTGTTTAACAAATACATATTGATGAAAGGAACATTTTTTTCCAGGAGCCAATTATTTTTGTTTCATTTGACGACACATTGCCTAAAATATAAACATGGCCACTGGGAAATACAGTCTACAGAACCAGAGTTACTGTTACAATGAAACTCAGCCATCTTTTCCATTGGGTCATGTTATTTAAAAGTTATGAGCTTTTAAATCCAATCACATAAAAAACCACCACTCTAACGTTTGCAACAACTCTCATTTCTTCATATGTTCATCCACATACAGAGTGGCACATTTGGAAACATTGCATCCTACTTTGTGCATTTGGTTTTGTTTCCATAGTCATAATTTGTTACGTCAGCTTGCTCTAAACCACCTGTCTGTTCTTTTATTGAACATTTAGGTGATGTCAGGTCTTTTGCTAACATAGAAAGCACTACAACAAAGAAGCTTTTTAAAAAAGATTTATTTATTGGAGAGAGCAAGAGAGCAGAGGGAGGGTGAGTGAGAGAGTGAGAATCCTCAGGCCGACTCCCCACTGAGCGTGGAGTCTGACACGAGGCTCGATCCCAGGACCCTGAGATCATGACCTGAGCCAAAATCAAGAGTTGGGCACTTACCAACTGAGCCACCCAGGTGCCCCACAATAAAAAAAACTTTGCAGTAAAGTCTTCTTCCACCCTTTGTCCTTCCTTTGAATCATTTCCTTGAAATAGTTTCCCAAGAATAAGACAGCCTGATCAAAGGATATGCACTTTTTATGCGCTCTTAAGACATTTTGCCAGATTCTTCTCCAACATATTTGTATCAGTTCACCATGTTACCAATAATGAGTAAATAGATCTCTTTCTCCCAGCCTCCTCAGCATTTAACGTGTTCTGTTTGGGTTTTGCCAATTAATGGTTATAAAAAATTAATCTCATATTTTTAAATTGGCATTGGTTTAATGACTAACATACTTGAATCTTTTTGTGTGTGTGCTTATTGTGTTTGCCTTTAAAACCCCTATGGCACTGACAGGAATCAAGTCTGATTTTGTTCATTATCTCCTCAGGGCCTAGCTCATTGTCTGGCACATTGAAAGCCTCTAAATAAATAATGTGGAATGAATGAATGAGAAGCAGTTACAAAATGAGCAAGGAAGAAGGTGGAGGGAGATGAACAATGAGAAGCTACTGAAGAGGTTGGGGCAGGAGAGAGAGGACCTTATATGGCCGCTAAGTAGGGAGCAGATTGGGTGGTACTGGCAATAATTGGGAAGGTAGGCGAGCAGGATATTACAGCAATGGGGCCAGCTTGGACTAAGGCAGTGGATGTGGTGATGGAGTGAATGATGGACTGGAGATATCTTCCAGAGGTAGATTCTGTCATGGATTGGATGTCGAAGAGTGACAGAGAAAAGCATCAGAGCTGACAGGTAATCTTGCTTCTTAAAATATTCCTCAGTATTATTGTCTCTATTTTTGCAAATGATCATAAAATCATTTTATCTAATTCTGTAAAGGATTCTGTCAGAATTTTAAATGGGATTGCATTAAATCCCTAAATTACTTTTGGAAGAATTGTTAGCTTTATAATATTTAGCTTGCTCAGTTTCTTCCCATTTATGATAAGAAAATATGTGGGTTTCCGCAGCCCAGTGCCTAGAACGGTGATGAGTCACAGGTAGACCATAGGCCTCTTCTTTCCATCTAACTTCAGAAACAAAATGAAACATTCAACAAACAATAATCCTACTCCTTCCCACCATCACAGGGAAATCCCTCTCCAAGCAGAGTAAGTGTGCCCATCAGCGCCCCCTAGTGACGTCACCACCAGGCTGTGTGAATAGAGATGTGACTGGAAATTAGAGTTTCCTACCAAGTACATGTGTCATGATACACAGTTTCAGTGAAAGACGGAGCAAAAGAGAAAGGATTAAACAGCTTCTTTCCCCCTTTTTCTCCTCTCTTCTCTCCATCTGTCTGGGAAGTCTTGCGGCAACAACTCACTGTGTTATGCACCGGTAGTAGGGAAGGAAAGTCAGTTAATCTGGTCTTCCAGTTAAACATGGCAGGTTGAATCCAAACATTAATTTCTGATCTTTCCTCCAATCCCATAAAGATAGCACTAGATGAATAAAAAATAAACTTACAAAGACAAGGAAAAAGGAAAGAAGGCTACACCCTACCAGAGGTACTGCCAAAATCTGGGGAGCTGGAGAGGTGGCAACTCTCAACAGAGCAAAGAACGAAGAATCCTACATACTTGCGGAGAGGGGGTGCATAAGAGCCAAGCCAACTGTTTGCACAGAACACAGGAATAGCCTCAGGAACCAGGGGTTCAGCACAATGGATGAGAAAAGCCTACCATCGTGAAACTTTAGAATAATGGGGATAGGGACAACCCGAAAAGCATCCAGAAAAACAGGCAACAAAGAATCAGACCTCTTTAGAACAACGCAAAAGCTACAGTCCAAAAGAGCAATGTCAAATTTCAAACTCATGGTTATAAATTCTGAGGGGGGACCCTTTTGCTCAGCCTGGAGACCAGGCGAGGACAGAGCAGCTCTGTTATTGCCTCCGTGTGCTAGTTGGGTTTCTTTGTAGATCGCTTTTTCATTGAAGTTTCTTTATTTTGTTTTGGTGAGAGAGTATGTAATAGAACATATCTGCTTTTTTTGTATTTACAGAATTTGCTCTGTTTTTTCATGACCTCATGTCTGTTTACTTGAGAAAGCCTTTTCTCTTATTCCACACAGATGCTGAGGGATATGTTATTTACGTCATGGCACACGAGCATCCTTGGTCCATTCAGGGTCCTTCTGGTTTCATTTGCTTTTTGTTACATTCCATGTACCCCACATAGGACGACTGTCATATTTGAATCTTTCCGCCATCTTATTTTGTATTTGCTGATTATAATTTCTTTTTGTTTCTTTTTTTAACCACTTCTTTTCTTTCCGTTGCCTGCATTAAGTTTTCTTCTGCTGGTTTACAGTATTTGATTCATGTTGTTGTTCTGGTGGTGGTTGCCTCTAATTTAAAACACATACTTAGGTTGATTTATCTGTGTTGATTTCATAAACATTTCAATATTGGTCTTCCTCTGAACAAAATAAGAACATTAGCATGTTCTCAGATTCCTTTGTTGTCTACCACCCCTCTACCCAGATACACAATCATGTTGGTTATTTTCAAGGACGACCTTTGATCTCTGGTGTATTTCAGTGTCTCTGGTAGTTTCATGGGTCTGTGTTTCTGAAGTTTCCCGGGGTTGAACTCAGAGGAGTGAGGCATGGGTGCTAATTCACCGTCTCATCAGGAACCAGCAATAAACTTGCAGGGATTTTGTTTATGGTGTTCAATCCATTTAATTCTTGGCAGTATCTCTACTTACTGCTGTATGATGGTAAGTTTAATTATGCTTATTCAGGCTCTATTACTTGATCGTTTCTTCTTGATTTTTCCTATTATGATAATGGGGTATTAACACCTTGATCTAAAACTGTGTGCTTATCATTTCTCCTTGATGCTTAAATGATTGTTTTCCATTTGTCGCTATGTCTTTGGAACCTATAACATCATATCATTATATCCTCATGATTAACTCTGACTTTCAACAACACATAATTAACATATTTAGCTGGCTTTAATAACTTTCACCTTAAATTCAATCGTGTCTGAAACCCCACCTGCTTTTTCTTCCCTTTAATTTCCCTTTTTAGTGTTTTATAAATTTATTTTTCTTATTTTTAGGCTTTCAACGCCTTTTAAAGATTTTCCAGTAAATTATTGCATTCATCCAATTGGAAGGGCTTTTGTGTTTTTCTTTTCTTTTTTTGGGGGGGGGGGTTCAGTTTTTTTTTTATTTGTCTGTTCTGTTTTGTTTTATTTCTCAACATAATTATTTAAACTTACACTTATTTTAACCTCAGTCCTATGGAGTTTTTGTTCTGCCATTCTACTTTTTACCTCTCTGTTGTTATAGTTAATTTGTTTTCTTTTTTCTAGATTTTCTTTGGTATTACATAGGCAATGAGCATTTATTTGGTTTGGGTTTTGCTTATTTTTATTTCGTTTGGCAGCAATCTTCTTTTAAGTTAATTAGCTATCAGTTTAAAACATACAGCAAGGATATTACTTCTATTTTATTAATATACTCCTATCTTATTAGGATAGCATTTTTGATTCATTCTTATGAGAAACCTCTGCTGGTTTTTGTTTTTCTCAACCCTTTTCTTACTTCCGTTCCCCATTGACTTCACTTACTACTCCGTTCATTTCTTTTTTATCTACTTTTATTTTAACAATTCTCCTCATTCCCAACTCCCATCAATTCTTCTCTGTTACTGTTCTTACTTACTTACCTCTTCAGTAAAAATGTACAATTCAGAATTTCTTACTATTTTTAACAGCATCCTTTTTTTCAGATCTTTTAAGATTAGATTTCTTTTTGAAATAAACTTGGAATCCAACACTTTCCCATTAGCAGGTGATTGAATTTTTAGGACTGAAATTCTGTGTGAGTCTTTGTATTTGGCTAACAACTCAACTGGGTAAAAGCCCAAATTATACAGTTTCTTACTCTGACTATGGTTTATCCATGGTTTTCTGTTACAGTGGAAAAAAAAAAAAAACCCTAGTCCTTATTCACTTATGATTTCTATTCCTTTACATGAAATCTATAACCTAAGCTCTGTACAGAGTGCTTTCTTCTTCTCCTGCAGTTAAAATATTTGATGATGCCCGCTATTCTAAATGAGATCTTAAATAAGGCTTTATGTATGCCGTCAGCTATTTTATTAGTGGTGACGTTATTCTTCAAGGTCGTCTGGGTTTTTTTTCCTAATCTTTGATTTGTTGTTGTTGTTCTTTATTGTTTGTCCAGTCATTCTGCAGATCTATTCAGAGCATATCCTGTGTGCAGGCGTGTCAGTTCATTCCTGTTTATTCCTTCTGTGTCCTCAGGAACTCCATGCTCGGCCAGGGTGCTGCATTCCCCAGACCCATCTTCTTTTGCGTCTTTTCCTATCTCTCTCTGTGCTCTGCATGTTTTTCCCTGGTTCATTTCTCTTTCTCTGGTTAGTTTCCTATAGCATCAGTCCCACCCTGGACCCATGTTCTCATTGTTGGCGCCTGCCTACTCCTTCCTCCCATAATGAGCTCTCCTGAAATAGGTATATTTAAAAAAAAGATTGCAGCTCCTCTCTCACTTCTGTTTTTATTCTGATTTCATTCCATGGTTTACTGCTCCTCCCCAACCTCATCCACACCCAGCTTCTTAATTCAGAGTTCTTCTCTCATACTGCCAAACATTTTTAATAGTTCAAAATCACTTCTCCCCCTTTTACTCATTTTTTCCTTGAGGGATGATTATGACTGCTATCTCCAAAACCTTTGCCTCAGACGATTTTATTGGCATTTAAATGGGACTTGAAATTGGAAGGTTCCGGCCTCTCATGCTGCCTGCCTCCTGGAGATCCCTGAACTATTTCTTGAGCGTACTGTTTCTTAAATAAGATACGCCTTCATTGGGCTGACCATTTAGTATGCTATATAAAGTATTGCTGTCCTTGTATCTATCGAGGTAAAGTCTCATTACCACCGATAGGGGTAAATTAATTCATTGATGACTTATTTGTCATTTACTCCTGCCGATTGGCAGTTCAAAGAGCACATGGTTCCTGTCTCTCATTCGTACAGCTTAAACGGCCACCTGTTTGGAACTGATTTCAGGAGGAAGAAAGATTGGATTCATTGGCAAGTCATGGATCAGTTATTATGTAAGTTCTAATGCCACCAGTTCCCCTGGCAAAATGGATGTGATTAACATTTAAGTATGACACCAGCCCATGCATTTTTCATGCAGTATTTCCTTCGAAACTGTTTGCCAGTACCTGTGTGGCAACTCCAAGAAACGCATACTTTAATAATAAAGACTTGATTTTCCCTTTGCATGAAAATATCCTAAACTCCGAAAAGCTTTATGAAACTGAAGGAGAGGGAATATACAAAGTCCATTAAACCACAGCATTATGTATGGTTACCCAGGAATTTGCACACAAAACTCAGCTATAGCTAATGGCATTTATATACTTAAGTTTTCCAAACAACGAGCTGAAAAATCTACCCTCAAGAATTGTTTATGCTGAGAAAGGGTAACTATTTATAATCACGAGTGGAGTTTCTGCAAAGGTCCATGCCAGGCACTACAGTCCTGGCAAACGTCCCTCCCAATTTGCAAGAACTCTACTGTTTGGGGCTGGAAGTGAAGCATGAGTACAAAGAAATACTTGCAGCTTTTTCCTAGCCTCAGTTAAATTTCAGAGCAAAAGAACAAACACATCACAGGACAAAGGATATAGGAAATCACAGCACAAGCAGCCCTGCCTTATTTTTAGTAAAAAGGATTAGTAAGGGCTGCCCTGCAGTAAAGCGGATTGCCTGGGATCAGGGAGTAGGATGGTTGTAATCTCTTTACTAGACCACTGAGTTGATTGATTAAATTAAAAGTTATGAGTCAAATGCCGCCCCAGAACATCTTGGAACCTTTCAGTCTCAACGTATTCATGTGATCCTAATGACCTTCCGTTGGAAGGGAAAAGTGTGCGCTACCTGTAGGGAACCCGTGAAGAAAGGCTTGGGAGCAAGCTAAACCTTTTCACAACTGCCAGCAAGAGTTTAATTAAACTCTCTCTAACATAATAAGCTTGGTTCAATTTAAGAGCAACATGTGCCATGTTTTCCCTGCACATGGAGCGTCCCAGGGTCCTGCAGCTCAAGTGGAAAGAACAATGAAAAGGAGAAGGCTTTCTCTTCACATCTGGCTCCTTGAAATGGGGTAAGAGGCTTTCTGGAGGCTTTTGCTGACTGGGACAGTTAGTGTTTACAGATGTGAGTGGCTTTCAGTCATTGAATGCAAATTGCGTTTGCTTTGTTGCACACACCCTGGGAAAACCAAGAGGAAGAAGAGGAATAATGTTCCTTTATCCGCCCACCCACATTGAGATTCAGGGCAGTCTTTTCAGGTTTATTGGGTCCCTAAGCAACCTTTGAAGAGAGCTGTCCATCTGTCCGGCTGTCCCTCCTGCAGCAGACATGGATTCATTTGGCTTTGCTTTGCAAGTCTCTGGTTCCATCTTGGGTCCATTGACTGAATTTTTAGGTAAACATTTCTTGCCTGCAGACCTGAGTGGTTCCCCAGCTCTGGGGCTAATTCTGCCTCCCTCTTAAACTTTGATCTGTATTCTGAAGGCAAGCTCATCAGAAAAAAAAAAAAAGTGAAAGAGGGCTAGCTTTTAATGTGAAGGCTAAAAGCCAGAAAAATAAGCTAAAGCAGGAGGTGGGAGAGAGCAGTTTCTTGCTGGAATAGAGAACCTCAGCACCAAATATCAGAACAATGTGAGAGCTGAAAGAACATTTCTGTGGTGAGAGAAGCTATAAGCCAGGTTTCTCTTGCCCCAAAGATTGGCCAGTGGTGAGTGCTCTGCTAAAAAGCAATGTATACCATATAGAGTCTGAACCATCGTGGACTTGGAAGTCAGATCCCACTTGGAGTCTTGTATCAGACACTCACTCATGGAGCCTTATGAAAATTGCTTAACCTCTCTGTGCCTCAGTGTGCTCGTTTGTAAAGCAGAGATAATCAAAGCACCTACCTAATGAAACTATTTTGAAAATGGGCCAGGGCTCAAGTCTAAGTTCCCCTATTCACTGGCTGTAGGACCTTGGAAAAGACACGAGCTGACCTTTTGAGCTCTGATTTTATACTAAAACCAAAATCTACATCACTGGATTATCATAGGGGTGGATGAGTTAATATTCTTACAACCCTTAAAACAGCCTTGGTATATAGTGGAAGCTCACAAAGTGTTAGTCATTATGAGTTTTAAATGAGATAACTCCCAAGTGGTTTGGGGCGGGGGGGTTGTTGTTGTTTTGGTTTGGTTTCTGTGGTGTTTTGCTTTGGTTTGGTTTTTTGCTTAGTACCAGATACACTGCATGTTCTGTCTTGACTGTGGCTATAAGGTGCTTATTTCTAACCTTGTCATTATTCCCACCCACATTCTCAACCTTTAAGTAAGGATTTAGCTCTGATCTCATGTTGAAATCTTGGGCAAACCCTCTCATCTGATTGGCTTCCATCACCTGGTGAGAATTTCCTGAAGTTTCCACCTGGCTCCTAAATTTCCTCCATGTCCCAGTGGAAACAGGGCTGAGTTCCAGATACATTTTATCATCCCTAACCTTACAAATAACCAAATATGATGAAGGTGAATAGCTCCAAATTTAAAATGCAAAGATACTATACAAAAGATCTCATACTGTGGATAGCCCAACCAGCAGTGAGGAAATAGTTTGTATTTTTGACACTTTTCCCCACTCAGAAAAGAATTTAATAACAAATACAACATACATTTCACAACCAGCCAGGCAAACACATGGAACTAGTCAGCTAATCTTGATTACAAGTTAGTATTTACTGATTGTATTTTTGTAAATAAGCTAAGAGAAGTAAACAGAGTTTGAGATTTATGTGTTCTGTGATTTCTGTTGGCCAAGATTGGTTTTACTTGGTTTCCCTCCCCTCTCCCCACCACCCCCTATAAACACACATAAAAAATTCTTAGCGGGGATTTGCCTCAGGGTAAACAGGGACCTGAGCAGCACCCAACTAGTGAAGAAGCAAAGCTGGGATAAGGAAACCACTTAGCTGTTGAGCTCAAAGCCTTCTCGGGTCTGTACCATTCCCTGTAATGACATCAAGGAAATGTCACATAGGACAGAATCTAGACCCTCTCTAAAATCTACCTTAGTTAAGTGCATCTCACTTCCTTTAATCCATAAGATGTGGGAAAATCTCTCATATCCTCCTCAACCTTGGGGCAGGCAATTATAATAACATCTTCATGGTACTATGTATATTAGAGATAACATTGGACAAACTTCCTATATGATCCTTTTCCTTACCTTGTACCTCCTGTGTCCTCTTTGCTTTTTTCCCACCTTCTACAATGGTTTTATGCTAGACCCCTGGAGAAAAGTGTTGGGGTTGGTTGGGACCGTCACCGTATCCCCAGCTCCAACACAGTGTCTGATCTAGAGTCAGTGCTCAATACATGTTATTCAGTGGACTTGCTGCAAAAATCTTCTCCATTAAAAAAAATATATTTACTCTACTTAAGACAGTCATAGGAAGGGAGAATGTATATGTTCTAAAACTCTTCATAAGGTTATTCAGAATCATATACACAGAACTCTACCGAAGCTAACAGCATTTACATGCTTAAAGTTTTCCAAACAATGAGTTGAAAATATACCCTGAAGAATTGTTTATGCCAAATAAGGCTGAGTATTCATGGTCATGACTGAAATTGCTGCATGTTTTCTGCCAGCCACTGCATTCCTGCCAAACATCCTCCCAATTTGCAAGGATTCTTGGGTTTCACGTTGGAAATAAAGCAGTAAAATGCCTCTTCAACCCAACTGACATGGGTCTTACTCTTCATTAGTGTTTGCTTAGGCTGCCCTGAGTAGAGCAACATCCTAACTCTTTGAAATGCTTATTTAGGTTGACAAAGTGACATGGATTTTCAACCGAAGAGCATGGAAACAAGTTAACAGAATTGTGATGTCAATTTGGGTTGTGAACACACAACATTTGGCATGTGGCTCTTGCTGCTTCCACGCCAGAGGCACCAACTGAGAGGTGGTCAGTCAGAGATTTCCATCAGCCAAAGCAAGAAATCAGTTCCCCATCCCGGTAGCCCAAGCAATGCCGAAGCTTGCAGGTGGTAGGGGGAGGGGGGCAGGGAAGAAAAAGCAAAAAACTGGCAGACCAAAGTCTTGGATTTGCTAATCGCAGCTACTCGGGGGTGTATGCTTGAAGAATCACTCACAGCAAGGAGCACTTAGGCAAAAGTGCTCCTGGAAAGTGAGCCTGCTGAAGATCCTGTTTTCAGAGTCAGTGCAGGCCCCCAGCATTCCGGTGTCAGTGATTTTCCTTGTTTGGAAGAATTTTGCAGGAGTTAAGCAACCAGTCATTGTCCCAATTCTAACAAGTCCATCACATCTAACAGTAAAGAGTGTGGTCTCTGGAACCAGACTAAATCCTGCCTCCACCTGTCCATGAGTTGTTAGGCACGCCCCTTCATTAACCTCTCTGTGCTTCAGTTTTCTTATCCGTAAAGTGGGAATGATAACAATACTAACTTCACAGGACTCTTGTGAAGATGAAATGGATTAATGTATGTAAAGAGCTTAGAAGAGCCTGGCATATATTAAGTGTTATATAATTGTTAGCTACTATTATAATTCCTTTTGTGTGATCCACTTCTTGCCTTGAACTCCAGTGCTCTTAATTAGATCTCAATCTTTAGGCTTTCATGGATTCCATAGATATTTAGGAACCACCTACCATCTGGCTGACCTTGCCTTTAAGGTTGCCTTGTTCCCCAGTGAGACCCATGTAGGAGTCCTCTTTGCCCCACCAGGGATGAGATCCTTCCCTTGCTCCTGAAATTGTCCCTCTTACAGTGGCCAGACCTGACTGATGCCCAGTGTCCCTGGTCTCTTCTAATATCGGGAGCTCCCCAGCCTGCCTGCTCATCTCCACCACCAGTCTCTCTGTCTCATCTCTAAGCTCACTGCCTGGTCCGGTCTTGATTCTGGTAGCACCCTTGAAATTTGTTCAAGCAGTGTATAAATTGTTCAACCCTTTATTTCCCTCCGAGGAAGAACTAGGAAGCCAGACCTTATCAAGTCAAAGGAATTCCTGCTACCCCTTACTGCAGTAATTTAATCTCTAAGAAGTTAAAAAACAAAAAAACAAAAACAACAACAACAAAAACCTAAGGAAATAGCCCTCTAATCATAAAGGGTCCCTCTTCATCAAGAGAAAAATAGACTTTTCCTGCTTAAAATTGCACAAGCAGAACTCTTCCATTTCACCAGAGCTCCAGGGAATAATAGGCCACCAGCTGCCACCTTGGGCTGCAGGTTTCAGGAACTTGGAAAGGGAATTTTCCATCCTGATTATTGCCTTTGCAGTGTTCTCAGCTGCCAGCACATGGTGGTGGGCGTGGGTATGAGCCAACTTTTGTGTTCTAAATAATGAGGCTGAGATGCTGTCCTCCTTTGCTACAGAGCCCTGGACACCCAGCAAGCAGCCAACCCTGGACACCCATCTATCAACCAACTTTCCTACATACACCTACTATGTGCAGGTCTTTAAAAAATAAGTCACCTCTTTATGTATTTCTAAAAGCATTGGAAGGGGGGCGCCTGGGTGGCGCAGTCATTAAGGGTCTGCCTTCGGCTCAGGGCGTGATCCCAGCATTCTGGGATCGACCCCCACATCAGGATCCTCTGCTAGGAGCCTGCTTCTTCCTCTCCCACTCCCCCTGCTTGTGTTCCCTCTCTCGCTAGCTGTCTCTGTCTGTCAAATAAATAAATAAAATCTTTAAAAAAATAATAAAAAATAAATAAAAGCATTGAAAGGAAAGCTAATACTCAAGGCAAAACTAAGAAAGTTCTGATATTACCAAAGCAGAAGACTTGACCGAGGTCACATGCCACAGGAGGGGGAGATCCAGGATTTCATTACATGAGCCTGGGTTAAAAGGCTAGTTCATCAACAGCATAAAATTTACTGAGATCTGACCAGCCTAATCTCTGGCCCCTCTGTAATTTGTTTTTTTGGCTCCACATCCATCTTATCTTCTCAGACACTGCTTACTGTGACCCCTGGGTCTTTGCATTGGCCATTTTGTCTGTTTGCAACATTCTGTCCAAACCCCACCCCTTTCTTTTGTTCTCAGCTTAGACCCCACTGCCTTGGAAAGACTTCCAATTCCCCAGGCTGGATTAGCAGCCCCTCTCTTTTCTGCTCCAGCCTTGTGGTTATCCTATCGTGACCCCTTCCATGCGGTGTTGCAATTGCCTGTTCACATGTTTGATTTCCCCTATGTCCTAAGACAGGGCAGGGCCCTTATCTGGTTTGGCTCAGAATCCCCAGGACCCAGGATTTAGAGCATAACACATGACCAGTGAGTATTTATTGAATTAAGAGGAACCAAGTTCTTTCTCTACTAAGCTGCCTCCCTGACAGGTCAAATCCCAAAATAAAGATACCAGCTTTGCAATTCCTGGCTAATGGCTGGCTCCATACAGGCTGAGCTCCTGCCCAGAGCACCTGACCTCTGATCCTTAAAACGTTCTGAGGCAAGCTTTGAACGCCCACCTCTACCTCTTATGAGCTCACAGCTCGTCCTTGTCATTTCCCTGTCACCATTCCCACTACATGAGAATTAAAATTTTCTTTCAAATACAATGCAGCCCAAGCCTAGGGTAGACCAGAGTGAGCCTTAAGAGACAAGGAAAGAAAGCTAACAGTGCTTCTACCTTCACGTTTTCCTTTTTAAAAGAGAACTTTGAATAGAAGCATACATACCTACATACAAAAAGGTGGGTACATCCTAAGCGTACAGCTCAGTTTTCCATTCATTTGAACACATGCATGTTAGCAACTCCAGAAGCCTCCTTTTGTCCCTCCCAGCGAGTGCTCCCCCACCAGGGGCAGCCACCATCTTGACTTCTACCATAGATTAAGTTTGCCTGTTTTTAAACTTTTTATAGTGGAATTTTATAGGATGGGCTCTTTTGTGTTTGGCTCCTTTTGTTCAGCTTTATAGTTTGTGAAATTCATCCATGTGACTGTGCATAATTTTGGTTTGTTCTTCTCATAACTGTATAATATTTCACTGCGTGAATATACTACATCTAATTCTTTCATCCTATAACGGATGGACATTTGGATAGTTTCCAACAAGGGGTTATTATGAATAGTGCTGTATAAACATTCACGTGCTTGTCTTCTGGTAAATATATGTACGCATTTCTGTTCTTTATATACTAGGAGTGGAATTGCTGGGTCATAACATATGCAGCCCAGCGTTAGTAGAGATTGCTAAACAGTTTTCCACAGCTAGAGAAATCTGATAATCTACATCCTTGCCAATACTTGACATTGTTGGTCTTTCATGTTAGCTACCTGGTATATGTGTAGGGATATCACATTGTGATTTTAATTTGAATTTCTTTGGTTTTGACTACTATGTTGTTATTGGTCATTTAGATAAATCTGAAGTGCCTGTTCAGTCTCTTGACCATTTTTTCTATGAGGTTGTCTGCCTTTTCCTTGTAGCAGTTCTTTTTATATTCTAGATATGAGTCCTTAGTCAATTACATGTAGTCCAGATATCTTCTATTCTGTGGTTTGCCTTTTCACTCTTCTGATGAACAGAAGGTTTTAATTTTAACATAATCCAAATTATCTTTTTTCTTCGTGGTTAGCCCTTTTTGTATCTCACTTAAGAAATCTTTGCTTCCCCCACAGTTGTAAAGACTTTGTTCTATATTCTCTTCTAAAAGTTTTATTGCTTCTACCCTCCATATCTAGGTGCTGAATTGATCTGTAATTGAAATTGTGTATGGTGTGAGATAGGGGTCAAGATATCTTTTTTTTTTTTTTTTGCACTAGAATCATTTATCGGGATGCCCATCCTTTCCCTGCTACATTAGTGTCACCTTTGTCATGTATGAAGTGACTATATATCTGTGGGTCTATTTCTGGACTCTGTATTCTGTCATAGACAGAATAGACTATTTGTCGATTTGTCTATCCTTCATATCTGGGAATGTTCTCTATTCTTCTTCAAGATTATTTTGACTATTCTTAGTCCTTTACATTTCTGCATAAATTTTAAAATCATGACTCAGTTTTCATTTAAAAAAACCCACTAGTATTTTTATGAGATTATGTTGAATTTATGAACAAATTAAGGGAGATTTGACAACTTCACATTATTGACTCTTCTAATCAACAAATATATTCTATCATTCCATTTATTTAGGTTTACTCTCAGTTTACTCAGTAATGTTTTATGGATTTTGATGGAGAAGAGGTCTTATTCGTTTTTCACTGGATTTATTCTTAGATACTATGTATTTTATACTATAGCAAGTAATAGCTTTTTAAAATTTGGGGGGTTTTTGTTACTAGTATATAGAAATGACATTGATTCTTGCATATTGACTTAGTATTCAGAGACCTTGCTAAATATACTTATTAATTCTATTGTTTATATATAAATTATTTTGGGTTTTGTTTTTAAAGATTTTATTTATTTATTTGAGAGAGAGCAAGAGAGAGCAAACACAAGCAGGGTGAGTGGCAGAAGGAGAAGCAGGCTCCCCTCTAAGCAGCCCAATGTGGGGCTCAATCCCGGGACTCTGGGATCATGACTTGCACCAAACGCAGACGCTTAACCGACTGAGCCACCCAAGCGCCCCTACATATAAATTATTTTGGAATTTTTACATACACCATTGTATCTTCTACTGACAATTCCCTTCCAGTCCTTACACCTTCTGTTTCTCTTTATTGCCTTATTTCACTGGCTAAAAGCTGATAATAGTGGGCATTCTTGCCTTGTTCCCAATCTTGTGGGGAAAGCTTTTACCATCTCATTTTAAGTATGATTTTTGCTATGGCTTTTTTGTAGATCTTTTTTATCCGGTAAGGAGAGTTCCATTCTATTCTTAATTTGCTGAGTATTTTTTTAAATCATGAATGGGTATTGAATGCAATCAAATACTTGTTCTGTATCTATGAAGATATACGTATAATTTTTCTTTTTTTCTGTCAATGTGATGAATTGTATTGATTGAATTTTGATTATTAAACCACACTTTTATTCTTGGAATAAACTCTACATGATTGTGATATGGTTTAACTGAATATAGGGTTTGTTAATATTTTGTTTGAGATTTCTGCATTTATGGTCGCGAAAGAGATTGGAGTTCTGTCTTCACTTTTCCCTTCAAGTTTGAGGTGGAATTTTTTACCCCAGCCTGACTCCCCTTTTATCCTATATATAGACTTGTTTCAGTAGGCTTTGCTTCTATTATTAGCTTAACAAACTTTCCCCTAGGACCTCTATCTTCTCTCACTGGCAGTGCAAAAACCTCCCCAAAGACAAAGCAATCACAAGCCAAATGCCAGTTCAACCACTCACTGACAATGTGTCCATTGACAAGTCACAGATCTTCTCGGAGCCTGTTTCTTCATCAATGAAATTGGATTAAAAAGTAGATTGGATAATAACATACAAAAGCACCTGGTTCAAGTATATGCTCAGTAATTCCTATTTCTCACTACTCTTCTATCTACTACGTAAAAACTTTCAAACACAGAAGAGCATCGGCTTACTTATTTATGGAGTTTAGCCAACAGTTAAGATTCAAACCTGCAGATGAACTAATGGGGATGGGAGAAGTCCATTCTTTTTGTTGAACTCTAAAACACAAAGCAGTTATTTACTGCTCCTGCTAAGTTTTTAAATACGACCTCCTAGATTTTTTTAATTAGATAAACACTGCTAGAATTTATCATCCAAAGTACTACAGCTCCTTCCCTGAGGCTTCAAACTCAGGTATTGATGGTGTATTAAACATTTGGAAGTTGTCCAGAAATATAGCCTCTCTCCCATATATAACAATATTTATGTAGAAAAGTCAGCTTGGAAGGACACTTTTAAATAAAGTTCCTCTTTCTAAAAATATAACTGCAGTGCTATTTGTCAGTACACAATAAACCTATAACCAGCCTCTAGAGTAGCAACAGGGATGGGAGTTTGGTGGTGCTCTGAGATCATGTTTTTTTTGTCTCTGAGATGAGAACAAAATAACTGGCTAGGTTTTAGAGATATCCAAATAAATCAGGAGTCAGAAGTTCAGAAAAATTGGGCTGGGAATACTGAGTTCAAAGAAGGCAGAAATTTATGAACATCAAGAGCCAATACTTCCATTGTTGTCTGGGGCATTGGACAGATACTACCCTACTTTTTCCCTGGCATCCCCACCCCAAGAGCTGATTCTGGTGACAGCCATGCATGACATCAGAATGACCTCCTAACTAAATCTGGACTTGACTTAGGCTTTCTACTCCATTGGAGTAGAAGGGACGTGGCCTTAAGTTTGACAGACCTGATGAGAATTTCAGCTCTGCCACTTACTTGCAGCTCAGTTACCTCATCCATAACATGGGGATGGTAACTGACCCATCTAACAGGACCATTGTGAGAATGGAAGGATGCTACCCAATGCCTATGAAGTGCCTGTTACAGGAAATGTGCTCAGTAAATGTTAGTGATTGTAATAATGATGATATCTATAGTGATAACAATCGCAAGAATTATGATGACAATAACAACAGAATCAACACCCATAGTTTTGGGTGGAGGGGTGCTGAAGGATCATTTGTATTCTCTAAGACTACTCTGCTTTCAGAAACAGGAAGAGTAGCCCCAGCTGGCTCTTGCCTAATCTTCCAACTATTATTTTATGGATCTCTGGGGCCATACACATGATCTTGGTTGAATGATCCATGTCCCCAAAAGCAGAGCCTAAGGAAAGGACTTTGGTGCAGGTAGTTTATGTAGAAGGTGAGCCAGGAAGCAGGAGTGAAGGGACTGGGGCAGAATGACAAGGGAAAAGGAAGAATCAACTTAAGAGTGTATTTTGAGGTCATTGGCATCAGTAGACCTCTGAAAAGTGTACAGAATGCTTTCTGGAATTGTCCAGCAGCACCCACCCCTCCATAGGCTAAGATTGTCTCCAGGAACACTCACTTCCCTGCACTCCAGGCGCTTGCTTGCTAGCCAAGTGGGCTTTCAAAGCTTCAGAGAAGGCCTTGAGGCAGTAAATGGAAAGAAGCACAGTACACTTAAGGTGAACACTCACTGATGGCATGAGTGTGTTCTCACACCTGCCACTGCTTCCCTATAAGCCTCCAGAAAACAGACCTGACTCCAGAAAATAGAACCTGAATGCTAACTAGAAGCTTGTGTCAGAGGCTCTGCTGCTTGCTTCTGGGAACTTCTGTCTGTTCACCTGACTCATTCTGCTGCTATTTTCCCACCACTTGCTCCACTCATCCAGTAGGCTTCTATACCCTCCCCCCAAAGCTGACTGCCACTGGGACCACCACTACAGCTAACCATACTACTTAGAAAATCCAGCTATCCTCTAAGACCTTGCTTTACCCTCATGAACAGACTCTGTGTATGCTCCACTTGGATCCCAATCTCTACCTTCCCTGGAGAAATGGAATATCAATATTAAAAGTAACCATTTATTGAATGTTTATTATGTACCAGGAACTGTACTATTGTTATATGGATTTCCTTCCGTGACACCCATTAAAAACCCTAGAAGGTAGGTACTATTGTTGTTACCATTTCACAGAAAAGAAAACTGAGTTTTAAAAAACTTAGGTTGCTTGTTCAAGGTCACACAGCTAGTAAATGTTAGAAACAGGAATGTAAGAATGACCTTAAACCAGTAGTCAATCTCCTTTTTCTTTTAAGATATTTGAAGTAAGGATAAACGGATACATATAACAGCATGCATGAATCTCAAATGTATTATGCTGAGTTAAAGAAGCCAGACTCAAAGGGCTACCTACTGTATGAGTTATTTATACTATATTCTAGGAAAGGCAAAACTATAGGGACCAAAAACAGACCAGAGGTTGCCAAGGGCCAGGGATGGAGGAATGGGGTTGACTGCAAAGAGGCACAAAGCAATCTTTTTTAGGTAGTAGAACTATTTTATACCCCGGTTGTGACTGGTTACGTGATTGCATGCACTTGTCAAAACTCACTAAATGATATATTTGAAAAGATGACTTTTATTGAATTTAAAATATGTTTTTATTTTTTAAAAGGGAAATAAAGCAGACAGTAATTTTCTCTTGATTGGCCCTGCAATTGTCCAACTGTGGGAATAGAGGTGAGCAAAAGTCAAAGTTTCAAAGACTGGGTGGCAAAAATGAGCTCAGGTGGGAGCCCAGTATCAGGTTGCAAGGATCTGAGAAAAGAATTCAAGGAGAGGAAGTAGAAACAGTGAGCTTAACTTTCTCAAAAAGCCTAGAGAGGTAGGAAAGACAAAAAATAGTCTGTGGGAAGAGAGCATTGACGGGAAAAACTTTTTCATTCAGCATGAGGAAATTTGAACCTCTTTACTTCAAGGGAGAAGCTCCTTAGTGAAAAAGAGATGAAAGGTGGAGCGTACACACGCATTTGCCGTCTCTAGCACTCTTCTCCTCTATGGAGATCTGAGTTTACATCTGTTTTCACTTCCCTTCACCCAGAAGTCCTTTAATATTTCATATACAGCAGGTATGCTGGTAATAAAGTCACTCAGCTTGCCTTTCTCAAAAAACTGTTTTAGTTGACCCTCATTTTTGAAGGATATTTTTACAGGATATAGAATTCAAGGTGGACAGTTTTTTATTTCTTTTAGAACTTTAGCGATGTCATTTCATTGTCTTCTGATTTATCTTGTTTTTGAAGCCGGCAGTCATTCTTATTTTTGTTTTTCTGATTGTAATGTGTCTTTTGGGCTCTGGCTGCTTCTAAGACTTTTTCCTCCTTCTTTAATCATCATTAATTGATTTTGATGTGCATAGATACAATTTTTTTTTTTTGTTTTTATTCTGTCTGCAGTTTATTGGGCTTCTTAGAGCCATAGATTGATATTTTTCATCAAGTTTTGGGCAATTTCAGGTGTTATTTCTTTAAATATCTTTATAACTCAATCTCTCTATCCTCTCCTTCCAGGATTCCATAACACTTATGTTAAACAACTTACTGTTGTTCCAAAGGTCACTGAGACTCCCATTCACTTTTTTTTATCCTTTTTCTCTGTGCTTCATTTCAAATTTCCATTACCCTTTCAGTTTATAGACCTTTTTCTTTGCCATATGCTAATACAGACATTATATTTTTGAGTTCTAGATTTTCCATTGGGTTTTTAAAAACAGCTTCTTTCTTGGGACACCTGGATGGCTCAGTGGGTTAAGAGTCCAACTCTTGATTTCAGCTCAGGTCATGATTTCAGGGTCATGAGATTAAGCCCCACATCTGACTCCACACTGGGCATGGAGCCTGCTTAAAATTCTCTCTCTCTCTCTCTCCCTCTTCCCCTCCCCTAACTCGTGCATGCACTCTTTCTCTCTCTCTCTCAAAAAAATATTTTTTCTTTCTCTGCTGAGAGTCCTCATCTGTTCACCCCATTATGTCCATCTCTTCCTCTTCCTCTAAGTCCTTGAACTTGATACTAGTGTTTTAAGGTTGTTATATAGTAATCCCAACCTACCCATCATTTCAGGAACTCTTTCTTTTGACTCTTTTTTTTCCCCATGTTATAGATCATATTTTCCTGCTTCTACACTTGTTAGTAATTTTTTATTGTATGATGGACATTGGTGAATAACTGAATTTATTATCTTCTTTTAAAGAGTATGGAGTTTTGATCTGGCAGATAATTTACTGGTATATCTGCTTGTTTTACTTTCAAGGCTTGTTTTCTAAGCTTTTTAAGGATAAGTCTAGACTAGCCCTTACTGTAGTGCTCAAGTTTTTTTCTCCTGAACTATGCCTTTTCCAGGGTCTCAGTTGAATGCTCAGGATGGTCAGCAAGGTCTCTCGAGCATGGGTGGTTGGAAGTCCTGCATCTTCAGCATTGTGTGGCTTCTGCAATCTCCATTTAGCTCTGAGCTCCCCCGTAGCTGTATTTCCCAAGCCTGTGGAGTTTTGTCATGGCACATGTGCAACTTGGTGTTCGGTCAAATACTTAGAGGGACTCCCATGCATGTTTCTGAAGTTCCTTCTCCCTGTAGCATCTTCCTCTCTGGTATTCTTACCAGCAGCCTCAAAGTCCTATCTTTACCTCCTCAGCTCAGTCAGATTGTCATGCTCTGTTGTGTTCCACCTTCCTGTACCACAAACCAGAAAATGTCCAGGACAAACATGGAACTCACCTCTTTTGTTACCCTTCTCTCGGGGGTCATAGTAGTTTGCCGTCTATTTTCTACCTTCTGAAAATTGGTGCTTCATACATTTTACCCAATTTTATCATCACTTACGTCGAGAGGGCTAGTCCAGAGCCATTTAGTCCATCAGAGTGAGAAGCGAAAGTTGTGTGAGCATTTATAAATTTGGAGTTTTTCTGTAGACAAAACAATCATATTTTCTTCTTTACCTCACATTGCCTTCAAGATAAAATAAAAACTTTTTATTAAGACATTCGTATCCTTTCTGATCTGACTGACTGACTGGCTTCATCATTGATCATTCCTTCTTTACAAATACTCTTTCTTTCTTTCTTCCTGGACCTACCTTATGGCTTTCTGTGTACTTCTGGCTCTCTCTTACGCTCTGCTTTTGCACATACTGGTTCTTCTACAAAAAATACCTTCCTCCTTCCCCCTAATTGCCTTGTTATCACCTGCTTATCCTTCAGAAGGTAGTTCAGCTGTCTTCTCTTCCAGGAAGCTCGCTCTAGTACAGTCTGGGTTGAATATCCCCCATTTGTGTTTTTATGTCACCCTGTGTTGTCTTTATGAAAACTGTATCATGTACACTCCCTTGTAATGACCTGTTGTGATCTGTCCTCCATATGCTTCACCCCACCTTCCAGACTGAATGTCTCAAGGACCAGGACCAAGTCTCATTCTGCTCAGTCTCCATGGCCTAGCCCAAATTTTGTCAAACTTTCTCTATAAAGGATCAGATAGCAAATATTTTAGGGTTTGCAGGCCAGGCAGTCTCTCTCATAACTACTTAACTCTGCCATTGTAGCAGGAAAGCAGCCATAAGTAATACGTAAATAACATGTGAGATATACAACCTTATTGGAAGAAAAAAAAACCAAGCAGTGGGCTCTGGCTTGTTGATTTCTAACCTAGCACATAGTATGCCTAGTAAACATTTATTTAGTGAATGAATTAATAGAATAGAATATTATTATCAGAAACCTCAGAGGAAATGCAAAAGAATACAATCAGTTCTGTAAGTGCAAGGGTTTCCCCTGGAATGGACAAGTCACACTTTTCTTAAGACCTGAAGTAAAGAAAAAAGGCTAGCTGAGTGAAGAAGGCAAAAAGATAGAAAGTTGAAGAATTTCTGGCCAAAATCTCAGATCTCCCCATGCAGGGTTTTTTCCAAGAGGCTGTCCTGGGATGGGATCCTGAAGACCTGAATAGCTTGGTCAGAGTGAGCTCATAAAGCAGCCAAGGGCAGGAAGAGCCAGAGGGCAAGTACAAGCTGTGTCCTGGGCAGCACCCAGGGGCAAACCCAGAGGAGCCAAGTTCTGTAGCCAAATCCAAAGCATCAAAACCCAGGCAGATCCTGGAAGTGAGCCTAGGGTGAGAACAGCAAAAGCAAGAGGGAAGTAAGATCCAAGACAACTTTTATGAATAGGGCTGGCAGGCCCATGGCATTTTTCTGCTGGTCCCTGGCCACATGGCCTCCTTGGTAAGTCTGTGGATGGGTTGACCTGGGTCTTCTCGGAAGAGCTAAGTGACAAGGTTATCCACTTAGACATGAAAGGAGGACAGGCAGCAGGACTTAGGGATTGGATACGCTTCAGTGCAGCGACCATAGTAGATCTGGAAGGACCTACCCAGCGCCAAAAACCAGGATTTGCTGAGATACAGTGGGTCAGGCTGAGGTTGGATAATGGGAGGTTGTAGCAATCTAAACACCAGGGTGACAGGATGTTCTCCAGTGAAGCGCTATGAATATTATGTCAAGGAAATGCGTGGGTGACTTTATGCGGGACTGAGATTGGATGGGGAATGCAGCCACTGGCAAAGGAGGCCAGCAAAGCTGGGCTGTCACTGAATACCTGCCATAGGCAGAACACTTCAGAGAATCCATCTACGTGCAGCACGCCTCCTTCCACACAACACAAAAAGCCAGACACGGTTCTTCTTTTCATCAGCAATGGCATTTTTGGCACCATTGTGAATTTAGGCATCACTGGTAACATAGCACCAGCAATGACAATAGAAAAGGTGTCAGAAGTGAGGTCACTGCACTTACATTCAGGACATCTCCCTGGATCATGCTTTTCAGACAAATGCACCTCGTTGCCCATCAGTATCTCAGATTCACACGTCTAATCATTTCTTCCTCCCAGCTTCCCACGTGCCTCTGTCGCATCTATGCCTCATAGAAACTATTGGGAATAAACTTCTAGACCCAGGTATGTATAGGCCACTAGAACACTGCTGGAACCAGAGAGAGGCATGCTAAACCAAAGAGCTTTGGCCTCACCTGAGAGCCAAAGAGGTTGGTGATAGTCTTGTTTCTCTCCCCCTGGGCCCAAGGCTGAAGCCCTAGTGTTTCACCAAGTACCTCAGCCATAGCCCCCCTGAACATCCCTTTAAGAAAGCCACAGCATGTACTTTGTCTCCTTCTCCCCAGGCCTCCCAATACCTGTGGCTTCTCCCTCTCCTTCCTCCCTTACTTCCTGGAGGATGCTGGGGCCCAGTGCTGCACTTCTCCATGTCCCAGCTAACTGAGTCTGCTGAGCCACCTCATTCTCAGGCCCCAGACCACTGAGTCCTCTTTAGAGGATTCCCTCCTGGTTTTTCTTTCAGCTTCAGGTCCTTGCATCTGACATTCTGTCATCTCTACCCACCAATTCTAAACCAAACTACCTGCTCAGATCTTTTTTGCTTCCCATGCCTTCCAGAAACTTGTCTGGATTTGCCCCATCCATCCTCTTCATATTTAATTTGACTGGCTAAGATTTATTAAGCCCACTTGGTGTTCAAGCCACTACTCATGACATCATGGACTTTAGCTTCAGAACACCACCAGGAGACTGGTCATGTCAAAATCCAGATGAAGAAACTGAGTTTGAGAGTAATTACTGACTTGTCCAGTCTAGAACTGAGCTTCAGAACTGAACCTAAAACACAAGATGGTCTGATTCAAACACCAGAGCTTTAACCACTTCCCCAAACTGCCTTCCGAAGTCTGTCCAATCTTCCCTCTTATTGGCTCATACCTCTGATCCTGTGTCTGCATTCCCTCTCCGCTGCCCTAAGTCAAACCCTACACAACTCACGCAGGGAGTGTTGATGGGTCTTCTCACCCTGGGCCTTCTCCCTTCCCACCACTGGGCATGGCCTGGAGGTGGTGTGGTGGAGACCATAGCTCTGGTCCCAGACAGACTTGACCTTGAATCCCAGTGTCCTCACTCATCGACTCTGTGATCTTGGGTTAACTCACTTAACCTCTCTGAGTCTGGGTTTCCTCATGTGAAAAATGGGAATTCTGATAACCTCTGTGTCAGAGGAGGTTCTTTATCTGAGTGTTTAATGCAATAATGTAGGTCAGTCCTTGGCACAGTGCCTGGCACTTACTAAAGGCTCAATGCATGTTAACTATTGTCATTATCATTCTTCCCAGAAGGAAACTTCCATCATATTTCCCCCTCTTATGGTGGGCATTCCGTACTCTCCTCAACCCAGTCCCAACTTTCTTTTTCATCTTTTCTTTTTGCCTTCCATCCCTCCAATCCACCAAACAGTATCCTCTCCTTCTTGACCTCTCAGTGTGATGTAGGGAAGAGAGCATGTACTCTGGGGTCAGGTAGACCTGGGTTTGAACCCTAGTTTTGACCCTTGCTAGCTCCGTGAGCTTTGGCAGCCTCCTTAACATCTCTGGGTCTCAGTTTTCTTATCTATAAAATGAGAATGAGAGTGTAGTGAGGGTTACCCCTAGGAAAGCATTACACCTAACACCTAATAGGTGTTTAATCTATGTCATCACTGGAATTCCTGCTTGTCCTGTCCTGCCAGTCCTCCCATGGGAGCCCCCTTCCACTGGGAAAGTTTCCTTGCTCCTCCATCATATTTGGACTTCTCTTGTGGATTCCCATTATGCTTTCCATCCATAATAATATTGAGAACTTGGCGTTATACAGTTCTTTAAAGTTTCCTAGTTCTTTCCAAAACCAGCCCAAATAATTTGCACAACTCTGAGCAATAGTCCAACTAGTAATTACTATCCCTATTTTTTTAAATATCTTTTTTTATTTTTTTAAAGATTTTATTTATTTATTTGACAGAGATAGAGACAGCCAGCGAGAGAGGGAACACAAGCAGGGGGAGTGGGAGAGGAAGAAACAGGCTCATAGTGGAAGAGCCTGATGTGGGGCTCGATCCCATAACGCCGGGATCACGCCCTGAGCCAAAGGCAGACGCTTAACCACTGTGCCACCCAGGCGCCCCTACTATCCCTATTTTTAAAAGGTAAACTGAGGCTCTGATTCATGGTCATGCAGAGAGGCCTGGGGTCCAGTTCTTCTGCCTCTTGGTCGTCAGTGCTTCTCTCCCTGTACTGTTCTGCACCCGAGTGACTGCCACTCACCTGAAGTCATCGACCCTTCTAATGTTTCAGGTCATTCTCCATGGACTCCTGCCTTGTCCTCCCAGGCAGGATAGAATCTGGTCCCTCCCCCTAGCCTAGTGCCTGTCAGATACCTATTATGTGGTTGATGTCATTCAGTGGGTTGAAATTTGAATTAATGTGGTAATTTGCAAGACCAGTGTAAGAAATTAACAACTAAATTGATCAGAAAGTTGGACCGGTACAATGACATTTTATTCAAGTGTAAGAAACCACAAAGACAAATTCCACTCTTAAGGCACCTGCTTCTCTGCACTCATGACTTTGGACTTTGATTCTTGGGATTTGGGGACTTTGGAGTTAGCTGCTCCATTCCCTCTGCTCTGTGTTCTTGTTTCTCTAATATCCCTGCCCATGCTGGATTGTAAGTAATCTGCTAAGCCATCTGTTTCCCCGCCCCCAGACCGTGAGTCCCTCCAGGACAAGCACCTATCCAACTCCTGTCAGTGGCCAGGACCTGCCACTGTGCTTGGCAAACAGTAAATGGAAGCTGAATGAATAAATCAGGAAGACCCATCTGGGTCCATCCCCTCCTCTCCCTATGATTGTGCTCGTTCCTAGTCTCTTCTCTTATTCCACAGTACATAGATATCTTATCTCCCATACTGAATAAAAGGCAGGTTTCATGTTTTACTCATTTTTTAGCCTCCCTAACAACCAGGAAAGGAGGAAACTATAATTATTGAGTGTCTATTGTGTGCCAGTAGTGATTTCACATATATTATCTCATGTTTTAAAAATTGAATTTAATTCTTATAATAGGTCAGTAAGATAGGCATTATCATTCTTGAATTACAGAGGAGGGAGCTGAGACTCAGGAAAATAAAATCATTGGAATTTGACCAAGTTGACCTAGCTAGAAAGTGGCAACGCTACCATTTGAATCCCTGTCTGCCAGCCGTTAAGACCAGTGCCTTTCTTTGTTGGTGGTGGTGGTGTTTGTTTTTAATAGCATGCAGGTGAGCTGAGTGTGTTAGCCCAGTAGGTGTCAGGAACTCTGCTGAGCTGAGACTTGAATTTAATCACATTGAATCAAATCTGTGCAAGCCGCTCCCAAGTGCTTCGAGCACATATACTGCCTACCTTCCCTTTTGATTTGATGAAATCCTTTTGAAAACATGCACTGAGCACTCACAGTGCATCAGACACACTGCTGGGCACTGGGAACACGGAGCTGAAGACAGGTCTCCTCAGGGACAGTCTGGTGGGGAAACAGACCTGTAGCAGTGATCAGACATGTTATCTGTGCTGTGGGGAGACAGAAGACAAGACTATGTCAGTCTGGGGGGACCTTGGGGACTTCTGGGTAAATCATGAAGGAGGGATGAGAGTTGGCCAAGCCAGGCAGGAAGAGAGCCATGGGGAACAGCATATGCTAAGCCCCAGAGGTACAGAATTGCAGGTAGGATAGGTCTGGGAAAAGGGGACACTTCGGTGGAACAAGGCAGAGGAAGCAAGAGATGCTGAAGCTGGTCTCCCTGGGTTCACAGCATGAACCAAAGGTCACAAGTGGCTCCCAGCCATTGCCCCAACATAAGCAGTGCTCCTGGCTTAGATGACAGCTAGGACAGTCTCCTCACTCAGGAAGTGAGCTACAGAAAGAGCTGGCAGCATATCCGTCTGTCTTCTCTAGGGAACTGATGGATGAACACAATGTTTGCATTTCCCCGATGTGGAGGAAATAATGAGCAAGCGATTGGGCAGGCTGATGTAGTGATGTCATCTGCCTGGCTGGGGAGAGGGGGTTTGCCTGACCTCAGCAGGCTGGAGGGGGGCTTGGTGCCCAAGTTCTCAGTGTGCCCCTGCAGCAGAAGGCTCTGGGGTAGCAGAGAGCTGATGTAAATAGGATCAGGCCCCATTCAGAATGGTCTTCTTCCGTGGTGGGGTGGAGCAGAGAGTTCTGTCACCTCGGGCCATAGGGTGGTAAGCCACACGTGTCACTTGTGTCCACCCAGTTCCAGTTTTCCTCTTCACTGAGGAAAATGCCTGAAAATGTTCTTTAATTCAGGGCTTTATTAGTCAACCAAGAATGGCTGAGAGCTGAACTTATGATGAATTGTATGTTACTTAGCCAGTAATTAATACATACCTGTGTATTATATATACTATATATGTATATTGTGTGTATATATTATGTATATATATGTATCATATATGTATATATTTATGTATAATTATTGTATTATATGTGTGTGTATGTGTACATCAACACTCATCACATGCAGAAACAAACCAGTGCAGTGCTGATGTTGACTCTCCAACCCTCTCCTTCCTCCCCCTAGCACTTCGAAAACCCCTCAGTCAGTTTTGTCTTGGTCCTGTCCAGATCTTGTTCTGTTCTCCCTGGTGTCACCCACTGGTTCCCTCCTGCATCCCGGGTGGGCCCCCTCTCCCATGAGCCTCAGCAGACCACTGCAGACCAGTCCCTCCCACATATCCTGACTGCCCGCCCCGTCCTCTCACACGGCTAGCTCACCTGCCCCTCATCCCGGAAGGCACAGGAAAGCCAGCTCAAAGTCAACCATGCTCATTTCTGAGAATTGCCCAACCCTACTCCCTAGTCACTTCCTCTACCCTTAGCTCCATGCTCTCCCACTATAGCTCTACACCCCCATTTTGCTCCCTCTAATACATTCTTCACACTGCTGCCTGGATGACTAATCTAAAATTCAGATGCAATCATGCCATTCCCCTGCTCAGGACCCTTCAGTGGATCCAGACACTTTCAAATGACATCCGAACTCCTGAAGCATTGAGAGCAGAGCCACCCATGAGCAGGCTCCTTCCTACCTCCCTGGCATTGCTTTCTACCTCTCCCCTGACAGTTGGTGACACAGCAATGGTAAATTACTTATGGCTCCCCAAACACACAATGTTATTTAATGCTTCTGAGTCTGCCAGAAATAGCCTCTCCTCTCCATTCTGTCTTACAAATCTGATCCGCCTTTCAAAGCCTCGCAGTTGTCCCCTTCTCTGAAACCCTCCCAGACAGAAGTCATCATTCTGGGCTGCCTCTGTGTCTCGCTCCGGCATCTGTTGTCCTGTCTGCATAGTCCCAAGACCTTCTCTCTTCCAGGGATGGTCTTACTCATCTCTGAATAGCACAGGGCCCAACACAGAGTAGGTGCTTAGCCAGCGCTGGTTGAATGATTGTCAAATTACAGTTTCTTCCCAGCATTTAAGGGGCTCGTGTTTTCGCCACAGCTGCACTGATCCCTGCATCTTGATTGGCTTTCCCAGGTCGGGCCAATCACTGGTCTGCAATCATTGGTGGATCCCACTCCAAGAATTACGTGCTGTGGGAGTATGGAGGATATGCGAGTGAAGGTGTCAAACAAGTTGCAGAATTGGGCTCCCCCGTGAAAATGGAGGAAGAAATTCGGCAACAGGTAAGAAAAACAATCACAGAATGACCAAAAACCATGAACACAGTCTAAGCATCCCTTAGATTTCTTTTTTGGGGGCTTGAAGTTTATAGTATGCGATGTGCTGGAAGGTGGGTGCCCTAGGAAGCAAATCTATTTGCTGAGTTTGGGATGAGGGGGTTTCTGTCAAGTTCAGGACAGAGGCACACAGGTCCCTCTTGTTGTCTCAGATTTTCCCTGACCGGATTTGCATTTTCTCCAGTTTATGCTGACAGCCACTGCTGCGGCCGCATGGGTGGGGTGCCATGTCTCTGGTCTCCTGAGACTCGATGTAGTGGCTTTCGGTTTTCTTGCTATGATCCTTGAGAGGGTCAGGAGAGTGACACCAGAGTTGCCCAAACCAAAATCACCATTTCAAAATCACCATGAAAATAAACTGTTTATTAGCACATGCTTTTTATAATCATGCCTTGAGGTGTTGGACAAATTCATCGGTCATTAGTCATAATAGTTATAGACTGAAGCATCTTCTATGCACCCCATACATACCGTGTTACGTGGGCCCAGGAGCTGTGTCATTATCTAGGTCCCCACTCGTCCCGTGGAGGGGTGAGGGAAAAATGGCCCGTCGTTCTTTCTGATTTGTTTGACTGACAGTGCGATATCATCCCTCATCCAAAGCACTAGGAAGAGGCCGAGGAGGGATCTGGGAAGAAGAGCTGCAGTTTTTCTATGGCCATTCACAGCTGTACTGGGGAGAGGTGATGGGCCAGCTTTGGCTACCGCCGCCCATGGAAGCCCTTCAGGCCTGAGAGAGCTCAGGGGGCAGCCAGGGCTCACTGCCCACAAGCGCTCAGGAGGGAGTTAGGAAGGAGCAAACCATGCTTGGGCAGTGGACATTTCACAGCACAGGTCACTGCGAGGCTGTCCCACATCCGAGACCGCAGGAAGCCCTGGAGACATGGGGCCTGCGTGTCGTGATGCATATGTGCCCAGAAGTCTGAGATGCACAGGCGGGCAAGCACCGCTGAGGTCCCCTGTGCTTCCCTTTGAAGGCTCCCATCGGGACTCCGGGCTGCCCACAAACCTTAAACTGAAGGCAGTAAAGGTCACCCTGACTCCTATAATCCCCTGAGGAATCCTTTTGGGCCAGAGTCCAGAAATGCCCAGGAATTAGCTTATGTTTCTTATTAATTTGATTTAAAGCCTTTTCTACATTCTTGGGGGAAAACGTTTAGCCAGGTGTTTTTAGATTGCATGCTTTTCATCACAAGGGTGTCCAACCAACTGGTTAGTGTGTCTCTGACTCCGGCTGGCAGGCCTCGTGACTGACTCGTGCATTCAGGCTACAACACTGCACAGCCATCTGGGAAGCCATGGAAGGCTCCAGCTTGGTCCTGCTCTGTCCAGCCTGTCATGGGGGAGGATCCTTTGTCCACATTCCGGGGTGTTACATTGGCTTATCGAGTCCCATTATGTGGTATGGTAAAAAAAAAAAATTGTTACAGATAATAATTGAAATACTAAAGTTTGCAAATAAATTAGGTCAAGGTTAAGGGCAGCTTCATCTTAATGCCAGTCTCCTTCATTGTCTGTCCGGAGAGATTTCTGGAGAGAAGAGAAACACGTATGAGTCATGAGAAACTGGGACCAGTTGTGCCAAAAAACATTATTTATCATGTGTCATAGCAGCACAAAGGTTGGAAGCTGATGGGTGGGACCCCCAGCCTTAGAGTGTCCCTCTTAGGAAAACATTTTTTGCTTGGCGTGTTCCTAACCAGCACCCATGGGGTTAGCTTCTGCGACACACATTCTGCCTATCCCAACTGGCTAGTGTTCCTGACATTCAATCATAATAATAAGTTTAATTATGAGTACTGCACATGGGAGTTAAAATTCCACTGAGCCTATCTCAGGGTGTGTCACTGTCTTTCAGGCCCCCTGGTGCTGGATATCTACTTTTAACTCTCACATCTAGTCTGAGAAGACAATAGTATTATCCCTGTTTTACAAATAAGGAAACTGAGGCACAGTCCATAGCTAGAGAATACTAGAACTTGAAACCAAATCTGCCTCGCTCCATTTGTACACAGTCACACATACATCATTTGCTGGGCCTTGTGCAAAGTGGGGTCCCTTATTCAAGACTTAAGAATTGTAAGGTGGTGATGCTGTGAATTTCACAGCATGGGGCCCTGGGAGGCTGCTGGGCACACACCCATGAAGCCAGCCCTGCGCATCTACTTCCCTGCCCCCACAGCTGCCCCACAAAGAAACTCCTCTCACCAGCCTCTGAAACAATCCCTGTTTCCAGAGCTCCACTAGCAGTGCTTCAAGCCCCCAGTCCCTTGGAAAGTCAGTCAGATAGAGTGATTTCCAGATCCGTCCACTTCCAGACATTTTAGAGTTCTCAATATTGTTCCCTGCAAACACATAATTTATTATATTTTTCTGTAAGTCAGGTAAGGAACAACATAAAAAGCAGCAAGAATATGAATCCTCCTAAAAAATAAAAGTGTCCTCTGAATAACTGGGAACTTGTTTGAACACATCTACAAACTAACACAGGGTTCTCAGCCTTTAATGCTTTATATCCTACCAATCTCTCTATCAAAGAACCTGAGTCCAACCAGGATGGGGGGGGGAGCCCTCTGTTCCCAAGAAAGACATTTAGATGCTCACTAGCATTCTCTTATTATAGACTTATCGCTCACTTGCAAGTTTCAAGGGCATTAACAATCACAGTAGATATTGTTGGAGGTAAATCTTATGCTAATGGCTTTCAAACACAAATGAACAAAAATAATAATCCCATTAGTAGTGGAAAATTGTAATAATATTATTGAGTATAAATTTTACTGTTACTATAACTACAAAATAACCAAGAAAATTAATGAAAAATCACAGTAGCATTATTGCCAAAACACGGGTGGTCAGAAAGAGTGGGGGAAAGGCACAATGCACACTTCTTAGCAGAGAGACAGAGTGTCCTGGTGGTGAGTGGGGACCATGGATTAGAACCACTGAGCTCAGGCTAGACTGACAAGTCACAAATAGGCAACCCAAGGTGGGTGGAGGCAGTAGGGAATGGTGGATCACACTTGTAGGTAGAGCCGGGAACTAACAGTGAGCTGGTGTATACTCACTGTTATGGAAACATTGTACTGAGTCCATTTCCACGTTATCAAGCACACACTTATGCCATGTGTACTACGTGTCTGGTTCTCTGCCAGACGTGGCCCCAAGATGGTGCCCCATTCACCATGTTAGTCATGCTAGAAACCTACGTATCATCCTTGATTCTCTCCCCTGCCCCAACGCTCGCCTTCTGTCCTAAATTTATCCAGTTCACTCCCTCACCCCATCCTCATCTCAGGCACTGGTTTCCTGATCTCCCTGCCTCCCATCCTCTTCCTTTTATCCCCACTGCTCCAGAGCCATTTCAATAAAACACAAATCCGATTATGCCGTTCCCCCCAACTAAGATGTCCTCACTGACCCTAAGATCAAGTTCAAACTCCTTATCGTAGCTTGAAACCCCTCCATGATCCAGTCTTGTCTCTCCTCTCCCATCTTATTTCTTGCTGCAGCTCTAAGCTCTGCCCAACCAGAACCACGTTCAGTCTCCCCAAAGAGCCATGTCCTTCTTGCATCTGAGTCTTCCTCAGCCTGGAACATCTTCCAGCTCCCCTTCACCTGGTGAACTCCTAAATATCCTTCCAGCCTCAGCTGAAATGTTGCTTCTTCCTGGAAGCCTTCTCTAATTCTGTACAAAATGGGTGTCCTTGGGGCGCCTGGGTGGCACAGCGGTTAAGCGTCTGCCTTCGGCTCAGGGCGTGATCCCGGCGTTATGGGATCTAGCCCCACATCAGGCTCCTCCGCTATGAGCCTGCTTCTTCCTCTCCCACTCCCCTGCTTGTGTTCCCTCTCTCTCTGGCTGTCTCTATCTCTGTCAAATAAATAAATAAAATCTTTAAAAAAAAAAATGGGTGTCCTTGCCGGGTGCTCGCATGGCGCCCAGTACCTCCCCTGTCGTCACCACCATCACATTTACTGTAAGTCCTTGTTGGATGTGTCTCCCTCACTAAACCGCAAAGTTCCAGTCTGTGCTTCCATGGTGTGCCTTCTGAACTGGGCAGTGTTAGCTGCTTCATGAATGGTTCTTGAGTATATTCATTCATCCACTCATCTTTACTCAACACCAGCTAAATGCCAGGCATTACAGATACAGCAATGAGCAGATGATTCCCTGCCTGCATGGAGTCTATGTTCTAGCAGGAAAGACAAGGACAAAATTAGTTAAATAACTGGAAATTAGGGTAAGTAAAAAGAAACCAACAAGAGGTGACACAGAAAGCAGTGTTAGGAAGGGACCTTGGAATTAAGGTGTCCAGGAAAGAGCTCCCTGAGGAGTGACCATCAAGCTGAGACCCAAAAGAAAAGCATAAGGAAAAGGTCATTCTTGATGGTGACAATAGCATGTGCAAAGGCCCTGAGGTGGAAAAGAGCTTGCCATGCTTTAAGAAACCAAAAGAGACTGGTGAGGCAAGAGGAGAGGGAGGGAGGGACAGTGTGGCCCAGCATGAGACAGAGTTGAATGGAGGGCCCTTCATCTCTACGCGGGTGGGGTGGGAGAGGCGGGTCCATGAGCACCTATTCCCATATACAGTACTTGGACTTCAGGGGAATCTCTGCATCAGCTAGGGGAATGCAGATGTTGGACTGTGGCAGTCCTTGATGTGCCATTTTCTGAACCACCCTGGGCTTTCATGGCCCCCGTCCCCCGTGGCCAGAGATATATGTTAGTTTCCACATCACTTGGGGAAGCTGGGTCCGGAGCCCCTTCCCTGGGCTTGCTTAGCTCCCTGTGCAGACTCTCTCCTAGACTGGATCATCCCTGCCATTTCCTTCCGTCTCCCAGGTAGGCAGTGTGTCCCTTGTAGGCAGGTGCTTGCGGGTTTTCCTCACTGCTAGAGTCTCCTTTTCAAACCCACCTCTGCTTCTGTTCATACCTACTCTGTTGCTTTATTTTGGTTTCTTTTATCTCTTCAATTTTAAACATGTTTCATTGTCTCTTTCAGATTACTGTATTATCTCAGGGTCTTGGGACTAATCTTCCTTTGAATTGAACTTGATGTCTCTCCCCATCACTAGTTTCCTCCTCTGCTTTTGGGTTGTTCGCTCACCTCCAGCAGATGCTTTTCTTTTTTTCCAGTGAGCATCCTATGTGCTCGAGGTGTGGTGCTTGCTCGGGAGTACAGCGTATTTTCATCTGTCAACCTGCATTTTTATGTCCTTTCTCAGCTTGGAGATCCCCCCTGAACACCCAGTATAAATACGGACTCTGCTCTTACGAGAAAGCTCGGGACTTCCGTTCCCTGAAGGAAAATTTTTACTTAGGGGCGAGGGCAGAGTGCAAGCTTCCTTCCCGCCTTCCTGGGGTGATCGGTGGAAGGTTTCCCCATCCCCTGTTCATAAACAGGGCAGCCCTTCAAAATGTCCAGCTTGGTGCCGCCGGGGTCTTCCCACATCTCATCTCACGCCTGCTCAAGACTTCCCTTCTCCCCTCACGTGGCTTTGAAACCTCCGCCCTGCCCCTGGGGCCTGCATCCCAGTCCGCCACCCCTGCTGGCCACCAGCAGGCCAGCCTGCTCACTGCCCTGGGTTAGACTTTCCTCCCCAGTGCTGGCATCCAGGAAATTTTTCTAAATGTTTCTAAGTTTTCAGTTACGTATTTTTAAAAATTTGCCCGTTATATTTTGTCTAACACGTTTGTGTCTGAAGCAGGAGGGAAGAAGCTGGGCTTTTGCCTCAGCTCAGTGTTTCATGTTTCCAGATGTCCACCTAATATCTCCGGCACCTAACACGGTGTCTCACGCATAGTAGGTACTCAACAAGTATCTGAACTGATTCATTGACAAGCGAGCCATGAATGGTTTTTGCATAAAACGATGAGGGTTGAATAACCACTCACTCATAAAAAATGCCCTAGGAAAAAAAACACTCCTGCTTTTATATAACATAGACGTCTGGACACATAAGTTATATATATATAACTTATATAATATCTAAGTCAGAATTCAAGACTTCTCTGACTGTAAGAGGTCAGATAATGGTGGGCCCTAAAATAGGCACTGATTACTTCACCTCGGGAGGCCTTGCTTTGGCAGATTACTTAAGCCAGCCAGCAGGATTGTCATACCACCTGTGGCATAAGAATCAATAAACAAGCAGGTGTTCTTTTTCTTTAAAGTTAAAATAGTGTATAGGGCTCTGGGAACACGCAGAAAGGGTTTGAGAATTTTCTTTTCTTATCTCCTTTAATACATTTAAATCATATGTCTACTGAACATTTGTTTTTCCTGATTTTTGAGTCTCTAAAATGTCATCACTTTCCTCTAATTAAAACCCTTGCCTTAGTTCTCATGTTTTCCATGGATCGTGACATGCTGCCTCATTTGGTTGAGAAAGTCACTCACACCCACACACGCACACACTCATTACCAGCTTTTGTTTATAACAATAAAGCTCCCATGATCTTCAGTACTTGTGAGAAGTAGCGCTGGATAATAACTAAAAGCATTGGCTCTGAATCAATATTTCCTGTGTTTAGTCCTGGCTCCGTCATTTACTGTGTGAGTTTGGCAAGTTACTTAGCCCCTCTGTGCCTCAGTTTCCTCTTCCTTGAGAAGAGGGTGGTAATAGTGCCAGCTTCGGAGGGTTACCATGGGGACTAAGTGCAGTGATATGTGTAAAGTGCTTGGAGCAGAGCCTTCCCCTGTAGAAAGTGCTCACTGAACGCCACTTACCATTGTCATGGTTTCATTGTTGGGTCTTCGTTTCCTCATCAGTAAAATCAGTGGCTTGTCCTCAGATGGAAAAGCCTCTGCAGGCGCTAGAAAAGCTAGTGACTCTAATTGTTCAAGTTCATCATGTCATTCCTCAGGCTGAGAACACCCACAGGATGCGGACACAACTCCTTTGCCATCCCCCAGGCTCTACCTCTGCCTGCCCCACCTCCCCCTGCTGAACAATGTCATCTCCCCATATACCCTAACCCTCTGTCCCAAAGTTAACCCTAGATAATTTGAGGACAATCACTACACCCTCATATCAAAAAGGAGCCACAACAAAACTCCAGACCCATAGCAACCCTATTCTTGTCATCAGACGCTTCCCCTTCCTTGGAATAACATTATCTGGATGTCCACAGGAGCGAGTTCAGTGCCACCTCCAGAACAAGGTCTAGAGGCAACTAAAACCAGGAGATCTTCCCATATGCAATGGGACACAGCCAGCAGTTGGAAATGTAGACATGGCTCCCAGTCTAAGGAAGCAGGTGGTCTAATGAAGCTTCTTTTTTTAAAAAAGTATTTTATTTGTTTATTGGACAGAGAGAAACACAATGAGAGAGGGAACACAAGCAGGGGGAGTGGGAGAGGGAGAAGCAGGCTTCCCGCTGAGCAGGGAGCCCAATGCGGGGCTCGATCCCAGGACCCTGGGATCATGACCTTAGCCGAAGGCAGATGCTTAACAGCTGAGCCACCCAGGTGCCCCAATGAAGCTTCCTGATGATAAGTACCAGGAACCTACTCAAACTAACTCAAGAACAAAGGAAATTTTATTGTAGGGACAAAATAGAATTTAAGAGAACACAAGTTAATAGTGCAAAAAGCCTCATGAGAGCCATAACTGGAAGGTATCAGGCTGAGACAAATTATCACTCTTCCCCCTCTCTAACCCCACCACCCTCCAGAGTCACATAGTCTTTTCTATGTTCTCCTAGGTGAATCTCTTCCCCCATCCTTTCTCAATAGACCTGCTGTCCCTGCTTACTTATGTTGTACATGGCCCCATATGTTGGCTATAGAACTTTCTTCCTTGGCTTCCCATAGCCAAGTGAGCTGTTTTGGTGGTCCTTAGCTGAAACACTAGAAAAACAGATTGATCATTGGATAGTCAGCACACAGGCACCCCTGTATCAGATATCCACCCCTAGTCCAATCAGTGCTTATCTCCATGAAAAGATCCACCCCACCTGTTACTCCATATAGGAACTATGGGTAGGGCAGTTTATACTAAAAAATGAATAGAAAGTAGAAGGTAAATTGATTGACATTTCAAGACAGCAGTGGATTGGCAAGAATTCAGGACAGTGAACCATAGCCAAAAGACCTGAATTCAGGGCAACATGTCAGTTCTGCAGGAGAGAAGGAGAACACTAAAGAAAACAGAGATAGCATGAAGGAGAGGAAAGGTTAACAGAACCCCAGGATGAAGAGCTAAGCCAATTGGGGAAAAAATGCTAGGTCTAGAGATTGGTTCAGCCATTGAAGTGGGACCAGGATGGCATTGCTAGACCCAAGCATAAGGATTTGGAAAAAGAGAGAGGAGAGAAAGGATATGGGCATGGAGAGCACTGTCAAGACCACAAGGTGCCCTTGCCACCTGCTGCCTTGCCTTGCCACTTAAAAATCAAAAAACACTACAGGGCAAGTAAGTACGCTTTAATGTGGCTTCCTGAGCCTTTGACCTTGAGTAGGTCACCTAACTTTCACCGAGCCTTAGAGTCTTCATTTGCAAAATGGCCATAATGAGAATACGAACTACATATGCTGGTTATGAAGTAATGTGTGAAATCGTGTACATACAGTGCCTGTCAAAGTATAAGCCCATTATTACTCTTATTATTGGGACAAAAACTTAAATTTGAAGGATTTATCATCCTCTTTTCCTCCCACCTTCTACGATGCTTTGGTTTTACTGGGTGGGAATGCAACTGGAAGAGGTGAAGTGTGCTACACAGAAGCTACCAGAGAGCGAAGACCAGGAAAGAGAAGTGAAGGCAGAAGGAAGGCTGGGAAGCTGAGACAGTATTAGAATTTTAAGGAGTAAGAAAGAGACATATTTGAGCAGCTGCCATTTGGAGTGGAAACTGGGGAGAGAAGGAAAGGGCCAACGAAGACTTTTCGTGAATTGAATTTCTACAAGAAGAGCCATCAAAAGGTAATAGTTAATAGTCCACTTTGCAAAACACTGTGTGAGGTCATTTACCCTCTGCTGCCTCCTCAAGAAACATTCAGTAAAGTCCTGTGGTGCTTTTCAAGCTTCTTGGAGTTGAATTGGGTAGATTCTTTTAGGTATGTCACCCATCAGCCCAAGGCCCCCAGCAGGGCCCAGTTTTATTTGGTTCACATTAATATCATTGCCCATACCTCCTTTGTCCTTCCCACCTCATTCAAGGCTTACCTCCATGGAGTGTGTCCAAGCAGGCATGCAGTTGAGAGAAATAAGGTGATTCTAAGGGTGGGGACTGGGAAAGGAGTTAAATAAAGCTTCTCCATCACAGACACTTGATACGGAAATTAGAACATCCTTTGAAAGGTGTGATTTCAATCATATGAAACCTCTTGTTTGCTTTCAGTTGAGTCTTCAAACAAATCCAAATCACAGTAGGACAGGCAGCCAAAGTGATTCAGCAATGCCTGTTCTTTAATAAAACTGGCGCGGGCTGCCTTTGCTGGAAGGAAGCAGAGCCTGCCTCTTAGCAGCAATTCCCAACCTCCACAGTTTTCCAGCAGAGCATCACCAATCCCTGGAATTTTTCCAAAAATCTCTCTACAAGAGAAATGAGGAACAATTTTACTCAAAACTTACAGATTACTTAACTCACTAAAAAAAAAAATCAATTTTTACAACTGAGCCAAAACATGGCAAACAGAAGGCAAATTTAAATGGGGTATAATTAATAAGTTTCTTTAATGTTTAAAGGGCGGTTTGACGATATCTGTCAAAATTGAACATTTTCTCTTTTTTTCCTGTGGCAAAAAACACATAACATAATATTGAGCATCTTAACCATTTTCAAGTGTTCCATTCAATAGTGTATATTCACATTGTTGTATGTATATTTTCTTTATAACTCAACATAGTAATTCTGTATCTAGGAGTTAGTCTTTAAGAATTATTCTCACACAAAGGTATATGAGGAAGGACATTCATTACAACATTGTTTATAAAAATAAGAGATAGAAAGAAGCAATCTTTTATCAATAGGGAACATACTAAAAATTCTGGCTGCTTTTATATAGTTCAATACCATGCAGCTATTTAAAAAACAAGGCAGGTGTGTATGTATTGATATAAAATGTTCCCCAGTATATATTGTTGGGTAAGGAAAAGCAGGACAGTGTCTCTAGCTTGCTGCCATCTGGGAAAAAGGCAGCTGGGTCAGAGCCAAATGAATGTATGCATGTATAGCATTTTATGTGCATAGAATATCTCTATGAACATATACCAGAAACTCATTGTCTCTAAAGCAAACTGGGAGTGTATGGGCCAGAACTGGAAGGTGGTTCACACTTTATCATTTACCCCTTTGTACTATTTCTAAGTGTACGTGTTACCTTTTTAAATGAATGTTATCTAAATAAACAGAAAACTTTGATATGTAACTGAATATTGTAAAAAGACCAATACTCCAAATTAACCCACAAAGTTAATATGCTCCCCCAAAAACTCAAATAATTTTTTAACCTATACAGACTGATCCTATGGAAATGAAAAACTAACTAGTCAAGAATAGCCAGAAAATGTCAGAAAGATAGTAATAATTGGAGGCAAAGGGGGAGAGAAGACTAGCCAAATCAAATATTTGCAAATGACATATCCAATAAAGAGTTAATAGCCAAAATATATAAAGAACTTACACAACTCAACACCAAAAAAGCAAATAATCTGGCTTTAAAATTGGGGAGAGGACCCAAATAGACATTTTTCCAAAGAAGACATACAGATGGCCAACAGACACATGAAAAGAAGCTCAACATCACTCATCATCAAGGAAATGCAAATCCAAACCACAATGAGATACAACCACCAGTCAGAATGGCTGGTTTCAAAAGTATAAGAAGTAACAAGTGTCGGTGAGGATGTGGAGAAAAAACAACGCTAGTACAGTGTTGGTGGAAATGTAAATGGATACAGTCACTGTGGAAAACAATATGGAAGTTCCTCAAAAAAAGAAATACCATGTGATCCAGTAATTTCCACTACTGGGTATTTACCCAAAGAAAACAAAATACTAATTCAAAAAGATACAAGCACCACTATGTTTATTGCAACATTATTTGCAATAGTCAGGATATGGAAGCACCCCAAGTGTCCATTGACTGATGAATGGATAAAGAAGATATCTATATCTATATCTACATCTACATCTATATCTATATCTATATCTATATCTATATCTATATCTATATCTATATGGAGGGAGATACACACGCATGTGCACACACAAACAATGGTACATGACTCAGCCATGAAAAAGGATGAGATTATGCATTTGTGGCAACATGGATGGAACTAGAGGGTATTAAGCTAAGTGAAATAAGTCAGACAGAGAAAGACAATGGCCATATGATTTCACTTATATATGGAATCTAAAAAACAAAACAAATGAATAAACAAACAAAAAGCAAACTCAGACCTATAAATACAGAGAACAAACTGATGGCTTCCAGAGGGCAAGGGGTAGGTAGGAAGAACGGATAAAATGAGTGAAGGGGAGTGGGAGGTGCAGGCTTCCAGTTACGGAATGAATAAGTCGCGGGAATAAAAGGCATAAGGTGTATAGTCAGTGATACTGTAATAGTGCTGTATGGTGACATGGTGGCTACATTTGTGGTGAGCACAGCATCATGCATAGAGTGGTTGAGTCACTGTGTTGTACACCTGAAACTAATGCCACATTGTGTGTCAGCTATGCTCAAATAAAACTACATTATGAAACCACATTAAATAAAACTGTGTGAAACTAGAGCATGAATAAACAGATCGATAGAATCTAACAAGCACAGAAATAAAACCAAATTCATTTGAACATAACTATTATGAAAAAAGTATAAAATGTCAGTTGAGGAAAGATAGATTATTTAATCAATGGTAATGACACAACTGAAAGCCATGGGGAAAAAATAATTTGCTCCATAATTCAATCCTTAAAATAAACTCCAGATATATCAAAGATGTAAATATTAACAAATGAAGACAGGGGACACCTGGCTTCAGTCAGAAGAGCAAGTGACTCTTGATCTCCGGGTTGTGAGTTTGAGCCCCACCCACACTGGGTGTAGAGATTGTTTAAAAATAAAATCTTTAAGGGGCACCTGGGTGGCTCAGTCAGTTAAGCATCTGCCTTTGGCTCAGGTCATGATCCCAGGGCCCTGGGATCAAGCCCCACATTGGGCTCCCTGCTCAACGGTGAGTCTGTTTCTCCCTCTCCCTCTCCCTCTGACCCTACCCCCTGTTCGCTTGTGCTCATGCTCTTTATCTCAGATGAATAAATAAAAAATCTTTTAAAAAAATAAAATAAAATCTTTAAAAAATAATCAAGTAAAATAAAAATGAAGATATAAAGGCATTAGAAGAAAACACGAGAGAATCATTTTTAGAATCTAGAGAAAAGTGTTTTCTAAGCATGTCATAAAACACAGAAGTCATAAAAGAAAAGACTGATTAAGTAAACTAAAAACAACTTTTTAATTGTAGAAAATGCTTGAAAATTTCAAAGGTAAAGGACAAAGTGGGGGAAATATTTGTAGCCCATACAATAAACAGAGGGCTAATTTCTTTAATACATAAAGAGTTCTATGGGTTGCTTTCTAAAACATCAATAAAGCAATAGAAAAAATTCTCAAAACACATGGCAATTAGATGGCTTTTAGATATTTTAAAAGATACTCAACTTCATTCACAATTATGAAAATGCAGATTCATTCCACAGAGCTGCAATTCTTGATCTCTTAGGCTTTTGATAACCATATGTTGGCAGAGGTATACGAAAGCAGACACTTTCCCAGCTGATTGTAGCAGTACCGACTGGTACAACTTTGCGGAGGGTACATTATTCTGACTCAGTAGTTAATATCCAGGAATTTATATATGCAGAAAGACTCACACATAGGAATATGCTATTTATTGAACACTGTAACAGAAAAAGTGGAAAAATTATAATATCCATTAATAGGGGACCAGTTAAATAAAAATGAGAATTTGAAATTAAACATTGCCAAGACAAATTGTTTGGTTAAAAAAGAAAGTGCAGCAGGGTATTTATAGTGTGTTCCATTTGCGTTATCTTTTTAAAGACATATGCCTACATCTCCTGAAGGGTGTATAAGAACGTGAATAACGGTTGCCTTGGGAGTGGGGAACTGAGAAATTATGGGATGGGAATGCAAGGGGGACCTCCCATCGTATTCTCAAGGTGCCTTTTGAATATTGTACCATGTTTTTGCAATATCTATTCGAAAAAGTGATTATTTTTTTTTTAAGATTTTATTTCTCTGATAGAGCACAAGCAAGAGGAACAGCAGACAGAGGGAGAGGGAGAAGCAGGCTCCCTACTGAGCAGGGAGCCCGATACAGGGCTCAGTCCCAGGGTCCTGGGATCATGACCTGAGCTGAAGGCAGACACTTAACCAACTGAGCCACCCAGGCACCCCCAGCTTAGGAATTTTTAAAAGACACCATATAAGGAAGCATATTGTGTGGTCTTGGTAGATTATTCTATCCTGGTGATTAACAGAGCTTGTCTACACTCGCCAGTGTGGTGCCAGTGCTCCCTGAAAGCCCCCACTAGTTTCCTAGGGACTGGACTGGTCAGAGGTTTGGATTTATAATCCAGGTGGCCAGAAGCAGCTTACTCAGAGAAAGAGCATAAATCATAGCCAAGGAGGAAAGGTCCAAGTCAGTGCCTGGCCTTAGGTCTGAGGGGTGAGGCCACCAACAGGAAGTCCATGGAAAGGTCTGTGATGTGCCCAAAGGCTCTTTCTGGTATTGGCAGCCACATGGCTTAGGACAGTCTGATGTCTTAAAGGGTCAGAGGGGACCAGCCAGAACTTTCTCAAGGCTTCAGAAGTGATTACGACTACCCCTTTTCATCTTTGTAACCACCAGGCAGTAGGTCTATGTGCCGTAAATGTTTACTACTCTGCAGAAGAGAGAACCTTATCAGTGGAGCGTCCCACATTCAGCAGCCCTGATGGGGACTGTACGAGCCTCTCTCACGAGAGTGTGAGCTAAGTCAGCATTACGCAGTGTGGTCTATGGAGTGGTGCCTATTCGCAGGCCATTTGCTACCAGCCCATGATGTGCTAAGTCCAGAAGTTAAGAAGAAGCATTTAGAAATAGCACTTTAACAATGTCTCATGAATCTTAATAATAAAAAAATCAGAACTTGGGTTTTGTACGCTTTTATTTACTTGTTTTACTATTACATTTTAATTTTACCAAAATACAGTCTGCAACAGATTACATAGTTTAAAAACAATAGCAACAAACAGGTCTTTCACTACAGAGTTGAGAAGCATTGTTCTAGAAGCAACAACTCTATCTGAGCCATTTCTTTACCCCCAGCACCTGAGTCAGGGTCTGGGAGAGCGTAGATGCTCACACCTGTTGACCACAGTCCACAGGTTTTTTCGAAATGAGAAAACCAAGGCCTGGAAAATATATGTGACTCGCCCAAATGCTAATGGCAGCACAGATCCCTACCCCAGGACTCATGCCTTCCGTTCTGGTGCTTTCTCCTCTCTCTGCTAAAAGTCAGGAAACATAGGCAGCCCTGAAAATCTCACACCGTTAGATGTACTCATCCAGTTTCCTGAAAAACTTTCACCAGACTCTCTCTGAGACAGTTTACAGTTAGACTTTCCAAAGAATATTTGCCACCTGGTAGTAAAAAAGGTATATGCGCTTCACATAGATTTCATGCATTCATTTATTCATTCATTCATGTGTGAAGCACCATATTTGGGAAATCTCATGTCCTTAAGAGACTCATGGTCTCTTGAGAAAGACCAACGTGGAAATCAGTGGTGACAACACAGCATGACTTGGGCGGGGAAGTCAGTACAGGGCATACTGGGAGCACAGAGCAGGACCTTCTCTGCTTCGGGAAATGGCGGTACCATGAGCAGCCTTAAATTCAATAGTTTGATGCTCAAAAAAATATTAGCTCCATTCTTGTCTTGTTCATCCTGGACCATCAGGATAGCAGTTTTTGTTGTCACCTTCTCTGTGCGAGGATGAGCTCATGAACTGAGCGTGTTAGGAACGCAGCCAGTACATGCCCTTTGGCTGAACGGGGTAGCTGTCCCAAGGGCTGTTTCTCTCACCCGCATCTGGTCTTCACGTCTGCTCCAGAGTGCAGTGTTCATTTCCCACCCCTGATCAGAGTGTCTGTAAAGGTCCCTCCTGGCTGTGCAGTTCTTTGGCTCTCTCATCCTGAAGCTCTCCTGAAGCCAAGCCTGGCATTCCCCCAGCAAACAAGTTCATCTAACCCATAGAACCAAGAGCCATCCACTCAATAGTCCAGCTTGCCCACCGTGAAGGATACATGACATAACAGGGTAGAGGACAGGCCTGTAAATGGCTTTTTCTGAAGTTAGAGGTTAGAATAATCTCATGAACGAACTTGAATACCAGGCTGTGGAGATTAGATGTAGGCTAGTAGGAGTAGGGCAGCCATTGAAGATTTCTGGGGAAGGGAAGTAACAGAGACCAGGGCATTCATTCATTCAATGTAATTATTGACATCTGTTGTGTGCAGAGCACTGAGCGTGCCCCCATGCTAGGCCCTAAAAGCACAGAGATGAGTAAGACCTTGTGTGGGAGATACATCACATCATCCCCCTGGGTTATAATGCACTCTACCCCATGCAACAATCTAGAATCCTTGTCTCAGGGAAGTAAAGAAATTAAATTGTTTGAGAAACTTACTACTATATGAAATTAGCTACAGAAAATTTAAAGCCGTAAGTCAGACTTCCAATTGTTCTGTAACTATGTAAACATAACAATTTTTCCTTGGAATAGAAATATATAAGCAAACAAAAGAGAACACAAGAGCCCCATCTCATGGAGAGATGTTCTGCTGCCTCTTCAGGTTCTGTCCTCATATAAGAATAAGTCTCATTGACACCATGTAGCCAATGAGGCTTGTAGGACCTGGCATGGAGGGCTGAGGGAGCAAAGGGAAAAGCAAGCAATCTCAAACTGATGAGCTGGGCGTTATGGTAGAGTTTTGTGTGTAAGGTTACAGGGGGACACAAAGGAGAAAGTGTCAGTCTTGTCCAATTCTGTTTTGAATGAAGGACCTCATGAAACCATGAGCTGAATTTTGAAGGATGAAGAGAGTTTGCTGGTAGACGAAAGGGGAGGGCATGTGGAGCCATGCCACGTGGAAGTGTGAGATACCTTCATGAAACCCTAAGTGATGGGGGAGCGGTAGGAGACAGAATAGGCAGGACACATTCATTCACTTATTCTTTCCACAAGGATTCCCATTCATTCACTTATTCTTTCCCGCAAAGGTGCACCTATGGCGGGCCCTGCCCTCAGGGAAGCAGGAAGGCAGTCACAAGTACACAGACGCAGATCTTACCTTGAGAGAGCTCGAGTACTCGGAGTGCAGATAGGCAGAAAACCCAAAAAGCAGTACACTGCTTTTGCTTCAGGAAGGCAAAAGGAAGGCAAACCAATGATTCTCTTCAAGTCTTCCTAGTCAAGGAAGGGGCTTACAGCATGCCATTTATGGTGTCTACACCATACCAGTCATGCTGATAGACTCCTTACAGACTTACCTATCAGAATGAATCTTCACAGCAAGCCTGGAAGGTGATTATTAGTCATTTCATTTTCCACATGAGAAAACCAAAGCCCAGGCAAGTTAAGTAAATTTTCTAACCCCAGGTCACACAGCTAATATCAGTAGCACCTGAATCTGAGTTCCTTCCTACTGGCTGGCTCTTTACTTTTGCTCATGCTGCCTCTCCATCCCTAGAAGGGCTTTCATTCCCCATCTGGATCAGAATCCCACCCAGTGCCCCCATATCCCACCCTGTCATGATGCCTTTCCTGGTCCGTTCAAACACATGTTGCTTCCACCTTCCACCTCCTTGAATCCCAATTTGGCCCATTTCCTGCCTCACATTGTGGGCATCTATGTCTGCTTCTGGAATAAAGAACATAACATAGGGGTCCGTCTGAGAAGGACTGTGCCCCAGACCCACCCCTTCCTCTCCCCCTCGGGGCTTTACATGTGTCTGGCTCGTAACACATTTGTAAGTGTCTGTGGAATTAAGTGAAACCCTTTAGCCCTGGGTTTGCTGACAGGAAGACTGCTTTAGCAAAGGCAGCCATTCGACCAACTTTGTCTCCATAGCTACCACCAGTTCTCCAAACGATACCGTAGCTCCCAGTAGGCTCCAGTTACAGTAATTCTTAATTTATCTTCCTATTTGGAAGCAAAGTTACTGCTTCATTAATCAATGGGTATAGAAAATCAAAAGTCTATTAACTGGCAAGCCAATGCTCTTCCAAAGGGCATTGATCCATGTATGTTATGGGTAGCCTGTTCATTGGAAACTACAGCTCCTGAGAGCAGCTCTCTGGGGTGGTGTTGGGTGGACTGGGATGTTTTTAGCCTTTAATGCGTAGGCACATATTCAGATTCTTATTGGGATTTTTTTTTTTTTTGGTAGGAAAGGGGAGACTATTGGCTCGTCAGTAATATGGTGTAGAGATAAAGTACGTGATAGAATTTCATAGATGCATGTATTTAACAAACAAGCACTGACAGATATATATGTGTTTCCTGGAGCAAAATTAATTTATTCTTTAAAGTATAATGAATTCCCTGCAGACTATATTCAAGAATATCAATCAATGCAAACATAAAGGGTATGCTCACCTGCTAATGATCTGGGATCATGACTACAAATATGGTTGAGTCTTCCGAGATGAGGATTTCCTCTATACCAACACCCAAAGGGTTATCTTTTTCAAATGGACTTGCTAATTATTTAAAACTCACCCCTTTGAATGATGTATATGCAGAGTAGTGACTCCAGACTTAAGCAGATATAGATATAGATAGATATAGATATAGATATATTAAATACATATAATGTACAAAGCTAACCACAAAGAAGTGGGTCTGAGATGAACTCAGATGAGGCTCCAAACTGGAGCCTAAGACGGTGTTTATTGCAGGGTAGGTATCTGGTCTGGGTTAGGGCTTTATTTTATTATTCCAACCTCCACAGACTTTTTGCATTCTTTTACAAGATGCGTTATTAACTCACTGGAGGCTAATATATTAGCATGGAAGATACTTTTGTTTCTTCTGGGACAATGCAAGGACCTTAGGACATTTGAATTCCCTGTACCCCACTGCCTCCTTAATAATGACAAATAATGAAATTTTATATATGTTTAGCCCTACGAGACGTTATTCATATTATTTCTTACCATCAGTATTCATTTGGCGTTACCCCCTATATTTACCCTTTCTATTGCTCTTCCTTCTTTTCTACATTTCCATTTATCTTCCAGGATTATTTCCTTCTACCTAAAGAACACGTGTAGCATTGTCTTTAGTGAGAATTTGAAGGCAAAACTTCTGTGTATTCTCTGTCTGAAAATATCTTTATTCTACCTTCATTTTTGAAGGTTATTTTTTAATAAGTAAGTTGGCAAATATTTTCTTTCAGTATTTTAAAGACGTGATTCCTCTGCTTTTGGCTTCCGTCATTTTGTTGTGAAATTACCTGTCAGTCTGACTGTTGCTCTTTTGAAGACATGTTTTTTTCTCTAGCCGCTTTTAAGCTTTTGTCTTTGTGGTTTTCAGAAGTTTTACTCTACGCTTAGGTGTGGTTTTGTTTGGATTTATTGATCCTTTGGCAGATGGCTGTAACGCTTCTCGAATTCACGGCTTCCTGTCTTTTGTCAGTTTGGGGAAATTCTGGCTATTGTTTCTTCAAGGATTGGTTCTACTCCAATTTTCTCTCTCCTTCTGGGACTCCAATGACACCTATGTTAAATTTCGCTATCATTTTCCGTATGTTTCATATGGGTTTTTTTTAAATAGTCTCCATCATTTTTTCCCTCCATACTTTAGTCTGGATATTTCCTAACCCCATCTTCTTCTGGTCTAAACTACTGTTAAACCTATGAGTTCTTAGTTCCAGATATCATGTTTATCAGTTCTAGAATTTACATTTGATTCTTTTTTACAAATTCCAGTGTTGCTAAAATCTTCCATTTTGATTTCTGTTTCTTTGAACATGGTAATCACAGTTTTTAGTTAAATCCAGGTCTGGTAACTACAATATCTGGATCATCTATGGGTCTCTTTCTATTGCCTTTTTCTGTTGGTCCAGTATCCGGTATGTCTGATGATTTTTTACTGAATGCTAGACATTGTATAGGAAAAACTGTAGAGGCTCTGGATGACATTATCTTCCTTCACAGAAGATTTACTTCCACTTTTAGCAGGCAGTAAGTGTAGATCACTTTAATCAAATCTTCAATTGGGCTGTTCTGAAGCTGAATTTTTATCTTTGTGAGAGCTGTTGTATGTATGGTTCACTTTTACTCCAAGGATGCAGCTCTGCTGGGGTCCTAATGGAAAGTCTGGGGTGCTTATCAGTGTCTCTCTTCCTTCTGGGTTCTGACTTACAATTTTAATCTTCTTGAAACATGAGGCTGCTGAAGCTCTGTTCAGTCTCTTAGCTACTAATTTCTACTCAGATTTGCAAACTTTCTCTCCTGTGACTCTTACAAATCAGCAACTGCCTCAGAAGGAAAAGCAGTGCCAAATGTTGGGCTTGCTTCTCTGTCCTTCCTTTCTCTTCAGGATCTTGGCTCAAGTCATTTTCTCTCCCCAGTCCTGCCAAAAGCTATGCTCAGCTTCTCAGCCTCTTAGCCTCATATGGCTGATGAAAAAGCTAGTCCCTGAAGGGGAAAAGCAGCTCGGAACATCTGACTCACTTCTCTGCATATCTCCCTTCTCTCCAGGATCTTGGCCTTCAAGTCCTGGCTGTGTTGAGAGCTCTCCAGTGCTTTAAACCAAGTTGTTTTGTTTTGTTTCATCCATATATTCTAGCTCTTGGCAGGTTGTTGGTCTGCTATAAGCTAGTTCACCATCGTGGGAGGTAAAACTAGAATCTCTTCTCTTTTTTTTCTGGTTTATTTTTTTTTAAAGATTTATTTGTTTATTTTAGAGAGAGGGAGTGGGGGGAGGGGCAGAGGGAGAGAGAGAATCCTCAAGCAGACTCCCCACTGAGCGTGGAGCCTGATGCAGGGCTCAATCACAGGACCCTGAAATCATGACCTGAGCCTAAACCAAGAGTCAGCTGCTCAACTGACTGAGCCACCCAGGTGCCCCTTTCTGGTTTATTATTATTATTCAATTTATTTAAACTAAAAACAAACAAACAAACAAAAACCCAGTTCATCCATTTTTCTTACTCCCTTCGCCCCACTTCTGGTAACCACCAATCTGTTCTCTGTATCTCTGAGCTTAGTGTTTTTGTTGGTTTGTTTTTAGATTATTTTACATATAGAAGAAATCATATGATATTTGTCTTTCTCTGACTTACTTCACTTAGCATATACCCTCTAGAGCCATCCACGTTGTCACAAATGGTAGGATTATTCTCATTTTTATAGTTGAATAATATTCCTTTGTGTGTTTGTGTGTGTGTGTGTGTGTGTGTGTGTGTGTGTATATATATATATATATATATATATATATCACAGTTTCTTTATCCATTCATCTATGATGGACATTTAGGTTGTTTTCATATCTTGGCTATTGCAAATAATGCTGCAATGAATAAGAGGGCCCATATATCTATTTTTTTTTAAAGATTTTTTTATTTATTTGACAGAGAGAGACAGCCAGCGGGAGAGGGAACACAAGCGGGGGGGGGGGGGAGGAAGAAGCAGGCTCATAGCGGAAGAGCCTGATGTGCGGCTCGATCCCACAACGCCGGGATCACGCCCTGAGCCGAAGGCAGACGCTCAACTGCTGTGCCACCCAGGTGCCCCTAGAGGGCCCATATATCTTTTTGATTTAGCATTTTTGTTTTCTTCAGGTAATTGGTGCGGCCACTATGGGAAACAGTAAAAATAGAATTACAATATGACCTAACAATTCCACCTCTGGGTATTTACCTGAAGAAAACAAAGATGCTGATTCAAAAAGATAGCATCTCTTCTTTAAGCACGTGTGTTCTGTCCTCCAACATACAGGTGGGTCTCTAACATCATTTTGATCCTTTGTCTTCCACCCAACCCCACTTTTCTGGTTTCAGTACTAATGTGCTAAGTGTGGAGTACTCTAGGGCTTTCTGACTATAACTCTTCAAAGTTCCCCCTTAAGTTATATATTGTCTAAGTTATATTTGCTATTTGTTTTCATTCCTAATTGATGGTAGAAAATACAGTATTACACCAGATGGGACTTCTTTCAATGCGAGTGACTTGGCAAAATTCTGCAATGGGGAAAGGTCTTATGATGTTCTGGTACTGTGATCCATAGGCTTTCATCTGCATTGAAATCTCTCTCCTCTTGGTGAAAACATTGTTTTTCTGTGTCCAGCTTCCACTCGCTTAACCCCAGTGTGAAGGAACCACCTGTCCCTGAATTTGAACTCAAATTATCTCTCTTGGAGCTTTGCTCTCTGTCCTATTGATTTCCATTGCATACGAGTGACAGACTTGCTAAATATGTCATCATAAGTGCTAAGAAAATTGGATTTTGACTTTTCCAGATATTCAAACTGTTAATAAAAAAAAACTTTTTTAAACTTCTGTGGATTTAAAATAAATAATATTTTACAGTAGTCAACTAGTAGGACTCTGATTCTTCTAAGATGTTATAAAATTAATGCCACGTTTTCTCAATGGTTGTCATTAGATGTGAATTAGGCGTTATCAAAGAATTTCTTGGTATCTTTGAAAAGGAATTATATTAAAATAATGTAGATTTTGCTGCAAATATAAAATAGACTGTGTTGGCTATATACTGAGCAGCAATCAGCACATACATAGGAATGTCTAGTTTGGTAGATGCCCTCCAATCCAGCTCAGTTGCGAGCAATAGTTAATTATTGTAATCTAAAGAAGAATGTGCTGAAGCAGGGAATTATAAAAACTAGTACATGAATGTGTCAAATATTTTAACTTATATAAGTATACTTTCAGTCACAAATATAAATCACTCAAAGAATTCATCTTTCCCGATTTCCAGTTTAGGCTTCTTGAAAGCAGACCTAGTACTTAAAGATACTTGTAAAGCAATCTGAGTGCAGAATCCTCGATGTTTACTTCTCCCAGTCTTTGACAGTTATCTTGTTCTCACCTAATCATCCAATATTTTTAGTAACTTGCCTTTATAGAGTCCTTCCACAGCAGTCATAAAATGACACCTTCCTTTTCTCACTCATTTCTCATCAATTTTAAAAATTAACTGAATTATGTAAATACAGTATAAGAATAACTGGCAGAAGGAGATTTGGGGACATACACAACTTGGTAAACACACGGGTCTGCTGCAGGAGCATAAGCGTGCTGCTGTCGCCAAGGATGGCGCACAGCTAAAGCATTCAGCATGCAGTGGACTCTGTCAGGATTTACTGCAGAGAGAATGACAAGCATTGGTTAGTCCTGCGAGGAGGTGAAGTGGCGGTTAGTCAAGAAAGCTTCTACAGTGCTGGTAATGGGTACAGTTCATTTTGCTCAGCTTGGCTTGAATCTTGTCAATTTGAAGTCACCTTTCTTGCTACCTGCCCCCCACCCCGTTCCTCATATTCATTCAGTGGCATGGTTTCAGAATGACTGGAATTATCTCCTTCACCAGTGTGTAATATTGCCTAAATTTAATAATAATACCAGTGAATGTGCATTCTGGCACTTGATAACACACGAAACAAGCACCATCTCACTGAATCTTCATACCCCTTTCAAGCAGTACTATTATTATCCTCATTTTATACCTGAGGAAAATTGAGACTCAGAGGAGTGAAATGATTTGGCCAAGGCTTCACTGGTAATGGTAAATGCAGAATTCAAATCCAGGCCATCAGAGTCCGGAACCCACGTTTTTACCCCACACTAAGCTGCATCCCTTGTTGCAGAACTTGGGAGTTGGTGATGAGTTGGTCCTCTCTGTGGTAGCCCACTGCCCGCTTCTCAGGCTGGGGCCAGCTCCCCATGCTGCCATTTTCCCCTTTTTTGCTCCAGTCAGCACCTATAAACTCAGCCCATTTTCCTTCCCTTCAGGAGTTGATAACCTCCAGCTCTCTCATCCTCCTCTCCCAAACCTGGCAAAGTGCAGAGTTCCTGTGTCTGAAGCTTCCTTTTTCTTCACTGATTCTGAAGACATCTTTGTGAGCTCTTTGTGATTTAAGGACTTTACTGTCATCACTATGGAGACACAGAGTAAGAGGAAAATACATGCAAAAAAACAACAGTTTCCTGAAACTTACAGCATATTTGAATCCTGGTTCCTGAGCTCCCATTCTTCATCGCCCATGCTGTAGTGGGAACCAAATGCACCCTTGGGTGGTTGTCCTTCATATTTAGTCCTGAGAAAGGGGCTCCCCAATTCCCCACCTCCCTCTGGCAACAGCCCTAGTGGCCTCCACACCTGGAAAGCTCTTTATCCCAGCACAGATGCCCCCTTGTTGACAGGGGGCTTGTACTCTAAAGCACTTCAGACTGGAGGGTACCGATTTTCTAGGAATTCTGCCCAACACATGCAATAGCAGTAATGATTTCTATAATGGACACTGTTCAGTCACTAAGCATCGTGATTTCTGGAAAAACTCATAAAATGTCCATATTTTACCTGGCACTCATCAGGTTGAATGGGCAGGGCAGGAGGGCCCCAACTTCAGCCACCCTTAACCATTAGCTCTGGAAACTGATTTCTTCCTCCAAATAAATGTCACTCAGTAAAGATGTACTGGCTGCACCAAAATGGCAGGAACTCAGAGAAAGCCCACGCTTTCCTAGTTTAAGCTGCCACTATCAAGTAACCTAATGTGTAGCTCAGTGTCTAGTCCCCTATACCACTTAGTCTCAGAATACCAACTGTTAACTGGATATATGGCCACCCGGAATAAAGACTACATTTCCCAGCTTCCTTTGAGTTAGCCTTGGCCATGACACTGAGTTTTCTGACCAATGAAATGTAAGAAAAATAATGTGTGCTATTTCCTGGCAGAGTACGCAAAAGGAGTGCGCATGCCTGTCTTTGTCCCCTGGATTGTCCACCTACAGAACTTTTATATAAGAGACAAATTTTTTATTCTTGTTTTAAGTTATCATATTTGAGTTTCTAAGTTATACGCAGTCAGATCTATTCCTTGCCAACATAGGTTAGAATTCCAAAAGTATTTCCAAGATCGAGATACTTGTTTCTCATTCCCTTTCAAGGCAATTGTCCTGTGAAGTATATTTAGATCGAGGATTCTCTAACTTGCTTTTTCTTCACTGCACTGTCCTAAACACATATATATACACTTTGGTCTCAAGTGACTAGCAAAGAGGTATTTGTTCTCATTGGTAACTGTATTCTACCCAAAATTCTTCAATTAAATGAAGGTTTAGAAGTCAGAAACAACACAGAATTCTACACAAACGTGGTCTCATCTTATGACCAATTCCCACCCCCACTCTTTTGTTCCTTTACTCAATTGTTGCTTATGCTGCAAGGAAATGAGAATAGATATTTCCGAGACTAACCCATCATACACATGAAATCAGTGATAAATACAATAAATGCCTAAATAAATCATGGCTAGAGTTAGTAATTTCTTACCATCAGATGGTTCCTGTAAAACACTAAAGTGTCAATCTACATGAAGCCCCCGGCCCCATTTCAAGTTATCTGTTAATTACATGTCCCTCAATTACCCAGTGCCTTTGCTACTGTGGCAAGCGTCTGGTTCGTTTTATCCCATCGCTCAATAGATTTTAATTGCAGCTGCTGCAGCAGACACCTTGAGATGCATTTCCTATAGAGACTGTGGCAGCCTGTAGACTAGCCCAGTGATGATTAATTTCAATGACTTGAGTCACGGAGGAAGAGGGAAGTGCTTGCATTTTAATTACATCTACAAGAGTGTAGCACTTTCACCCCTGCTCAGTGTCCTGAAACAAAAGACTTCCTGAAAGGAAAGTAAAATCCAGGGTGCAGTGGTCTCTACTGACACAGATCTCCTTTCTCATTGCGCCACAACTCAGCCAGCTCTGTATTGGGAAATACTGGCAAGCCATTGAGATTTGCAAGCAGATTGGAAGCCATGAAGAAAGCAGCATTCAGTTTATTTTTGTTTATTTTACTTGGGCAATTAAAATGCATTGAGTGGGTCAAGATATGAGACAGCATCTCGCCATCATTGCAGATGTTCTGCATAAAAGGGTCAAGAATAATTAACCCGGACATGAATATGTATTTATTTATTGTTTCACTGAGACAGAGCCAGAGACATTCTTGGGGTTTTCCAGAACACTCCATACTCATTCATACCCTTGGGTCCTGGCACATGCTGTTCCCTTTTCTCTCCTTTTCCATTTGGACAAATAGCATCTTCCAGCACAGCACAGCTCAATTGCTACTTCCTCTGTCATTCCCTGGGGTCAGTGTAGGGGTGGGAATTGGAAGAGCAGAAGACCTTAGATGAGACGTATCTGACTGGGAATGCCAGTGCTGGGTGACCTTGGGCAAGTTACTTAGGCTCTCTGAGCCCCAGTTTCCTCATCTGTACACTGGAGGAGAATTAACATTCTCCTAGTTCATAGTTGTTACACATATCAAATGAGATACTTTATAAAGGAAGCACTCAGGATAATGTCTGGTCACAGAAGGGGCATGATAGGTATAATTTACTTTCCTCTTCCACACCTCCAACAGCAGCACTTTAAATTCTCCTTTATGATGCTAATTGATTAGCAAGTCAGAACACCAGGATTCAGACTTGACTCTGTCCTTTCCTCCTACCCCTATGCAGGGAAAATGTGATTAAATTCAGCTGTCTCTTGTTCCAAGTCTATTCCCTCCTCTTGGACATCACTGCTAACTGCCATGATTCATGCATGCTTTCTTCGTTCATGCAGCAGCCTCTTTAGATCTGCACGCCTCTCATCTTACCCCCTCCTTGGCATGTTGGTGAGGCTTCCACAGTGATCTCTCCCGTCCCTCCCCTCTCGGGTGATCAGCCATCCCAGTTTGCCCAGGACTGAAGGGGTTCCCAGGATTCGGAACTTTGAGTTTTAAAATCGGGGCAGTGCTGGGCAAAGCAGAATGAGTTGGTCACCCTACATCCCCTACTTAAAATCTCGCACTGGTTCCTCAAGCATCGCAAGATGAACTTACATTCGTCAGTGTAGCACACAGAACAAAACCCTTTGTCATCGGGCCCAGCCTTCCTCTCGACCATCATCTTCACCACGCCGTCCGTATTTGCTACACAAACACGCACACCTTTGCTTCGGTGCGATTGGGCTTTCACAGATGTTTCGTGCTTTTTCCTAGCCCCATTTTTGTCCTTGCCTTTGCCATTCCTTCTACTTGCAGTGCCCACTCCCCTACTCATTTCACCTGCTGACTCCCTCAGTTCCTAACTCCTCACCTCTTCTGAGAAGTCTTCCCCTAGCCCCTGCACTGGATGCTGCCCCACTGTGCCCCCGTAGCACCCTGGTTTTGTCTCTGACCTGATATCTACTGCCCTCTTCTGTGATTCTGGTCTGTCTCCCCGAATAGACAGAGAGGTCCTTGGGAACAGGGACTGTGTCTTCTCTATCTTTGTAACTCCAGGAGCTCACTGTTGAAAGAATGAACACATGAGGAATACACATTTGCTCCCCACTCCCACAGCTACATGAACTTCTCAAAAGCAGAAAGGACACCTATCTTGATTTTCTTTGATTTCTTAGTTTTCTCCTCCAGTACCTGGTACACAGCAGGTCTCAATTAATATTTTGAATGGATGGATGGATGGATGGATGGATGGATGGATGAATGAACACATCTTTCTTTAGATAGGAGCCAGATGATGAACTTTCATGGTGAAATAAACTTCCCTTCAGTTTGTCCCCTGCCCTAGCCATGGTCCCCCAGACAAGGTACCAGGTGTTGGAACCAAACATGGCCGCATGCTGTCCCTAGGGAGCTCTCCACTAAAAATTACCGGGGTTATGCCTCCCTCCTATAGACACAAACTCCAGAAGAAAAATGGTTTCTGTCCAAAGGCTGATTTCGGATAGAAGATGATTCTCAACTAGATTTCCTACACAGTTGAGTATAAAGGCCACTAGCATATAGAGAAGAAAGCTATACCAGATGGCTTTCCCACTACAGAGAGATGAAATATGGGTCATTTGGACTTCCATAGCGGTAGAGTCTTTTTGGAGCTCAGCATTAAACAGCTGGGAGCCCTTTGTGACAATGCAGATTCCACTGCCTGATGGCAGGAAGTCAGGCAGCAGGCAGGGTCCGTCCATTTCCTCCAACCACCTTTCCAGCCAGTAAGCTGTAACTTTCTCCCCTATAAAAGTTTTATGGCAAGTTGAGTAGGAAACCTAGCAGGGATTAAGACCTCAAGGGGTTTGGCAGGATGGAGAAAATGAGAGCAGATAGGAACATGAGTGATTGTTTCTGGAAATAAGTGTGGGATAGAAAAAGGTCCAAGGGCCTTGTGGTCACACCGATCTGGGATCAAAACCTAGCTCTTTCATGTAGAAGCTATGTGACCCCACTTAACTGGGCCTTGGTTATCTAATCTCTACAGTGAGAAGATTTACAAAACCTACTTGGCACAGGGTATGTCTGGTACATGTTAGCTTTCTCCCCTCTCCTGACTCCTGTTGTATTTGCTAAAATGATACTTCTTGTCTGGTGAAGGATTTTCCCCCTCATTTGTAGATTTCTTTATAATGATAACTCCCATTAAGATTATTTTAAATGGAAACAAATTTAGATTTATGCATTTTTAAAATTTACCTGCTTTCGAATACAAAGACAATAGTATGTTGAACAGGGTCAAAGTAGAACTATCCAGAGGTGTCTGGGAAATGTGGTGTTTCTATTCGGGAGTAAACCGTGAAAGCCAAAAAATGGTGATTTATTAAAAAAAAAAAAGCGTCTGTGAGTCTCTGGAAAGGTCTAGAAACACCTGTGTTCTGCTTTGACTCCCAGACTTGTGCTCCTAAGTCTTAGAAATGGAGACGGGTCTCTCTAACACCTTGAACTCTCTTATATACCTCTTACTATTTGTCCCTTAGATCCCTTATTCCCATAAACTAATGTTTCTGATAGTTATTCATTTACCTCCCAAGTTCACTCATCTTTTAAAATCACATTTGAATAGGCATGTGTGAGGGAAGCTTACTCACTTTCAAGCGAAAATCTTCCCATAGGGAGCTGTGGAAGACAACCCAGCAAGACTAAATGAGACAGGCTTTCAGAATCAGAAGCCCAAGTTCTAATCCTGGTTCTTCATGCTTACACGGGATCAATGCTCATGTTTATCAGCTGTTAGGTAAAATCTCTAAATATCCATCACCCAGCCCAAGTTCTCACACAATGCTAGAAACCACTCCATCACATTCCTAGCAGATAGTCACCCTACCAGGGCTCCAATGACAGGGACCTCGCTTTTCTGAACTACCATGTGTGGTTGTGCACTTTGGCACCCAGCTGGAGGACCCACACAGGAGCTGGAATCCAGTCTCCTTTCTGTTTGTCAAGCTGAGTGCCCCCGTTTGAAGGAATCTGTTTTCTAATCTGACCATCTCCAGGGGGCTCCTTTTTCTACCTTACACAAAGGCATCATACGGACCAGTAGTGATCCTTGCAGGTCAACACACTCCAGAGCTCTTAAAGGGAGACTCCTCCCCGAAGACTAGAAGGGACTCCAGTTTCCATCATGAAGGTGTCATTCCAGATGCCAAATGGCAAAACTTTGTGTCCTTTGGCTCCTCTTGGCAAGAGCCGAGTCCCCAAATGAGTCCAGATGTGGAGAGACCAGCAATTAGCATCCAAGCTAATGTTTCTGCAAGGGGAGAATGTACCACATAAACAAGGACCTATGGCAGCAAGCTAGGCTTGATCATTTATCAAATTGCAAAATCTTATCCATGACTGTGAAATGGCTTTATGGTTAGGAAAATGTACTAATAATTTTATTAGGCAGCAATTAAACTTAAATTCCTTTTAACTGTATTTGATGTCATCCTTTTTCTGGGCCCATTAGAGTAACATTAAGGTGTTTGTGCAGATAGCTCAGTCATTTCAAATTACTTTCCTGTCTAATGTGGGAGCCTTTAATAGCATACTCTTAGGTTGAATTCAATTTTGGAGACACCAGGCATGCTAATTAGATTGTCTCAGTGTTCCTTGCAAAAGAAACTGAAGAAGAGCTATTTTTTCCCCCTCTTTTGCTTAGCAATGTTCATGGAACACAACTTTCTGTGCAATTAGAGGTATAGACCCTTTACTGAACGAAATCCCACTTGAACCATTAAGTATTGCTAGCAGACACAACGTCTGGTTAATATGACACCATTGTTGAAATGTTTTTAAGATCTAATTAGAGCCTGTAAGTTTTCTCTCCTGTTCTTCTGAATATCATAGTTAGTGTTTGTTCTGTCTCAGCCTCTAACATTAGAATTGAAAGAAGGGTAGAGGGAAGAAATGAACATTTATTAGGCACCATCTGCTAAGTTCTGGATAGGATGCTTAATGCCTATAACAGCCTTGTGAGCTTGCCTTATTATCTCCACTTACAGATGGGAAAACTTTTGCTCAGAGAGGGTAAGTGAAGTGCCCAAGGTCACACAGCTGGCAAATTGTAGAGCTGGGATTTAAATTGTCAGCCTCTCTTTGCCACTCACTGGTTCTGGGAACTTGGAAAGTCACTTTAACACTCTGATCATCAGGGTCCTCATCTATAAAACAGGGATTATAATAATACTTATCCCCTGACAATTTGTTGTATGGATCAAAGGTAGTAATAAATGTAAATGGCCCTTGCAGATAAAGTGCTATACAGAAGTGGTAGGTAATGTCTCCTGAGGTCTTGAGTGGCATCTGCCTTCCTTCTGCGAGGTTGAAACCACATAAGCAATTCCACAAGAAGGTCAGAGAGAGCACAAGTTAAACGTTGTCCTTGGGACTCAAGGTAAATGAGATCCAAAGGGAAAGGAAGATGACACCATGAGAGGGAGTTGAGTTGTTCATGGTTCCAAAGGTGATTTAATGGATCTGCAAGTCCCTTGGTAACTCAGTTTCCCCATCTGTAAACAGGGGTTGTGCAGGCTCATCTGTGGATCGAATGAGATGGTGTCAAATAAAGCATCCAGCACATTGCCTAGAATTGAAACACTCAACAAAATCATTTCGTTTCACAATCATTTCAGCCAGGCTTAGTCCCTGGCAATCTTCCACCTCTGTGATCCCCTCTTGCTTACAGATTTCCTCTTCCAAGTCTCTTTCCTCATTGATCTATTAACATAAATTCTTTCTCCAAATAGTCATTGTACTTGGCATCGATCTACTAACTTACAGCTATTACAGCCATGATTGCAATTACCGTTGGTCCGGGCTCCTTGCAAGGCCATCATCATTTCTTCCTGGTTACCATGATAAATGTTACTAATAACTCCTGCCTCAGATCCCTTGTGGAATGAGGCAAGAGATTAATTTATTAATTGATGGATTAACTGTTACAATCATCATTAATTGCTATTACCTTTGAAGCATCAAATGGTCAGGGCAGTTGAGAGCAAGGCTAAAAGAATGCTGCTTCCTCTCCTGCGAAAGGTGAGAGCTGTCACCCGCCAGGTAGGAAAAGTGAACGTCACCTTGGGAGCGCAGCAGTCCCCCCTTATCTGCAGGGGATACATTCCAAGACCCCCATTGGTTGCCTGAATGCGGATAATCCCAAACTCGATATATGCTATGGTTTTCCCTCTACATACGTACCTGTGATAGGATTTAATTTATCAAATAGGCACAATAGGAGATTCACAGTCACTAATAATAAAGTAGAACAATTATAGCAAAATACCATAATAAAAGTTCTGTGGATGTGGTCTTTGTCTGTCTCAAAATATCTTGTTGTCGTGTACCCACCCTTCCTCTTCTTCGTGGCATGACGTGAGATGACAAAATGCCTGCCTGATGAGACGCAGTGAGGTGAATGACGTCAGCACCATGACCTAGTGTTAGGCTACCACTGACCTTCTGGGGATACAGCAGAAGGAGGGTCATCTGCTTCTGGTCCCTACTGACCGCTGGTACCTGAAATGGCAGATAAGGGGGACGACTGTTCAAGCAGGTGAAGGCTGACACAGCACAAACCACGGCAGCGTTGACCCATTCCTCTGTGCTCCCTGACTCTCCCTGGGTGCTCCCCATAACTCCTGTGATTCTCTCACCGCTACACACCTGCAGCCCGGCACTGCCGGCCCTTCCCTCACCCCAAGACCTTTCTCCACCCAGGTGTTCCTGAGAGCCAGTCGGGCAACGTAAGAGGACAATGGGTGTTTGTCCTGCCAGCCTCTGGTCCCTGCAAGCTCTGGTCAATGCAGCATGGAGCTGCAGTCTCGTCACCCAAGCTTTGAGGGGGCCCTCGGCCTCCAGCACCCGGAGCCCATGGAAGACAAGGATTCCCTATGCTCAAGTCAGCAACAGGACGCCAGGGCGAGCCCAGAGCCTTCCATCAGCCCACTCTGCCCCCCGCCCTTCATAACCAGCTTTCACAGATGACCAAGGGAATCCTTAACGAGTCACACAAATCTCTCGGGCAGTTCTCTCAGCCCTGAGGCATTTCCACTTTGATTCAAGAGTAACAGCAGTGCAAAGCACATGCTTTTGCTGAATTACCCCCATCCAGCAAACATGGTATCACACATTCTCCTTATCACAGGATCTATCCATATTCCCCCCTCCGTCAGCAAAGCCAAGCATTTTCTCTTAAATAGTATAGCCAGTGTTCCTTGCTGTTGGCGGCAGAATTTAGTTGGTACTTTTGCCCATGACATTTACCCCCTCTTTTACCCTCCCAGATCTGTACGAACTATTTTCCCTGCCTTTAACATCAGCCCTAACTTATTCAAGTTCTGTGCTTCCCACCCCTTTTTCCTACAGAGCCTTTCCCAGTCAAACTTGGCTGAACTCACAACTCATCTATGGACTCCTGTAACCATTTTCCTGAAAGAATCCTGGGACCAGACCAGGGGCTTGGTTCCGAGTTCAGCTCGGGATGTGAATCTAGCATTTCATGGCTTTTAATTTAACTCTGTAGCATTTAGAGCTTTGGGTTTTTAGGAATTCCATTCGTTCTTCCTTGCTTGTATTGTCATTGGAGATGGTGGCGGCATGGCAGTCAAGCTGGTGGGTACTACCTTCCTAGGACAGCAACTCTGGAAGCGTGTGTGTGTGTGTGTGTGTGTGTGTGTGTGTGTGTGTTTCAGTGGTGGGCCCCATAAACAGGAGAACGCTCTGTACAGATTCATCGGTAAAATGTGTTCTGTACCTGCACATCCCAGACAGTAAGATGCTGACCAACCAGTGCAAGGGTTGGCGCTCCTTATCAACAGCCGGAGAGATGCCTTACAACACAAAGGTGAAACCTGAAACTGCATGGCAGAATGAACTATATGCGGTTTACCAACGAGCTGTAAGTGTATACACAGCCCCCACAGAGAGCGTACAGGCAGCACTGCAGAATGGGGGTGCATTAAATCTATATCCCTCCAAACGGGGCATGGGGCAAGCCCTTAGCTTAGGCCAGCTGAGTAGATCTGTCTCGGACCTCAGTCCACCTGTGACTTCGGGGTATTTCTGTGGTTTCTGATGACCCACAGCTGGCTGTCAGCTGATCAACCCGCTTGCTTATCAAGCAGACCATGTCCTGACATCAGAGCCGATGTTCACATTGCAAAGAGTTCTTATTCTTTCCATTAGTCCAACTGATCTGACATGACTGCGGGGCCTTTCAATGCCAGGTTTCGCATCTGATCTCATAGTCAATAAAGATTATTGAGCTGGGGAGGCAATCTGAATAATGTGCACCTCCCCAGGTTGGGTGAGTATCAGATGAAATACTACATGCAAAATGAGTTTGAAAAGCATATGGGCCTTATTGTCATTATTATTTTTTTCCCGAAAGGAGCTCTCCCCTGTTAGGGATTGCTGGCTTGTCCTTTGGACTCCCCTTCAGAAAGGTAAGCCAGACACATGTGACAAGTTCAACAGGCATAGAAGATATTTTTCTCTGTTTAAGCCAACAACAGTAAATGCATCACAAGACAGTAGGTGATTAATTGCCAAGTGAATTGTGAGAAGAAAAATTGCCAGAATATGAACAAGAGAAGGCTTAGCTCTAGTTGGTGGGGGAGGGAGGGAAGGAGGCTCCAGAGAGCCTGGATAGAATAATAGAGATTCGTTCTGGGTCTTGCAGGACAGATGGCATTTGGGTTAATAGGGGGAAAGGCATTCCAGATAAGTAAGCTAAGTTATATGGAGATGGGTGGACAGAGAGGCAATGAGATGTTCAAGGGGAGGGTGGCAGGGGGGCATGGGGTTTAACAATAGGCAGAGTAGAGAGCATGGATATTGAGGGAAATTGTGAATGATGTTTGCTCTGACTTTACACGGGCAAACAAGCCCAGCAAACCTCTGCCATGTGCTCTAACCAAGTAAAAAACAAGCTCCACGCTCTCCACACTTGGCCGTGTCTTTTACCCAACACCCTGTCCTTCTTGTTCCCTATCCACCCTTTGCTGTTCCAGCTCAGCTAGACCCCTAACCTTGCCTACATTTCCCATTTATACCCCTGCTCAGGCCCTGAAAACCCAATTCAAATGTTTGACCTCGGAGATTTGCGTCTTAATTCCGACTCAAACCTGTGGAATTAAAACAAACACCTGGGCCTTTGTGTGCTAAACCCTTCAAGTATTCTACCACTTTTAATTCTCCAAATAACCCTGTGAGACAGTACTGCTCCTACCCCCATTTTGCAGATGAGGAAATTCATGTTTGAGATGTCAAGGTCCAAGGTCACATCACCTATTAGTGGTAGAGTCAGGATTTGATCCCCAAGCTGTTGACCACATAACATGATTCCCAATCACTAGTAGCTAGCACCCTTTTATTGCCTAAATGCACCCCATTGGTTCTTTCCTCTTTGGTCACTCTTGATAGGATGTCTTACTCTAGTCAGACTTTGGGGAACCTAGACCCCACCTCACGCTGCTATCCTGCTGCAAACCCCCAAGTGCCAAGGACAAGGCACAGATAGGAATTCTCAAAGGAATGGTTGGTTTAGGGTCCTAGAAGGCTGTCAACACCAACACTTATATTTGATCCTAATGACAATTCCCAGCCAGTGAAAGTTTCAGGATCATGATAACCATAGGAAATAATATGGTTAAAACTCATGTTTTCAGAAGATGAATCCTGGGACCCAGTTCAGGACTGTCCTGCCCATCACATTCTGGACTGTGGGGAGGTTGCAGGAATAGGTAACAATTTACAGCCTATCTTGTGGGCCAAGGCAAAGTGATAAGGGTCTGACTTAAGGTAATGGTGGTGGAAATAAAATCCAGTAGTAAAGAATCAACCCATTTCACTGCGAAATAAGTGTATTTCTCCTGAAATAAACGTTCTCACCACCAGCATGGGGTTAGCTGTAAAGAATCAGCTTCTAGCCTCATAGCTGTTTGGGATGCAGAATGTATCTCAGGTGTATCATTGTGTCTTGGATTGTGTTTCTGAAACCACTGGAGGCCACACGAGGCTTCTGGGCAGTGCCCAGACAGGCATGGGTTCCGAGTGGCTCAGCTGCTCAACTGACCACAGGGTCTTGGGAAAATATTTAATCCCTCTGAGCTTGTGTCCTCATCTGTCAAATGGGGATAATACTGTCCGCCTCACAGGGTTGTTGCGAGGATTAAATAAGACAGTGGATAGAAAGGCTATGATTAGCACAGAATAAACGTCCGTTTTTATACTATCATTTCTTAGCCAAACATCTCATTAAAAGCCCTGCATAATCACCCATAAAATCTTGTTTGAAATAGAAGTGATTGGGTTCAACCAACCCTTTGGAAAGCAATTTGGCTTTCCAAATGCTTTCCACTGTGTATTAAGACACATAAAAACGTTCATATCCTTTGACCCAGTTGTTCCACTTCTCGGAATCTATTCTTAGGAAATTGTCCTCGATACAGGAAGAGCATAATGAGCAAAGGGTTTCACTGCATGAACGGCTTGCTACAGTGAAAAATTCGAAGCAACCTGACCAGGGACAGATGCTTCTGCATTATGCTGATGCTCTAAAGATGCTTTAAATCAATATTAAATACAGAGTTAATACCCATGTTTTAGGCTGGGCAAGATCAATCAATCAAGGATCAAACATCATCTTTTCTTTGGTTTATTAACCAACCCCTTCTTTCTGCAGGGCTTTCCTGCATGGCCCACAGGCCAGCGAATCTAGCCCCTTTTCCGCCAGAGTCCTGCCATCTGGGCATTGCCCCGGGGGCTTCATGCCCGAGCCCACCACGCACACCTTAGGCTTCTTACCCAACTGCCTCAGCCCCTCTGTGGCTTCAAACCTTAGTTCCTTCTCCTGCAGACATAGAGTTTATCTCCACGACCAGCTGACCAGGGTCCTCTGGCTCGGCTCTCTCTGTGTCCCAGGGCTGCCTTACAAATGCATCTTGCTTGGTCCTGACCTTTCTCCACGTCACATCCCTGCTTTCTGCCCACTTGCAACCTCTTTTCCATTGTTTCCGACACAGCTTGTGTGTCCTTCTAAGTTAGAGAACATATTTTCTCGGGTGTCCAAAATTTGTTCATCCAAATACACGTAATGAAAGGGGGAAACGATTAACCTCAATGTTAAAGGTTACTCAGAAGCCGGTTTACACTAAGACTCTGAGTCTTAAAGCATTGAATACTTTGTGAAATCCCTCAAGACAGGACTGAAATGTTATTCAACCACATCATTTCAAAGCTGGCATCCATGAAGTTAAAAACACAGGCATTTCACTGGTAGAAAAGAAAGTTCAGGAAAGTCACTTGGTCTGCCTTTATCCTGTAAGCTAGAACTTCTTTTGATCACATCCAGAGGGAAGAGCATGTCATTTCTCCTGAGTTTGTGTAATTATGTACATTTTGCAAGTTCTTAGCTTTGGCACATACTGGATAGCATTTGGCTTCAGCGCTGGCAACTCTAAGGGCAATTCACCACTGGGCTTTTCCTGACAGCTCCAGCATCTGCACGTTGAGTGGCCCAAGTCCACCATGTAGTGGAACCTTCTGTAAACCTCCAGCGGACCACAGAGCAAGCTGCCAAGGCCCCGTTCTTCCCTCAGTCCCGGAAGCCTAGGGCACCAGCCTCATACAATTGCCGTACAGATTATGGGTGTATTTGTAAAAGTAAATAGAGTGATCATCTTTTCTTAATCTTGTTTTACTGGTTGAAGAAGAATCAATCAATATTTCAACTCTGCATTTACTCAGCACCTACTGTGCACCAGGAGTCCTGTAGTGAGCGCTGCAGATATGCAGGTAGCCCATGCTGGCCCAGCTCCCTCCCTTCCTTCCAGCTTCCTTCCTTCCTCCTTATTTCCATCTTTCCTCCCTCCTTCTTGTCTTTTTCCTTCCTCCCTTCATCCTCCCTTTTTTTCTTTCTTATTTACATAATGCTGGAAAACAAAAAGAAAAAAGCATTTACAATCCCACTACTTAGTGTATAAAGAAAATGCGGAACATCTTTCCTTTTCTATCCCACCTTCTAAACCCCAGAGGTGGTAACTCTCCTTAACAGACTGGTGTGTGTTCTTCCCAACTTTTCCTTAAATTTATGTAAACGAAGCTATCTATCTCTCTGTATCACCAGACATTTCTCGGAGAAATAAAACAATGCCATACTTAAGAGTCCCACAATTTTGAACGTTGGCTAGGCAGCCACTGCTGCACTGGACTTCTGACATGCATCGTTGTGAATCCGGAAGCCCTGACATGAGCTTTTATCATCTCCATTTGACAGATGAGAAACCCCTGAGGCTCAGAGCATATCAGTAACTCACTTGCCCCAAATCAGAGTCCAAGCAGCATAGCTGGGATTTGAACACAGGTCTACTGGCTCCAAAGCTTTTGTTTGTTCCATTATTACAGGCCACCTCACACAAATCAATCCTCCCATGTGCTCTACCAAGCTTCCGAGGCTTAGCTTTCTTCTATAGATGATTCTGTTCATCCCCAGTTTGCCTCAGATGGTCCGCAGTAGCCCTGGGCTGGGAATCCAATTCCTGTACCAAGTGGCCCCTGAAGACAGAGAACTTGGACAAGTAAGAACCAGTCTCTTCTAGGAAGAGCTCATAGATTAAGTTTATAGACACTGCATGGACAGTGTTGATTTCCACCTTATGCCTGAGCATCCGTCCCCTCCCACAGATCTTCCCACTCCCACTTCCACAAGCAGGACTCCTTTAATGTAGAGAGAGTCATTTCTCTCTTCCCTCCCCATATACTTAAACCAGTTGGGCACATTTTGTTCTTCACGGACTTTCGGTACTGGGCACACATTGTGAAATAATAAAAGGAAGGGAAGGAACAGCAAGGGCTGCGTGACTTTCTGGCTCCAGAAATTTTCTTCCAGGGTAAGCTAGCATCCAGTTCGCGCTCACAAACAGTCCAGAGCCAAAAGATTCCAAATCAAAGCAAAAATCTATCAAGAGAACTCTGATTTAAAACTTAAGAGAACAGCCTGTACATATTTTTAGAACAATTTAGAAAAGAGTACATCTGTGACTTGAAACAGCTGGAAATAGAATTTTTGCCAAAATGATGCCGATTACGAAAGTCATAATGGTCAGACAAGAGACATTCAAGATCCAAGTGGTCCTGTAGTTTTGTATATTCGAGTTTCAAATAACCTTCACAACTGTACATTAAACACATCTGACCTCTCAGCTGCCTTTGAACGCCAAGTGCCAGCTAGCTATGCAGTTTGTACAGTGGTGTTTGCATAATTATTTGAGGATTTTATTGTAGTTCACCCTTACTGGCTTAGTAGAAAGAGTAGTAAAGCAAAAGAACAAATCAGGAGGAGCAGAAGTCTTGTAAGCTCATAATATGCTTGAGAAAGTAAAAAGAAATTATGAGATGTGTTGAAAACAGAAGAGCATTAGCCTCAGATAGTCGTTGGACTTAAGCCAGTCAACCATGCATTCCATTCTGAAGGAAAACAACAACACATATTAAAAATGTTGGTAGCAAATTGTGGTTGAAAGACAAGGTGTCATCGGGGAGCTATACATTTCTTTTAGTTTCCTGAAAATGAAACCTGCTACTTGGCACCCTGGCAGGTAGCCATGTGGAGAAAATGTTGGTAGCAAATTAAAGGTAAAAGGGAAGGTATCACTAAGGAGTTGGATTTGTTGGGTTTTGTTTGCTGAAAATGGAAACTTCTCTTACCTGGGACCCTGCTAGACCCTTCTCTTATTCACTATTATGTCCCAGCACCTGCTTTGCACATAATAGATGGATGAAATATTTGTTGAATAAATGAATAACATAAGTCAGGTTCAATGTTTTAGGGATTTCGTTGTGCATAAAAGTAGAGGTACATTTCCCATCCCTAAATATAGAAAGGGAAGCAGGAAAGAATGGATTCCAGCCTGCTCTGTTACTATGCCTTGTTATCGATCAGCATCTTACAGGGGCAAAGAGTGGACTTGAGCAGAGAGGGTGACAATGAAGACCTTTTGTCCGACTGTTGTGCAAATACTCTTCACACTACACCCCTCCTTCAAGTCTCACACACAAACCTGACTGAGGTCAAGCAAACTACAGACCTGTCCAGGCCATGTCTTCCAAGGAAAGGGTATCCTCTCATCAGAGAATGCAGTGTTTAGAGAGCAGATAGAACTGGAAGGTGTGCCCGGAAGGAAAGCCAGCATCAAGATCAAGGTCATTATGAGGGCATAATGAGGGTATTATGCTAAGTGGAATAAGACAGAGAAAGACAAATAATACCATACAATCTCACTTATATGTGGAATCTAAGTCTAAAAACAAAACAAAATAACAACAACAAAACAAACTCATAGATACAGAGAACAGATTGGTGATTGCCAGAGGTTGGGGAAAGGGGGGTCAAGAGGGAATGGATGAAGGGGGTAAAAAGGTACAAACTTACAGTTATTAAATAAATGAGTCATGAGGACATAATGCACAGTACAGTGACTATAGTTAGTAATACTGTGTTGCATATCTGAAAGTTGCTAACAGAGTAGATCTTAAAAGTTCTTAGCAAGAAAAAAATCTTTTTGTATCTATGTATGGAGACTAGACTATTAACTAGACTTATTGTGGTGATCATTTCACAATGTATATAAATGTCGAGTCATTAAGTTGTACACCTGAAACTAATGTTATAGTCACTTACACCTCAATTTAAAAACAAGAGAGAGACAGTAAGGCCAATAATCCAAGCTAAGGAATAAAATGAAAATTCATACCCAAGACAAAGAATCAAACCAGAGATGCTAGTGAGTGAGGAGTATTCAAAGAGACAAGTCTAGAGGAATTCTCAAAGTAAAGTGAAGGTGTCCAAACTGGTGTTTCCCACCAGCTTGCTGTGCGCACTCGAAGAAACCAGGGCAGAATGCATGTCGCAACTGTACAAAAGATGGATAAATGACAATATGAAAAGAAGAAAGTCTAAACTGGTGCCCCAGCAGAGCAAGTCTTCAGAGTGTTAGCTCCAAAAGTAAATAATGAAGCCACAAATTGGATATAGTTGAGGTCAGCCACTGGAGAGATATTTTTATGGTACAGATGCCACGAGCCCAGAGGTAAAGCAGGGTCCGCAACAGGTGAGCCCAAGAACAAGGTCAGAGCAGGGTCAGCCTGGAATTCCAAGATCAGAGCCTGGAAGGGTTTGGCAGGAAGGCCTTGGGGTGACCAGGATGCTCTGCAAGGACAGGGCCTCCTTGGAAGGGAGGACAGGCCTCACCTCCGTTGCCATGCCACCCCACTATCATCCTGCTCCAGGGCTTCTGAGGTTGATGGGCCCCGCTTGACCCAAAGATAAAGGGGGTGGTAATTCATTTCACTTTAAGTGACCTTAAAGTTTATTTTAAGTGAACTTGCATTCAGTGTGTCTTGCCTTCAGAAGGTTGCTCTGCGAGATGCTGTGGGAGGAGGGTCTTCATTCTCCGCCTTCCTCTACCTGTCCTTCCCCAGACAAGTGGAGCTAGGACACTGTCTCCAAATTACAGGTGTTGCCTAAAAGCCCCAAGGGGGTGCTGGCTATGGATTCCCACTGACTAATCCCACTACTCTGCTCTCAGAGTACAAATTTTCTCCTAAGATAAGCCATGTGTTACCCCAAACCTTGGAAAAGGAAAGCACTAGGAGGTGGGGGTTGGTTGGTGTCCATGGGCAGGAGGTGAGTAGGAGGGATGCACCTTCAGAATCTCACTGCCTCTCAGCAAGGCCTTCCAGTGGGAAACTATAAGCCGGGTCGTAATTCAAGATCGGTCCTGACTCTGGGCCCCACCAGGGTCTCCAAGCGCATCTGTGTCCTGCTGTTATTCTCTCTTGCCTGGGAGGAGATAGTAAAACACACCGTCAGTCTGTACTGTCCCCTCTGATAGCCAGGAATGCCTGCAGCAGGGTGGCCCCACTATGAGGCCTCGCCCATCACAGGATGCTTGCAGAAGACTCACACAAAGTCTTGCACAGGAGTGGCCATCAGTGGCTCTCCGGGTTTCCTGCTGGCCTGCATAGCTCTTTAGCAGCTGCAAGACCCCAGCGGTGCTTCTAAAATGTGGTAGTTTCCAGGCACCTGGGTGGCTCACTCGGTTAAGCGGTGGACTCGGCTTTGGCTCAGGTCATGATCTCAGGGTCCTGGGATTGAGCACCGTGCTCCATGCTCAGTGGGGAGTCTGCTTGGGATTCTCTCCCTCTCCCCACCCCCCCCCCACCCACGGATGTTCTCTCTAGTGAGCCCCGTTGCTGTGCAGATGCCCCAGGAACATCTTTTTCTAGAAACTTCTTCAAGCTCATTGAGCCCGACTGTGGGAAACAAGCCTGCACTGGTAGCTGCCAACTCAGGCCAGGGGTTCCAGCCCTTCAGGTTAAGGATGAATTTCACCTGCCCCCACCCCCCCCCCCACCAGTGAGGCAGAAAATACTTGCTAGGGGCGCCTGGGTGGCACAGCGGTTAAGTGTCTGCCTTCGGCTCAGGGCGTGATCCCGGCGTTATGGGATCGAGCCCCACATCAGGCTCCTCCGCTATGAGCCTGCTTCTTCCTCTCCCACTTCCCCTGCTTGTGTACCCTCTCTCGCTGGCTGTCTCTCTGTCAAATAAATAAAATCTTTAAAAAAAAAAAAAAATACTTGCTAAACCTTCCCATCCACGTATAAGATGTAGTCTCTGGGGTATGCTCTAGATTCCTCTTCACGTGGGTCATAGCGAAGCACATGCCTGTAGGCATGTCACAGAGTCACCTGACAGCCCTAAGTACCCTTCAGCTCCTTTGGCAATAAATGCAAATTAAACTTCCTTAGCGAATCTAACTTGAATGGCAAATGTCAGCTACAGGGTCAGCTTAAAGCTTAAGGACAGTTTTCAATGGGAAAATGTCCACAGCAGAAGCTCAAGAGGGAGAATGCTAAAAAGCAATGGGACAGAACAGAAAAGGATCCAAGCCCACCGCACGCACGTAGGGCCTGCCTTGACGGGCACAGTAGACCTGCGTGTTTACTTACTCACCCAGCTCATTACAAAGGACCAATCACAAAGATATTTATTTTGTCTTCTCTCCTGCTCTGGTAAGCTAATTACAAAGTCATTAAATTAGCTACAGAATAAATTAGTTGTTATCAACGTGAAAGTCAAGGCACTCTTCTGAAAATTAGGGTAAAACACTAGCTTGAATGATTATTCTAGACTGAGAAATATCTTGTTGATTTCATTTATGAATGTATTTGTTATTCCAGGAGGAAATCCTAAATTTAAGGTACACCTAAAAGAAATACTCTCTTCTTAATAAATGGCAAAAAAAAAAAAAAAGGGGGGGAGCGTGTTTGAATTCTTGAAAACGCTAGAGGGGGCCGTCTACGTGGAATGTTGATAAGCCAGTCCTCGCCTGCTGAGCTCTCTGAGACACCAGAATGTCTTCAGGGGTGGAAATTAGTGGCGATTGCTGTATGTGTCATCATTTGATAGACCCACCTCACCACGTGCTGTCAACAAAGGAGCTGGAAGTAGTACCTTTTGCAAAAGGGTGTACTCAGGGACACCCGGGAGGCTCAGTCCGTTAAGCGTCCGACTCTTGGTTTCAGCTCAGGTCATGATCTCAGGGTGAGGTGAGGTTGGGATCCGTGCTCAGCACAGAGTCTGCTTGGAATTCTTTCCCTCTTCCTCTTCCTCTTCCTCCCCAGATGCCAAAGTTCAAAAAGTGACTGCCTCTGATGAATCCGTTTTGCAAAGCCCTTAATAAAGTCATTTCCATTCGATCACAGAGAGGTGGAGACACCTTGTGATCAAAGTGTCCGGCTTTCCACTCTCTGACATGATGAAAGTTATTTATGAATTGAAAGAGTGTGGATATTAACGGTGAAGATAAAAATGACTGGGAAAAGCCCAGAGTCAGAGAACAAAAGCTGGCATCGTTAAAGATAATACAGCAAAATCCCACAGTCAGAAACCCTAGGATACCATGGATTTCTTCATCGTGCAGATCAAATCAAATCCTGGGAGCATCCTGCTTTCTGGTGGAGGGTAGAATGTCAGGCCCCACACTCAGGCCTGAAACAACCACACAATTACAAGATCAGAGAACAGGATTGCGCAGAAAAAGAACTTGTGGGTCTTAGTGGGCGGTGAGGCCAGAGTCAGTGGCATCTAGAGGGCTGTGGAAAAGTTGGCGTGAGCGTAGACATTAGAGAATGGGATCTAGAATAAGGATTCTTAACTGGGGCTTCCTGTGTGGGATTTAGAGGTAGAGGTCAGACAATTTTTCACCGTCTTTAGTGGATCCATCAACACTGTCATGGTCATCCTTGTCAATACCTCTTTGCAACCATCCATGATGAACGCCTAAGGAGAATCCTAAACATGGAATCTCTGGGGCTAAGCATATATGCATTTTTGGTGCTTTTGATACATATTAGCAAATGGTCTCTAGGAAGATTGTACAGTCTGTCCCTAAAGAGCATTTCCCCACCTAGTCACCACTTCCCCATGCCTTTTTCTCTAGGACTGGGTTTTAAAGGAGGGTGTTCTAAAGTACAAGGGACTCCATCCCTTTCATTTTTAGGAGGAATAAAAGGGAAGCCCAGCAAGCATACGTGATGTGTCCTCAGAGCTAAGAGTAGAGCTTGGGAGTGGAAGGAAGAGATACTGGTGTCTATACCCACCTGTTCCTGGCTTTAGGCCTGATGAATGACAGGCGCTCAGAAATGTCCAGGATAGGCAAATCTATAGGAAGAGAAAATAGATTAGTAGTTGCCTTGGGCTGGGGAGGAGAAAGCAGCTGGGGAGTGACAGTTAATATCTATAGGGGTCTTTGGGGGGACAGGCAATCGAAATGTTTTACATTGATGTGGTGGGCGCACAACCCTGTGAATATACTAGAAACCTTTGAGCTGCACACTTGAAATAGGTAAGTTGTACAGTATGTAAAATATATATCAATTTTAAATAGGTGATCAGGAAACATTAAAAAGAAGGAAGAAAGGAAGGAAGGAGATCAAATATCCCTGTTCCTTGATTTCCAGCCAGTGGCTGTTCCACTTGTCTCTGTTTGTACGGAAGTGTACATGGCTGCAATGGCTCTTAGCGACGGGTTTGTGTTCCCTCTGTTAGGTGTTTCCCTGTTTTCAGGACACAGCCATCTGCCTCTTCTCTGCCATGTGAATGTATGAGTAAAAAGTGAAAAAAAGAACTTATCTTTATGCTTTTCTTTTTTTTAATGTTTTTTATTATATTATGTTAGTCACCACACAGTACATCCCTGGTTTCCAATGTAAAGCTCGATGCTTCATTAGTTGCGTATAACACCCAGTGCACCATGCAACACGTGCCCTCCTCACTATCTTTATGCTTTTCTATTTCCTAGAGAATCTAGCTCAGGGCTGGCCACAAAGTAGGAACTTGATAAATGTCTGTGTACTGAAATACTGGTGAACTGTAAGTAAATCTAATATTAACTAATACGGCAGTGACATAGTATTATTTCCTACCATTGATGCCTAATTTTCTGCAGCTGTCAGCTCAGGCTCTATAAATTACGTGGGCAGTTGCTCAGTTTGGCATTTTGGCCATGCTGACTTCCCTTCTCACATTTCACTGCTCCTGGTGAGCGGTCACAGGTCCCATTTTGCCCCACGTGTCTGGAAGTGCAGAGCTCAATATAAGGCTCAGGAGTAGTGACTGCTGGCTACAGGGCCAATCCCGAATCCATAGAGCTTAAAGCTTATTCAGTTTGGGAGAGGATCCTTTTTCAGAAAAAAAAAAGAAAAGAAAAAGAAAAAGCACAATTATGAATGCAAATTAAATGCAGAACCTCGGAGGCTTACACAAGGAGGACCCTCAACGTTAAGCTTCCTTAGCCCCCTGGTAAGTCTGCCTCTGGTCATGTTCATCTCCCTGCTCCTTTTTTTTTTTTCCAAAGAATTTATTTATTTATTTGACAGAGATAGAGACAGCCAGTGAGAGAGGGAACACAAGCAGGGGGAGCGGGAGAGGAAGAAGCAGGCTCATAGCGGAGGAGCCCGATGTGGGGCTCGATCCCATAACGCCGGGATCACGCCCTGAGCCGAAGGCAGAAGCTTAACCGCTGTGCCACCCAGGTGCCCCACCCCTGCTCCTTTTAATTGCATTTTATTTTGGTTTTGTGTTTAAAATGTCCATTTTTAGAAGCAGTTTACCATTCTTAGCCTGCTAGCCTTCCAGTTCTTCTTAAAAATAGAGTTGAAGCAATTGCTTAATTAACTCCGTTTGCCACCGTGCAGATAACTAGAATGATGACAGGAACTCCCATCTGGAGTGAAGGCTGGGCTCTAAAAATCAGTGCATAATGTGAGAACCACACCTCATCACAGCTGTCCTTAAAGTCTCCGAAATCACCGATAAAGCACAGAATATGTAACTTTATGGGTATGACCTTGAGTTCTCTCTCCTTGAACACTTTCTTCCACCCCTCCTCCACCAGGTTAGCAACTTCCAATGCTTCAAGACACAGCTGAAGAACTCCCACCTCCAGAAAACCTTCCATGCTCTATCCACATCCCTATGTCCTGCCCCAAAGCTCATTTAAGGCGCCATGCTTATCTCTAATAACTAGCTTGCCCCACACACTAGAGTGTAAGCTACTTGAGACTAGTGAGTTTGAATTACTAATTTTTATGACCTCAGGGCCTCGCATAGTGCTTTGTACCCTAGGTATTTGCTAATATTTGACATTTGTGGACAGAAGGGAAGAAGAAAGAGAAGGTGCAAAATCAGAGCTGTCATCAGTTCCTTTCCATCAAAGCCATAGAAAAGAAAAATATTTTTAACACCCATTTAATTAACTTCTATAAGGTTTTATTGTTGACGTCATGCATTTTTAGTCTTTATGTAAAAGACCTTTTGGCTTATTTCCTTATTCTCACTTTTGGTGACTTATTTTAAAGTTAGACAAAGGATTCATAGGAACCCGTCATGCTCCCAGATTTCAGAAAAGGGTCCTCCATAGGATGGTGGCTGAGAAGGTGGGCTGTGAAGTGAAGCCCCCATATGAATCCCTCTTGGCCAGTTGCCATCTGTGTGGCTTTGGCAAGTTGCCTGTCCTCCCTGAGCCTCAATTTCATCATCTGTAAGATTGGAATAATGAAACAAACAACTTCCTAACATTCGCTTGAAATTTAAGTGAGAAAATACAACCAAGTAAATACACATAGCTGCTCAAAAAATGATTATGGACAAAACCTAATATATCCAATCTTAAGTTATGGCTTCATTAGTAGGTGACTATTAAGTAGCAGATTCTAATAAAGGAGAAACAGAACATTCACTGGGAATGGAGAGATAATGAGGTGATGGAGAAACCATTTTTATTCTAATATGTTTAGCTCATTTTCTTAAAATTAAGCTACAAGATTATTCTTTCACCTACAAAATGGATAAATTCTTCATTGTATTAACTTGTTTGAAAAGATATCCTAGTTTAAGTGGAATGAATTTCCCTTTAATATGATTTCCTGGATTAGTATCCTAAATAGAGCACTCTAATGGACCACTGTAGGAGCGAAACATGAGTCAAAGACATGGTCCCTTTATAAATATCAGTCTCTGAGGGGACATCCATCAGTGCGTCCGAGGGATCTCAGGGCATCAAGCACAAGAATAATCATAACTGACATTAAGCGAGTGCTTGCTGGGTGTCAGGCCGCCCAAATCAGGCTACCCAACCTCGTTGAAGCCTCCTGCCGATGCCAGAGGCTGACTTTCCACTTACAGAGAGGGAAGGTGCTGGCTGGTGAGCAGAACACTCCCGTCTGTTCGCCTGCCCGGGGCATCCTTTTCCCTAGACCCTGAACACCTGCACAGCAGCCTGTCATCAGCACAGATCCCAGCAAAGGGAGGGAGGAGCTCTCCAGGCTCAGTCACCCAGACAAGGGGAAGGCTTGGAAAGCTAGTTGCCTCATGTCCTTTCTGCAGAAAGCCCTTCTCCCCATCCCCCAGCCATCCCCTATATTTCCTTCACAGTACCTGTCACTTTCTGAAAAGATCTGGTACCTTTGTTTATGGTTTGGGGCCATGCAGCTTTCCATGCATCTTCCACGCACACCCTTCTGTCTTGTTCCTCGCCCCTGCCCCTCATGCCTAGGACAGCGTGTGGTCTGGAGCAGTGCTCAGTGCATGTGTTGAATGGAAACAAGGAAAGAGCCGGCATTCTCACGGCCCCCAGAGCCCAATGCTTGCTCATCCAGATTGGGTCCCACTCCACTGAAGTCTGTGTCTGGGACTGTTTTCCAAGTTTATTCAGTCCCATGCCCACCCTCTCCCACTTCGGTTAACCTCTTCTTCCTTTTGAGTCCAGCTCACTGAGGAGCCTTCGGTTTCTTTCACTTTCAGTCATGCCAAATCCTGTTCTTCCTGCTTAACCCTTAGGGAAACATCCTGTCTTTGACCATGATTTCTGCAGGTGGCTAATATCGTCGATTATTTGACTCCTTCAACTCTCAGAGGGTAATCTCCTATTTAATTCAAGTTTCAAGGCCATCTCACTGTGCGCTCCTGTATATAACTGATTACACAGAGCAGAGTCAAGCAGGGGTGTTGGCACTGCTCTTTACAGATTCAACTGGAAGCTGTGGTGCTGTTAATCTCTGCTGTGTTCGTGCTAATCGTGTCTGTCTATAATCAACCTCGATCTACCCTTCATCACGCCAAAAGGTAAATGCCAGACTGCAGGAACACAGAAGGCAGCCCTTGAGGCCCAGAAAACCCCTCACCCGCCCTGCCAGGGCCCAAGAACTCTTGATTTAGGAGGTCGATCTCTCCTCTGATTCCTCCTCAGGATGTATTCCCAAATCAAAAGCCAATAGTTAACATTTCTCTGCGAAGGAGCGGACAAAAAATGTTTTTGTTTGACACAGCAACAATGGAAACTAGACCATGTTTCTCTTTAATGGAACCTCTGAGAGTAATTCATTGGGACCCTGACATTTAATATCACCCAATCACCTCTCCAGCAAGATATTATCTTTGGCTCCCTCAGCCCCACACACAGACATTGCTGTTGGCACTTACCAGGTCTTGTTGTTGGGTGGGCTGCTTTTAATCCGCAAGGCAGGATTTGGCGAGAAGCCACAGCACTTGCTTTATTGAAAGACATCTTCATATGTTACCTTCTGAAAGAGAAGTGTGCCATGTAAATGTCCTTAAGAGATGATTATCAGACATCAAGATGTCCGTTCCAAGAAGCATTATACCGGACGCCCGATCACATACAGTCACCAAGAATGGAGGTGACAGATGGAGAATTTGAGCTTTTAGAGAAAATAAATTTGTAAACTCTAAGTGCCTGCCTACTTCTGGCCAACACATAGCTAGTTATCTGAGTGGCACCCGCTATCTTAGAAAGGATCTTCGCACCTCAGAGAGGGCTGGGGAAGAAGGCAACCTTCCAGTCCCTGTTGCCCCAAGTCCACAAATGAGTACACAAGGGATACACTACCTCCCCCCAGAGGTTTTTGTGCATTGATTGAAAGAAAGGACTGAGCACAGTGTCGATCCCCACATTAGTGTCAGTCCCCCAGCATCAGGGGAGACATGACCATAAAAGACTTTTCCTCTCTACTTTTCAAAAACTGGAAAAATGATTCCAGCAGTGGGAGCAGGGAAGTCCAAAATCCATAAGGCTTAGCAGCTCAGGTACGAAGAAAATGAAATCAGAAATCCAGGGTGTTTTGCTATTACTGCCAAGGGCCTACCTTCAATATAAGAGCAATTTTTAAAATTTCGCATAGTTCGACCCCAGCGAATCTGACAGAGACATTCGCTGTCTAAAATCCTTGTGTGGTTCCTCTTGCCTACAGCTGTGGCTTTCTAAATGCTCCTCAGGCCCTCAGGGTCTGGCTTCCAGGGTGTGAGGGGGCCAGTTTTGTCTTCCTCTGCTCGGTCGAGTTCTCCTTTTATCTCTTCTACAAGTCGGGCTTCCAAGTAGGATTTTCAACAAAGAGTTTTGTGACTTAGAAACAAAGTTCCAAAAAGACCGGCCTACAGGGTAAAATCTGGACGAGTCCTGCCTGTTCTTCATCGTGGGTGTTTCTCAGCCCCCTGCCCACCCGCGCCATCCCAGCATCCCTAACGACCTTCCTGTCTCCTACTGTGCCATGTCTCCCTTCTGTTCCCTCTGCCTGGAAAGTGCTCCTTCTTCTCTGCCAGGTGGATCAGTATTCTTGCTTGAAGATTGGGTTCAGATTTTGCCTTTTGAGTGCTACTCTTCCCTCATTCACAGTAATTAGCCATTCTCCCCTAGCATCTGGGTATGTGTTGATGCACGTGGAATTATTACATGTGTCTGAATCTTGGACCCATCTGCACACTCACAGATGATAGAGCCCATGTCTTATTTCTTTCCTCCTCCATCTTCCTCCAGGGCTTGGCATGCGGTGGGCGCTCCATAAATATTTGATGGATGGATGTGGAGCTGTTTAATTCACCACTAGATAGTAAGCTGGCATTTTCCCAAACAGCTTTATTCAGAAGGAATTCAAAGACACAGAGCCACTCTCCTAACCAACTCAAGCAGCTCTGTGTTAACAAAGAACCTAACTTCTTTTAACTACTTCTGTTTAGATCTGAATTTCATTTTTGTAAAAATAGCTATTAAAACATTAAAACAAATACTGTACAGAGGTCACGCGTTGAAAACCCATGGACAATAAATAACAGTCCCTTAAATTGGCACGGTTTGACCCTGCTGATCCGAAGTCACTTCACTTAAAATCTATGCAGCTCCCTGTGGCCTATGGCTTTTGCATTCTTCTCTGAGGCTTCAGGGGTTCCTTGGGGACCTCTATGGGTAAGGTCTCCATGGAGATCTGACTGAGAGGGATGTGGCTCTGGGACACACACCCTTTGCTACCGTGAAAGAGGTTCCCGGGCACCTGGGTGGCACAGCCGGTTAAGCCACGGACTCTTGATTTCAGCTCAGGTCATGACCTCAGGATCCTGGGATCGAGCCCCGGGTTGGGCTCCATGCTCAGCAGGGAGTCTGCCTGAGGATTCTCTCTCCCTCTGTCCCCTCCCCCCACTCGTGCGCATGCATGTGCTCTCTCTCTCTCTCTCACCCCATCAAATAAATAATCTTCCAAAAGGAAAAAAAAAAAGAGGTTCCACAAAATCCAAGTGTTTAAATGTTTTGTGTTTTCACTTTTGTTTTTTATTGCCTTTGGTGGAGCCTGATTCTGCGGTCCACCATAGTCCTCCCCCCCCCCACTTGCTATTTTTTTCCTACCCATCCTCACCTGCCTGATCCTAGCTATCATTTGAGTTTGCGACAAGCCCAGCCCTCAAAGAGCGCTTGTCATTTCTCTGACCTCCTTTCCAGGCCCAGAGCACGCACATCCTTGTTCTATAGGATTGCTGTCATGTTGCACACATCATTTTGTATTTTCTTTCTTCATTTAGCACCATACCGTAAATATTGTTCCATTACGTGAGACACATCTTTTGTGGTTACCTTTTTAAATGACAAATGTTTAGGTTGGCTGGCTCTAATTTATTCAGGTCTCCCATCACAGTTAAAACAGCTTTTTATTTTATGCTCCTAGAAATAATGCTATGTTGAATATCCTCATACCTATGACAATTTTTCTAGAAATAAATGTGTTCTTATTGATTTTAACAGGTTCCCTATATGTTATGGATTTTACTCTTTTGATACAAGTATTTTCTCAGAATGTTCTTTTTCTTTCCATTTCTTATATTTTTTATGATTAAAATATGTGAAGTATTATCCAGTGGAATCTTTGGATCTCTTCCATTGTTATTTCTTCTATTGCTTCAAGCCTTGGAAAGTTCTTCCTGATTCATTACTCATAGTTCCCAAGCTCTGATGCAATCTTGGTTCTCTATTCTTCTGGTTGTTCCATGGATTTAAAAAATATATTTAACACTTGAGTGTATTTGGTACATGTTTAGATATAAGTGATATTTTTTTTAAAGATATTATTTATTTATTTGACAGAGAGACAGCCAGCGAGAGAGGGAACACAAGCAGGGGGAGTGGGAGAGGAAGAAGCAGGCTCATAGCGGAGGAGCCTGATGCGGGGCTCGATCCCAGAATGCTGGGATCACGCCCTGAGATGAAGGCAGACGCTTAACGACCGCGCTACCCAGGAGCCCCTAGATATAACTGATATTTAAATAGTATCAGAGGCGCCTGGGTGGTGCAGTCAGTTAAGCGACCATTCTTGGTTTTGACTCAGGTCGTGATCTCAGGGTGGTGGGATTGAGCCCCACGTCAAGCTAAGGCTCAGGGCAGAATCTCCTTCAGATTCTCTCTCCCTCTCCCTCTGCCCTTCCCCCACGCACAAGCACTTTCTCTCTCTCTGAAATAAATAAATTTTTTTAAAAAATTGATATCACCTATTAAATAACTTCTCCTTGACTCATTGTTTAAACATACTTCATCACATATCAAGTTATCATATATAAATGGGTTCATTTCGGCACTTCTGATTCTCCTTTACTGTTCTTTATGTCTGGTTTCGTACCAGTACTGCACTGTTTTAATTATCCTTGCTTTGCAATATGTATAGAATTTATGGTTTAGTCTTACCCAATCAGAAGACTTCCTTTTCAAAATATCCTTTCATGTTCTTGACACTGTTTGCTTAATAAATGTTAAAAGCATTTTGTCAAATTCTAAGAAAAAGTGGTGATTTTGATTTAGAATGCATCAAGTCATTATACTTAACTTCTTAAATCACTGCATGTATTCTAGGTGTCTTATATTCTTATATTATATTTATATGATTCTAGCTCTTCTTGTGTGTGGTATTATATATAGTATACAGTAATATATTGTGTATGGTAAAGCTACTAATTTTTTAACTTGAATACCAAATCTGCCTTCTTTCTAAGCTTGATGATTTAGTTCCAAATGGTTAGCAAAGTCTTTGTAAATATTTTTCACTTTTTTTCCAACAGTTGTTCTTTGTGTCTTTTGCAATATGCCTAAAGCAATATTAAATTATAATGATAGTGACATTCCTTTTTTGGGCCTATATTTGAAAGAAAAGCTTTTAGCGTTATTCCATTATTGCTTCATGATTTTAAATAGTATGTTTATCAACTTAAGGTCCTAATTATTTTACTCAAAAGAAAAGGTTTTATCAATTCCTCTTTTGAAATATGTTGAAATAGTTTCCATCATCTAATGTTAATACATTTCTTTTATTGATTTGTTTTCCACATTCCCAGAGTAGCCTTCATTAAGATCAAACTTGTCACATAGAATACATCAGATGGAATCCATCCTGGCCTGTGTTTTGATACAGTCAACCTAGCTTGGAAATTATCTGTTCCTTGGGAGTTTGAAGAAATCCATTAAGTCTGTGTGCCTTGCTTTTTTTTAGTTTTCTGAAAATTTTAAAAATTTCTTTCTCTGTTACTGGTTTAGTAAGGTTTCCTACCTCATTGTTTCATTTGGGGTATTTTATATTTTTATTATAAAATATTATCCATGTGTTGAGGCTTTTAGTCAAGTAGCAGGTAAGTAGGTATCGTTTTCACATATAAGTTTATTCCCTTTTTACATTTCATATATGGAATGAAACCTGAATTGTCATCCAGCTTCTACCACTAATTTATCAATGCAATTTTGACCAAGTAATTTGACTTCTGACATCATTTTCCCTATAAATAGAAGTCATGTTACTTACATCCCAGGGTTGCTGTATTACAGATAATGTATGTAAAGTTCTTAGCACTCTGTCTGTCCTCAATGAATAGAAAATATCACAGCGTTCTCTTTTTGAATGCTGTGGGTCTCCTTTCTCTTCTGTTCTGAATTATATTTGCGTGGACTTTCTATTTTTCATAGTCTTTTCAAAATTTTCAGAAGCAACATATAAGCAATGGGGGAGCCACTGGAAGATGTTGAAGAAAGAACACCAGCTCTGGTAATTGAGTGTCTGAGCTGGGTTTGTGGACAGATCATCAGAGATGGGCCTATGCTGTGAGAAATGACACAGTTGACAAGGGGCCAGCTAGACCTCTCTTGCCAAGTGGGATGTGGAGGTGTAGGCTTTACATTCATAGTCAGTGAACACAGGCTCCAGAGCTCGGCAGAGGCCCTTTCAAGGGCTCCAGGGAGTGGGAAATTGACCAACTGGCCCCCAATTGTACTGCTCCAGCATCCAACCCTTTGGGGCCTAGAAACACGCTGACAAACACCGTGACCCAGACTAAACCCAGCTTTTGAATGGGACAACAAAACAGGCTTTGTTCATCCTTTTGAAATGGAGCCCAATTATGTTTGATTAATAAATGAAACTCTGTGTCCAAATAGGAGAGACACTGTAGAGAAATGGTCAGAAAGCACTTTGCGTAGAAAAAGGCTGATGAAGTTTTCAGAGGGCATTCATTTGCCTGGAGCTGGTTTAAGACAGAAATTTTCAGCCTCCAAATCCTTCTCTTGTTTCTCTATCCCCCTTTTTTTCTGAAATATCTTTAACTCTTCCGCTTAAGATTTATTTTGCCTCCTTGGTGATGGATTTCTGTGTTTATTCTGTCATTTAGAATAAATGCACTGTTAGAAACATTCTTGATCTGTTTGTAAATGTTGTAAATGTCAACAGAAAAATAAGCCAAAAGGTTGACAATGGTAATTAATCAAAAGCTATTCATTGAGCACTTTCTATGTATAAACCACTGTAGTATATGCTATGAGGGAAGAATTAAGAAAGAGTCCCTACCCTCAAAAGTCCTTCAATCCAGTTGGGGAAATGGCTAAGTAAAAGACTGGCTGTAATACAAGAGAAGTTGAAATAAATGCTCTAATCAGGTTGTAAGGCACACATGTGGGAGCACAGATCAATGGAATGGATCAAAAGGACTTTCACGAGCAAGTTGCAATTATGTTGCATCTTGGAACATAAATAGGCTTCCTATAGGCATGTGTTCCCTCTGATTCTTTTGGATGAGCTGACCAGTACACCCATGCACTATGCCCCAGATGTCAGCAAACACAAGCAGCTATTCTGGGCTATTCCACCAGATCCATGTGTGCACACAAACACATTCCCAATTCACATGTGTTTGCTTTCCTCTCCCTCACTGCATTTGTCCAACCCCAAATCCTCATTCCCAGATGGCCTCAGCTTGAAGACCTCCAAAGTTTGGCTTCTTAGATTTAGTTTTTTCCATATGGTTTTTGGTTCTGCTCCTTTCCTTGAGTTTTAGCCCCTTTCTCTGTGTCGTCTTGGGAAAGAAACTCTCCAGTTCAGTCCTCTGCCTGTAAAGCCCCCGGCCCTAGCCAGAAAAACCTTGTATCAAGGTAACTGTGGAAGAATTCCCTTCATTATCCTTCTGGGTTCATGGGGGTTTTCCAGGCTCTCCTCCACTCCCTCACCCTAGGGAAGGGGAAGGGAGATAAAGGGAAGGCAGGTGAGATGAGGTGCAGTGGAATTCCACCTGCAACATTAGCCAGCAGACTAGAATAACTGGAGGTTGTGTGTCAAGTTCCAGGAGAACCTCAAAGAAGTCAACCATTCCCAACCAGTAAATTTATTGAAGAAGTAGGAGTCTGGTTGGATGCCCAGCTACACGCTCTTGCTCCTGTAACAAACTCCTCCTGAGAGGCAAGATGGTCGGGGGGGGGGGTGTATTCCTAGAATGCTGTCAGCCACAAGTAACAGAAAACTTAAGAGTGGCTGAAACAACACAGATGTTTACTATCTCACTGAATGAGCAATTTGGAGATAGCTCGTTCCAAGGTTAGGACAGTGGCTCGCAGATGTCATCAGGGACTAAGCCACTTCCATCCTTCCACTCTGTGATGTTTAAAGGATCAGCCATGGCTCCCTTTGTGGCCACAAGATCACTGCAGCAGTTCCACATGTGGCCTCCTCATGTCACAACCTGGGTGATTTCTTCTGTTCAGGGTGCTGTTGACTAGGTTACTCACGGTATTCAGCCGACAAACAGACTGGTCTAAGGGATCTGAGATGGCATCATTCATATGCCTGGAACCTTGGAGGGGTGTCTAGAAGGCTGGGACTGTCTCATGGAATGCCCACACATGGCTTCATCAGCATGGTGGTCTCAGGGAGTTAGACTTCTTACATGATGGCTCAGGGTTCCCAAAGAGAGTGTTCCAAGAGATAGAAAGAGGAAGCTGCCAGTGTCTCAAAGCCTGGGCCCAGAAATTGGCCAAAGCAGTTACAAAGCTTCCCACATTCAAGGGGAGGGGACATAGACCCCCACCTCTTCATGGGAGTAGTGACAGAATTTATGGTCATCTTTGACCCATACATAGGTTGTAAACTAAGCTGTTATGATAATGAAACCAAAAATACGGTTTTTAAATCAGACTGAAGTTTATTTCCCTCACACATAACAGTGCGGAGAGGAGCAACACAAGGCTGGTGGTCTGTTTCTGCCAGGCTCCGCACATGGCTCCCAGATTTGGGTCCAAGTCAGCTGCTGTGGTTCCTACTCCTTTCCAAGCAGCAGGAAGGGGTAATGAAAACAGACGGCAGACAGCTTTCTTAAATAAGGTGATCCAAGAGTTATACACATCCCTTCTGTTTGCATCACATTGGCTAAATATTGGTCCCATGGTCACACCTGACTGCAAGTTATTACCAAATGGAAGATGGGGAGAATGGGATTGAGAGACAATTCTTAGTCTCTCTTGACAGCTGAGAAATAAATAGACAACGGTGGATGAATTTCAGCTCTAAATAGTGAAGTTGGTATCTGGGGGTGGTTTATGAATCAGCCCTGTGAATGCAGAGAATCTTCACATCCAGGGCTGGCTAGTGAATCACAGGTACTCTAAATACACCTCTAAGGATGGGGCCACTCACCCACACAGAAGCAATGTGCAGGTAACCCCCTATTAGGAGTGGTACCTTGCTTGAACCTCTCACTGAATACTAAGGATAATTATCAGTTGGGTTCACTTGGTGGGGTCCTTCTCCTTAGAAATATCCGATGCAACATCTTACTCCAAACTTCACAAAGACCACAAAAGAATTAGTTGAAAAGGAATGTGCGAGCGCTCAATAGTTCGCTGAATGGTTACACAGTATACAGCAGATCTAACTAGTGTTAAAACCAGTCCATAAGGAAGGCCTAACAAGCAAGCAGCCTCACCTCACTGGGGCATTGGTGAAGCCCTTCTTAGGAGAAGGTGGCATGTGTCACGGGTGTTCTCTGGGATTTCTTCAGCCTTCTTCCTGGTCCTGAGAACCTCACCGTGCCCTTTTTGCATCCCACACCAAAGCGGGTGGGCTGGGTCTCACTTGGCTCAGAGCTTGGTGCTTCTATGGGGACAGCTCTCCATCTCTGCTCAGAAGCACTCACAGTCCAGTCCTTTCAGCACCAACATTGTTTTATAAGTCTAAAACAGCCCTGTTCCTGTCTGCTTTATATATTGGGGTTCTGAGTATGCTTTTGCTTAACAAAATGTGTTCCATTACTTGGGGGGAAAAAAAGGATTGATGGCTATTGGCTTCAGAGTCTCCTTGGGCTCAGGGCACAGGCAGCTTATGCTCTCATATATTTTCACAACTGTTTTCAAGAAATAAATGGTCTTTCCACTGGCTCTTGAGGGATAATTTTAATAATATATTTAAGGACATATATGAAATGGAATGAGAGTATTATGATTCTAGACTTCACTTATTTATAGTTGAATCTCTTTAGCTTCTGTATTTAAAAGAAGAAAGAAACAAATACTTCTTACCTGAAGAGGCAGAATAGAGTGACAGAAAAAACACGGATTTTTTTCTACTCAAAAGACCTGGTTGAAATATCATCTCAGCCGCTTACTAGCTCTGTGACCCTGGGCAAAATACTGCGATCTCTCTATTTACATCTGCTTGTGTCTAAAATAAGGGCAATAGTAACCATCCCCACCATGTCATGCTGTTATAAGGGTTTAGTTAGCTGGTTTCTGCAAGCTGGTGCAGCAACTCCGGAAAACAGTATGCAGGTTCCTCAAGAAGTTAAAAATAGAGCTGCCCTACGACCCAGCAATTGTACTACTGGGTATTTACCCCAAAGATACAAATGTAGTGAACCAAAGGGGCACTTGCACCCCAATGTTCATAGCAGCAATGTCCACAATAGCCAAACTGTGGAAAGAGCGGAGATGTCCATCGACAGATGAGTGGATAAAGAAGATGTGGTGTGTGTGTGTGTGTGTGTATATTCAATATATATATATTCAATGGAATATTACTCAGCCATCAGAAAGGATGAATACTTACCATTTACATCGATGTAGATGGAACTAGAGGGTATTATGCTCAGCAAAATAAGTCTATTGGAGAAAGACTATTATCATATGGTTTCACTCATATGTGGAATATAAGAAACAGGGCAGAGGATCATAGGGGAAGGGAGGGAAAACTGAATGGGAAGTCATCAGAGAGGGAGAAAAACCATGAGAGACTCTAACTATAAGAAACAAAGTGAGAGTTGCTGGAGGAGAGGGGTTGGGGGGAATGGGGTAATCGGGTGATGGACATTAAGGAGGGCACGTGATGTGATGAGCACTGGGTGTTGTTTGCAACTGATAAATTACTGAACACTACATTTGAAATTAATGATGTACTGTATGTTGGCTAATTGAATTTAACTTTTAAAAAAATCCACCGTGCCTAATACTATTAATACCATCATTTATTGAACCCTTACTATGTGGTAGGCACTGTCTAGGTCAGTGGCTGTCCCTTGAGAACTTGTTAAAAATGCAGATTTTCCTCAGGCCCCACCCCGCCCCACTGAATCAGAATGGGGGTGGGGGGGGTCCCAACACTCTGCTTTCATAAGCCCGCCTGGTCATTCTGATGCGCATTCAAGTTCACAGACCACCAGCCTAGGTGTTCAAGAAATAGAGACCATGATGTTCACATCCACGTGACTACAGCTAATAATTGGGGCAGGAACAAATGCAGGCATGCCCTCTTCTGTTTTGTTTGGTGATGGCCCCAGAGTCCTACTGACTCAGTCATGTCTGTGCCATGTGTGGCTCTGAGAACCATTCCTTACAAGGAGATGGAAGGTAGGAGACTCGGGAAAACCTACCTCCTGCCCTTCTCCCTCCCATGTCCTCTCTTCCCACCCCACCCCCAAGGGCGTTTGCATCCTGTGTGTGTCAGGTGGTTTGTAAAATATGTTCAGAGAACTCAGCCCCTACCAGAAAGAGTGAATAGCTCCTCCTTAGAGCAGTCCTAGCACCCATATCTCCCTTACTTGTCACTGTGGGCTCCGTCTGTCCCCTTGATGAAATATGAGTTCTTTGAGGGCAAGAACTATGTCTTAATCATCTCTGTGTTCCCAGCGCCTGGTACACATGGTAGACACCTAATAAATGGGTGGCGAATGAATGAAGTGTCAGCCCCAAATATCAGAGGGGCATTTGTTCCAGGAGCGCTCAGGTGGTAGGTGGGTCTTCGCAGCCAATATATCTCTGGCCCTGGTGACAAGTGGGCAATGGGAGCACCCGAGGGCCTGTGAAATGTTACCCGAGCCATGCCTCCTCCATCCATCGGCTCAGTTCCGTGCCACAAGGAAGGCTGTGTGACAGTCTCTCAGGGCAGATCAGAACCGCATTAGGAACAGCCTAGAAAAGTAAACTGCAAGTATCCATTTCTTTGTTCTGTCATAATTGTTTTCCCAGTTGCTGGCGAAATTGAAATCAACTCTGTCCGTTGATGGTTTGGGTGGAATACTGTTTTCATGAATCCTGAACAGTGGAGGACTGAATTCTGCTCTGGGCTGTGGGAAAGGAACAAAGCACTCAGTGGGACAGATGGGAGCTGAGCACGGCCTTAGCTGAAGAAGATTTGGCCCTCTCCTGGGGCTTTCCGTGGATTGTTGCTGCCTTCCGGGTCTTTTCATGCCGGATGGGTGCAGGAGGCCACCCTGCTCCTCAGCCTGTCCCCATCCACTGCCACCTCAGCTGGAAGCCATTCAGCTAGCTCACTCAGAAAAACTGGAATAAATATAGATTTCTTCTTCCACACGTTAATTTATGGGACCTTCCTATTCCGTTCTCACTGCAAAGCGCCTACCTGCTGCGGTCACATTCAACTTTATTGAAAAGCAGCAGGGAATTCATCCTCCGCTAGAAAACATTGACGGTTAAGCTCAGGCTGTGAGGGGCAAGCTATCGCAGATGAGCCTCTCTCTCTCCAAGTGAGAGTGTGGACCATAGGTATTAGGCTATGGTGAGGGGCTCCCATAATGAGGAGAGCAGGCACCCTCTAGGAGTTGAAGGAGGAAGAATTGATGCGGAAGGGTCGGAGTTAAACCACACATAGAAATGGTCCTGAGATCTGGTGATGAGTGGGGGCTGGCCAGATTCCAGCCATCGTGACTAGGGTGTGTCCTCTAAGGTCGAATGTTTGTTATAAAACTGCCGCCTATTTGTAGTGTATTGTAGCCTGACTGAAGGAAGGTACAGACAGAAGGGAGTGGTCTGCATAGCCTCTAGAAAGATGGTGGTCAAAGAGGAAGAGTTGGTCAAGGTCTCCTGTGCAGGCCAGGAGAGTGGACACCATGACCCACAGACATGAATGTTTTGATCTACAAGGCGGGTCTGTCCCCATAATGGAGGTGAGCGCATTTGACTAAGATAGCTCTGTGACTCTGTCCACTAAAGCCATTCAGCTCCACCCCCTTTCTTGAACTCATGCTTCCCAAGCAACATTCAGTTAAGATGATAGAGTCTCAAGAAGGCTTTGCTGCACATGGAGGCTGTGCCGTGTCATTTTTGTATCTCTCACTGTTGATCACATCTACATTGTGAGAGTCTGGGTAGCATGAGCCAGCCCTCTGACGGACCCCTTGGCACACACCACCAAAATCAAGGTCCTGGGTTAAAAAAGGAGATGTGTTTACTCTGGACACAGATCAGCCAACATCCCAGGGGACAAAACTTTTGAATTCAACTTCAGGAAGGGGATATTTCTTCTCCATCTCTGTCTTCAGAGGGCCAGGGTTCAAGTTAAATAACAACCAGAGTATCTTCTTTTTTATTCTCAGTAAGGTGAAATTTAGGTTGTTTAAAGCACTCCTTTGAAGTGATTTTGCTCCCCAAATTTCTAATTTTTGTTCATTATACATTTGAAAAGGATTTCAAATTGCCTGGTGATAGAAAATGAAAACACGACAAGCTCTATACACTCTGACCTTAAAAACGTCTGTACCACAGCATCATAAAATATAACTAGAAATCATTTCAACATCACATTACAGATCTATGACTTAAAGGTAATTTCTGTCATTTGAATATGATGGTGAGCTGATAGCTGAATTGGATTCTTAAGATAAAAACAATTCATCCTACATTAGGAGTTATTACTTTAATTGAATAATATCTGGATCATGCCAGTGGTGATAATGTTAATGCTATTACCCATTATCTTGGTGATGTTCACCCCACTGTTTCCAGAGAAAAATATAGCCCATTAAATGGACAGAAGGATTAAAATAGAAAAAAAGCTGCAAGCTTTTCATGGCTCATTATGCCAAGGTCAGAACAAAGGAATAGCTCTGACCTTGAAATAGGACAGAGGACATGGCCTGGGCTAAATGTTTGAAAGAATTACAAGAGAAGTCCTTTCAGCCATGGCAGAGTGCCATGAGTTTCCTCAACCATATCTTTCTGAAAATTAACATTCATTCATTCATTCATTCACTTACCATTCATTCCTTCAGCCAACTCATTCATTCATTCATTCATTCATTCAACCAACATATTTTGTTTACCATCACAAAACCATGAGTGGTGTCAGACCATTAAGAAACAAAGATGATTTGGTCAGGGAGGGAGGGTCAAGGCTTATGGAGAACATATATCTTTGACAACATAGTGGATGCTTCCAAATATCTAATTTATTCTTCGCTAAAACCCATGAGGTAGGTAGAGTTACTATACCCATTTTATACCTGAAGAAACTGAGGGTCAGACTGGTAAAATGACTTGCCCAAGGCCTCACAGCTAGAAAGGGAAAGAATCTGAATTCATTTTAAGGTCTAAGTTGTTTTCACCATACATGGAATTTGGACTTAGGTTATAAAGACTTTTTTTTTAAGATTTTATTTATTTATTTGACAGAGAGAGACAGTGAGAGAGGGAACACAAGCAAGGGGAGTGTGAGAGGGAGAAACAGGCTTCCTGCCGAGCAGGGAGCCCGATGTGGGGCTTGATCCCAGGACCCTAGGATCACGGCCTGAGCCAAAGGCAGATGCTTAATGGCTGAGCCACCCAGGAGCCCCGACATTTTAAAAATATTATAATGCAGTGTGATAAATTATGCAAATGGCACAGAGTAATATGGAACAGGACAACCATGGTGGTGGTAGCCAGATCCCCACACTGGGTGGATGCATTGCACTTCTGGGCATTGGGAAATGTCTAGGTGGCCTAATGTGTCATGCAAAGCTCCCGTACCTCCCTGACCCATCACACAGCTCTCTTCCCACCTCTTCTCAAAAAACCTGGTTTCTGTGTCCTCCCAAACAAAGGGCATTTGTTCTCCCACATCCCATATAACTCAAGGCAAGAGGAGGGGTGAGGCTTTACTTCATCTCCATCACCTCCTCTCACTTCATCTCATAGAAAGAACCATGCTCCTTTGAGGTTCCTCACACCCGCCCACCCAGCCTCTGTCTTCCTGGTCGCTGCCACCTTCCAGCCTTCTGGTCACTCCCAGCCTTCACTGAAGATTTTGGCCCTGAGGTCACTGTCTTTTCCAAAGCAGATCAGCAGTTTTTACTGGGACTGGGACCACTTCCAGCTGTTATGGATGGCTGGAGTCCTGTGGCCCCAGAAGATATTTCATTGCCCTGTGAAGTCAGTCAGGAATTCAGAGGCAGGTGATACAACAGGCTAAGTCCAAATCAGAGAAGTATGTCTGATAAAGTTTTACGTAAGTACAAAAATATTTTCAGGCCACACATTTTCCCAAAGTCTCATTGTACAGCCTGTTTCTCGTTTAGGCCTTGTACCACTGCCTCCATCATAACCCAGATCCCTTCAAACAATAACAGGTGACAGAGGCCTTGTGTGAAGAGGCAGGGGACCTGTTTGGGCAATCTGTGACCTCATAGGCTGCACCTCATCATCTTCTTTTTGAGGCACATACCTTGAGACACATAATAAAGTTTCCATTGACCTGAACCATTTTCCGAACACTTTTAAAACTACAGACCCTGTGCCCCACCCAGAGATTCTAATTCAGGAGCTCCGAGGTGGGACCTGAACATTAAGTAGACTTAAAAGGCCTTCAGCTGATTCTGAAGCACAGCTGGTTTGGGGAGCACCGGCATTCAGCCCCCACCCATGAATCTGGATGCTCCCTACGTCTTGACACCAGGTGAGCGTAGTGACTCCCTCTCCCTCATGTTCACTATCATGAAGCCAGAAAAGTACCATCGGCCTCCAGCTTAAAGTTGCCATCCCCTCTCCCACCACCAGTGATAGGCTAATAAATGTTTAACCAACAGCTCTCAAAAAAAAGGAAAAGAAAAAAGAAAAGAAAAGCCCTGATAGTTAGTGTTTGCCAATTTCTATCATGTAAATACCCCCACTATGGCCAAATGCAAGCTACTAACATGATGTCCCTGAACACAGAGTTGGGCAAAGGTGTGTATAATCAGCTTCCGTGAGCAGGCCAGCGCCACCACATGCTGTACCACCCACTCCTTACCTATGTCCACAGAGCAGACCAGCCTCTGCTCAAGGAGCAGGGGTCTCAGATCCTACAACACAAACAGGGCTTCTCAGAAATCAAGTTATCCCCATTTTTTTAAAGTTTTCGGCATATTAAAAAGTGGGGGGAAATGCTATAAAAGGATTGACAAAATTGGGGTAATGCTGTAACCAAAAAATATAGGGCAATAAAATTGTGCTAATCTCAAGATCATTTACAAGAATTATAAAAATATTTGTTTATACCTCTTCATTGGTGGGGTTGGTTGGTCAAGAGCAGGACATGTTCAAAGTTGTAAGATGTGCTTCTTCATTCAGTACTGTTTGGTGTATCTCTGTGACCTCTGGAATCATGCCAGATTCTCATCTGTGGCTTTTGTGAACATGAAACTGGGGAGAAGGCTCCCCAGTCCTATGTCCACCCTTGCACCTCCCACCCTCATCCCGAATCCCCTACCCCCCTGTCTCCCCACTCCCCAAAATGTAGTTCACTGCACACAGTTCTCCCTCCTGCCTCTGTTCTTTGCTTCTCAAGAATTTCCAAAACCAGGTGCCCTGTGTAGGGGAGGAAAAATAATTTTCCTCTACCCATTTAGGTTCTTGACTAAGACATTCCCACCCACCCCTGTCATAAAAGAAAGATGAACAAGAGGAAAAAAAATTAATTACATACATATGTTTATCTGTCTATACATACAGGAGTACCTTAAAAGGCAGCCAGGTAATTGAGGCTTATATACCATCCTGAGCTAAGAAAAGGCATGAGAGTCTGGGGCTTCAAAGGGGAGGAAGGCAATCACAGGAAGGTGAGAAGAGGAAATACATGATAAGCAAAATTTGCCCTGCGATGCAGATAAGTCTCTCAGATGAAAATGCGATCTCTAGTAATAGCTCTCTTGCCAGTACAGGGCCCCTCTCTAAATGTAATTTTCCCTTGCAAAAGGGTAACTTTTATTCTACTTTCAGTGCTTCTCCTGTGTCTGCAGTTTCTCAAAATAATCTTTGTGCCAAAGAGGCATATTTTGGGGTGGCATAGTCTCTTACCCTTCACCTGCCACTGGACCTTAGCCTGATGACAAAATGACCAAGTGACAAGAGGTAAACATAACAAGGAAAGGTCAGGGAGTCCAGCTCCCTGTGCACCGCTGTGGATCAGCAGCTAGTTACAAATGATGGGCTCTTTCATCTGGCTCCAGCCTGGCAAGGGATCTGGTGGCGAAGAATTCTGGGTTTCATTTTCCTTATTTCTCTGAGCTACTTCTGGCAGGAACATTATAAGCAAATCAAGTTTTGATCAGTCGAAGCCTATTTGAAGTCTCTAGGAACTGCTGCCCATTCATTCATTTATTAAACAACATGTATTTATTATCTCCCAAATCCTGTGCTAGACAGTGGGAAAGAGGGAGATAGAGGTGAATGAGATACAGTTTCCCCCCTTGAGGCACTCACAGCTGGGCAGGGGTGGGGGGTGCGGATACATGCCTGTAAAAGGGTAACTGCAGTTCAGTGAGGTGGATCCTGTGACCGAGGTCAACATCAGCTACCCTGGATGCACACAGGAGGGGCAGCTACACTAAGCCAAAGGCTTGAGCAGCATTCTAAAGGACGAGGAGGCATTAGCTGGGTGAGAAAGGGCTAAGAGTCACCTTGGGGAGATGGTGGTTTATGCAAAGGTCTAGTAGCTCAAAAAAAGCATGTCTGGCTCAAGAAACTTCAAGTAGTTCAGTAGGGAAGCAGGTATAAGTATCCTAATGCTGATGCTTTGACATGAGAGGACACCGAGCTCAGGTTCTGGCTCTCTTGCTCATTAGCCACATGCAGGGGAGTGAATCGTTGGGTTCCTTTGAGCCTCATCCAGAAACCCCCACCTTACAGGACGGTTGGTGTGGAGAGGAGCTAAGGTAGTACCGAACGCATAGATCACAGCGAGTGCTTGGTGGCCAGTTTGGTGCTGAAGAAGAAGGTGGCAGTGACAGGGATTGAGGAAGCAGAGCCAGAGCGTGGGCTTTGTGTTCCATGCTAAAAACTGTGGACATTATTTATTAAGCCAAAGGAAGTATGTTAAGACACAGGGTGAGCTGGTCCAATGTATGCTCTAGAAAGGTCCCCATGAGGGACTGGAGTGGGAGCACGAGAGGAACCTTGGAGGCAGGAAGGATTTAGGAGGCCCAGGCTTCATATAATGGTGGGATGAGGGCAGAGCGGTGGGGCGGCCTCTCAGAGAGCCCCGGATGGAAGGTGTTGTCTGTGATTTCTTGGACTTCCGGGGAAGCTCCGCTACCCCACAGCGGGGCCTGACCGTGTGGAAGAATAGAGAATCCAGGCTCCTGTTCTTGTTGGAATTAGCGGCTTTGGTGATTCCACTGAAGTGTGCTTTTCCATTTAAAATGGGAATAGTAACAGTGGTGAGCAGCGGGTGGTGGGATTACAGGTTGTCTCTACTATTCTTTTTGCCTATCTCAATTTTCTGAATGTTCTACAATGAACATATTTTTGTAATAAGAAAAAAATCCATTATAAAAATGTTTTCTAAAAAAACATAACTACATGTAGTTTCAATCAAAACAGCAATTCTTTCCTTACTACCTGAGTAGAGAAATGCTCAATTAAATTACAAATGGGGGGAAAAATTGTTGAGAGGATCCAACTTCAAACTTTTAAGGTGTTTATTTTCTTCCTTTTGCTTTAAAAGATTGTGCCAATGAAGACAGACCAGAGACATAGGAAGAGTCTTGAGTCTGAAAAATAATAGTTGTTTTTATTGTGATGGCTTCAAGCATGGATTCTTTCCATGATTTTTACTTCCGGAAGCTTCAGGTACAGGAAAAACGCCCAATAGTTAGAGGTGATTGGCTTATTGATATTCTTTTTTTAAAGGAAACAAGCATCTCCTCAAAGAGAAGTCCAAGTGACTATGGCATCTCAACCTGGGTTGTAAAAATAAGGAATTACAGGTGGGCCTGGGTGAAGTTTAGTGAAATTCAGTGGGAACTACAGAGGTCCAAGAACTGAAAATTTTCAGCTCCTTGCTCCAAAACATTGAATGGTCATGCCTAGGTCCCATGTTCATGGAGTTGCCTCAGATAAGACATTTTATGCACCATTAGGCTGTCTTCTAAGAGGTAGCATCTTAATTACAAATTTCAACTTGAGTTTTTTTAAAAAGGTAATTATAATAATAAGGGAAAGAGGTCACACAGTTTTGTGGTACATGAAGTGTATTAGTCCTCACAAGAAGCCTATGACTTAATTTGAGTCTCACTGTAGAGCTGGAGACATGGAGGCTCCAAGAAGCTGACCAATTGGCCTGAGGCCACACAGCTAGAAAGCCGAGAGATAGGACTCGGATCGGCTCTTCAGACTCAGTGCTGTTCTCTCCTCTCCTCCCTTCTAACGACTGGTCTTAGTTACCTCATTTTCACTAGACCCACTCATTCAAAGGGAAACTAGGGTCCATAGGGATAGTATTAGTTCCTATTGCTGTTACAACAAATCACCACAGATTAAGTATTTTAAGACGAGGTAAATTTATTCTCTTATTCTTGCGGAGGTCAGAACTCCAAAATGAGTCTTACAGGGCTGACATCAAGGTGGGAGCCAGGCTGGTTCCTTCAGGAGGCTCCAGAAGGCTTTTTGCCTCTTCCCGAATGCCAGTGGCTGCTGGCATTCGGAGGCTTGTGGCCACATCACTCCAATGTCTGCTTCCATCCTCACATTGCCTTCTTGTCTTCTATAGTCAAACTCGTGCCTCCTTCTTACAAGGACACTTACATTGCCGGCCCCCTGAATAATCCAGGATAGTCTCCCCTATCTCAAGGTCCTTAATTTAATCACATCTTCAAAGTCCTTCTGGTCATAAGGTAACATTCGCAGGTTCCAGGGATTAGAACATGGATATTTTGCAGGGGGCCGTTGTTCATCCTCCCTTGGGAATATTTACTGAATGGTCCTTCAGTGTAAAATTCTCTGAATTTAAATTTAGGTCAACGCTCTTTTTAGTTTTCCATTTTTAACCTTTCACTTTTGAGTACCTTGGGGCTTTCGTGTTTGTTTGCTTGCTTGTACTTTGAAGCAAATTTAACTCTGACTCCACGTCGGAAGTAACTTACCTAAAATTTCATCCTCCTGCTATCTTTCTAGGATGGTTGCAGACAGCAGGGCTTTGCTAAGCCGGGTTTAGAAAGGGCCTGGAGAAATGTACATTCTCTCCTGGTAGGCCTCTCCTGCCTGCTGCCATTTACTGAGCACTTACTATGTGTCAGGACCTGTGCAAGTATTCTGCATTCTTTTATAGCTCATGTATATCTTGCAACAACCCTGTAAGGTCGTTCTCATTAGACCACTCTACAGAATGAGAAAATCAAGGCTCAGAGAATTAAGTAACATGTCCAAGGTTGCACACTTAAACCACAGAGCCTCTAAAACCCAAGCTGCTTCATACCGTGCTCTTGCAAAATTAGAACATTCCCAAACCCGAGTAATGTATGGACCTTTTTTAAAGGGCCTGTGTAAGCTCACAAACCCCTAGGGTTGAGTTGTAATTATTTTCATTATCATATTATTTAAATGTGTGCAAAGATAACTGGATATTAACTCTTTACACTTATAGCTCTCATATGACCATAAAAGCAAAATAAGGATAATAATACTAACACAAACCACAAACCTTTTAAAATGCTATTTAGGAACATTGCTTGAACATGGTGGGTGATGCTGTTTTGTTGAAATCGACTGCTCACAATCCAGATTTGAGGCTGGCTGCCCTGACTGGGTCCTTCAGGCTGTGCCTGTACACCAGGGTCCCTTGGCCGAACTCACCTTTCCGACCACGGACCCACTGAGGGCGCACATATCATTTGGGCTTTACCCAGCGAGAATGTCATTGATATGCTAACTCTGCCTCTCTTTATCCACTAACTGAAGCAGCTGGGCTCTCTGAGCAGCAGGCGGAGTCCAGATTGGCATGCGTGAAGTTAGGGACCGCTCCTGGGAACCACACCGGGGGTGGCGAGGGGGCGGGGGAGAGGTGGCAGTCAGAAATGGGCAGAAGGAGAGGCTGAGCTGCATTGCAAGCCCAAGGAAGACCTCTGCCAACTCACGTGAGGCGGCTTTAGCCAGCCAATGCAATCCCCAGAAAGAACTGACAACTAAGGGCAGCATTTTCGCAGCTTTGCCAGCCGCTGAGGAGGGATCTGGGGAGAGCATCACGTTCCTCGGTAAAGTCGTACAGAGCAGCAGTGGGACCTAAACACACACGCATCCCGGCTGCTGGAGTTGCCTGCACTGCTAGATCATATAACCCTCAAAGAAAGAGAATGGGGAGAATAAACCTTTCATTTACTGGACATTCGGTATATTTGATTAAACACCCCCTGAAAGATGGGTGCTTTGCTTGATACCTTCTGGTGGGAAAGACACATAAGTGAACAAATACTTATGCAAATATTAATAATGCAACGTGGTTGAGGTGATGGAAAAAGAGGATCCAGGGGTAACAAGAAGGCATCGCCAGGGCAGGGAAGTGGGGGAATGGAAGATGTTGGGCAAAGGGTACAAAGTGATAGTTACGTAGGATGAGTAAGTCTAGGGACCTAATGTACAGCACCATGACTATAGTTTAAAATACTGTATTGGGGGCGCCTGGGTGGCTCAGTGGGTTAAGCATCTGATTCTTGATTTCGGATCAGGTCATGATCTCAGGGTTGTGGGATCGAGCCCCACATTAGGCAGCAAGCTCAGCAGGGAGTCTGCTTGAGATTCCTGTCTCCCTTTCCCTCTGCTCCTCCCCACACTGGTGCTCCCTCTTTCTCTCTCTCTCTCAAATAAATAAATAAATCTTTAAAAAAATAAATAAAATACTGTATTGTATACTGGAAATTGGCTGAGAGGGTAGATTTTGAGCGCTCTCCCCCCAAAAAACAAAAAGGCAACGATGTGAAGAGATGACTGTGATAATGGGCTTGAGCGCCGTACCCATGTTACTAGGAGCAGGCGCACCTCATCTTACTGCACTTAACTTTACTGTGCTTCCCAGATGCTGCCTTTTTTTTTTTTTTTCACAAATAGGTTCGCGGCAACGCTGCATTGAGCAAATCTTTCGGCGTCACTTTTCCAATGGCATTTGCTCACTTCATGTCTCTGTGTCGCATCTTGGGCATTTTTGCCAACTTTTCGGACATTTTCTTTTTGGTAACTTTTTGGTAATTCTCTTCAGACTCTTTCACTACAATTATGTTTGTTATGGTGATCAGTGATTGTGACTCTCTGAAAGCTCAGATGATGGGTTAGCCTTTTTGTCAAGAATGTATTTTTTTGATTATGCACATTGGTTTTTTACACATAATTCTATTGCACCCTTACCAGAATTCAGGGTGGTATGAACATAACTTTTATATGCACAGGGAAAGCAAAAACTTCATTTGACTCCCCTTATTGTGATACTGGCTTTATTGCGGTGGTGTGGAACCGAACCCACGGTACTCCCAAGGTAGGCCTATGTACGTATATCAAAACATGGTGTTGTACACCTTCAATATACACATTTCTACTCAAAAAAAATATATTAGGCCTTTCAAAGGAGGAGTTGCTTGAAGGGACAGGGATAAGTGGCCACAAGTGGACAACTACACGGAAGGAAGGGGCATGGAGACATGCGCGGGTAACTAAGTAACCACGGTGACCCTTTCATCGCCATTCGCCTGGCCCTTCACTTACGCCATCTCCCTCAATCCTCACATACTATGATTACTCTACCAGAGGACATGCCCACAAGAGCGGGGACTTTGTCATCTTGTCCACTGCCCTATGCCCCGTGCCCAGCAGAGTCTCTGACCTGTAAAAAGAGCTCAATAAATCCGTGTTTTACACACAAGGAATCCGCTCAGAGAAGATGAGTGACTTCTCCAAACTTACACAGCATGTAAGTGGCTGAGCCAGGATTTGAATGTTGGTCTGACTTATCCCACCACTCTGCTCTTTAATTCCTGGTCCCCGATGCCACAGTTATAACTAGAAGCTGGTTTTCACGGCCAGGGAAACATGTTAGCCAGGGAAGGCAGGCAGAGGCCAGCCTCTCACATTCCCGGGAGGGACACCCCTGCAGTGTCAGCGGCAAGGCACAAGGTCTCCTGTTACCTCCCCAATCTGTCCCCGAACCTCTGTGAGGACATGGAGGGTAGAGGGTCTCAGGAATGAGAAGGGTTAAGCTTTTACAGCTCATTGCAACTGTCCTTTGCATTTAAATAGGACTATTGCAGAAAGCAGCCTTTCTGGAATCCTATTTGATGCCAACGTTCTGAGCACCTTCAGGCACGCCTTTTTTTCCACCATCTAGATCATTTGGAGCTTCATTACTTAATAATTTGAGAGCTTTTTATGGAAATCAGTGGACGAGGGGAGACGATGAAGTGAAATGTTATTATATTTAAGGACCCAGCAAAACAGGCTGACAGGACAGTACCTGAAGCTTCTACCTTGCTTTCTAATTCCGTATAGGGTATTTTAGAGATCATCTCATTAGTGATATAGCTCTTTTAATAATGAGCCCAAAGACTATACAGCAGTGTAAAAACACACATATATAGGCTTTGTATCTTTTTTTTTACTTTGCTTTACGGTCGTCTTTTTTTTTTTTTTTTTTAGATTGTATTTATTTGAGAAAGAGAGAGCATGCATGGGCAGTGGGAGAGGGAGAGAGAGAGTCTTCAGTAGCCTCTGTGCTGAGCAGGGGGCCAGTGCGGGGCACCCTGAGATCACACCCTGAGCTGAAACCAAGAGTCAGTCGCTTAACCGACTGCATCACACAAGCAGTCCTGCTCTGTGGTCTTTGAAGTCATCATTAAAGGAGCTGTATCACAAATAAGACCATCTCTGAAGTGTACTAAAGCAGAAAGCAGGGCACAGACAGTTTGTGTACTCGTCTGTATAATAATCTAGCTACTCTTGTGCAAAGAAAAGGTAGGGGTAAGGAAAATGGGTGTGTGTGTGTGTGTGTGTGTGTGTGACAGAGAGCTAGGATTTCAACTATGTAAGAAAAACATACAAATATAACAATGACTTGATCGTAGCTGCTAGGCAAGGACAGTGGGATTATGGGTTATTTCTCTTTTTTTTTCAATTTTATAATATTTTTTATTATATTATGTTAGTCACCGTACAGTACATCCCTAGTTTTTGATGTAAAGTTCCATGATTCATTACTTGCATACAACACCCAGTTCACCATGCAATACGTGCCTTCCTTAATACTCATCACCAGTCTATCCCATTCCCCCACCCCCCCTCCCCTCTGAAGCCCTCAGTTTGTTTCCCAGAGTCCATAGTCTCTCATGGTTCATTCCCCCTTCTGTTTACCCCCCCTTTCTTCTTCCCTTTCTTCTCCTACCGATCTTCCTACTTCTTATGTTCCATAAATGAGTGAAACCGTATGATAATTGTCTTTCTCTGCTTGACTTATTTCACTTAGCATTATCTCCTCCAGTCCTGTCCATGCTGCAGCAAATGTTGAGAAATCATTCTTTCTGATAGCTGAATAATATTCCATTGTATATATGGACCACATCTTCTTAATCCAGTCATCTGTTGAAGGGCAGATCGCGGCTCCTTCCACAATTTAGCTATTGTGGACAATGCTGCTATGAACATTGGGGTACATATGGCCCTTCTCTTCACTACGTCTGTATCTTTGGGGTAGATACCCAGTAGTGCAATGGCTGGATCATAGAGTAGCTCAATTTTTAACTTTTTTTTAAAATGTTTTTTTATTACATTATGTTAGTCACCATACAGTACATCCCTGGTTTCTGATGTAAGGCTCGATGATTCATTAGTTGTGTATAACACCCAGTGTACCATGCAATACGTGCCCTCCTTACTACCCATCACCAGTCTATCCCATTCCCCCACCCCCCTCCCCTCTGAAGCCCTCAGTTTGTTTCTCAGTGTCCATAGTCTCCCATGCTTCACTCCCCCTTCTGATTACCCCCCTTTCTTTATCCCTTTCTTCTCCTACTGATCTTCCTAGTTCTTATGTTCCATAGATGAGAGAAATCATATGATAATTGTCTTTCTCTGCTTGACTTATTGGGTTATGGGTTATATGGGTTATTTCTTTTTGCATCTCTCACACACTCTCTCTTTTTCTCTTTAACATCCTGTAATATGGTTACATTATTTGTTTTTTTTCATTTTAAAGACCATATTTTAGTAGGTGAGGTAATTTTCATCCTGACAGAGCGCCTACCTGGCCCTCCTCACCTGCATCAGCACCTGTATCTCAGAATACTTGCGTGTTGGGGTGTTTGGGTGGCTCAGTCGGTTAAGTGTCTGCCTTTGGCTCAGGTCATGATCCCAGGGTCCTGGGATCGAGCCCCGAATCAGGCTCCCTGCTCTGTGGGAGTCTGCTTCTTCCTCTCCCTCTGCCCCTCCCCTAGCTCATATGTGTTCTCTCTCTCTCTCTCAAATAAATTAACAAAATCTTTAAAAAAAAAAAAAAGAATACTTGAGTGGCTTTGTCAGTGAAGCCGTGCTCACATCCCCATCTCTGCGGCCCTGACCCTCTCTCACACCCTCCCCTGCTTTCTGGTCCCCAGAGAGCCCATCAAAGTGTGGCACGCTGTAACTGTTCATTGCCGGGAAGGAAAGCTCCACCAGACAGGGATTGGCATCGCTCTTGTTCCTGGCTCCGTCTCCAGCCCCCATGATGGAGTCTGGCAGAGGGTGCGTGCTCCTCCAGGATCTGCTAGCCACCCCCCCACTCCCGGCAATGCCCATAACCTCAGCCTTCAGGAGCCACCACACCGAGCCTTGCTCTTCCCTCCTCTTGCTCTGGCTGGAAGGCCGCCCCTCCATCTTGGGTCTGGCTCTGGCCTCTTCTCACCTTTTCAAGGACCCCACTCCTGCAAGTGCACCCTCTCTCCCACCACAGCCCTTTCTCTTTTGGTATTAGATTATACCCTTCCACATACAAACGTGCCATCAGGTCACTCTTCTTTTATTTTATTTTTTTTTAAAGATTTTATTTATTTATTTGACAGAGATAGAGACAGTCAGCGAGAGAGGGAACACAAGCAGGGGGAGTGGGAGAGGAAGAAGCAGGCTTATAGCGGAGGAGCCTGATGTGGGGCTCGATCCCATAACGCCGGGATCACGCCCTGAGCCGAAGGCAGACGCTCAACCGCTATGCCACCCAGGCGCCCCGTCACTCATCTTTTAAAGAATAATCATGTGTCCTTCCTGCTACTGCCGGTTTTCTCGATATCCCGCACAGCAGACTCCTCCAAAGAGCTGTCTGGGCTTGCTAGCTGTACTGCCTCGCCCGCTTGTCTTTCCTAAACCAGCTTCGGTTGCATTTGCAGCAGTGACCAGCGAGGCAGCGGTGGCAGCAGTGAGCAGGGAGCCTGCCGGCAGCGGTGGGGCAGCAAGGGGACAGTGGGGGCAACAGCCGACAGTGGGGGTATCAAGGGGATAGTGGTGGCAGCGGGGAGCAAAAAGGACAGCAAGGGGCAGTGGGGACAGCAGGGGACCGTGGGGATGCAGGGGGCAGTGGGGAGAGCAGGAAGCAGTGGGGACAGCAGGAGGCAGTGGGGACAGCAGGGGACAGTGGGGATGCAGGGGACAGTGGGGAGAGCAGGGGACAGTGGGGATGCAGGGCACAGTGGGGATGCAGGGGACAGTGGGGATGCAGGGGGCAGTGGGGAGAGCAGGGGGCAGTGGGGATGCAGGGGACAGTGGGGATGCAGGGGGCAGTGGGGATGCAGGGGGCAGTGGGGAGAGCAGGAGGCAGTGGGGAGAGCAGGGGGCAGTGGGGAGAGCAGGGGACAGTGAGGATGCAGGGGACAGTGGGGTAGCAGGGGGCAGTGGGGACAGCAGGGGACAGTGGGGACAGCAGGGGACAGTGAGGATGCAGGGGACAGTGGGGATGCAGGGGACAGTGGGGTAGCAGGGGCAGCAGGGGGACAGTGGGAACAGCACAAGAGCTTTGAAGAGGCCCTGGGACAGAACCTAGTGTCCTCCTGCCTCACTGGCTGTCCCGTGTTAGGCCCTTTGCTATCCTCACCCTCTTCTCTGCCTCTGCCTACTCCCCAGCTTCTCTGTCCTGTAACTTTAACTACCACCTATAAGCTGATGCCTTTCAAATTTATATCTCCAGCCTGGACTTGTCCCTTGAACTCCAGCCCCCTATATCCAACTGCTGACAAGACACCTCCCCCTGGAGTCATCCTTGACCCCTCTTTGTTTTACAACCCCCATCCATCAGCGCTCCTTCTGCGTCTCTCTTTAAAATAATGCCTTGCCTCCACTGTCTCCTCAGCTCCCCTTGCTCTCTCCTGGTCTGATGCCCCCTGCCTGCCCCCCGCCAACCCCTGCTGCCCCCCCATGTGCACCACTAGTGTTTACTCTCCTGCAGCAGTCCACAGAGCCCTCTGAGCATATCAATCAAGTCACACTGTCCTGTTTGCAGACCCTTTGGCGACATCCCGGTCCCGCAGCACTCAGAAGAAGTGCCCTCGGACCCCCGGGAGGGCTGCACAGGCCAGAGGCTTCCTCTAGTTTGTCATTAATTAATCTTTTAATTAACTCACCCATTATTCATCCCTTAATCATCCCCTGCACACCTCTCTAACCCAAGCCAATGCTGGGGGCACAGGGAGGATGCAGTCCCCACCCCTGCTCTCCCTCTGGCTTCTGGGACCAGACCTGGACTGGAGCTGTCCCCAGAGGAGGGTGGGGTGGGGGGTGGGAGAGGCAGGGAAGAGGGGCGAGGGGTGTCCAGTGCCGAGCTGTGGAGGGTTGGGGCGCTGCCCTTACAGGCTATGTCATAGGCACCTTCAGCTGGGCCTGGCCTGGGCTTCCTTGCAACCCCTGCCCGTTCAAAAGCAGACAGCTTCTGTTGAAGGTACCCTGTCCCATGCGATGTCAGAATCTCAGCCCCTTTTCTACTTCTCTGCTCTGGCCGTGACACGTAGTTTTTTCTGATTGCTGGAGACGGGGTGGAAGGTGGGGAAGAGGGCCTGGGGAGAGCAGGTTGAGAGGGGCTGGTGGGATGGAGAGACAGATGTTCCCTATCAACCTCCCCAGCTCCCTCTGCTCCCTGGGGCGGACTTTCATGAGCATTACAAAGGACAAAACGAAAAAGTCCGGAAAATGAGGTGAAACCCAGGATTGACACTTCGGTCACCAAAGGACAAGCCAAATCGATGCCTGTGGCTAATAGAAGCACACAGAAGGAAAGCCCTCTCGCGCAGGTCACGGGGTGATGCCCGTCCTCAGAGCGCCCCACCTGCCAGAGTCAGCTGCACGTGGAGGGGCAGTGGGGCAGACCCAGGGGGCTCTGACGGGCCCTTCCCCTCCGGCTTCAGAAATGCCAAGCTGCTTTCACAAAACCGTCTCATGGGAAAACGGTTATCTACAGGCATTATACAATTTTCCCATCGGAATTACAGGCTGTGTTTGAAAAGAACTAAAAAGAAATTGAATTTGAAATGCTTCTGTGCAACCACATCATCTTCTTGGGGATCTGTGAATGGGCTTCAGATACCCTCTCTGGCTTTGAAATAGCGGATCAGACAGTGGCTTGTGATGGCAGCTGCTGCCCCAGGGGTGAGGCTCGCTGGGGCCCTTATGCATGGCCAGCCCGGGTCACTAGGTGTCTGCCAGAGGCATACTCAGAATTTGTGAGCTCTGACCATGGTTCCTAATGCAGCCCCTTGTCCTGGCCCTTCCCTCTCCCTCCAGTTCAGGCAGTTCCAGCAGAGCTGGCTGGCTGGCATTCTCCCCTGCCCTGCCAGAGCCCAGGCCCGGCAGCTCCGTGCTGAGATCTCTGAGCTTCACTTCACACTGTTAGGGCTCACCAAGTGCTGACGGACCAAGCCTCAGAGGACACCAGCCCTTCCTGTTCACAGCCTTTCATTCATTCAACAAATATTGCTTGAGCACGTTCCAAGCATGGTCCTAAATACTGATAGTACAGCATGGAGCAAAACAGAGGAAAGCCCTTGCCCACAGGGGGCCCCTATTCTACCAGGGAGAGATAGACCATAAGAAGTAAATAAGCAGGGGCGCCCAGGTAGCTCAGTCAGGTAAGCATCCGATCTTCATTTCTGCTCAGGTCATGGTCTCCTGGTCGTGAGATCAAGCCCCACGTCCAGCTCTGCACTGAGACTCTCTCTCTCCCTCTCTCTCTCTCTGCCTCACTTTCTGCTCCCTGCTTGTGCACATGCTCTCTCTCAAAAAAAAAAAAGGGTGGGGGGGCGCCTGGGTGGCTCAGTCAGTTAAGCCTCCGCCTCTTGGTTTCAGCTCAGGTCATGATCTCAGAGCCATGAGATGGAGCCCATGTCGGGCTCCATGGTCCTCAGAATCTGCTTAGGATTCTCTTCCTCGGCCCCTCCCCCTGCTCCCTCCCTCCCTCCCTCTTCTCTCTCTCTCTCTGAAAAAATAAATAAATAAATCGTTTTTAAAAGAGTAAATAACAAAGTCGATAGTGTATCAGACAGTGACCAATGTGATGAAGAAAATACTATCAGATAGTGTGATGGGGGCAGGCCACGTTGAGGAGCCAGCATGGGATTGCCATTATTTTTTAATTATTTTTTTGAGAGCAAGAGAAAGAGAGAGAGAGCTTACGCACGTAAACGGGGTAAGGGGGTGGGGGGAGGGGGGGCAGAGGGAGAGGAAGAACCCCAAGCGGACTCCACGCGAAGGCCAGCACGGGGCTCGATCTCATCACCCTGAGATCATGACCTGAGCCGAAACCAAGACTGGGTCACTTAACCAACCGAGTCACCCAGGAGCCCCATGGGATTGCTATTTTTAGTAGTGGGGTCAGGGAAGACCCCAAGAGAAGGTGGCGTTTGAGCAAACACCTGGAGGAGGCAAGGAACGGGTGCTGCGATACCTGGAGGACGGCGTTCCTGGCGCAGAGAACAGCAAGTGCTAAGCGTGCCCGGCGTGTTCGAGGACACACAAGCTGTCCAGAATTGCCAAAACAAGCGGAGCGAGGGACAGAGCCCTAAGGGATAGCGTCAGTGAAGTGACCAGGGGCGGGGGGCTGGTCAGGGAGGGCCGTGGGGGCCATGGAAGGTCCCCATTTGCTGTGAGGGTTGAAGCCGTTGGAGGATTTTGAGCAGAGGAATGGCATGACATGGTTGCTGGGTGAAGAAGAGCCCAGAGGAGGGCCAAAGAGGAGGCAGGGAAACCAGCCAGGGAGCAGTGGCAATCATTTCGGTGAGAAGTGATGGCAGCTTGGACCACAGTGGTGGCAAGGCAGGTGAGGGACAGTGGTGGGCTCCCAAATACACTTTAGAAGTGGAGCTGACAGGATGGCTTAAAGATCAGATGTGGAGTGGGAGAGAAAGAAGCATCGGGGATGAGAAACTAGAAAGATGGCATTGCCACTGAATGGGCCGGGGAGAACGGGGCCAGCCAGGCTTGGGGAGAGTTTGAGTTTGAGACACCAGTTCAACATCCAGATGGAAATGTTCAACAGTTGATACATATGGTAGAAGATTAAACTTCAGTCGTCATCAGTGTTTTCATGGTGATATTTTAAAGCATGAGACAAGCCGAAATGGTAAAGCAATGTGGAAGAGGATCGAGGGCTTGAACCCATGGATGAAGAGGGGTCTCAAAGGCAGGCTGAGAAGGAACGGCCAGTGAGGTGAGAAGAGATGGAGAGGCGGCAGGTGCCAGAGCCAGGTAGAAAGTGCTTCAAGGCAGAGGGAGGGACCAGCTGTGTCCAGCACTGCTGAGGGGTCATGGAAGCGAAGAGCTGGGCACTGACCCTTGGCAGCGGTGAGGTGTTTGGTGATCGCCCAGAGCAGTATCAGAGGAAGGGGGCATCTCAGTTCCTTCATCTGAGAAATGGGAACCATTTGCCTGCCTACCTCAGAGTTCGGCAGCGTGGACCTCATGAGCCCACGGGAGAGCCGGAGAGCACCACCAATGTGAACCATCTGTTTTTATTTATGACCCAATAAACCCGAAGCCTGTCGAAACGATGGGAAACTATGACGTTGGGCACAATTGATTTTAAAGATGCTCATGGCTCCATTATCACCTCATAAAACGGCTCATTTCCTGCTGCTCATCACCAGGACGCCCACCAAGGGATGAAAAGTTCCCTTCAGACATGGAAGCCATCAGGGTTGATACTTTTTATGGGTGGTAAGTGGGAATTCTGGGAAAGGAGAGAAGCAAACAATGGAGCCAAGCACCGTGCGCCAGAGTCTTTACATAAGATGCCAGCACAGCCCTCACAGAGGGATCTGGGTGACCCTGTGCCTCAAAGCAGGGACTCTTTGGGGAAAACTGTCAGCCAGGGGCAGCCACGCTCTTGCTGAAAAACGAACAAAATGGAAGAGGGACGAGAGCAAGATGGAGGAAGAATGGGCCAAGTGAAAAGAGCAGGAATTTTGGAGTCAGACGTATCCATGTGGGAACCATGGTTCCTGGGTGGGCTTCACCAAGTCACGTGACTTCTCTGAACCTCCGTTTCGTCGTCTGCAAAATGAGATGATAGCTATTCCCAAAGGTTTTCCTAAGAAACAAGCTGATGAGTGCAAGGAAGTGCGCGATGGGGTGGGGGGCTCTCTGTGCGAGTATGTGGATCACTGCATGTGCATTTAATATCATTGGGATCCCCCCTTTGGGAGTAGTTCCTCTCCAGCTCAAGAACCCTGTGCCTCCCCTGCTCGGCATCAAAACCAGTTCTCGGGGCAGCATTAACACCGCCAGTATCATGAACACTGTCCGAGTGCAGCTGTAACGTTCAGAGCTCAGAGTAGGCTAGGACATGCCCTGGGCCAGCAGAGGTGCGGGTGAGCAGCGGTGCCCCGACCTTCCACGAGTGTCTGGCCTTTCTGTACCACAGCTCAGCCTCCCAGCTTCCCTCTGCCTGGCTGCACAGGGTGACAGGGTGACGAGTGTGGTCTCCAGAGTCAGACTGAGGTTTGAACTCTAGCTCTGCCATTGACCAGTTGGGTAACTAATTTGGCCAAATAAATGTGTTTCTGAGGATTAAAACGTGTACACCTACCTACCTTGCAAATGTATTGTAAGGATTAAATAAAATGCTCTATGAAGGTAATTAGCAAGATGCCTAGCACATCGAAGCAATAGATCACTGTTGTTACTGTTGTTATTTCTACTTGCTTTGATCACTTTCCCTCTCTGATTATGGACTGCGCCCCATTTCTCTTCCTGCGGGGAGGAGGCAGGTCATCTAGACTGACTCCCAGACTGTAGGTCTAGGGCAGGACATGCTCAGTGCCTGCAGCAGCAAAGGGGGATTTAGGATGAGGAAAGAGGTTGTGGTTTGGGACTGGGAGGTGAGGGTTCAGGCAGGCACGGGCACAGAGGGCAGAGACGAGGTGAGGAGGTGAGGAACAAGGCGGAGAGGAGGTGACAGACCCTGGCCTTTCACTGTGGGCATGGCTGAGATGCCCAGAGCCCTCCAGCATTGGGTGCTGGCTCTGGAGGGCATGGGAGGGTCAATGTTGGGTGGGGTTGGTTCTGACACCAGCCCCTGCCCGATCCCTCACACCCACATTCTTACTCTCTGCTCTGCTCAGACTTGATATCTCCTAATACCGATGTGATTTCCACCTCCAACCTGTCCCTGGCCTGTTTCCCCCCCAACACGACCCTCCTTCCTCCAGATCTGACCTGAGCCTGTGGCCCATTGGGAGCTGTGTGATTCCCAGTTGGTGTCGGGGCCTCTGAAGTCTGGGTACGGCTGTAATATCTTCACAATATTTTTACCAAAAGCAAAACGAAAGAACTCATCCCCCATGAAGATGGACATGAGTGACCTGTGGTTTCTTTGGGGCTTTTTATTTTAATTGGCATATCTCTGGAAAAGTGCTAATGTCATACAGAAGAGGCAAGAACTGTGAATACCCTGAAATACTTGGTTTGAAAGGAGTCCTATGGGAGATGTAGAAGGGCTCTAAGGATTCTTGAAAGATCCTTTCTGTGCCTTAGAGACTTGTTAAAACAAGCTTTTCATTTAAGTCCAAAGTTTGGATTGCTTACTCTGACTTTAAGTCCTTCATTCTTCAGAATGGAAAATGCCCAGCCCCCCCAGCAGCCCCATCCGAGGCTCACCCAGCTACATAAACCTCCATCATATGCTCCCTGAGACTCAGAGCTTGGCTTTAAGTGAGGGAGTGTTCTCCCGAGGCTTTGTGGGTTTAGAGATGCAGCTATGTGCTTCACAATCTGTACTCAAGCAGTACAAATTGATTCTCATACCAGCTTGGCCTGAATGTAAATGAGAGTAAGAATAGTAGCTAATATATGCTCATTCGGGACCGGTATTAACACATTCTGTGAATTATGTCATTTAGTCCCCCAACAACCTCATGTAGTGGAGACTCTTTTTGTTTTTGCTTTTAAGATGTATTTATTTTAGGGGGGGAGGGGCAGAGGGAGAGGGAAAGAGAAAATCTCAGCAGACCCCCCCACTGAACGCAGAGCCCGACCCGGGGCTCCATCTCACCACCCTGAGATCACAGCCTGAGCCAAAATCAAGAGTCAGATGCTTAACCCACCACGTCACCCAGGTGCCCCAGGAGAGAGACTCTTTTTAAATCCCATTTCACAGATGAGAAAGCTAAGAGAGGTCAAGAGTCTTGCCAAAGGGCAAGCTAGCTAGCTAACAGTGGGGTCTGGATTTGAACTGAGATGTGATTCTAGAGTTTATGCTCCCAAACACATTCCTCTCCCACCCGCTGGCTCAGTAGACACTAAAAAGCTTGATAGTACGGAGTGAGCCCAAAGTTGTGGCAACATGGGCACATATACAGTCTTGCGGGGGTGTAAATTGGTACAGGTTTTTGGAGCACGATTTGGTAGGTCCTACCAAAATTATAAATTTGCTTCATCTTTTAACCATTCCTGGCAATCTATAACACAGGAAGCCTTGGGTTTGTAAACAAAGAAATACATATGCAAGTGTTCATCATAGCGTCAAGTGTGGAAACAAAGATCCACCAATAACGCTGGTTAAGTAAATCACGGAACGTCCACGCTATGGAATTCCACTCTACACCAAAGGCCTTGCTGAGTATCCACAGCACCGGATACGGCCATGAACAGACAAGCCAGACACCCTCCAATCCTGCAGCATTCAGGTTCTACCAAGAGCATTCTGATGCTTCAAAAATGTTTAGCTTTTGAAGTAAATTTTCCATAATGCTCCTGCTTCCTTATATGATTGAAAAACACAAATGATCCCAAACAAGGAAAAACACGCTGTGGACCATGCAGTTGGCGTCCAACCACCAGATGAAACAATTTACAGCGAGAAGCTGATCCAACGCCCACACGCGTGGGTCCACCATCCTCGGAGCCTCCGTAGCTCTCAAAATTACAGGGGGAATTTCATCACCATAAATAAACACTAATGGAGGGCCCAAACAACTTTTGTGGAGTGATATACCGCAAAAGTAAAATCAATAGGTCATGAGTTGGGACTTGAAAACCAAGATCTCATGATAATGCAAGCTAAGTCTGCAGGGCCAGCTAACTTGGTGGCCATCTTAACTCCACCCGCATTGATTTTACTTCTCAGTCAAGTATTTCTTCAAGGGCGAAGGGATTGTCATCAGACAGTATCTCGTTACTCAGCTCTCCTATCTTGGATTTCGCTTTTATACGTCTTCACTTGGTTGACCATAATTGGAAGATCTCCAACACTAAAATCAACAAAAGGATTGCTATAATGCCCTATCTACTGACACAGAAAGTTTCCCATGATAGGATATTAAGGAAAAATTTTTAAAGCATGGTGCAGAGTAAGTTATTCAGTATGATGCAGTTTTTGTGGGAAGAGCTCCAGCTAACGTGCACACGTGCACATGCGTGCACACACACACACACACACACACACACACGTCGTTGCATATGCATAGTGAAAGGTCTGGAACGATACACACCAAACTGTAACATTCTGGAGAAGGAGGCGGAAGGCTGGGTAGATGCTGGGGTGGAATGTGCTCCACGTTCACACTGTGTGCTTCTGGGATGCTAAATTTGTCTGCAGTAAGCATGTACAATTCTGCTTATGCAATATTCTGTATATGTAAAATCGAAGGAAAATCAAGTATCCCAGAGCTAGATGATGAAGACCATGCAGGGGACTCAGGAATTTAGACATTATCATGGAAGCTGTGGGCAGCCGCTGAAGGGCTGAGGCAGGGATTGGGGGTGGTTGGATCTGCAGCAGCGTGGAGGGCGCGCTGGGGGGAAGGAGGGAGGTGTGGAAGCTGTGGAAGGGCTCAGAGGACTTGCAGACCGTGAGTGCAGGGGATCTGGGAGCCCGCCGCTGTGAGGGGTGGGAGGATGGAGGACTGGAGGCAGCTGGAGGAGGAGTGGGCTTCTGGCATCAGAGACAGGGCTCAGCGCAGGACATGGGACATATGAGATGAGACGGGAACCAGGTCACAGGAGAGCTGGTGCTGGCGTCATGTCTCACGCGTGACTTCATGCTAGACAGCCTCTCTCAGCCATTCACCAGATATTTATTAGAAATGAGTGAGGGAGTCGTTCCCAACCAATAACCAGGTCTCCCGTGAGCCATGTAAACCACTCAGTTGGGACTTAGAAATCCTCTCCTTGCAGCCATGTGAATGTGGGGGTGTCTTTGCTTCCAAAGATTCTTTCCTCTGACCAAAAGAGGGAACCGTCAGGGACGCCTGAGCTCAAGGCTCTGCCAGCTTGTCCCCAAAACCGTCTGTGGGTGCGCAGACCAAGCTGGATCTGGCTGAGCTCCTGTCCTCTGAGGGTCCCCCACCCCATGGGCTGCGGGTGAGGTGCTCCAGGCCAGAAGGCTTTTCATAGTCTTTGGGCCTGAGTCTGGGGACACCTCTGACCTCCTTCCAGTTTCCTCAGGGCTGTGGGATTTTCTGGGCATGGTACCCACCAACTGAGAAGTTCACCAGTTCACCCTCAGCATGTTCTAAGCACTAAGCCAGGCATGGCTCTAAGGACTAGGGCAGAGCTGTAAGCCAGCCAGGCAAGTCTCTGCCCCCTGCAACTCGGGGACCTGTTCAGTCGGCAACAAAGTTCTTCCTTCCTCAGCTGATGACATTCTGGGTTTTTCTTGGCATAGTGGACAGTGGTCTGAGCCCCGCTGGGCCCAGCCAGGGGAAGAGGAGATCCAGGACCAGCTGAATCCACTCCAGGGAAGGTCCCCAGCCAAAGCCAAATCTGGGCCTGTGGAAGTCTTAAGCCTTGAAAAGGTTATGGTGCTCCTCTGTCCCGATGTGTGATTGAAAATAAAAACCCGAACGAACTGTAGAGTTAAGCAAGATCAACAAAGTTCTGATGTTTGCCCCTCGAGGATGACTTAATGCTTTCCATCAAAATGCTAATTATCAAATTCTTCCTCAAAAAAATCATTTTAAGCTCCCATGCTGCACATTGTCCAAAGCAAAATAGAGCAGAATAATATGAGGGGCATGAGAGGTACTGGCCCCCGACTTTGTTCTGACCTCCTTGTCCAAGGGAGTCTGATCAGGCGTGTGGGTCTCAAGAGCAGGGGAGGCCTCGGGAAGGACAGTCCTCTGGAGCGGGTGTTGGCTACACTGCAGCTCCTCGTGTAGCCAGTGCCTGAACGCAGAGCACGTGACCTGCCCTCCAGAAGTCTGGCCATCTGAAGCAGAATGCTGGTCTGAGCTGTGGCTATGGTGGGGGAGGGGTGGATGGAGCCAGAAACCAACGTGTGGCTCAGGGGGCCCATCAGCATGCAGCACACACAGGACACAGTGGTCATTCAGCCCCCCAGCCCCTGGGATTGCTGAGACCCGGGGCTGCCCTACCCTGGAGAGGGATGGCTCCACACCCGGGCAGGTGGAGCGGCAGCGGCAGGTAAGGGAGTGGGGTGGACAGTGTCACCATGTCACAACTCTCTGGTTCCCGGGAGCCTGGCTCTCCTCACTAAATATCTCTGGTCCTTTTTTGCAGAGTGATGAGGTCCTCACCGTCATCAAAGCCAAAGCTCAGTGGCCAGCCTGGCAGCCTCTCAATGTGTAAGTAGCAACCAGACCCTGGCCATGCCCGGCCCTGTCCTAGCCTTGTACTCAGAGCCCCCCAGCTCCTGGCCACCGCCTGCCAGTTATGTCGGTAAAGTCAGGGGTACCTCTCGGGTGGACGAGCAGGTCCAGTGCACCGCCCATGTGTGGGGTACCATACTTGCCCATATCTTCTCAGGGAAACAAGCTTGGTCTCTGTTTCCCCAGTGGTTCTAATACCACAGAACCAGACATCATGACTAACCATTCCGTGTTCACTCATGTTCTCAGCACAGGTCAAACATGCCTTCACACGCAGGTGTACTTACCCAAGGCCCAGTCTGACTCACGGAAAGCTCGATTCCCCCCGGCTTCCATTGTCAGTCCCCATCTCTTTCCTGTCTACTCTGTCCCGTCAAGATTTCATCCTCCCTTGCATTTTGGTGACCAAGGGTGTGCTGATGGCTGTCTAAACGACCACTCCCCCCGGCAGATATGTATGTACGTAGGAAGTAGGCAGATATGTAGATAGGTAAGTAGATAGATCATCCATCCATCGGTTTCTTGGACACCTCTCTGTGGCGGGCATACATGGACCTTGAACTCATCATATGCAAAATGGACCTTGAATTCATCATATGCAAAAAAAGTCACTAAGTCCTATGGATTATACCTTCTTCATATCTCACAAATCAGTCTCCACCTGACCCCCACTGTTAGTTCCAACCACCCTGTTTTCTCACCTGGACTATTTCAACTCTTCCCTCTTCCATTATGCTGTCACTGGAGTGATCTTCTAAGAATCCAAATCTGATTGTGTCCTCCTCTCCTTAGAATCCCGCCATGACCTCTCAGCCTCCAGGATTGCTTTGTGAGGCCCCCGGGAGCCGAACACACCCCATCCCCTGCCTCTTCCTCAGGGCTCACGTCTTGCTCCTCCCTACTGTGCACCTCACTCCAGCTGCACTGAATCCCACGCAGCTCCTTGAGCGGGCCCTGGTTTCACTCCTCCTTTAAGGATGGAAGATTTGGAGCAGAGTTCTCACCAGCCACATGAAAGTGGTTTATGAAGAAAGGCTCGGCCAGCTAGTCTCTGGAGTAGTCTCTACACTAATGATGGCATTGATGAAGACAGCAGCAACCCGGGCAACGCTGGGATTCTGCTCAGTGGGAGAAAAACCAAATTCCAAATGATAGGAAGGGAAGCATAGGACGACGTAGCAGGAGTGGGGGGAGGAGGTGCTCTCACACAGGACCAGCGGGGAGCAGGAAGCTGGCGCCGTGCCAGGCACCTGGTGCCCACCTCTTTAACCATTCAGTAAATTAGTAGTTCATTCCCCACGATGTGCCAGCCCTATACAGCCAGTCCCCACCCTGTGGAATGCCCGGGGGGGAGAGCTGGGGGGAGGTGGACAAAAAACAGAGTTCTGCCATTCCAGAGCAGCCCTTTGCACACATTTAGGGGGCACCATATATCAGAATATATATAAGTGACATCATCATGGCAGCCGTGTACGCGCCAAGAGGATAAATGTTATGATGAGGATCTCAGTGGTTCCAGAAAACCAGAGAAGGGGCACAACCCCCTCCCACAGCTGAAGGTTGGGAGAGGTCACGAAGGCCTTGTTCAGGAGGCGTCACAGGGCTGAGTCTGAAAGGATGCTCCTTGCCCTGGAGGGGCCCAGATCTGGGCAGAACTAAGGCCCTACGTGGAGACCTGAGGAAAGAGAGAGGCCCACACAGACAGCTGACCCAGGGCAGCCCAGCTGGCTGCATGGAGGCCTTGCCTAGCTTGCTGTGATCTCCTCCAAGGAAGCTGGGACCGTAGTGATTGAAAACCTGCCGAGCCCTGGAAGCGCCTTTCCCTCCAAGGAGAAGCAACAGAGGCAGGCCCTGATGCCCCAGGCTCTCCCCTGGTGGGTGGGCATTTGTCTGTCCCAAGCTTGTCCCACAAAAAGAACACTGATATGAATTCGCAGAGGCCCTGAGCAACCTTCACACAATTAACATCAGTCAGAAAAAAAGGTCCACTGTGAATCCTGTTTGCTCAGGCTCTCCTCAGCTGCTCCCAGGTCCCAGAACCTGTATGTGAAGGAGTCCTCACCTTCGGCCCTCTAAGCAGGCAGGGGCTCAAGGCCAGGGAAGGGTTGGGGGCATCTGGGCCAGAGTTTGTGGATGCCCATGTTGACAACCCTAAGGAAGCCTGAGCCCAGTTTTCCCTTAACGAGCCTGGATTTAGGAAAATGTAAAGCAAGGTGCTTCCAGAAGGAGATAGGAAAGAGAGAAGAGAGAAAAAGAAAAAAGCCAAGAACTAACCTTTTTTGTCTTGAGCACCTACTATGTGCCAGGTACCCCTGCTTGAGTACCTACTGTGTGCCAGGTACCCTGCTAGGCGCTTCTGTTCCTTATCCCACATCATTCTCATACGTGCCCCACGAGGTAGGGATTTTTGAGCCCCACTTCACAGACAAGACTGAGGCTCAGAGGTTCCACGGCAGGTCCAACCTCAGCATCCAGCTCCGCCGGTCGAGGAACTCGAATTCCAACACAACCAGCTGCCTCTGCCACCTGTGTCCTTCACTTCTAACAGAGTCCCTCCAATTAAGTAACAGTTCATTCAGTGTCCATTTTTTAATCAATCAAAACATATGTATCTGCCAGTCAGACTTCGGGCCAGCATGAGATGAACAATGTGACCACAACCAAACTGCCTGACTCCTGCCCCAAAACAAAACAGAATCTTGATGTTCACTTAGCTTGTGTCCTTCTGTCAAGGATGACTGAAACATTTCATTGCCTCAACAAACATTTGTGGTGGGTCTCTAAAGGGAAGTACTGCCAAAGGTGCTTAGGAATACAGCGGTGAGCAGCCCAGAGTTTCTCATGAACTCACAGTCTGGTGACGGAGAGACATTAACCAGATGATGACAACTGTGATGTGTCTGCGAAGTAGAGATACAAAGTGCCATGAGAGTGTGTGAAGGGGACCCTGACCCAGCCTGAAGGTCAGAGGAAGCTTCCTTAAGGGATGGGAATTGAGCTTAAAGTTAAGGAATCAATAGGAGTTGGCTAGGTGAAGAAGCAAAGCAAGGGGAGAACATTCTAGAAAGTCTAGAGAGACCATCATGTGTCAAGACCCTGAGGAGGGATCAGCATACTTAAGGTATTAAACAGTTGTGGTGTAACTAGGTCCAGACATCACAGGTGAACTTGGTGTGGTGCCAAGCCATGCAACATTAGCGATTTTGATTTTTACATTAAGAGTAATGGGAAATCATTGAAGGGTTTTAACAGGATGACAACACGGTCAGATCTGCATTAAAAAAATAAATTAACAACACTCTGGCTCCAATATGAAAAGGTTAAGAACAGATGAAGCAAGAGCAGTGAGGAGAATTCTCTAATTCACAGTGACCTTGACAAGGATGGTGGTGGAGATGGGAGAGGTGCGGAGATCTCAGAGACGCGGGGGAGTAGAGCCCCACAGGCTGCAGTGATAGGACGCATAAGGAGGGGGAAGAGGCCGAGAGATCTAGATTAGTAAGTTGGCGGGGCCACTTACAAGGTTTAGAACAGTAAACAAAGTTCAGTGGGAAAGACCATAAGCTCAGTTCTGGGTGTGATATGTTAGAGATGCCTTCAAGTTATCCAGCTAGAGGTGTTGACGGTTAACTATAAAGCTCTGAAACTCGGGGAGAATTCTGCACCAACATATAAAATCTGGGAGCTGTCAAGGAGTAGTAGACAATCAACGCCAAGGTCACGGATGAGAGCGAGCCTGAGAACAAGGCAAAGGTTTAAGGCTGAGTCGCAAGGAGCTCCCACATCTAATGCTGAGGAGGACCTGCCTGCGAAGGAAGGAAACAGAAAAGGAGTAGCAAACCGACTGGGGAAGGAAGCTTGGTATCCGGGAAGCCAAGGGAAGAAAGCTGTGCCCAGTGCAGCCGAGAGGTCAAGGAGCATGAGGGCTGCGAATTGCTGGTTGGATGGGTCAACATGAAGAAATGCAGTGACCTTGTTGAGATTCCTTCCTGCTGAGCAATGGTGAGAGGCCTCGAGCAGCGTGAAATGTGAACAGAAAGGGAGTTTATGGAGTCAGTGTGTACAGACAAGTCCTCTGTGCAGTTTGCTGGGATGACGAGAGACTGAGCAGTAGCTCTCAGGAGATTCAAGAGTCAATGAAGTTTGTGCCTTCTTTTTAAGATGGGAGAGACTTTCTGAATAATTGGGGAAAAAAAACACAAAATACTTGGGGACACCTTCCCACTCTTCACCCTTCACTCAGACTTCCTGAGACCCCCGTGGAGCAGAATTAATCGATGGCAAACATCAGACCTCCCGAACACACAAACCTCCGCCTAGTGCCACCAGCTTGTTAAGGGAAAGGAATTTTCCTTTGATTTTCCCATACCCCAGTCTCCCCTTCCCTCTTCCAAATCGCATTAGGAAGTCAAATTAGGAAGCCTCCACGCAGCCAAGTTTTGTTTTGCAGAAACAGCCCCCCCCCCTCACTGAGCCCACCCGATTGAGGTTAATGGGATTCCAGCCTCCCTTGGGCCAGTGGAAAGCCGGGGTGACCTACTTTGTGAGGTCCTGCCCTGTGAAACTGACTTGCTTTTCAATGATCTTCATCTTCTTCCCCAGGACCACTTCTCAAAGGACAGCCATGAACGAACAAATTAGCAGCTGACTTGTTTAGCTCAATAAATCAAGCCACGGCTCTGTCAGCCCAGAGCCCAGGTAGAGACAGAAAAGACAGATTCTGAGCAAAGCCCACATCCTTCCCTAGTTCCTCCTGCGCCTGAGTAGAAAGTGACCGGGTTTCCTGCAAATCGATTCTGAATTTCCACCACCCAGTTGCTCCAGTTTCATCTGAATACTAGGAGTTACTGGAACTTTTAAAAATCATTTTTTATTCTCATACTGAATCTCCTAAGGGTCTGCAGTGCCCTTCGTGATTCCCAGCCACTCTGTTTAATTAGTATTTGATAAGACAACCGTCTGTGTTCCCGACAGATGAGGGGAGGGTGGACCAGAGACATGGTCGCCCTCTCCAGAAATCCTGCCTCCGGAGGGTCGGTGTCCCGCAAATCACCCAAGCCGGGGCTGTCCCCAGGAGGACAAGAGGAGTCTCTCTCCGTCCGATAGGGGCTCAAAGTTTCAGGGCCTTCCTGGCTTCCTGTAGCACTTGCCCAGTCCGCGGATGCCCTCAGGATTGCCAAGAAGACTGGCCTTGGACTGGAGGAGCAGGCGGTAGATCGAATCGGCCAGAGGGACCAGGGTCCTCCTAGATGCCTCCAGGTTATCAGCAGTTTTCTGAGGCAGGAAACCGCACTCAAACCTGCCTCCACCCACGCGGGGCTTCAGCCTAGCGCATGGCTCGGGCGCCCTCTCGTGGTTCCGTGGAGTTTCTGCAACTTCGAAAGCTCCTTATTGGGGATTATTTGAAAAACAGAGGGACTTGAATTGCCAGCGACTTGAGTCTCACCAGTGACCCGAGTCACACGGTTTGGTTCTGAATTTTAAAAGGGGATAATAAGTCCTTAGCAGGAGCATAAAAATCCCTTACTGCCTCTTTCCTTTTACGGTGTTTTTCGAAGTTTTGTTTGGAAAAGCTGAATGAGTAGAAAATCAATGTTTACGAAGTCCTGTGATGAGCGGGTCACGATGGTAAGCAGTTTCCTCACACAAAGCCCTTGGGTGGGTATGATGATGCTCCCATTTTGCAGCCCTAGTAACTGCAAAGCACAAGGGGGTAAAAGCCCCGGGCACAGAGCTAGCAAGTACCTGAACCCAGATTCGAATCCAGCTGCCTCTTCCAAAACCCTTTGTTCTTCCCTACACACCACGCTGCCTCTGAATGTAAATAAGCCAGACACGTCCCCATGTCTTCATTTGCTCTTCCTTTTTCGTTTTTCTGGTGTGGACCGTCTGTTGATAGCTTTCCTGTATCTGTTGAGATGGTGGTGTTTTTCTTGCAGATCTGGATCAGCTCTCTGTCTACTACAGAGAGTCAGTTTGTCAGTCACACTGCGCGGAGATGTTTTTGCCAACGTGCCATTTTTCTCTCTCTAATTCGACACTGTTGTTTCATTACACAGATGTCTTTAGTTGGTGTATAATTCAATTAGTTACTTTTGTGATTGCTTTATTGTTTCAAAGCTGAGAAAATTAACATTTCTCCAACAGATCAGTACACTTGACTTTTTTCTTATAATCTGGTTGCTTTCTATTTAGCTCAGGATTTTTTATTTATTTATTTAGTTTGGTGTATGAGATTAGATGCGAATCCCATATATATATTTTTTAATTGCAGTGAAGTTAGCCCAACCCCACTGTTGCACAATCCTTTTCCCCCTAATTTGAGAAGTCTGTTTTGTATAATACCTTATCTAAAGTTTCTGGGATCTCCAATCTATGCCACTCATTTCTGTTTCTTTCTTATCCTGAATACGACACCATTTTAATTACCATGATTTATAATGTACTCTGTTATATGGTATAGCCAGATCAACTCTCTTTGCTAGAAAACTGATAAAAATTTAAATCCCGGGGTACCTGAGTGGCTCAGTTGATTAAGTGTCTGCCTTTGACTCGGGGCGGGTCATGATCCCAGAGTATCGCGACAGTGCAGTGGGGAATCTGTTGCTCCTCCCTCCCCCGGCTTGTGCTCTCTCTCTTTCTGTCTCTCACTCTCTCTCTCAAATAAACAAAATCTTTAAAAAAATTTAAATCCCATAATAGAGAAATAAAACCACAAAATATCATATATGGGAAGACATGGCATATGAGAAAGCATGAATGTGAATTTTTACTATGGTTTGGACAAATTAAAGAACTCTAGTCGTACCTCACATTGCCCAAAGAAAACTCACATGTATTCTTATCCATTTCATCATTTTAAATAGCATTTTTATTATAGAAGTAATAAATACTTTGAGGTGATTTTTAAATTAGATTTGAAGGTCAAAGGAAGTACAGTAGTTCCATATTCATTTCCTAAATTAAGTAATTTATTGAAAACAAATGTTTGAGGAGAATCCACGGCATGCCAAGTTCTGAGCCAGGCTCTGGGATTTAGCTGTAAGCAAGGCAAAAATGGTCTCCACTCCGTTGGAACCTAATGGGCAAGATGGAAATTAAACAAGAAACCCCAAGGAAAGAGTGAGCTCGGCACGCTCTGGGAAAGTGCACCGGGGGTCCTAAACGATCTGAGGAGAGGTCAGGAAATGCTTCCTCCAGGACATATATGATCTGGGGGTCAGGAGACAAATTTCCCAGTCAAGGGCAAGAGATAGGTATGCAGCGCATACCTAAAGATGCTAGAAAATTGCTAAAACTTCTACCAGGTCCTTACAGATTCAGACTTGCCCTATTACCCAGCCTTAGGTCAGGCGTTTTGTGCAGGGATTGGTTGCCCCAAATTTCCTATTCCTTAAAACTCACCAAGGTCTGGAGGAGACCTCAGTCAGGTTACAGAGTTGGCCGAAATGCATCTGCAGAGAACAATTTGCATCATGCCTTGTAATCCCCGGGAGGGTCTCAGATGGTCACATCCATCAGCTGAGCAGAGTATCGGGACAGCATGTGGGGTCTGGCTTGGTTCTGTTTCCCCGGCACTGGACTCCGGAGTAGGGAGGTTTTTGCCCCTTAGGTTGTCATGGTGAATAGTGTCACCCCTGGATGACAGGATACAAATGACTAACCTGACTCAATGCCACATGCCCAGGGAAAGGGGACAGTAACAGGTGGAGGGGTCGGTCTCTATGGCATGGTCTGCCGGCCATGGCACTGCCGGACTCCCAGGGGGCCAAGCCCATGGAGATGTCCGTGCTGTTCGCCCCGCACGAGAAGACGGGGCTGGCCCATGTCCTGTTAGCTGCCAGCTGAGCAATGCCACAGCGACCCAGACTGCCGTTCTCGTAAAAGCCACGAGAACCACTCAGCGACATGCCAGTAAAGGCACACCCGGGAAGAGAAGATGAAAGCCCCAGTTTGCGCCTGTCTACACAGCAGACGATGTAGGTGTGGGACATTAGCAGGTGATAAAGGCTTCCTGAAAAAGCCTCTCGGTGGAGCCCCCCAGCCTCCCTGCAGGTGGTGTCGGCTGGAAGACGGTCAGCGACTTCCTGCCAAGACCTGGAGCCGCTGGTGGCGGAGCTCAGGCACACACACACACACACACACACACACACCCGGTTCCACCGGCCCTCGGGGCTCCTGGAGCCTGTGGGGGCCGCTCAGGGAGCGGGAGGGAGCCCTCAGGGAGCTCCCGGTCTACTCGGGGAAGACCACACGGTGACAGGGTGATGTCAGCCATTTGGTGCGGCTCCAGAGACCTTCAGAGTGTGTGCCAACACAGACCACGGGCACGGGCCCCGGTCAGGGGCATCAGAAAGGCTCCAGGGTACGGTGGCTTGAAAGATGAGCAGACCGACGAGTCTCAAACCTGAGCTCGTTAGGATCCGCTAGAGGGGCTGTTCGTCTAGAAGGCTGGGTCCTACCCCAGAGTCACTGATGTGGTAAATCTGGGGCGGGGCTCAATAACTTGCCTTTCTTACAAGTTGCTGGAGGACCACACGGTGCAAACCACTGAAGACGGGCTTTCCCAGCAGCTGCAGGTGCACGTGGGACCGGCACCGAGGCTGGCCTGGGCCGGGCACCGGGCAGTGGGGAAGGGGGGGCAGGAGGCTGAAGACGAAGGCAACGCCAGGCCTTGCTGAGCTGCTGACGCCAAAGCCGGGGCTCGGGCTCTTCCTGCACTCATGTGCCAGAACACAGACTGGCAGCAGGCTACAACGTACGGTCTACTCGGGAAGGCCTCCCTCCACTTCCCTCTCTTCTCTGAGCTCTGTCAATAGAGCACTCATAGCTCAAGGGCCAGGCACTGGACTAAGTACTATAGGCAAGTTCTTGCATTACACACACTAAAACTTGGGTGTAGACACAGGGATGTCCCCTTTCACAGATTGGGACACTGAGGCACAGACTGCTTTGGTCATTTGCCCAAGGCTACACGGTTCTAAGAGGTAGCCTGCCAGGATGCACACCCAGCCTTCTGTCCCTCTCTGCTCGTTGTTCAACCCCATCCGGCCTGCAAGAGCCCCAGGGGTCCAGGTCCCCGAGGCCTCACCAGGTGTGGGGTCATTGCTTTTAGGGACAGGTGAGGGCAGCCAGAAGCAGCTGGTCTCCACAGAGGCACACGGGGACTCCCAAACAGCCGACGTGGACCGGCTGCCAGCTGGACTGAGCAGACGACTTGGTCCCCAGCCAAGGATTGCCCACGATTAGCAGCCTGGGGGTGTAGAGTCGGGCCGGGCTGCCTTTCAACCTCAGCCCTACCAGCTGTGTCTCTAGGTCCATTAACCTTCATACGCTTGCTTTCTTCTCTACAAAACGGGATAATAATTCTAACCCCACAGGATTGTCAGGAGGGTGGGGAAATAAAATAACTCGGGCCCATCACCAAGTGTGTGCTGAGTGAGTAGAACGCTTTCTTCCCCAGCCCCCTGGGGGCCACCACCACTGACCTCGCCCAGCCGTGGCCACAAGACCTCTTCTTAGCAACTTGAGACAGAGGTCGAAGAATCACCTCTTGTGGCTTGGGGTCGTCAGGCAAAGGTCTGTGGTGCTATAGCTGGGTCTCTGCTCAGCAACTGGAAGCACCTGTGAGTCCCTGGGGGAGCTCTGGGACCAGGGCAGGGCCTTGAGGAAGGCAGTCCTGTGAGGACAATGGAGGCAGCAGGCCAGGGAGACGCCCCCTCCAGTGGCACAAGGTAGATCTCAGTAGAGTGAAAAGGGTGCAGGGAAAAGGAATTTGAAATGGATGATGGAAAGAACACTGATCTTGAGCTAATATTGCCTTAGGTCATGGTCTCGGTGGGCCATTTATCTCTGTGACTTTGGACCCATTACATAAACAGAGCGCTCTGAGCCTGGGTTTCCTCATCCATCAGTTGGAGTCAATCATTCTTCTCTCCGGTGTGTTCCGAAGATTCAGTGAGAACACCCGAGCGCGGGCTTGGGGCACGGTTCAGCCGTTGTTATTTGTAAAGTTTGCCTCCCACCCAACCCAGCTGGCCACGCCGCCACGCCAGCGAAGGCTGAGTGGGACCGCCCTCAGCTGCAGACCGGGGAGCCCCAGCTGCGGCTCTTTTTACCCAGACCTTTCCTCGTTGCCTTTAAATTTCCCTGACTCTCCTCCTTGAAGGAAATGGATCTGAGGTCTGGCCTCCGGTCTCCTCACTGGGTTGCCTGTCGCGTAAGCCCTTATCCCTGCGGCCTACTCCGCGTCTCACAGTGGCGGTCTTTGCTGAGCACTGGGGGGACGATCTTGGGTTTGCATGCAGACATGGCGAGCCCGGCAGGAGCTTTGTGCCCCTGGTTTGTTGACCCCCATCCTCAGGGCCCCACCGACCTTCAGCACCTCAATTCACTGCTGCAGCCAGGCGATGGCTTTGGGGTCTGGTTTGGCCAGAGGGGTCTGCGTGAGTACTTGTGCTTGGTGGCATGGGAGCTCATTTCTTGCTCCCTGTTGGTCTGGCTTTCTTGGCTTTCTTCCTCTCACTCAGCCGTCTCCAAGTAGAGGGTTTTGGTTCTCTCAGCCTCCTTTTCTCAGGACAAGGCTGACTAGCGACCGGTTCAGCCAGTAAAGCTCTGACTCTTAGGGAGGAGCTAGAGACTAGGAAGCCATCTGGTTCAGTCGGTGAGGCCTGGACTTCTCTGGAGGAATCGATGCCCTTGGAAGCCAGACTCTGGGCTTCGTTTGGCTCATTTGTTGAGGCAGCTTTGGGGATCTTTGAATAAAACTGGCCGTGTTCTAAGTGGAAAATGGGAAGTGACCATTTGATCCTACATGCAGCCTGTTGGGCTCTATTCTCCAAAACGGGGCAATCTTTTTTTGCAATACTGGTTGGCCACAGTATTCATTAGAGTCTTGAGAAAAATGACCAATTAATGGACCCATAAGCTATACCACCTTGCAGTTAGATTTGTGTTGTAAAAGAGATTTCTCAATTGGGCCTTTAAGAGCCTGTTTGCATCTTGGTGGTGTATTTGTATGTGTCTGAATGTGTTCTAAGCGTGAGCTACTTTCTACGTCTGCATGGTGTTGCTAAGATTAATTTAACAGATAATTATACTTTAGCAGATAATTAAAGGCTGTTAAAAAGCAAGTGCTTACTACTGGGTATTTACCCCAAAGATACAAAAGTAGTAATCCGAAGGGGCACGTGTACCCCAATGTTTATAGCAGCAATGTCCACAATAGCAAACTATGGAATGTCTATCGACAGATGAATGTGGTGTATATATATATACAATGGAATACTATACAGCCATCAAAAAAATCTTGCCACTTGCAACAACATGGATGGAACTACAGGGTATTATGCCAAGTGAAAGAAGTCAATCAGAGAAGACCATTGTCATATGATCTCACTGATGTGTGGAATTTGAGAAACAAGGCAGAGGATCAGAGGGGAAGAGAGGAAAAAGTGAAACAAGACCAAAGCAGAGAGGGAGACAAACCATAGAGACTCTTCATCTCAGGAAGCAAACTTGAGGGTTGCTGGAGTGGAGGGGGTGGAGGGAATGGGGTAACTGGGTGATGGACATTGGGGAGGGTATGTGCTATGGTGAGCACTGTGTGTTGTGTAAGACTGAATCACAGACCTGTACCTGAAACAAATACATTATACGTTAATTTAAAAAAATTTTTTTTAAAAAGCAAGTGCTTGTTAGAATTGGACATTCTAAAACTCAAAGACAGAAACCAACCCAAGTGTTTTTCACATAATCTTGGAAAATATTCACTATTAAAGCTAACTTAAAGTTGCTGGTTTAATTAAAATGGACATGTGTTTAGAATTAAAAGCATTAAATACAGAACTTTTATTCTGCCCGTGTTTATTGAGAGTCAGGTAAGTTCATCTTCTCTCCATGGCAAAATCTGTCCAAAAGGGGAGGAAACAAATACCTTGGAACTTTGTCTAACTTCTTATGAAGTTTTAGGCTCTGAACCTGGAGAAGACTGGCAGGTAGATTTTACCATGAGGCCAAAAACAAGTAATTTTCAGTACTTGCCAGTATTTATAGATACCTCTAAAAGGTGGGCTGAAGCTTCCCACGCCCTTCAGAGAAGGCCTCAGAAGTCAAACACTTGTAAGCAAAATTCTTGTAGGTTTGGAGCGCACTAACAATTCAGATGACTGTGGAGCAGCATTTGTGGCGAAAGTCCCACAGGCGGTGCCCAGTGCCTTGGGCGGTCAGTGGTAACACATGCTTCCTAGAGCCCCAACTGACTGGAAAAACAGAAAAAAATTGGCAAAGATATGCCAGGAAACTGGAAAAACAAAAAAAAAATAAATTTGGCAAAGATCTGCCAGAAAACTAACTTGGGGAAAAGTCCTTGCTGGGTAAGAGTGTTCCCCGAGAGTGGGCTGGATTTAAGCCCCTATGACCTGTTATACAGAAGACTCTACACCCTTCTCATGACTTGTGAGCCCTGTCAGGAACTCCTATTAGGGAACTGGATAGTATCAGGCACGCTGAGTGGGCAAATCCACTGCCAGCAGGCTGACGTGCCCCCCAGAGGTGCCCTTACGCCACCAGAATCCCGGAGACTTGGGGTCACTAAAGACCCACAGAGCAAGCACGCGCAGGGCCAGCTCTGGCCTCCTCGCCCAGGACCCTGACCACCCATTCTTTGGTGAGACTGGAGGGAAGGAAGCCCTGGGTTCCTCACGTTCAAGTTGGGAGAACCCACAAGCTCCCTACAGCCTGTCCGCAAGGAGGACCTCGCACAGAGCACCGCTTGGCACAGCCAGCCCCCAGCAGGCCTGAAACTACTAGTCAGGAGAGTCGGTCTGAAGAAATCCTCACGTACAACAGGCTTGGTTATGCCCAGTCTCCCCAAAGGCCCTGGGTAAAACAGAGTCCGAGCGCTAATCACCAAAGTGCACAAATCCCGGTCGTGCAGAATGCCGGGTTTCTACCTGGAACTGAAGAATCCTGCCAAAGGCGGGCAGAGAGTTTCCATTCCTCTAACTCTGGTCCTTGCTCCCTCTCAGCAGGAAGTAACTGGAGCCGTCATGGTCCCTATTTCCTCCAGGATGAGGAATGATCAAAGGACAGGGGGGACTGGAACTGGTAACCACAGCGATAAGGGGGCTGATCACAGCTGCGGACTAGGAAGCTCAGCTGCAACTTTTTAACCCAGACCTTTTTCATTTGCCTTCAAATTTGCCTGACTCCTCCTTGGGGGAGGTGGATTTGAGGCTTGCCCTCCCATCTCCCCATTTGGCTGCCTCTTGCGCCTTTTCCTGGCTGCCTACTCCACGTCTGCGTGATTGTCTTTGCCGGGCAGCAGACAAATGAGCTTGAATGCGGTTACAACACACAAGGCATTTATTCAGACACTTTACTGAACATCTACTCCGTGCCAGGCCCTGTTGTAGGCACTGGAAATCAAGACGTGAAGAAGACTGACACGAGCCTGGCTTTCCAGAGCTCACGTGCAGTGAGAGCTGACCGTAAGCAGCTGAACCATCCACATATGGGAAACAGTAAGTGCTCCGAATGCACTGAAACTGGCCAGGGTGGTAGCAGGGGACCCTCCACATGCGGCCAGTCATGGCCAAAGGCAGAGACCCATGGCACACCAAGAATCCGCTCCTTTCTGTCCTCTCCTCCCTTAGCCAGACGACCCTCAGAGTGTGCACCCCCAGAGCCCCTAATGTGATGTGTTTGGTTTCCAGGAGAGCAGCCCCCTCAGCTGAATTTTCAGTAGACAGGACGCGCCACTTGATGTCCTTCCTGACCATGATGGGCCCCAGCCCCGACTGGAATGTGGGCCTGTCTGCCGAGGATCTGTGCACCAAGGAGTGCGGCTGGGTCCAGAAGGTGGTGCAGGACCTGATCCCCTGGGACGCCGGCACCGACAGCGGGGTGACCTATGAGGTGGGTGAGCGCCTGCAGTGGGGACGGACGACGCTTCCTGGGTACTTCCTCTTTGCCCGGCCCCGCGCTGGGGGTCTGGACATAAATGATGTGGATGAACTCACAGTGTGGTCTGGCAGGCCAGCATTGTCTCAGCCTCACGTACCATATACAGTGTGACCCACACAGTGGCCACAGAGAAGGGACCTGCTAAAGGGCAGTTCCTAGGTAAGCCAGGGAACAGCAGGAAACAGGGAAGCAAAGAGCAAGAGAAGGGGTGAGAACGGGGAACAACAGAAGTTGATATCCGTACCTCAGGCTGGGCCAGATTCTGGAGGTTTCCAGACAGACAGCCAGGTTAAGGAGTTTGGATTATGTCCTGAATGTTAAAAATTTTCAGCTATGGTCAGCACACCAACTGCACTAAAATCTGGCCATTAGAGACCAGTGGCGGGGCCATCTAGAGCAGACACTGGTAAACTATCGTTTGTGGGCCAAATCAGGCCTAACCTGACTTGTAAACAAGGTTTTCAAACCCAGCCGCCCCCAATTACATGTTGTCGGCGGCTGCTTTCTCACTACAACAGCTATTTGAGTTGTGGTAGCAGACACAGGATGGCCCACAAAGCCTTAAAATATTTACCATCTGACCCTCTACAGACTAGTTTGCCAACACATGGTCTAGTAGCAAGAGCCGGATTCAGGCCAGCCTGGGGTGACCTCTCTGAAATCTGTTCTACATCAGGATGGAATCCTGTGTACCTGGGAGTCTGAAAGTACAGGTCACCAATCTCCTTGCACGATACACAGTATGGAGAGACTTGCATAAACATCCGTAGTAGTTATAGCTGCTGTGAGGTCCCTATCCCGGCTTTGCTCTGAACCTATTACAATCAAATTGCATTTGTGGTTTGTAACCACTTTGTTTCCCACACTCTGTGTTTTTCTTCCCTCCACAGTCACCCAACAAGCCCACAATTCCCCAGGAGAAAATCCGGCCCCTGACCAGTCTGGACCATCCTCAGAGTCCTTTTTACGATCCAGAGGGTGGGTCTATCACTCAAGTGGCCAGAGTTGTCATCGAGAGAATCGCCCGGAAGGTAATGGGGTAGAGCTCACCGTGGCACGAACCTTTCCCACCAGGAGTGTAAGTAGACTGTGCCCCTTTCTGCTCTAGAATCATGGGGTCCCTTGCATATTCCAGAATGTAGAACTCCTGGACCTCCCGAGGTTTCTAAGCATGCAAATTATTCGTAAGCTATAAATGAGCAAAATAAACATAAGGGTAAGTTTCTATGCTCAACTGAATGATCTGATCCAGAAAAACAGGTTTCATTGTGAGTTCCACAGTTGATTACTAATGTCTGCCATGGGTCAGGAACTGGAAAGCTGTTGCTTTCTTGCCGTGTGTCTTTCAGTCCGATTGTAAATGTTGGCTCAGAACTCTGCCGTGGCCTGGGATTTGTACATGGGGTGGGCATCCGATTTTAGGTCCTCCTTCCTCTGTCCCCCATACATGCCATTCTTTAATGTGGGCCCTCCAAGTAAAATTCCTTTTGCAGGGGGAACAATGCAATATTGTGCCTGACAATGTCGATGATATTGTAGCAGATCTGGCTCCAGAAGAGAAAGATGAAGGTACGTAGTTGTCCTTCGTTGCAGGTAGGAAGTTAAACTGGCGATGCCTTTTGGGAAAGCAGTTTTCTAACAGGTTTGAAGAGCTGCAAAGACATCATGTCTTTTGGGTAATCCCATCTTTGAGGACTTCTGCATGGAAGATCGTCCAAAATAAGGCCAGGACTCGGCACAGAGTATAAGGGAGTTGGTGTAAGTGGGACGTCGGAATATGTGTTCACGGATCTCCGGCCTTTGCATGGGCGTCACGGTATCCCCAGCGCTCTCTGCTTGTCACACTGGCCTGTGCGGCAGGCATGGACACATCCACTCCCCAGTGAGGAAAGGGAGGCCCAGACCCTACCATGAGGAGGGAGGGGCAGAGCCAAGGCTTGAGGCTGTTTTCTCATGGGATCTAGAGCCACACCTGGGCTCTTTCTGTGGCCTGGGGCCAGCAGCTCACGTCCCCCCACAGCGTCCTACTTGTAAAATGGGGATGGTCACCACACCTGCCTCACTGAGAGTTTGTTTTAAGAATCAAAGGGGCTAAAACTTGGAAGGTTCTCGGAATGCTGTTGGTGTGTAGGAAGTGCTCCGTGAACACGGGCGGCCCTTACGAGACACCTGTGTATAGGATCACTGGGAAGATGGGGCTAGAAATGAAGAGCCCTTCACATGTTGAGGGGAAGGGACAGTAAGAGACCTTCCCTGCTTAGATATTACTGGAATGATTAAAATATAATTTTTAAAGGCAAGTGAGTAGCTGCTTCCACCCCAAGAGCACCCAGGTTCGCTGAGGCAGGTCAGGCGGCGGGGATCTTCTCATCCCCAGATGAGCTGGGGTGGGGGTGGGGCCAGCCCCAGTGGCCGCAGGCTCCCCAGGAAAACCCGTCACGTACTCGTTCCAGATGACACCCCCGAAACCTGCATCTACTCCAACTGGTCCCCGTGGTCCGCCTGCAGCTCCTCCACCTGCGACAAAGGCAAGAGGATGCGGCAGCGTATGCTGAAGGCTCAGCTGGACCTCAGCGTCCCCTGCCCCGACACCCAGGACTTCCAGCCCTGCATGGGCCCGGGCTGCAGCGAGGAAGGTGAGGGCGCGGCCCGGGGGCGCCAGGGGCTGGCAGAGGCCGGGGAGGGAGGTGCTGCCTGCCTCTGCCGGCCCCTCGTACCCGCCAGACGGTGTCCCTGCGAGGGCACCGGGACCCTGACTGTAGTGGCCGATGGGGCCCACTAGGGGAGACCCCCATCTCCAACAGTGTCTCGAGGGCTCTAAAAACCTGTATCATTCTTGAGATGATCCACCCAAGTCCCTCCGCAGCCGTGGAATCAATGTCACACGAGTCACTAAAGAGCTAGCAAACATCGTATGACAAATCACAAGTATAGTGAGCAGCCTGCTTCCGGGCCTTCGCTCCAGTCGATTTTGAAGAAACAGGTGAACAAGCAGGCCAACATTGAATCTAGAACCACTGCCCTAATTCTGTGGCCTTCACGGACTTTCCTGTCTCACTTCCGCCCGAGTCAGAGCACCCACCTCCCATGTCGGGACCGCTGGGCCTATTGCAAGAATTCCGGCTCCCTGCGACGGCGCAAAACTCCCGCTTGAGCTGTGAGCTTGCAGGGCCTCGGTCGTGATGGCTCAAGCTGCCTGCGGCGCGGAGCGCAGCACCTGCTTTCCAGGGCTCTCCCTCGCTCTCCACCTGGACAGATCTAGACCCTCTCTGAACTTCGATCTTGACTGTCTCAGGGGTGCTGTGAGGCAACAGGAAGCGCTGCAGAATTTGGGCTGGTTTATGGCGGGAAGAAAACCCCTTCCAAGCGGAGGGTAATGGAAGGAAGCTCCTTCCACTGCAGGTCATTTCCCCTCCGGCTCTTCCCCGAGGACAGTCTTAAATACCTCTCCTGGCTGTCCCCCACAGTGGTTTACTGCCGTTCATGCCTTCGGGAAGGTACTTCATAGGGGGGTGAACCCTTCCATCCCCGTGCATCCTAGATATTAATCCCCTAGCAGATACAGGATTTGCAAATATTTTCTCTCCTTCTTCGAGTTTCCTGTTCACTCTTGACAGGGTCCTTTAGTACAAGTTCTAAATTTTCATGAAATCTGGTTTGGCTCTTTCTTCGGTTGCCTGTGCCTTTGGTGTCCTGCGAAATCATTGCTAAATACAATGTCCTGAAGGTTTTGCCCTGTGTTTTCTCCTAAGAGCTTTACGGTATTAGCTGTGTTTAAGTCTTTGATCCATTTCAAGGTAATTTTTACTATGATCTTAGGTAAAAGTCTAACCTCATTTTTTCATATGTGGATATCCAAATTTCCCAGTACCACCTATTGAAAAGACTGTCCTTTCTCTTTGAATGGTCTTGGCATCCTTGTCAAATTATTTCCCATTATTTGCCCATTGATGTGAGACTTCGTTTCTAGCCTTGCTCTCTATTCTAGTCCACTGGTCTATATGTCTGTTCTTATGCCGATACCACCTGGTTTTGATTGCTGTAACTTCGTAGTAAGTTTTGAAATCAGGAATTGTGAATGCGGAAGAGTCAGGTAAGTTTTGAAATCAGGAGGAGTGGAAGCTCTGTCAGTACATACTCCGGTGGGTGGGGACCATATTCTGCCCTTCCTGCCATGATGTCTTACCGGGTCCTGGAAGACACCTGGGGCTTGTCAGCCCTGTCCCCTAACCATTATTAGACTGGACCAGAATGTTCTTGGTGGATAGTGCCTTTAGTTAGCCTTGCCTCTGGGTCTAACCCGTGGGTCCCGGCAGGGATTTCTTCCTACCCCTACCACCAGCACTGTCCCGAGGTTAAATAACCATCATAGGCATCACACGTGTGCAAGCGACAGCTGTGGACATGTGCAGGCTGGACTCACACTCGATCCTTCTTTCTCGCTTCACCTCCCAGTACCACGTACGTGCACACTCCATACAGGGCTGTTTGCATAAGCTTTCCCTCACCTTAAATCCAGATATCCTTTACCAAAAAAAGTACACTCAGATGTGCCCTTTTGTGTGAAATCTTCCCCCCAAACTCCCAGGAGTGAGTTTTCCCCCCTTCCTGCACCTCAGTTCCCTGGGCTTACCTGTGTTGTCACACTTCCCATACCTGGAATCATCGTGTCCTTCTCTTTCTGAAGTAGAACAAGACCCAGATCTTACACATCTTTTGAACTTCCGAGCGCACCATGAAGTATTCAAGGCCTTCAGTAAATCTTTATTGATACGAATACATGGATAGAGGGAAGACTTCATTGCCTTTTTTTTTAAAGAACTAAGCAGGCACGCGCGCGCACACACACACACACCCGTGTTTCCACCAGGAGTAGCACCCCCACCACTACTTGGAAACAGGACTACCAAACCATGCTGAGAGCTTTATCTTTTCCACCAGCCTCCGAAGTGTCTCCTGTATGATCACGGCCTTTGCTAACACCTCGTGATGGGGTAGCCCGAGATATCAACAGCGACGGCTGGTTATACAGCCTTCTTCCTTCTTCCTCTGTCCCCTCTTCTAGCACACACACATTCCCTCCCCACCCCACCGTTTGTTCCCCATTGTAACCAGCCTCAGTAGAGGCAATGGGAGGTCTGGGGTCACTGAGTATAATCTGCCGTTTGGGTATAAATCCATCCTGTGTCCATCCTCCAGTCCCGATGTCCGAAGGCCAGTCACAATCCTTACCCTCAGGAACCAAATTCTCATCAATTTTTCTAGACTGGGAACTGGCAGCTTTAGACCAGAACTATAACATCTCTGGTTCCTCTGAGCAAAAGAGCTTACTTACCCTGTATCTCAGAATACCTATCTTTCCAGTACTGTCCAGTAGAAGTTTCTGTGATGGGAAGTTCTGTATCTGTAGTGTCCAAAATGGTAGCCAATAATCACACGTGGCTACTGTGTACTTCTAATGTAGTTAGTGACTTAGGAAGTGAAGTTTTCATTTTATTTAATGGTCTTAGATGTAGGATACACCCTAAACCATAGAGATCTCTAACTTAAGATAGATTATGATTTATCTTAAATCTTATGTATAAGAAAACATTCTTCTAACCATCCAAGCAGCTTTCAAATGTATCGTGATGGAATAAGACATAATCCTGAGTGCCCCATGCACCTGGAAAACGGGCATGTCCTCTTCGAGAACAATCCCTGGTTTCAAGATGTATACCTTTTAAGGTCCCGTCCATCCTCAACTGCCTGACTCCCCTTGAATTCTACCCAGTTCTTTTTTTTTTTTTTTTAGGTATAATTCCAGGATATTTAACATAGTCTTATATTAGTTTCAGGTGTACAGTGCCGTGATTCAGTAATTCTGTACGTTACTCAGTGCTCATCATAAGTGTGCTTACTCCCCTTCACCTATTTCCCCCATCCCCTTCCCCTCTGGTGACCATCTGTTTCTCCATAGTTAAGAGGCAAACCAAATAAGATTTTTTTCCTTTGTGTTTGTTTCTGAAATTCCACGGTAAGTGAAATCCTCTGCGATTTGTCTGACTTTGCTTAGCACCATACTCCCGAGCTCCATCCATATCGTTGCAGCTGGCAAGGTTCCATCCTGTCTGTGGCTGAATGACAGTCCATCACACACATTTACCACACCTACATCCATTCACCAAGTGATGGATGCTTGGGTTGCTTCCATAATTTGGCTATTGTAAATAATGTTACAATTCATATAGGAGTGCATGGATCCTTTCAAATTAGTGTTTGTTTTTAATCTGGGTAAACACCCAGTAGTGTGATTATTGGATCATACGATAGTTCTATTTCCAGAACCTCCATAGTGTTTCCACAGTGGCCGCACCAGTTTGCATTCCCACCAACAGTACACGAGGGTTCCCTTTTCCTCCACATCTTTGCCAACACTTGTTTCTTGTGTTATTTTAGCCATTCTGACAGGTGTGAGGTTAATAATTCATTGTAGTTTTGATTTATATTTCCCTGATGAGTGAGGTTGGGCATCTTTTCATGTGTCTTTTGGCCATCTGTAGGTCATCTGTGGAGAAATGTCTGTTCATATCTTCTGCCCATTTGTTAATTGGATTATTTTGGGGGTGTTGTTTTATAAGTTCTTTATATATGTTGGATACTAACCTTTTATCAGAGAGGTCATTTGCAAATATTTTCTACCATTCTGTAAGTTGCCTTTTTGTTTTGCTGATTGTTTCCTTTGCTGTGCAGAAGCTTCTATTTTGATGTAGTCCCAGTTTATTTTTGCTCTTAATTCTTGCCTCAGGAGACCTATCTAGAAAAATGTTGCTATAGCGATTATCAGAAATTGCCTGTCCCCTCTTCTAGGATCTTTATGGTTTCAGGTCTCACATTTAAGTCCCTAATCCATTTTGATTTGTGTATGGTGTAAGATAGTGGTCCATTTTCATTCTTTTGCATGTAGCTGACCAGTTTTCCCAACACCATTTGTTGAAGAGACTGTCTTTTTCTCCTTCAAAGCTGCGTACTAGCACAAAAATAGACCTATAGATCAGTGGAACAGGACAGAAAACCCAGAAACAAGCCCATGATTATACGGTGAATTAATCTTGGACAGAAGAGACAAGAACATGCCATGGGAAAGCCGGCCAGTTCCTTCTCGGTCCCTGCCCTGGGCAGTTGGGCACACAGGCCACAGCGTCTGCTCATTTGTTGCAGACGGCTCTACCTGTACCATGTCCGAGTGGATCACCTGGTCACCCTGCAGCATCTCCTGTGGCATGGGCATGCGGTCCCGGGAGAGGTACGTGAAGCAGTTCCCTGAGGATGGCTCTGTGTGCACGCTGCCCACCGAGGAGACGGAGAAGTGCACGGTCAACGAGGAGTGCTGTGAGTAGGGGCGCCCAGCAAGTGCGGGGGAGGGGGGGGCGGGCAGAGGCCGCAGACACGATTCCAACAGGGCTGGCCTCCCAGCTCCCAGCAGCTGCCTGATGACCGAGTGGGGCGAGTGGGATGAGTGCAGCGCCACCTGCGGGATGGGCATGAAGAAGCGGCACCGCATGGTCAAGATGAGCCCGGCGGACGGCTCCATGTGCAAGGCCGAGACATCCCAGGCAGAGAAGTGCATGATGCCCGAGTGTCGTGAGTGGGCGTGGGGCAGGGGATGGGGTGGTGTGGAGGATCCCAGCACCCTTACTACCCTCCAGCAGCAAGACCAGAGGCTGCGCGGGTGCTGGGAGAAAATATGGCCCGCTGTCCTTGCAAGAGAAGGGCCATCAAGCAGACCCAGAGAGGGGCCCCCCTTGAGAGACATTCTGAGCAATGCTGAGATGGCAAACTGCTGGCTCTGGAAAGCATTCGCCTGCAGCTGTGTTTGATAGGACCCCAGAGTATCTTGGGGGGTGGTATAGTAACATTGGACTTGCCTGGCCCCACAAAGCATTACAACCCCAGCTCTATGCCTACTGTACATAGGCCCACACGTCAGTACACAAGCATACATACGCACACAGGTACATGGACATCCCAGGATTGCAGCAAGTGTCCAAAACTTTATTGCATGGTTCTTGGGGAATGGGTGGTGTTTCAGGCGGGGACTTGGGTATTTGTATTACTGAGTTACATCTGCTGCCCTGACCCCCAGGGGAGATGCAGGACAGTGACGAGAGCAGCAGTCTGCTGAGCTGCTTCTTGCTCCGGGGGGTCCCTTGGGTTATCTGAAGCCATCGGTCCATTTCACTTGACTCCAGGGGCCAGAGTGGAGGGACAGGGTAGGGGAGACAAGGAGGAGAGCAGAGAAAGTGAAAGGAGCCTGTTCTCAGAGGCAAACCTGGCTCTTGGCCTAGATACCATCCCCTGCTTGCTGTCCCCATGGTCTGAGTGGAGTGACTGCAGTGTGACCTGCGGGAAGGGCATGCGGACCCGCCAGCGGATGCTCAAGTCTCTGGCTGAACTCGGCGACTGTAACGAGGAGCTGGAGCAGGGGGAGAAGTGCATGCTGCCTGAGTGCCGTAAGTCCTGGGGCTGCCGGTGCCCCCCCGCCCTCCTACCAGCACTGGAAGGGGTCCTACTGCCAGGTCGTGTAGTACAGCCGTCTGCGGGGGAGAAAGAGCATGCGCTCTGGATCTGTTAGCAAAGCTACTGAACTCTCAGTCTCCTCAGGAGCAAGAGGGGATCCCACCTACGAAACACCCAAACTAAAGTTGCTATGAAGTCCAAAGAGGAGACTGGGATGGAAAACAGCACGGGCTCAAGATGCGTCATCACGTAGGGCTTGCCCTCCCCCCCTCCATGAGTGTCTGATCCAGGCGTTTTCCATGCTTTTTACTTCTAGTCCTTCTCCCTGGGACCATTTCCCCATGACCAGAGGGTGGACATTAAACCAGTGACTCCTGTACGTTTGCAGCCCTGCTAAGACAAACCGTGACAAGCTCGATTCCCAACCCCAACTCCCCACCCCCACCCATGATGAGCTGTATTTCACAAGTACTAACCTCCAAGGAGACAGAGCCCATTTTTCTGGCTAGTCTTCCAAGCGAGCTTCTCTTGTAGGAAGTAGAAAGTCAGACCCGCTTGCTAGGCTGTTTCCTGGCTTCCTCTGAAACGTACCTGGTCTTCTGTGCTCCCTCTTCCTTGTTACTACTCAGGCTGCCTGCCTGGGTGCAAGTCCCAGCTCTGTCCCTACAGGCTGCACGACCTTCCGCGGATGACTTAGCATCCCTGTCCCTCATCTGTAAAACAGCAGGACACACTTCCTAGGTTGCTCTGCACGTTAAACCACGTAACTGGTACAAAGTGTCACGCACTAGACCTGACAAAGCAGAGGCCTCACTCGATGTCCCACATTACAGTTCCTGTGCTGTTTCTGCCAGACTCAGTCATGGGTGGAGAACACCCAGACCATCAAACTAACTGAGCCTGAGGCTTTTAATAACGGAGATCGACCATGTGGTCAACCCAGTGTTCAACCCAGCTCACCAGAGTTGGGGCTCCAGAACTTCTGACCAAGATAGCTACCGCTGCAAACATAAATTCACGGGGTTCGTTGAATGGAAAAGAAAGATGAACACTTAGTGTAGGCCAGCAACTGGGCTGGATTATTTCACCTAATCCTCACATCCAAATGGGAACAATACCAGTATCCCCATTTTACAGATAAGAAAGCTGCCTGGGCTCACAGGGAGAAGGGCCCAAAACTGACCAAAATGAGTTCTTTCCTAGATCCAACCCGGATCTGCACTCTGCAAAGCCAGGGAGGGGTCCAGAATTCTTTGCCTCCTTAGGTCACATCCTGACAATCAGACTGTTGGGTGATTTCCCCTTTACATTTGTGAGCTGCCAGCTTAGTACGAAGAATTTGCTGGATCCTGTAATCCTGATAAACCATAAGATACCACTTGTTCTCACCCCTCTTCTACTGAATCTTCCATTTCTGGCTCCTATGTATTTTGCACAAACGGCCAAGTAGCAGACCCAGGATGATGTCGAACAAGAGAAGCTACAGGTCTTACTGCAAAAGTCACAATGGCCTTGGCTATTGGTCCACGGGGGTCAGCTGTGAAAGCACCAGCAAGCTGTGCCTTCCCTGGGAAAATCCAAGTCCTCGGGACTGTGGAAGGCTATTCTATGCCACCAGAGGCTGATCTGACAATATCTAGACACAGGGCAGGGCAAGAGGCTCTGAACATATCTCCCAAGTCCCCCCAAAGCGTTTTATCACGTGGGCATAGAACATGGATTAAGACCTGGACACCAGTCCTGCGCCTACTGCTTACCAACCACGCAGGCTGGATGAAGTCCGTGTGCCTCGAGTAGGGGTCTCGGTTTGTTCTCTCAATGGGATAACGGCACCTTCTGCATTTCTCACAGGCTGGTGCTGAGATGCTCAAAGTGTCAGTGGCCATATGTTGTTTCAGACAGGAATGAGATACACTCATGCCCATCTGTGTCTTGCCAGCCATTGACTGTGAGCTCACCGAGTGGTCCCAGTGGTCGGAATGTAACAAGTCCTGTGGGAAAGGCCACATGATTCGAACCCGGATGATCCAAATGGAGCCTCAGTTTGGAGGTGCACCCTGCCCAGAGACTGTGCAGCGGAAAAAGTGCCGCGTCCGGAAATGCCTGAAGAATCCATCCATCCAGAAGCTGCGCTGGAGGGAGGCCCGAGAGAGCCGGAGGAGCGAGCAGCTGAGGGAGGAGTCTGACGGCGAGCCGTTCCCAGGTACGGCTCCTAATCGGGGCACTGTCCAAGCAGGGCAGAGGGGAGTGGGTCTTGAGGAGCTGATAGGAGTTTGCAGCCCAGGCAGCAGGAAGAGTTCTTACAAAGGCACAGAAGTGCCAAAGAGCACGAGATGGTCAACGAAACAGGCAGATGGAGCAGAGCCCAAGAGAAGAGGCAGGAAACCAGACCCTAAAAAGTCCAGCGGCCTGCTGAGGATTCGAGACTTGGTTCTGCAGGAGGGTCTAAGCAAGACGGACTTAAGCAGGCCAGTGTTGAGTGGTTTGGAGGTAGTAAAAACAGAAGCACAAGGCCAGTTCTGTTTGTAGCCCAGGAAAATCTGTCCCCTACTCCAGCATTTAAAAAAAAAAAAAAGCCTGGGGGCTTCATTGTTGAATAATCCGGTCCACAGGCAAGGACTGCACTATCATTGGCAAACAGATGAAACAAGGCACTAGGAAGATCCGTGGTTCAGTGCTGGGTACAGACTGATCAGTGGGGTTTAGATTCCCTGGAGTGGGTGAGGAAGGTACCGTGTAAAACTGAAGGTTAATGGGTATGCTGAGTTTCTATTTTAAAAGACACAGCTCAAATTACCCCTTTTCCTCTTAAGACATTTCACCTCCACCTAGGACAATGAGAAAAACGCAGCTATGAAGAGCTCCCTGATAGCTCACTACCTGTCTGTTAAGGAGCCGCGCACATATCAGTGTTGTCTGTTGGTCAGTAGTCAGTCAGCCACTCAACAAACGTTCATTAAGCCCAACTATGTGCCAGGCAGGCGCCGGGCCGTGGTCTTCTCCGTGAAACTCAGCATAGTATCGGCTGAACAAGAGTAACAGAGGGCCATGGAAGAATTTTTTAAAAAGATCTAACCTAACCTCTGAAGTCAGAGAAGGTGTTTTTGTTTGTTTTAGCGAGAGCCAGAGCAAGATTGAGCACGTGAGAGCACATGCACGAGCAATTGGGAAGGGGGGGGCGCGGGTTGCAGCAGCGCAGACTCCCTGCTGAGTGCAGAGGCCGGGGGTCAATCTCATGACCCTGAGATCATGACCTGAGCTGAAAGCAAGAGTCAGACACTTAACAGACTGAGCTACCCAGGCCCCCAAGGAAACTTTCTTTAGGGCAGGCGTATTTATCTGTGATGGGGAAATAATTATACCCGAGTTTACCTGGCATTTAGAAGGCCAGGTACAAGGGGAGCAAAGCACTAGGAGAAAGTGGTTAATTGCTCAAGCAGTTACCTGCAGCCACCAGCCATCCCATACTACTACTAGGATTCTGTGGGTCAGTGACTTGGGCTGGCTCAGCCGGCTGCTCTTCTGAGGTCTCGCTGAGAACCACATGGCTCCTGTCAGCTGGAGGCTCAACCAGAGCTGGAAGGGCGACACCGGCCTCCCATGCACTTCTGGGGCCTCTGCAGGGCTGGCTGGAGCCTCTCCCCACATGGTCTCTCCAGCAGTCTCGTCAGGCTTGCTTACGTGGGGGGAGGTAAGTGTTCCCAGCAGCTTTTTTTCAAGCCCTATTTGCTCATGTCCCATTGGCCAAAGCAAATCCTACAGCCCAGCCCCGATTCTGGAAGTGGAGATGGGGACTCCTTCCCCTTGATGGGAAAGGCTGCAAAGCATTTACGGTCCTTTCTGGCTCTGCCACAGAAGGGCTGACGGTCCCTAATAAGGACTCCAGCCATTGTTTAACTCAACCCATCATTTCATTCAAGAGCAGGGAAGCCCAGACCCCTCAATTGACAGCTGGAGTTCAGCCGGAGCCTCCCAGTTTCTGCCGCCCTAACCGGGCTTTCCCCTGCTCCCAGGCTGCAGGATGCGCCCCTGGACAGCCTGGTCGGAATGCACCAACCTGTGCGGCGGCGGGATCCAGGAACGCTACATGACTGTCAAGAAGAGGTTCAAAAGCTCCCAGTTTAGCAGCTGCAAGGACAAGAAGGAGATCAGAGCGTGCAACGTGCACCCTTGTTAACAAGGGTCTAAGTGTTCCAGGGCTGCACCCTAGATCTGCAGTCGCCAATGGCTGGAGTGTCTGTCTGCTTGTTGTTTAAGGCAATTTCAATCGTATACACTAGTTTTCATTTCTGCAGTCCGGTTCGCCCAGTAGCCTTGTGGAGGCCGGGACATCCTTTCTGTCCACGGCTCGGTAGGCACAGGCTACGTGCCCCCCCCCAGCTGGCCCCGCTCCAGCACAGCAGGGAGAAGCGTCAGCCACCCTGTCCCAGACGGAAATGTGTCCCTCTGGAGCACCCCCCCGGGCGGCAGACAGAAGCCTGGCCGCCTCCACAGGGACAGGCCGCGGGGTCTGGAAGTGCTCCCCTGCCTCGGTCTCGGGGTACAGCAGGGAGGAAACAGTCCTGCTCAGATGGAGAGCGCAGACTCCCCTCATTCTTGCCTTCGGCCTGCTTGCTCGTAGGAACCTCTTGTTTGCCCGTGTCCTTTCAGTTAGTGGAACTTTAGGTCCTTTGTGGAGTCTCCTCATGGGGGAAACAGAGCTGGTAGACGTGAAGAGCACGGATACAGGGTGGCTTTTCTTTCGGAAATTCTGAAGCTCTGAATACATTTAGCTCCCCTCCTACTAGTGGGTCCTGGTATCGCAGAGAAAGGACATGCTGGCTGCTTTACTGGAACGTAAAGTTGCCAGTTCTTCCACCTGAGGTAAAAGGTACTAAGTCTAGAAAGTATTTTTCCCTAAGTTGGTTGTTTTGTTGCCACAATTCTCCTGGGAAGCCAGCCTTATAAACCTTCTGACATCACCTCCTCACTGGAACCAGGCCAAGGCAGCAAAACTGGCCTCTCTAGTAGTCCCGAACCTGCACTTTTAAAATCTTCTGACGCACATCTAGACTTTTACACTTTCAAACCAGTTTTACCAAGAAAACATCGTTGAGCTGTACGTCTGCCCGCATCCCACCAAGCCACTGCTTGAACAAAAACAGTATCTATACTTTAAAGGGCTTCGTTTTTGTTGTTTTTTAAATCATGAAGTTTTATATGTAGAGAGAAAAAGTGTTTCAGAGACCAAGCAAAACAGAAATCGAGGAAGAAAGGAATATCATAGAATCAGGCTGGGTAGGAAAAGCTGGGGGAAAGCCCACCTTTACCTGGGGTCCTCCAAGGCCATGGTTTTCCATCCCCTTCCAAACACTCGTAAGCATCAAATTCAGGGATTCTGACTACCAAGAATTTGTGTAAGAAGACATTTTACTGAGCTGAGTACAGTTTTTACTCATTCAATTATTTTAACTTTTGTTTCTGTTGCAGGTTTTTATTACGCTTAATCCAAATATGTATCATGGATGAGATACATGTTTTGAACACACTACTTTAAGAATTTGCATTAAACATATCACAATATTTCCAAACACAACATCCATATGATATAGCCCTGAATCTTCAATAAAAAACGCATTTGGGTCTGTCTTCCGTGTTTTTAAACTAACTAAGCGTTCAGAAGGTTGGGCTTTTTTCAGTTATCCACCTGAATCATATTCGGGAATAGAGATGGTTTTTGCTCCCTCATTTGAGAGGGACCATTATTACCACATCCCCAAGTCTTCTGGAACTTTTAGTTGTTTCCAATATTATTTTTGTAATCCTTAAATGAATTGCTATCTTGCCCCACAAAGAAGCATAATATAAAGAAAGGAGGTTTAATTTGGACAAAGTCTTGATACAGAATCTGCCCACTTGGGCAGCCGTATTCTTGGCCATCTAGAAGCATGCTTGTTCTCACCCCATGAAGATCAAAGTTCCTCAAGTCAGTGATTCCTAAATAAGTCTAAGGACAAGCCGCCCTGGGTCTCAGTTCTTATCAGGTCTCTATGGGATACATTTTAAATCCTGATTGTGGACACTTAAAACCAGGTAACTGGTTAACGGCGGAGAATGGGGAACCTGTTTCTTATTACAGAAGTGTTCATGTCTTTTGCAAGGGGGAATTTATAAGAAGCATCAAATCTCTTTCTTACCAAAGTCTTGGGGTAGGTAGTTTATAGTTTTCCTGGCTAACCCATCCTTTTGAAAATACTTTTTTTTTTTTACTACAAAAATGGAATTTGTTTCAGCTTCCACTTGAGATAATAGACCACAAGACACGCAGGAAGAGCCGCCCCATAAGGAGGAGCTACACTTCTGTGTAATTTTATCACTGCCAAACCAGCTGTAACCGATTTACACCCACATTTTAAGAGGACAGTAAGTTCAGAGATCTATTCCCCAAGCAGACCATGGTCACTCACCTGCCACCTTCCTTGCCACTGTGTTAATTGAAGGAGATCTGTTGTAGCAAAAGAGAATAAAGCCTGGGCTTCTTCAGACCCAGAACTGAAAAAAAATGAAAGATTTCATGCTGTGTTTGTAATTTAAACTTTGTGTATTAAACAGGTCTTAGGCATACTCAAAAGTCTGTATACTTCTTATGGGAACTAAGAGGACATTACACATTCTCACAGGACTACAATTCTCCAGAAACTTAGTCCAGGTTCAATCTGTAGCTAAAATGTCAATACACAATAATTCTCTGCATCAAATGATCTCTGTGACCTATCAGCCTACATGTTTCAGGAACAGATTAAAGGAGCTCAATATTATAGTGTACCACGACCGCACAGTTAGTCCCCTTTTCCCCCCAGAGTTAAATATTTACACCCTAAAGAAATGGACACTACTGTCCAAATGAGAGTAAAACATACACGTTTAATACCTAATTACAACACAGAATCAAAGAGGACACATTCATTCCACTCTTTGGTTATTTGGTGCTATAAATTTTAATACAATGATTGATTTTACTCCTCATATTGCCCAAAAGTAGGGAGAATGAGGGAAATAAATTAGTCCCTTTTGAAAATGAATGAGATGCTGTAAAACTATAAATAGCAACTGAATGCTAATGAGCATGAAGATAATTCTTCACTTTGAATCCTTTGAAATCTATGAGCAAGAGATCTGTACTAAAATGTCAAATTTAAATAATGGCGTCCCTGCTTTAGATCCCCGTGGGTTTGGAAGGCTTTACACACTCGGTGGGGGAGAGAAGCAGAAGTCCTACCGTGGCTGAGCACAGGGAACCTGCGTTCAAGCCACTGTGGTCGTCCTGAGACGACCTGAGGAGCCACGAGAGCGGGGGGCCAGGGACTTGCCCTTTTCTGAAAAGGCTCAGGCTCTGACACAGCCCTCTTACACCAAAGGACTTCTCTGCCCGGCCTCCCCAGTTTAGCCAGCTCTAGCCTGAGAACGAGTCGCGACGGCACACTGACGGAGTCATCGCTGGACGCCAGTTTCACCCCACCAGCCCCCACGTCTTCAGAAACCAGTAAAGGCCCACTCTGTGTTGAAGCTGGCCTGACTCGCAAACGTTTACCGTCACCTATAACTGAAAACGTCCGGAGAAAATATACATGCGATACTTTTAACCCGGCTCTCATCAGACCAAAATGCAATTTCAGATTTTTCACTTAACATTTATGGTGTTGAACGTAAGACAGCATTCATTAACATTTTCTCATATTGCTCTAAATTCTCATGAAATTCAGAATACGTTCTTAACCACTTCCTGGCTTTAGAACTGACTGGTAATAGTTCTCATATTCTAGGATTTCTCATTATAGTGAACGGTTCTCATATTCTAACTGTTACGTGTTTGAACAGTTTTCCTTTCCTTCAAATAATTTCAAGTATTAGCAGAAGGGAAAAGGGCAAACATCTTTTTCGAGACTACTGACTGCTTTACAACACTGAACGTTTATGAAAGTAGACTCTGTGAAAAGAAAAAAAAAAAGTAGAGTCTGTATTTTTAGGAGGCAAGCAGCTCCTACTGTGCTCTTCCCCCGGGACGCCCGAGCCTGTCTGGGAAGCCAGAGGGGGCGCCTGTGAAAAACACCCCATCTGCGGCCGCTCACCCACGACGTCAGCGCTACGCAGAGACCGGCCGCCTGCGAACGTCCTCCGTCACATTCTACAACGAGATACGAAACCGGGAAACGAGCGTTCAGAAACTTCTACGGTAATTTGACATTGCCACCATATCCGAGAGTATGATTATTTTTCTAATAGTTGGGTTTTTTTAATTACATTTAGCAAAAATATCGTTCCCCAGCAGAGGAGAGGAACAATTTCTCAAACTGGCTGTTCACCTGCGACAGTCTGAGGCGTGCAGCACTGCGCGCCACTCTCACTCCCCAGGCAGAAAGCGATGCCAGCCTGCAAACCGCCAGCCTCCGAACGTCTCCAAAGCATCCGTGTCTACACGGCAATACCTACTTCCGGATCTGTGTACCCACTTATCTAGATTAAGTACCGCGCCTTGGCTCTTCCTATTCCTCTAACATCCGACCCTGTGCGAGCACGGTAATTGCCCCATCACCCTCTGATTTTGCCACAGAATTTCTCAGAATGGTAGCCCGCATGTCCTCCACTTCCTTGCCCTCCAATCACACCACAACCCACTATGATCTGGTTCCCACAACCAGACGACACAAAACTTTCGAAGTCATCAGCAACATCTCACAATCACTGCTGCCTTAGTCCCCACCACCCCCCACCCCAATCTTCGTGCAGCACTCACAGCTGCTGACCACCCCTTGGCTTCTTTGACAATAGTCTCCTGGTTCCCTCCAGTTTCTGGCTGTTTCTCTTAGCTTTCTGCTGCCTTTTAATGTTTTATCCCCAAATGATCGTCTTCCCAAAAAATTTTACCCTTGGATCTTCTCTCAGATGAACTCTTTCTACTTCAATCCACTCCCACCTCCTCAATCACCAGCTCAAAATAGATAAATTCCCAACCTGCACTCGCAGTCCTGGCCTCTTCTTTGGAGCTCCAATCCCCATCCCCAAATGCCTCCTGGACTCACCCTGCATGTAACTGCCACGATCACCATGTATTTCTACCACCAGAGTTGCCTGTGTGCCCTGCTCATTCATCAGATGGTTTTTCTGCACATGCCAGGCAATGTGGGTAAAGCACCAAACATAGCAGACGTGCTTCTGCCCTCACAGGGCCTATGACACTCAAGTATAGATCAGATGAGACAAAGTCATCACAGATGCCTACGTGTCCCTAAGTAAATACAGGGCGATGTGGTGTTACAGGGAGCTGGTCAGAGAGGGCTCTCTGAGCAGGTGGCATCTGAATTAAAAGCAAAAGGATGAACACCTCATTGGAAGAGTCAAGTGAATCAACGGTCTGGCAAACACGGGCATGCTACGGGGTCTAAGAAAGCACATCAGCCTGAGTGTGCGAAGCAAGGAGAGGACAGATCCTGCAAGGGGCCTGCTTTGTACACTACGGGAAGGAATCTGGATATTAGTCCAAGTGCACTGAGGTGAGGACAGATTTTAAGCAGCAGTGTAACATTTAATTTATGGCCTAAAAAAGATCCCTTTAGCTGTATTTACAGAACAGCTTTGGGGGGGCAAAATGCAAATAAAAAGACTACTTCAAAAGCCATTGCGATAACATGGGTGGCAGAACAAACTGGAAAGAGACAGATTCCATGACTCCAGTAACCTCTTACCTGACCGCCCTTCCTCAAAGCCGCACTGCTCTGTCATCCATACCACTAGATTAGATCCAGGCACTCCCTGTTCAGAATCCTTGGCAGTTCCCCACTACATACAGAAGGGCCATCCTATTTAAAGCTCTCCACAACCCCAGCCCAGTCTACTTTATCATTATTTTTCCCCATTGCACTTAAAATCCTTTTAGATTAAGGTTCCAATCCCAGAATACTCCTATATTCTGCCAACTCTGTGTCTTTGCCCAGGCTTTTCCCCAGCCTTCCTTCCTACCACCTTTCCCCTCGCCTCCTCCCCAGCGGAGATCCCACCAATCCATCCAGCTCTGGCTAAAGCACCACTCCTAATTAAGCAGCTCCCTCAGATCTTCACGAAGGAACCCATAACACCTGCAGGACCGGACGGCTCTGTGAACGCTTCTCACTCTTGCTTTAACTACAGCCCTGGCATTTGTCTTCTCGCTCACAGTCTTCCTCCACTAGGTATCGAAGTCTGTAGGAAGGAAATGCTCCACGTTTACCCATTTTCCAGAACACCTAATGAAGTCTTGCAGAAAGACATCTGTTCAAATTAAAATGCCTTTTTTCTAAAAAGCTCCTTGAGGCTTTTTATATGCAGTTACTGGTAAAATACTCTTAAGTGGTCAAGTGATATTGAAAGTAACCACTTAATCACCATCTCGTCCTATTATCTGCAGCTGTTTAATGGGGTCATTTATGTGCAGGAATGGGAAAAGAAATAAATTAAAACTAGTGATGAAAAGTCAGAAGAGGAACAAGATAGACCTGATATATATAGAACCTTGTTATAGCAAAATTTTTTTAGTATTTATTTATTCATGAGAAACAGAATTTATAGCAAATTTTAAAGTCAAATGATATAGGGACCAATTTATATGATAGAACTTCGATGCCCCAAATTTAGAGGAATCATCAATGTAAGATGTATGTTAATAAGGCATAAAGCCCAACCCTAAACAGATAATATAGACAGAAAATTCCTAGGACAGAAATTCATGACTCTCGATTCAGGAAATACTGTTTGAAAGAATTTTCACATGTATAAAGAGAAAAGCTCCTACAGCTGAGAATGTGATCTCGAATGCTACATGTGCTACCGAGCAGGACTGGCAAGCCGTGGCCCACGGATCAAATCCAACCTGCCATCTGCTTTTGTACAGAATAGTTTTTACAATTTCAAATGAATTTTTTTTAAATTCAAAAGAAGATTAATATTTCATGACATGTAAATGGTATGAAATCAGGGGCGCCTGGGTGGCACAGCGGTTAAGCGCCTGCCTTCGGCTCAGGGCGTGATCCCAGCATTCTGGGATTGAGCCCCACATCAGGCTCCTCCGTTATGAGCCTGCTTCTTCCTCTCCCACTCCCCCTGCTTGTGTTCCCTCTCTCGCTGGCTGTCTCTATCTCTGTCAAATAAATAACTAAAATCTTTAAAAAAAAAAATGGTATGAAATCAAATTTCAGTGTCCCCACATAAAGTTTTATTGGAACACAGCCACATTCGTTCATTTATACACTGTTTATGGCTGCTTTGGTGCTACAATGGCAAAGCTGAGTAGCTGGGACAGAGACCGTAAAACCCACAAAACCCAAGGTGATATTTATATTTACCATATGGTTCATTACAAAAAAAAAAAAAAGCCAATCCCCCAACTATAGAGAAAAAAAAATGGTCACACAGACAAGGACTATTCATGTCACAAGACTGGCCATTCTTTGTTTAAAAAAAAAAAAAAAAAAGATTTCAAGTCATAAATTAAGAGGGCTACAAGGCACCTCTGATTGTGTGATAGGTATCAAATGGGAGAGACTTCAGCTTCCAACAGAGAAGTAGCAGGAACCAGATTTACCTTCTTACCCTAGACAACCAGAAAATTGGAGTTAATGTGTGAAACACCTATTTTCAACCATTATACACCAGACAGCACAGGACTACCATCCCTGATGGAAGAGAAACAAAAAGGTAAGCCTTAAGATTGCCCTGACTTTCTGCTGAGAGGCACATTCCAGATTGCAGAGCAGATGGGGGATTCCAAGCAGGGCATAAATGTTTCCCTAAGCTGAAAAGACAGACACTGGAGATCTGTCCCAGACACCGGGAGTTTGAGGCAGCTGAAAGTTGCAGGACAAAGTTCTGGAGGGGAGAGAGCTACACAGAAAAAAAGAACAAAAATATGCACAGGGTCAGCAAGTCTTCGCTGGGTACTAACATATGCATGCATGCGAAGTACAGGATGAAACTCTGGAAGTTGTGCAAAGGGTGGTCCAGGAGCTGTGGAGAGAACGGCTCCCCAGAGCTCGCAGGGGCTGGGAACTGTTTGGTTCCCATTAGCCAAACTGGAGAGTCCTCACTGGTTACACAGGGTATTCAGTAGAGACACTAAGAGCCTCGCACCTTAGTAGAGCTGAACCATCCTGGGGGTTGGGGGGTGGGAAAGGTACTTGAGACTGTGTAAAGTTTAAAAGCAAGCCTTGAGGGGCGCCTGGGTGGCACAGCGGTTAAGCGTCTGCCTTCGGCTCAGGGCGTGATCCCGGTGTTATGGGATCGAGCCCCACATCAGGCTCCTCTGCTGTGAGCCTGCTTCTTCCTCTCCCACTCCCCCTGCTTGTGTTCCCTCTCTCGCTGGCTGTCTCTATCTCTGTCGAATAAATAAATAAAATCTTTTAAAAAATAAAATAAAATAAAATAAAATAAAATAAAATAAAATAAAATAAAATAAAATAAAATAAATAAAAGCAAGCCTTGAAAGGATTAAACTGAACTACAAGTAAATTAACTACGGGGTGGGAGAGGACTTTAGATGAAGACAACAAAATCCAGGCGCCCAACAACAGATAATATACAATGTCCAGCATCCAATCGAAACTTACTAGACATGCAAAAAAAAGAAACAAAAACAAACAAACAAAAAAAACCCAGAAGAATGTGACCCATACCTAGAGAAAAATCAGTCAACAGAAACAAATCCAAAAATTATAGAAATAAGGACTTTGAAACGGCCGTTATAACCATGTTCAAATAGTCAAAGCAGCCTTTCTCGATTCCCCCAAGGATGGTACCCAACTAGAACCACCCTAGATGCACTGAAGAGAAGTTAACTCCTTGCACACCACCGGCAGATGACATATTAGACTCGGTTCCCCGGGAACTCAGTTAAGAGGGGCTGGATGAGAGAACCACATGAGCAGTGAGAGAGATGGAAGATGTAAAAAAGAACCAAACAGAACTTCTACAGAAGAAAAAAGAAAACACAAGGTCTGAAATGAAAAATTCATTAAATGTGATTAACAGCAGATGAAACAACCAGAGAAGAAAAGGTTAGGGAACTTGTAGCAACAAAAAGTATCCAAAGTGAAGTGCAAAGAGGAAAGAAAAGTAAACTGATATAACAGAATTTAACCCTCAAACTGCTTTGCTATAAATCGTCCACTCAGAATAAAATTTAAGGTTTCCCATTAAATCTACCTATTACGCAGACAATCTCTTGTTATCTTAAGTTACCTATGATAAATAAATGTTTCCAGCTGAAAGTTCTAACAAGGATATGCGAAAGCACTAGAGTTATCAAAACCCACAGGATAACTGTGCTACCTTCCCGGGCAGTAATTTCAAGGAGCATTCAAATAAACGTGTGCGCTCCACTTCCGCTGTTTCCGGCTCCATCTTCAGAGGGGAATACGTGTACGTACTCGCCCTCCTCGCTCCCTCAGAGACGGCGTTTCTGTCAGGGACACTTCATAGAAGTTTAAGAAATACCAACTCAAGAAAATTTTCAGGAAACCCTTAAGAACACCAAGCCATTTCACCTCAGGTTCACCTGCTAAATAAACCAATACGGATTTTCAGATTCAAACCCTAAGGCACTGTTGGAAAAAGGCACAGAACTAGCTACTAAAGTAAGTTTCCTCTTCCAACACTCATTCAAGAAACCACCAAAATAACAAGTCATCAAGCCTCATCTTGTGATAACAGATCAATTTTAATTCTAGCACCTGAAGCTATACAAGGGTACGCCTTATCGACTTTATGGGACTGTTGTACACGTTCAGTAAAGTGACAACTGTGCAATACCACTTAGTATCTCACAATCAGGAACATACTTTTGAATTGTTTAAACACAATCCACAGAATTAAAAACAAAATCAGAAGCCATCCACAGTTACACTAATTGTCAATTAAAAGTTTTACACTTACTACTTGATATAACAGCCAATACCTAGTACGGGGTATCAAGAGTGACTTCAGATTCTCATCCTGTTGTATCTACGGAGAAGGTTTCTCGAGTAGGTACGTGACTGGCCAGAGGTGGGCACCACCAGGACCAGGACCAGAACGGCAAGTAAAGTTCTACTGGTTTCTGTAGTTTTCACTGTTTTTTTTTCCTTTGTCAGTTAAAAGTGAACAGTGAGAATTAAATACTTATCTTTACATATACACAAGGTATGCTGTGAAAGCATATCTGCTTACAAACATATAAAAATACTTGTTAACTAGTTTGATAAGAAAATAATGTATAAAAGTATATAGCAAAAACATTAATCATCTCTGACCTCGGAAAGATCAATTCCATATTTTATATTACAAACAAAAACGGTTTTAGTTTTTTTGAATCCCTTATCCAGAAATACTTGAAAAGGAAGACAGACAGAAATTATTTATTTTTACTCTTGACATGGCTATGAAAAGAGTTAACTTAAAAAACCAAGACTGAAATGCCTAAGTCCAGAGTAAGTCCAAATATTTGGCCACACAGAACATTATTATCATCTTCAAGAGGGGAGCACTTAATAAAGGCTTCATACGCAGTTTTTAATCTATAAATACAATAGGCATTTTGGTATTTTGGCCACTGGAAAACAAAGGCTGTAGCATCGGTAAAGGTCTGAGATGTCTCACTTTTGTGGATTCAATTCAGTGTATTTAAGGTTAACGAAAGTTGACATCGAAATTTTTAGAGATAGGCAAAAATTCACATTTTAAAAAAACTCCTCACGTTTCTATTTAGAGTAACAATAGGAAATATGATTCCAGAAGTTAAAAGTTATTTCACAACCTATGACTTCAGCTTGGCAAACAGCTTCGGTTCCAAAACTGATTCATCCCTATTAAAATGTAAGCCCTTAAAAAAGAATGTGTCTGTGTATATAGATGAGTATTTTTAAGGAATCAGATAATCTTTGAAGCAGCCTTAGTGTTTCCTTTAAATCTGTCTGGAAATGACCATAGGGTTAGCTTCACAGAAAGGATTAGCCAGCTTCTTGGTCTAAGGCTACCACGGTGATCATTTGTCTAAGGCCAGAAAGGTACCAACGTGATGTGATGTAAACCATAAAGAGAGAAGGAGAAGGTGAGGGCTTTTCCTGGCAGTTGGTAGCTAAAATTCAAGGGATTCTTAGAAAATGACACAATGGCAGCCTTTCTTGTCTTTTTCTTTCCGTGTTGGTTCTGGTGAAGGAGGACATTCCTGCTCCTGAAATTTCCTGTAAGACAGAAAAATCTACATATAATTGTCTTGCTGGTAATATTACAAATATATTATTTTTGGACAAGCCTAGTTTATGTGCATATGCTTCTCAATTTCAACTAGGGAATCAAAGCAAATCTTCAAGGGGAAAAAAGGCACAAATGTTTCAACACCAGCATAAGCAGAGCTGAGTGTCACCCATAGGCGAGTCTGGAATCAGATGGAGATACTGAACTCGACGACCTCTAAGTTCCCGTCCCAATCTGAAATTTCATGACATAAGGTATCCTTCAGAATAAGCGTCCACTGTGGCGCCTGGGTGGCTCAGTTAAGTGTCTGACTCTTTGCTCCAGCTCAGGTCATGATCTTGAGGTCGTGGGATCGAGCCCTGCGTCTGGCTCTATGAGGAGCCAGCTTCAGATTCTCTCCCCCTCTCTGTCCTGCTCACTCTCTCCCTCCCAAATAAATAAATAAAATATTAAAAAAAAAAAAAAAGGCAGCAGCATCCACTGCTAGGGGAGAATATAAAGTAGAGGTACGCAGTTCCTATGCCCGTTGGCCACTTACTGGCCACAAGTCAGCAGTAGACCAGTCAGCTGACCTCTGTGGAGCCTCAGTTTTTGAGGAGGGATCGCAGAACTCTACCGTCCACAGCTGCCAGCAGGATTTAGGAAGATCTTGTTATGCCGAAAGGCCCATCGGTGCCTGGCATAAAAAGCCTCCTCACTCCAGACTGACTGACGGATACGGACATGGATTCTGAGCATCGGAACCGAGGACAAAATACTTCAGAAGGCAGTAAACGTCCCGAAGGTGCGGACTCGTGCGCACGCGCGCGGGCTGAAAGCCGCAGCACCCAACCGGACCGCTCAGGCGGCCGAGGCCCGCAGTCGCCACACCCGCGGGGCCCGCGGCGGGGAGCGGCCTCACACAACGGAAACCGCGCTCATTTAGAAGCGCAACTCGTACTTTCAGCGAACTACTGAGAAGGGCCTACAGTCCTCACTTTCCTTCCCTCAGAGCGAACGCCCCCGCGGAGGGCTGACGGGCACGAGCAGCCCGTGGCGCGGACGCCACCGCCCGGCCGCACGCGCAGCCTCACGGAGCCGCGGCGCCCGCAGGCCGCGAAGAATCCGCTTGAACCCGCCAGCGACTCTCACACAGACACGAACTCCGGGGACCTCCCCCGTCCCCTCCAGCTGCCCGGAGCCACGAGCACTGAGGCCAGCCGACAGAAAACCCCGCGGTCCGTGACTCACACTCCGCCCGGCGAACGGAGGCCGGCGCTCGCTCCCTGGCTCGCTCGCGGCCGGGAAGAGGCAGGGAGGACGCGAGGCCGAGGAGCACGGGCTCTGGGATCGGAGACAGACTCAGTCCCTGCCCGGCCGTTTAAGGCCGGAACTCTGAGCGAGTTAACTCAGCGGCGCGTCCCCGCCTCCTCACCAAGCGCGAGGAAGACTCCGTGTCCAGCGTCCCGGGCTGCGGGGGGGCGCGGCGCGGTTCCGCACGGGAGCGGGGGGCACTGAGAGCCAGACGCCTTTGGGAGCAGCGCAGATTCTTCTCGAGATCCCTAAGTGTACGCTCTCCTTCGATACAATGAAATCTGGTTTCATGTGTAGAAAGTACCTAGTGTATAATACGTCCCTAATTACAATCTGTAACACGCCGCGGGTGTGAACTCCTAGCGCGGAAGCGCTTCTCCGTACAGCTTCCTCTTTCTTACAGAAAACACTGAATGGCCAGCTCTCTCTCAGCTACTGGTTTTAAAAAGCATAGTGTGATTACCTGTCAAATGCAATAAATTAAAACAAACACCTAAGATGCGTTTCGCTTACCTTATGACCCGGACAAGTTCATGGAAAGCTTGATCTACGTTCATCCTAATCTTGGCTGACGCCTCCATGTAGGTTACCTTAAGCTGTCGTGCTAACTGCTGTCCTTCTTCCTGTGTTACCTGAAATTCCAAGAGTTGTATTTGAGGTACAGAGTTAAAAATCAGATGTGCTCCATCTAATCCTTGGCCACGGACGGTGCTGCTAATCCAGCCAGTGGCCAACCTGCTTTGTCATAAAATAAACCAAGAGACTCCCAAGCTCAATACATACTGAAGGCCAACCCTGAAGAACAACTCAATGATGAAAATATGACCATGCAACAAGACTGCAGTCTGGTGATTACTCAAAAAGTAGTATATGCAATGGTGATAAATTCTGGGAAGGCAAAGTACAAGGTGCTAGTAGATTCTATAATCCTGTTGGGCAGACCAGGAAAAGCTTCCCTGAGGAATGATATTTAAACTAAGAACTAAATAGACAGTATGGAGTGATATGGGCGTGGGTAAAGAAAGTATTCCTGACAAAAGAAACGGCAGGTGTGAGAGCCACTGTGGGGCAAAGGGGGGCAGTGCACTTTCCAAGTTCCAGGAACTAAAAGAAGTCTAGAAAAGCTTAAATACAAGAAGCCAAGAGAGAAAATAACAAAGAGGTGAGAAAATAACTCTCAAGGATGGAAGCCTCGCGAGGCCATGGGTCTCCCTCATCTCTGCATTCCCCAATACCTGGTACATAGGAGATGCCCAATAAATACATGAGAAAAATGAGTCATGATTACAATCACGATGCCTTCCTTACACCAGGATGTGAAGGGTGGCAGAGCTAACAACCCAAAATGGCAGGACAGAGTAAGAAACATAAAATGAATATAATGCCCTATATGTTTTCAGTGTAACAGGTTGAAGTCATGACATTTACCAAAAGCTGCTAAACTACATCACATTTATGTAGTGTGGCTGAAAACTAGTTTTCTGAAACAATGACTTTGATTTCTGTCATTAGCACAAAAGTAAACACTTGCAGAGAAGTTAGAAACTATAGACTGGGGGAGGGGGTGGACTCAGGGACCCATCGCCCGTAGAGAACCACATTCTTCTGGTCTTTTTTCAATGATATACCTTTATCTCTACAAAAATAGGATCATGATTTTTGTGTATGTTATACCCTGGGACTATGTTAAACTCACTTGTCTGGGTATTCTTTTGTAAATTCCATAGGCATTTCTACAGGATCATGTCATTTGCTACTAAAGACGGTTTTGTTGCTTCCTTTCTGATGTGCATGCCTTTCATTTCTTTTTCTGGCCGGACCTCACAGCCTAGCACATTCGGTGCTGTGCCAGGAGCATTCAGTCCTTCCCCGTGAAGCGCCCTGTTCGGTGTAGGGCTTCACTGCACGTGCCCTTTAGCACGTTAACAAAGTTCCTGCTATTCCATCTGTAAAGAGTCTGCAACAGTATGTTAAATTTTCTCAAATGTTTTTTTTCTTCATCCACTGAGATCGTGATTTTTCCACATTAGTCTATTAATATGCTGAAATGTGTTGATTCATTATTGCCTCTTAAATCAACACTGCATTTCTGGAATAAACCCCACTTGAGTAATGATGCGTTGTCCCTTTCATACATGTACTGTTAAATCCTACTTACTAAAATTTTAAGAATTTTTACATCTGTGTTCGCAAGAATAATTGGACTACAGTATTCTGCAATCTCTGGCTGTGGTATCAGAGTAACGCTGCCTTCATATGAGGAGTTGGAAAGAATCCTCTCATCTTCAATTTTTTGGAACACTTTCAGCAAAATCAGTTTGGCATAATTCACCAGCAAATCCACCTGAGCCTCGCGTCTTCTCTGAGGGAAGGTTTTTAGAAGCAGTTGAATTGATTTTAAAGATACAGCACTATTCAGGTTATCCATTTTTTTTTCTTGAGTTTTGGTAGTTTGTGTGCTTTTTAAGAACTATGTCTATTTCATCTAACTTGCTGAATTTATTGGTATAAAGTTTCTTTATAGAATGGTATTTCTTGATAGCATATTTCTTCATCCAGTATCTATTATCTTTTCAGTATCTGTAAGATCTGAAGTGATGGAATCTCTTCCATTACTAATACTGATCATCTGTGCTTTGCTCCTTTTAAAACCCGGTCATTCTGGCTAGATATGTCACTTTGACTAATCTTCTAAAAACCAGATTTACCTTTCTATGGATTTTTTATTTTCAATTTCACTGATTTCCATTATTATTTCCCTTCTTCTAATTACTATGGTTTTGATTTGCTTTGTTCTTCTAGTTTCTTAAGGTAGAGCTAGTCTTTGAATGGAGACTTTTTCTTTTCTAATAAGAACCACATAATACTATGAATTTCTCTATACTTTTTATTTTGGTAGCATCCCAAATTTTGATATGTTGTGTTTTACTTATAATCAGTTCAAAATACTTTATTAATTTCTCTTTTGATCACTTCTTTGTGCCAAAGGTTAGTTGGAAGTTTGTTGATTTCCCCATATTTAGAGGTCTCCTAGATAGGTTTCTGTTACTGATTTCCACGTTAATTCCACCATGGTCAAGGAACATACCTGGCCTGACTAGAGTCCTTTTAAGTTTACTGAGACTTGTTCTCATTTCGAAATCATGTGTACTCTGCTGTAGTTGGGTGGAGCGTTCATGAAATGTCAGTTAGAATAAGTTGTTCAATAATGTTATTCAAGCTGCCACGATCCTTACTGATTTTCACTCAACTGAGAGCAGTGTTAAAAATTCTGACTGTTGAGTATGTCAATTACTTGTTGCAGTTCTTTCAATTTTTGCTTTAAGAAGTTTGAAGTGGTTATTCAGTCTATGAATGTTTAGAACTGTTATGTTCTCTTCATGTTTCATTATGAAACAATCCTCTTTATTCCTGGTCATCTTTGCTCTGAAATGGACTTAGGCTGACATTTATGTGTGCTTTCCATTAGGGTCAGCACGGTGTGTCTTATATGTTACCCCACCCTTTCACTTTCACTCTCTGGGCCTTTATACTGAAAGCAGATTTCTTATAAGGTCTCATTTTTTTATCTTACTTGATGACGTCTGCCTTTAATTGAGGTGCTCACACTATTTACTGCTAATGTGATTCCTGATGTCACAGAGTCACCTTCAACTTTCTTTCCTATCCACCCCATTTGTTCTTTGATCTAATCTTTTGGGTTAACTGTTTTGCTCTTATGATTCCATTTTCTCTTCTCTGTTGGCTAATGAACTATGTATTATGTTGTTTTAATGACTGCTTTAGGGTTTATGATACACATTTTTCACTCATCGCAGTCTAATTCAAATGCTTTACACCAATGCATGTTATCGTGTAAGAATCTTATTACAATAGTACGTTTCTCCCTCCGTTTTATTGTTATCTTTTATCTCATAATAGATGGTTATTTTTGCTTTAAACATCCAATTATATTTTAAAGAGATTTAAATAACAATAAATGTAATTTATATTTGCCCTCACAATTATCATTTCTAGTGCTCATTTTTTTTTGTGGATCCAGACTGCCATTTGGTATAATTTTCCTTCTTTTCATTTCTTGTAATGCAGGTCTGCTGGTAATGAATCCTCTCACCTTTTGCAGATCTGGGGAAAGTCTTTATTTCACCTTCATTTGTGAAATACATGTTCAGTGGGCATTTAATTCTAGACCAGTCTCTCCTTTCAACACTTGAAAGATATTGTGCCACTATCACCCTCTCCCTTGCATCACTGCCCGTGAGAAATCACGATGACCGCTGCCATCTTTAGCTCTGTTCCTCTGTGTGTAATAGTTTTCTTTTCCTCTGCTATCTTTCAGATTTTCTCTTTATCACTGGTTTTAAACAATTTCATTAAAATGTGTGTGTCTTGTTGTAATTTTCTTCGTATTTCTTATGCTCGGGGTTTGCTGAGTTTCTTAGATATATGCATTTCACAGTTGCCCTCAGGTTCAGCAATGTTTCAGCTAGTGCTTCCGGCTGCTAACCCCAGCCAGCGCATTCTTCACCTCAGACACTGTAGTTTTAATTTCTCGAAGTCTGATTTTGATCTTCTCCATCTTCCATGTCTCTACCTACCATATTCAATTTTCAGTCTTTTCTCTAGCTTCTTGAACATATGGAATATAGTCCTAAGAACTGTTTAAGGTATCTGTTCACTAATTCTATCATCTGTGTCGTTTCTGGGTCTGTTTCTATTTCTTGCTTTTTCTCTATTGTGAGTCATATTTTCCTGCTTCTTGCTTGGTAATTTTTGAGTGGATAGCTGGGTACTGGACTTTTACCTATTGGGTTCTAGAAAGTTTATATTCCTATAAATGTTCTTAAGTTTTCTTCAGGGATGCAGTTATTTGGAAAGTGTGATCCTTTTTGTTACATAGTGCCAGAACAGAATTCATCAAGGGCTAATTCTGCCCTACCACCGGAACAAAATCCGTCTGAGTACACTACCCAATAACCCAAGAATTACGAGGTTTTACACTCCGGCCAACTAGAATAGGAATTATTCCTGGCCCTATTTGAGCTCAAGGTATTATTCCCTCTAGTCTTTAAGGTAGTTTGTTCTCCCAACTTAATATTCCATTTCCAAAATTCAGCAACCTCAATGCAGTATCATTAGTTTATTACATTAACACATACACCTAATAATTATTTCATAGTAGTTGATAACCTTGTCGTGCTCCAGAAGGGCAGCAGGCAGGTCCTCCACAGCACTGGTATAACCAAGTTTTTGTAAATTTTAAACTTTCCTGCCTCTCTTCAAAATGGCTTATATACCAGAAGGCCTATGGTTTTGGAATATAAATCAATTAAATCAAGCAAGCAATTAACAAGTAAGGAAGCCAAGTAAGAAAAAAAAGCTTCACAGAAGCCAATTTAAAAAAGAAAATTCCTATTTTAAATTGACATGGGAAATTCCTTCCTACAAAAATACCCCTGTGTGGACAAATTCTTTTCCTTCTTCCTGGGATGCCACCCCTTCTCTCCCAACTCCATACTCTTAATACGTTCCTTAGTAATACTTCAAGACTCAAGCAATCAGTAACTTCCCTCTTAGTGTCAATGTGGTTTTGGAACAGCACCCCAGAGGTCCCATCATGCCCTACAGTGACCAGTGACAAACCCTGAACACACTACACTCCTATCCTTGGGTCTGTTTCCCCACTCTCCCAACATCACATCCCTTGTAGCTAGGGAGTAAGGCATATTCGTCTTTGTACGCCCAGAGCCCAGGAGAGTGCAGAGTCATTAACTAAATAAAGACATATGCTAAGTATACAGAGTATGACCAATCAAATAAGTAAATGAAAACATACAGGAAGAAAAATAAAAATTAGTATGTGAGACAAGTCAATCAAGAATTACTTTATTAATATAGCTTTGATTGGGGAAGGGAAATACATGTCCTAAAGAATTTTGCTATTTGTCTTTCTGCTCAATTCTTCTTCTAAAAGGTACCTTGCCCCATCCCTCGTTCATGTAATTCAGCTAGAGAGAAATGGCAAATAGTAAGGAAAAATTAATTAATGATCAAGATGATAAAATAATCCCACTGCTAAGATTATTTATATGCTTCATTAATTTATTTTTAAAGCATGGTCTCACATCACTGTCTCCTAGGAATCGAGGTCAGCAAAGTTTGTACACACATTACTGGTCAAGGAATCTCTAACCACATATAAAGCTGCTTTTGAGCTCACCATTGTAGCATTACTTTAACTAAGAAATAGGAATAGCATTGCTACCACCAAAGCAAACAAAAAGCACAAAAAGAGTATTGCATGATGTGTGGACTGAAAGCTACACAAACAAGGATTTCCTAGAGGTTCCCCAAACCAGAGAATTTTACAAAGATACCAAATCCTAAAACTTATCTCCTGGATGTTTTAACTTGGTACAGCAGCACTACCCAGAAATGTTTTAAACAACAAAGGTGAATCCGATAGAACAAATTCACAGACCTACATTTGGGAACCTCCAATGAGTCTCACTTCCAAGGCACAAAAGAGTATTAGAAGACATCCACAATAATGAGTTTATCTAGTTCTATGTATTTCCAAATAGAGAAAAGCAAAATAAGATTGATGAGAGCAATTTTATTAAACAAACTGGGTTTAATAGGAATAGACCAAAACATTTGCAATGCTCACTGAAGGATGTGTCTAATGACTAACCTAAGTTTACAAAAGCAAAACTTGTTTTTGTTTTATTTTCAAAAATATCTATTGCATAGAAAGAATCATCAAATCAATACCATGGCTTGATGCACTAATGCCTTGAATCATTCACTCAGCAAATATTTACTGAGCACATATATCTTTGTTGTATGTGCTAAGGACAACGCGTGAACAAAACTAACCAGTCAAAACTGAGACGCCCTCGTGCTACCTACACTCAGTAGTTTACAAATCTTTTAGATGCAGACAAGGCAAAAACAGGTACGGCAAGAAGAGGACCTTCAATCTACTGTTGGGGGTAGGGGTGATGTCTTTTTCCTAGGAGGCTACGGGGGCATACTGTGGTCAAGGTACTAACAGACAGAGTGGGGGTCAGGACACTTAGGCATTATTTTAAGTGTAAGGGGTTCCTTTCTCAAATTAACAGTGGCCCCTAGCACTAACAAGGGGAAAAGGAGAAGGGGAGGCTAAGGTAAGCTGGGGGAGAAAAGAGAGGATAAAAACAAAAAAGCAAAACAGTCTGTCTCTAGACAGGGCTGAGTCAAGGACAAGGAACTTGAAATCAGAGATTTCACGAAGTCCACAACCCAACCTCACGTACTGCTGTATTAAATTTCAGAATCGGCGTGCTATCATGTTTACCTACTTTAGCAGTTCAGTAAGCACAAACAAGTCATTCACCTACGTTTGCTGCCTACATCTCTGACAGGTTAAACAGAATGACCAATGTATCTCTAAGGGGCTAGGTGTGTGGTAACGCTAACCATCCAAATTCTTTTTATTTACCGTAAACTTCAGTGACTTTGTTCTTTCTATTGCTGTCATTAGTGTCTAGAAAAAGGGCTCAATAAATACTGGATGGATGGATGGATGGATGGATGGATGGACGGACGGACGGACAGACGGACGGACAGGTGGAAGAAGCAGAGATACAGAAGCCAAAAGAAAGTAAGCAAAATCTCTTCTGGCTGACCTCCCTTCCCAGATGGGTTCAGAATCTCAGGAACCAGTAGGAGGAATGCCCAGGGCTGACCCACAAATTCAAAGAACGTGGAGAACTGGCATTTGTTACGTAAGAGAAAGCTAGCTAGAAACTAGAAAAAGTTCAAAGGATCATGTCTAAGACTAAGTCAGAGAACAATGAACTGGGTCAATAACTAAGAGCAAAGCCACACTGGTTACTGAGTAAGAACCTTTCAGGGGTGATGACCAAAAAAGTAGAAGCATTTCTGAACAGGGGGAAGAAATTTTTATGGGATCCCTGTGGCCTGTCCAGGCTGTTGGTAAAGCAAGGGAAGGTGCCGAGACATTCTAGACAACACATTTCATTCTGAAGAGACTTTACAAAGGTAAAAAACCTTTAGCATAGCACCTCAATTTCAAATGCGCTGTGCACGGCCCTCAAAGGCTGGGAGGTGAAGTATGGTGGTCTTCATACACCCAGAGCCTCAGAAGAGGGTGTACCTGAGCCTTAAGATACCTGAGAGAGAGAAGGAAATATCAGCAAAGGGAGGAGAGAGGAGGCAGAGGTTACCCTGTCCCAGAGCTAAGTAAACAAAGTGTTTCAAAAATGAGAGTATGAGCAACTGTGTCAAATGTTACTGACATCTGCGTAAATGGTGACCTTGACTCGGGCGCTGCAGGCCTGAGGTCAGGGCAAGCAAGAATGGCAGGAAAGAGAGGAGAGAGAGAACCAAGTGTAGATAACACTTTAAGGAGTTCTGCTTGATAGAAGCAGCAGAAAGGTACATAGAGAAGAACGTGAGCTTAAGAACAGCTTCTGCTGGAGTTATGTTTTGTTTTAAAAGAGGAGACACACTGCAGCAGGATCCATGCTGGTGGCAGTGATCGTGCGGCAGAGAACAGAACAACAGGAACGGGACCGTTGCTGGGGTGAGGCCTACGAGCTGGTGAGAAGGAACGCGACCCAGTGCCTACCAGAGAGGATGGGCACAGAGAGATGAACAGTTTATCCACCTAAGTAGGAGAAGGCAGAATCGAAGGGGCACATGTGCACTTAGCAGTACATGTGGAGGTGGAAATGTGCAGAAATGTCTCCGTGAAAGAGGAAAATGTTACTCATCATTAGCTGAGAGTGAGGAAGGGGAAGAAAGTGCTGTCGGTTTAAGAATGAGAAAGTGAGTAAGAATCATGCAGACAAGTGGGAAATGAATGCACGAGGGAAAGGCAGTAGGATTTGCAGCCAGCCAGCACTCAAGGCTCTCCTAAGTGCAGGAGTCGTGCCTGAGTGCAGGGGTGAAGGAATCTAGAACAGAGGAGATGAAGCCATGCAGGAATCCAGTTTTTCTCAGTGCCCATCCTTCAGAGAGCAGAAACTACAGGAATGAGCGAAAATTAAGCAGTCAGATCTCAGCTGCTTGCTCTTCTCCCGTGGATATACACGTCTGAGCTTTCAGCATATACATAATTTGTGTTGCATACAGTTTAAAGCAGAGAAATGAATACAGAAGAACTTACTCCAGGCTAAATGCATACCTTCGGGGTGATGGAAATATGAAACTTATCATTCCCTATATTATTCCTCTCATCACCTTTGTTTTTTATTTTACTCTGAGAATCTTTACTCTTCTTATAAAAATGAAAAAAATTTAGAGGAAAAATTTTGTAAGCACAGGGTGTGAAACAAAGTTGAAGTGTCGTAATATGTGGACTACCTGCAGACAGAGGAAACCGTACCACAAACACTGGCAATCTTCAGTATGGACAAGACTTAGAAATAACTCCTACAGACCCTCTGCCCCAGGCCCACCACGGCACGGCCTGTTTGTTCTGGTGCACACAGCTTCCCCACTCTCCCTGACCTGCCACCGCCTACCCTACAGGAGACCACCAACTCACCCCAGCCCTCCCACCTATTCCATTACTGGAGCTGTATACAACCATGAAAAAGTTTGAGAAAAACCTTTTCCATCATCAGGGCAGAAAGCGCTCGGGTGGGGTGAGGAAAGAATTCGGCGTGAGGTAGGGAGGACAGCCTCTTGCTCACCGCAGAGCTACTTAGAAATTATTCCCCAGGTCCAGTATATCAAAGTGTTTCTAGTACTAGAAAGGACTGAGAAGATCAGCAGACAGATTCTACCGGCAACATTTAATAAATATAATTAGACTCAGAAACCCTGAAGGAAATGACCCCAAAAAGTAAAAATTAAAAAACAGAAGGACTACCTACCCTAGGCTTAAGATGTGAACAAAGCCATATTCTAAATTATTTCAAAAAGCTTATACTGGTTTGAAGTGAAGATCAAATTTTTTTCACCTTAACTTTATAATAATTCAGATTTTTAAAAGACCTACCCGTAATATTTATTCTACATCAAGTATCACCAGTAAATAATTCTAAATCTTAGCATCAGAACAATAATATTCTCTTAAGCCCACATTTAAACTTGGTATACCTTCAACAAAATTTTACAAATACAGGACACGAATCAAAGATTTGTTTTAAATAGTTAACTACAAAATGGAAGGCTGTCCTCAATGCTGTTATCAACCCATTCTTCCTGATGGTTGTACTTTTCAAACAAAAACTTAAAAATGTTAACACAAAGCTATGCTCTATAAAAACAAAAGACAACTTAAATACCAACAAAAATTAAGAAACAACTTAAACAATTATATTCCAGATGTGGGGTAGAGGCTAAACCCTGAAAATAAAAAGACACACAAAAAAAACCCCAAATCACAGAGAGCCTGCACTGATTAACATCTGACCTTGTTCTGCTCACCTGCAAAAAGATGAGTGGACAATATATACTCCAAATTCTAAAAATTAAACGTGAAATAAGTGGGTAAAGAAACAAGTGAGTATAATCTAGCCTACTAAATAAATACTAAAAATCTTCTTCCCTTACAGGTTACTGGTGTTAGAGCCTGCCAGTGTAAAGAATGAACAGAACATTCCATCATTGATGGAACTCAGGGAAAACCCAAATACAGTCATTCAGGTCAAAGCTACTCTCTAAATGAAAGTAATTTAGCATTAACATTGAAAAAACTTGGTCTATAATAAGGGTAACTTTAAGATGAGCGAACTGAATTAGAGTTTTATCCAAGAAATTACAGCATATGAATGGAGCTGGCACAAATACTTACAGGCTTACAGGGTCCACTGAAGTTCTGTGTAAATATATGTGAGAATCTGATTTCCCAGCTCCAGTGTGCCAAACCCGGCAGTTTCTCTGATCATGGCGCTTTCAATGGTTTCATGAAACACGTCTATTCACCCACACAATTATCGACAGTGGGATTCCCAGCAGCAACACTCCTTCTCACCTGTCTTTGATGATCCAGATCTGCTTTATTACCAATTAAAATCATTGGAAACTCATCACGATCCTTCACTCTGAGAATCTGTCTTTGAAACTTATAGATTTCTTCAAAACTAAAACAGAAACAGACAAATCAATTTGCTCAAATATCAGAACTTGGCTAGTCTGACACCCCATTTAATATCTTATTACTTTACCTTTTTCTCTAAAAACAAGAAAGTCCAAATTCACTACAATAGTGATCTAGGCATAAACAGAAGATCTACATGTTAATACTGTTACAAACCTGCCTCGATCTGTGACTGAAAAGACCAACAGGAAACCCTCGCCAGTTCTCATATACTGTTCTCTCATGGCTCCGAACTCTTCTTGTCCTGCTGTATCCAGAACTAAAGAGAAAACAACACATGTAACCATGTTCATGCTTTCGTTTCATAAATGGCTTTCCCACAAGGGCAGGCCCAATTAACGTGGGTCCTTTAGAGCACATCAGACTTAGCGTGATAAAGACATCATTACATTCTCCTCGTACTGCTTTATTCTCAACACCAGACACAAACATCTCACAGCAGATGGTTTCAGAGTCCTCTTCATCAGTGCGGGTTGATTTTGTAGCTAGAATATATTAGCATACCAATTACAAGGTTAAAAATACCAACTACACCCAGGCAGACAGAGTCAGATCACCTCTGAAGTCACTTGGAGGTGTTGTCTCCTCCATGGAAAGAACTGAAAAAGATACCTGTAAATTCAGGAAAGAAATCTTCGTCTACACGCCCCCCAAACACCGGACTTAAAGTGCAGGTGCTAACATACCTCTTGATCTCTGTGCAAGAAAGAATCGTGTAAATTAAAAGGACAGGGCTATCTTTTGTGGAGACACAGAGTGTGTGACCAAGCACAAAACCCTATTTGCTAAAGCCTCTGTGCTAAAAATTCTAAGTTAACAAATACTCCATCTTTTCTATACTTACTTCACCCATTTTAACCTTTTCAAGAAAGCAGGAAGAGCTGAAACCTCACGTTTTTTTCCCAAATGTCCCCAAAAATACAACTTCACCAAGTTACAGTGACATCATTAGTTTCACCAGCACAAGATCAACACACTTACCGTTTTACATTACATTTACTGAGGAATATTTAAATATTCTACAATGCTGGTTCATCAATCAAAACTAATGAAAGAGATGGGTTTATATTCAAGACCGTCTAATATTTCAATTGTAGTATGCAACCAGCAAAACACCCAAGCTTTGTAAAAATACGATATGTGAACTATCAAAGAAAAGACGATTACTTACTGTCTAGCCGGGCTGCTCTGTCATCTATCACACACTGCTTTGTGTAGGAATCCTCGATGGTTGGGTCATAATCCGTTACAAAATAGGACTGTAAGAAAAATAATCTTAATTTTAAATTTATGTTTACTTGCCTATCCAAGCACCAATGTAACTTTATCAAATCCCACTTATGCAGAATTAATAATGATATTTTCATTGTATTAGAGTTTATCCTACTATGTTGGTTTCCCACTAAAATCTATTCAGAGCAAGTTCCAAGTAAAGAAAAGGCACTAAATAACTCTGAATTTTCCTGATATATCCAAGCAGACTGCAGAAGACCTACTAACAGTTTTTTCATAATTATATGCAATTGTTTTTTCATAAGTGTATACACCTAAGATAATATGTATCTAGATCTCACGTTCTTCAAAAACTAGAAAAACAGTCAGTTATGATCCAGGTCTATTTGCAACCCAGTGGTAAGCATCAGTCCTGAGAACAAAGCAGTCTGAAACAAAGGGAGACAACAAATAGGGCCCTGGAAGATTCCATGCCTCATCTTCATTTCTCCCCTTCTTTCCTCACACCTTGTCTTTTTCCCATTCAGCTGCCTTGTGTATTATCATAAGGAAATGAGATTTCAGAATTTTTTTCATTTGCAGGGATCTCAAACTTATTCTTTCACTGATATTTTTGTTGGTTTTTTTCATCTCAACTTCTATTTCTGTCTTCTGTTAGCAAAGCCTCCCAACTGTAATCTTCTGCAATCATCATCAGAAGAAAGGACAGTTAAGGTAGCAGAGTAAGAAGGGAAGAGTCTCAGTGAGCCAGTTAAAAATGTTTGTGTATTACACATTTCTTTAAAGGTTTTAAAAAGAAAACAATGGCAAGAATAAGAATCTGAAAAAGAACTTATTTCCCGCTTCCAACAGAAGGGCACTAACTAGGACACTGACATCATCCTTCTTTTGTTCTGAGCATCTCCTTTGCTCTCCCCTCTTGACTGACTTCCTCAAAGCCTACTTTCCCGCTGGCTCGTTACCAAACCTGAGGGAATGACTTAGAGGAAGGCAGCTTGATGCTGGGAACCAGAGCCAAAGGGGTTCAGCCATTCTTCAGGCAAGGGTTCCTGGCAGCTGGGCCTGCTGGCTCCAGGGCCACAGCATTCTTAAGTGACAACACCCCCGGCATGTGCCGTATGCAGACACCATAAAGCTACTCGAAGTAGGCAACCTGGACAAGACAGAAACCCCTGGCTGGGGAGCTGGGGGGAGGGCACTGATCTGCTTGCTACAGTGACGTGATATATTTTATTTTTGATGGATACTTTCCACATTTTATTTATATTTTAGGATTAACTTTAATCACAGAATTCAGTATCCATAATCCTATTTCCCTTTGGATGGTTTCACTTAAATGCATGATTTTTCAAACAAAGTCTGTAAAAGAAACATTTACCAACAGGAGCAGCTTTGAGTAGAAAACCATCTCCATCACCAGCCCATCCCCATTTAAAAATAAACAGATACCAAAACAATCCTGAACTTACTTTTTGGCACCCACATCTCCTCAAAAAGTGATACAACCAGCAACAGTACCTTTGTACACAATATTCTGAACAACTTAAAACTGTAGTCTTTCCCCCAAGCAAGTTGGATAAGCATGCTGTTTATATCAAGATTCGTTTCCTGAAACATGTTTCTCTGCAGCAACTGGATACTTCCTGCCATGCTTTCATCTTGTAAAACCTGAATTTCAGTGACTACTCCCAGTTTATACCTAAATGTGCAAAAATGTGCTACACTGTCCCTCCCACTTTACCTGAAAAAATAATGGACAAATATTAAATATACTTTAGTCCTGCATAATACCAAATTCCTTCGATGTGACTTTTCACTGAGAAAGAATTAAGACATTAACATATGTAGAAGATTACTGGGTTTAAGCAACTTCGAGGGCCATTAAAATAAATTAGTCTTTCTTTTAGTGGCTATGGAAGTTTCACATTTTCTTTGGCCCTCTTAACTCCTGAAACATAATTTTTTTTTTTTTTAAGAGAGAGAGGGAGAGAGGGGCGCCTGGGTGGCACAGCGGTTAAGCGTCTGCCTTCGGCTCGGGGTGTGATCCCGGTGTTCTGGGATCGAGCCCCACATCGGGCTCCTCCACTAGGAGCCTGCTTCTTCCTCTCCCACTCCCCCTGCTTGTGTTCCCTCTCTCACTGGCTGTCTCTATCTCTGTCGAATAAATAAATAGATAAATCTTTAAAAAAAAAAAAAGAGAGAGAGAGAGGGAGGGAGAGAGGGGAAGAGGTAGAGAATCTTAAGCAGGCTCCACACCCAGCACAGAGTCAGATGCAGGGCTCGATCTCACGACCCTGAGATTGTGACCTGAGCTGAAATCAAGAGTTGGAGTCTTATTTTTTTTTAAAAGATTTTATTTATTTATTTGACAATGAGAGAGAGACACAGAGAGAGAGCAAACACAAGTAGGGGGAGCAGGCAGCCCGATGCAGGGCTCAGATCATGACCCAAGCTGAAGGCAGATGCTTAATGACTGAGCTACCCAGGCACCCCAAGAGTTGGACTCTTAAATGACTGAGCCACCCAGGTGCCCCAACATAATCTTAGTGTTATAAGAATTTTGCCATTTTGCTAATTAACACTGGCACACACTTATTCCGCTGACCTTTTTAAGACAAACTAACTGCTGGAATTTCTAGATATTTTGGTCCATATTTCACCTTCATTGTGTCCTGTTTTCAAACTGTGTCTATAGGGACGATCATTTTGTTGCTATATATTGATTTTAGGGAACCAGAAAGCACCTTCCTCCCTCATAAAAATCCATCCAATTAACAATGCTCCAGGGCCTGACAAAGAATCCAAGACCCCCTTCCTTCTCTCTCTCTCTCTCTCTCTCTCTCTCTCTCTCTCTCTCGTAATGCTTGTAAGCCACAGGTCAGAATGTGCCTAAGAAGAGCATTCTTCAGGGGCAGGTAATAAACATAATCATCATCTCCCACCACAAAGACATACCATTTCTGTTACTTAAGCCTAGGTACTAGATGTTTAGGGAAGCAGATCACCAACAAGAAATCTGTCTCTGGTGATGGACGGTCCTAGACTTGATACTAACTCTGCTACTTCCTAAGTGCAGAACCTGAGGCAAGTCACTTTACCTCTCTAACCTTTAGCATCTGTAAAAGACGACAGTAACAAACGCTTCTGGAGCAGATAAATTCAAGTAGTGCCTATAAAGTGCCAAGACATACTGATGACTGACAAATGTTAACCACGCTGTATGATTTTTGTCACACGATTAGATGGTACGAGTTAGTGTTTTTATTCAAGTATAAAGACTTGTTAATCCTGGGAACAGCTGTAATAATTCCAATCCCGGTTATACCACAGACCAAACATTGGCACGTGGCATCCAACATGTTATGAGTCAAGACAAAATCTCCTCATCCGGGGTTTTAGAGTTTTCTGGAATCCGAGCAGTAATTACACAGATATTCGCATAGGTACAAATTCATCAAGCTGTACACAGAACGTGTGCACTTTTTTTGTATGTATACAAATTAGACCTCTACAAAATACATAAATTTAATGGCTCCCTGTTGTTTACAGGATTCAGTGCTTTCTTTCCACAGCGCGCAAAGCCTTCTAGTTTGATCTGTACTGTTCATCATAAGAAGCCTTGTTTTTCACTACTTGAAATCCTCAGCCGATTGCTCTTGCTCCCCTGGTTTCATTCGTTTGTTCAACAGTTATGGAACATCACGGGGACAAGGCCCAAATTTCACAGAGCCTCACTGCTTTTTACACAACATCCAGTGCTACGATTGGGGCTGAGGGGAATGGGGTGTGAAATATACTGGCCGAAGAACGGAAACAGCATGAAATGCCGACCATACTAGTTCAGAAGGCAACAAAATTTAAGTGGCTTAAAGACTGCAGTCACGTACAGGAGCTATGTGTACATTCACTTATAAACATAGGCCGGCAATCTGCCAGAAAAGAAAACAGTCTCTGTCCTCAGGCTGAAAGAAGTTGCCAACCATAGTCCAGAAAGGATATTCTATAGCAGAAAGCAAGAAAAAAAATAAGCACAGTACTGCATAGCAGAAGACAATAGAGAACACACTGAAAGGGGAAGGTGGGCAAGGAGAAAAGTAATGTGCTTTCTTGGTATCACAGGAAAGGATGCACTGAGAAGGACCCTAGCCAGAAAGAAAGGGAATGCCTACTTTCAAAGGGCAGGATGCCTTCCAGGTAGTACAAAGGGCAAATGGACACAAGTCTCCTTAAGGTTGTTAAAATTTATGGAGAAAAGTTTAGGATTAGGGAAGCTATCCCATTCAGACAGGGAATAGATTTTGCCTTGATAAAATCTGGTCTGGGTAAGTTTGTCAGAAGCCCTTAATAATGCAAGAACATTATGCTGGGACGGCATAAACAGTATTCCTGATTATATGCCACCAGATTGCACAATAGGAATTCTGCCTGGCCTAAAAGAACTGCCAACTCACTATCTTCCCATTCAAAGAAGCTGCCTTAAGGAAGAAAAGAAGGGGGAAGGGGAGGAAAGAGATTGAGCTGAGGCCACTTCTGCATTTTAGGGGGCGGGGTGAGAGCCCACTCTCTCCTGACCCCCAGCTACTGGTGAAAGTGTAGTTCCCAAGCACTGCCACAGAGCGGTGCCTGGTCTACACAATGGGACGGGTAATTTACTGGCGATTCCTAAACTCCATGAATCCAGCACACTGGTTAAATTTACTACCCTTGCATATAAAAAAGGACAGGACGCTAGATCTAAGGTGCCGCTAGGAAGTTATAAACAAATGAAAGGCCATTTCTAAGCATAGTGCCAGTCTCAGCAGAGTCTCAGGAGTCCTCTAAAAACATGGGGTACAGAAAGGAAAGGGAGACTCTTTTCTTGGCATCCTGTTCAGAATCCACATCATGAAACATTCCAGATACAGAATTCTGTGGTTCTCTGCTCCCCCCCTCCATTTCAAGTCAAAATTTTCCTATTCTTAATTCTATCCACAAAACCTATGTTTTTTAAATCATGATAAAATAAACTAAAACATGAGGTTTCATAAGGGCTCATTTTCTATTAATACATGCATTTATAAAGTCTTTGCCTGAGAAACCTGAAATTCAAACCCAGATGCCATTTCCACTTTCTAGCTGTTTGAGTCCTTGGGTAAATTGATTAACATCTCTAAAGCCCATTTTCTCAACAGAAAGGATAAGAACCCGGATAATTTAAGGAGGGCATGTCCCAGTGCCCACCTCAGATGAGGCTCTAGAGGATCATGGGAAAACAGCAATCTTCCAGAAAGAGGTGGGGGTAGATGGAGGAAGCTGACCAGAGGGACTGAAGAGCTGCAGTCTCCAGGGAGTGCTGCGTGTGCCCCATTCTCTTCGGGGCTGCGAGCGCCCGCGGATTCGGCAGCCTCATCCCACCGCTGCACCCTAGTGGGTGAGGCAGCGGGGCGGAGTGGAAAGAGCCTGAGATGTAAGTCAAACAGTCCAGAACACAGCTCTCTGCTTTTACTACCTGTGGGAAATGAGAGTGCCTCATGTAACCTGTCTGAACCTCAGTTTCACTGTCTGATATGATGGAAATGATACCAGGGGCGCCTGGGTGGCACAGTCAGTTGGGCGTCCAACTCTTGATGTCAGCTCAGGTCATGATCTCAGGGTTGTGAGATCGAGCCCTGTATCGGGCTCTGCACTCAGCATGGAGTCGGCTTGAGACTCTCTCTCCCTCTGCCTCTCTAAAATAAACAAATCTAAAAATACATTCTAAAGATTCTCTCCCTCTCCCTCAGCCCACCCTCTTTCTCTCTCTCAAAAAAAAAAAAAAGATGGAAATAATACGAAGCTTGCAGGACTGTTGTGAAAAGTAAAAACACTGTATGTGCAGATGTGGAGTACAAAGCACGACCTCCGACCCACAGTAGGCTCTTACAAGTCATAGCTAATGAAGCGCCATCTGTATCTTACCTCCTTTGTAAGACCTACAACACTCCAACCAGTAAACAATCTCAACACGCCTGGACTCCTCTTACCCTTAAGGTGATAGGTCTAGATTTTCCCAACTTCAAATATTCTAGGTAGTGATTTGGAAAATCTGTACACCAAACTTTATGTATACTTTCTAACTGCTACTTACAATTTCCTTTCACAACTGCTTATCTTTTCCTACATGTGTATATGTGGATGTAGAAATGATGTACTGAACTAAACTCAATAGGGTATAACTTTATAGCTTTCCTTCAAAGCCCTTCTGTGGACAAGTTTTCCTTACTCCTGAATGAAAGCTAACACGAGTCTCCTAATTTTTTCCAATCATTCTTTGATTATAAATAGTGGTTCAATTTCACCGTCAGCCCCAAGACATGATGATTTCAAAAATTAAGATGTCTAGTACAGTGTGTTAGTCAATACTCACCTAAATTAAAAAGCTCTTCTCCCCTCCTGAGCTAGAGCTGAGAAGTATGCAATTGGGCTGGGGTGGGGCAGGGCAGGGGTGGGGGGTGATAGCAGTCATTGTCTCTCTTTCCCCATCTTATTCAGCATCCCTTCTACTTCTAACAAGGCTGTCTCTGGCTCCTTTAGGGTTGGAGCTGAAGGAGTGGGGAGAAGTAATGGGCGTTGAAAAGGCCACACCAGTGAAATCTGATGTCCATGCTAACTTTCTGTGGGGTTCCTGGCAGAGTCCCTATGTGGGACCCTCCATGTGTAATTCCCAGGACTTAAATGAGAACTGGCCATTTACACCTCTAACCCTCCATCCTTAGGGTTTCCATGGACACCTCCTCCTAGTTCATATCATCTTCCAGGTGGTCACACTCAGTGTCCCTCTTTAGAAGGTTTTACCCTGGTTCCATCCAGAAGCTCAAGGAAACACTACTGTCCTCTGAAATGCAGATGACTAACTATACAGCCCTGTTTCTTTCTGTTCTTCTACGGATCCTCAGATTCACATACTATTCCTTATGCTCTGCTAAACACCAGGAGATACATGTCAAGTTCTCAGAATGATTCTACTAGAGCCTCGCCTCCCCTATCATTTGCCTTCACTGAAAGGGACTTAAGAGAAGCATCCTCCTCTCCAGAAGCTGTGTGTAGAGGTGGGAAAAGACACAAAACACACCACATACTAAAGGTTCTCTCCAAAAACATCCTTGTCTTAGAAACTTTAACTCTCCACACTTTTATTTCCTGGAGATAAGGTATGGGCAAAATGTGCAAAACCATTAGGCTACCTTCAAGGCCAAGTCCTTGAAATATGAGGGTAACTTGGTAACCACTGCTTTATTCTCAGCCTCTGGGCTTCAAGAGAAACGAAAATAGGTTAGAGTTCCAGTTAAAGCCGTGTTACATATTTCCAACTAGATTTGATGTATCCATGGCATAGCTCATGCTTCCTAGAACGTCTTTGAGTTAAGCAAGGTACCCTGTACATAGTTAGAACCTCAAAATACTGGCCATTAGGAAACCCAAGTTCAGAAGATTGTACTGAGAGGTCAGAAATTGATTTCCCAGAGCACAATAAGGACCTGGTTAGCTATCCATCACTAGCCTCTATCTGCTAACACAAGAGCAGTGCAAATTCCTCTGGTAACACTAGAGAAGGCTATAGCAACTTCAGGCAGCTGGAGCCAGAGTCAGGCTCTTCCTGGTGTCACTTTTTAACAGCAGCTGTCAAGTCACAGAGAACCTTTGTTCCCTGCAACACCCTCCCTTATTGTTAGGTCAAATGTTTCCAATATGCTTGATATTCCTTCAGGCAAGGACATAGCTTTTCCTGACTGAAATTAGTATTTCATTTAATCTAACAAGTGTTAATTATGGAGCTCCCCATAATGGATCCTCCAGGACTCTATGCAGAATAAAAGGCTATCCTAAGTCCAGTAATTCTTTTAGTTTCTTTTTAATAAAACCTTGGCCTTCAGTCGATGTTGCTAATTGTCTCAGATTGTCCAAAGCCACCGTGTGCCTTTCATGTGACTTCTGTGCAATCTCAGGGATGATATTCACACCTCATGTGAAGTACCTGGTTGCAAATCAATGGGCCTGGTATGCAACAAAAAAAGTACAGTATAAAGTCAACTTATAAACTGGTTCTATGTCAAAAATTTGTTTCTAAGTCAAGTTAGTTGGTGCTCATCTCCCCAGGGAAAAATTGTTCTCATCTGTGTTTAGGTCCATAAGGCCAGACCACAAAAGCTACCACTGAAATATGGTCCTGAGCCATATTAACCCTGAGTTCTAGTCTAACCTCTGTAGCAGAGGCGTTTGGCCCAAGAAGAGACAGAAAGGGAATTTCCTTTCCCTTCCCAGTGCAGAGAGCCAGGCCGAATCTACACCAAGGAGGAGGAAAAGCTTGTCTTTGGGGCACCCCCCAGTCACCCCGGCCACATCATCCTTCCCTAACTCTCCACTACCTCATTCTTATTCTAGCATTCGCTTTCCTCTGATAACGTTCTAGGTACAAAATCACTTCTCTCTCTGCCCACTGTTCCTTCCACTTTCCACTCTCAAATTAAAACTAACAATCCCCTCAGGAGAGCTAGAGCTCACCCAGAGGCACTGGGTAGAAAATTGTCGGTCCAAATTAGAGCACACTGCAGTAGGAGCTCACCCCAACCCTTCAAGTGATGCTTGCTCTTTGAAAAGCAAAATTCTAAACCAAAATGAATCTTTAGTAACATTTTCAGCACAGGTCAAAAAGAAAAAGAAAAGCTTCAGACTCTGTGAAAGGAAAATTATTCAGGGGGGTAAACCACTATTTCATGATGTCAGCTCCCCAAAGGGAGTGTCAGCTTACTCTTCAAAGCTTTTATCCTTCCAAACCCAAGGCTTCAAAAGGAAAGAAGGGAAGAGAAAGGTTTTCCTCTTTCTTCTTTCACTTCCCTCCACCAACGCTATCACGACTTGTAAAACTAACCTATTGGGTGGACAAAAATGTTTAGTTCACAGTACCAGTGAAGTGATTTTGATAAAAGGAAAGGAGGGCCCTGCCACGGCTGTGGCCACTATTCATATATACAGACCATTAGTAGGTACAGCAAGCTTAACTCAGGTCCTGCCTACACAACTACACACTCATTCTTCAGAGTTGCCGTAATATTTAGAAACCAGTGAGCAACGGTAAGCCAGTGGCCTCAATCATGCAGCATAATAAAGTTTATTTTCCTTGTTTGAACTTAATAGTTACTCATTTGCTCTCATTCCCCCAATAATTGCAATCTTATTTCAAAAGATAATGAAGTTTTAAGGATAACACTTAATTTTTTAAAAACACAATGACAATTGGCACAGACAGAAGTAATAAACAGAGGGCCATATAAGCCTGTGAATGATATGTGGACACTAATAAATAGCTCATACTATCCCCATGGGAAATTTGAGTAAATCCCACGACATTCCCTTTAACACACCAAGTCTTTACTGTTGCCTTTCGGTTTTTGTCTTGACTGAACCCTGTCTCCTAGGGAATTTCCAGATCCATCCATCCTTTCCATCCTGATAGCCATTAACTTAGTTAAGTTAGCCTTCCTTACCTCCACCCTCATGTGGACCAAAGCCGCCTAAACAATGTGAACATTTCAGATGAAGACCACAGTCCTTGCCCCGGGACATGAACTGTCCAGGTCTCACCTGGGCCCTTTCTCTGTATCCTTCCTCTCCATATCAGGGTCCTCCCCACGATGGGGGTCCCCACAACTAAGACCTCAGGGCCAATACGGACTTTAGGCAGGAAGCATTTTCAATCATTACAAGATCCACACTCAGAGCCTCAGCATTGTTAGTTCTTACTCATCTGACCTTGGCAGGATAGTAACAATGCTGACAACTGCTACTGTTTTATTCAGGACCGAGCCATCACCATCTCTCCTCCCTCTTCTCAGACTTTCCCAATCAGCATGCGTTCCAGCTCTTACAATCTGCTGCTTCTACTCTTAACCCTTTTCTTATACAAATAATCTGCTAAGTAAGTAATCCAGGCCGTTCCCAGAACTAGGGCCTCTTTTTGTTTTTAAGAGCATTACTGTATGTGAATATAATTCACATACCAAAAAATTCACCCATTTAAAGTACACTGTTCAACACTTTTTAGTAATTCAAAAGCTTGTACAACGGTCATCACGATCTAATTCCAGGACATTTTCACCAACCCCAAAAAGAATCCCACACCCCTCAGCAGGCATTTCTCCTATCCCCCACCCTCTCCCACCCATAGGGCCACTAAACCACCAATCTACTTTCTGTCTCTATCGACGTGCCTGCTTGGGACATTTCATATAAATCCAATCATGTAACACACGGTCTTTTTGTGTCTGGCTTCTTTAGTTATTAGCATATGTGTTCAACATCTCCATGTCATAGCATGCATCGGTATCATTTCTCATCCCTTTGCTATGATAAGCCATCATATGAATATATCATACTCTATCTACCCATCCATCGGGTAATGGACATCGGAGTTGTTTCTACATTTTGGCTATTATAAATGATGCTGCCATGAACACACATGTACCATCTTTTGGGTGAACATATGTTTTCACTTTTCTTGGGTGTATTTCTAGTACTGGAATTGCTGGATCATACCGTTAACTGGAAGAACTGCCAAACTCTTTTCCGAAGTGGCTGTGCCATTTTACATTCCCATCTACAGTGGTTGAGGTTCTAATTTCTCAGTATCGTCACCAATACTTGTTGCTCAACGTGTCTTTTTGATTCTAGTCATCCTAGTGGGTGTTCAGTAATATCTCCTTACAGCTGTTTTTTTAAGAATCTTTTTTATAATCTCTACACCCAACGTGGGGCTCAAATTTACAACCCTGAGATCAAGAGTCGTGTGCTCTCCCAAATGAGCCACCCAGGTGCCCCTCCTTGCCGTTTTGACTGGTATTTCCGTAATGGCATGTTGAGTATCTTTTCACATACTTATTGGCCATTTGTGGACCTTCTCTGGAGAAATGTCTGTTCAAATCTTTGCCCCCTTTTAAATCAGGTCATCTTTTTATTGTTCAGTGTAAGAGTTCTTCATATATTCTGGCTACAGGGACACCTGAGTGGCTCAGTCGGTTAAGCACTGCCTTTGGCTCAGGTCATGATCCCAGAGTCCTGGAATCCTGCCCAGCATCAGGCTCCTTCTCAGCAGGGAGCCTGCTTCTCACTCTGCCTGCTGCTCTCCCTGTTTGTGCTCTCTGACAAATACATAAATAAAATTTTTAAAAATTATACACATACACATATACATATTCTGGACACAAATCCCTTATCAGATGTATCATTTGCAAAAATTTTTCTCATAGCCCCATAATTTTGAAGTCTTCCTGCTATAAATAAGCATACAGTTCCTTAACCTCTCAACCCTGGGCCAAAGTCCTGTACCTACCAACAACCTGCCATAATTCCAACTTCATATACCCAGATTTGTGGGTAATGTCTGCCCTTCTGCTCCATTAACCAACCGCACTACCCTTTTACTATGTGGTGGTTCTTCTGTGCTGACTGCTGCCTAGAACAAAACTTCCATTGCTATACCCACTCCCCTAACACCCAACCAGCCCACCCCAAACCTGAACTTTCCTCATCACACTGAACTTCCTCTGCTTATACCATGCCCTAGCACAGTTCACTTGTGCCAATTTGTGGCATCACCCTACTTCATCAAATCTAATAAGATGTCATTAATTTTAAGACCAACATTATCTTATGTGCCAAGAAAGAAAACAAAACAAAACAAATGCAGCATGTCTTTGATTATGAGCCTCTCAATGTCAAAGATACTAGAATGTAAAGAAAAAATGTGTCTTAGAATTAATGAAATACAGTAGAGTTCTAGACAATAATTCTGTAAGGCTGGTATTGTTGTTCCAGATGAGATCATTGAGGCTCGGTGGTTATATGACCTGCCAAAAGTCACAAAGTCAGTAGACTGGTAGAACAAGGACCCAAATTCAGGTCTGAGTCCAAAGCAATACTGCTTGCATTACACATTCTTTAATCTGTCATATTAACATCAAAGCATACAATATGCACCAGTTTAAAAAATAAATCCCGTCACTCTGAAAGTAACTTATTTTTAAAATTATGAACTGCTAATGCCAAATACAAAAAGCAATTTTTACTGTTTCATTCAAATTGAAAACATTTCTACATTGAGAATAAAGGTCTGAGGATGGCAATATAAAAAACACATACTCTTTGATCTAGCAATTTCATTTCTAGAAATGTATCCTATCACTACATCTGTACATATAAGAAATGACATGTGCAAGGTCATTCATTATTGAATTTTTTTTAATCTAAAAGACTGGAAACAACTTAAAATGTCCTTCAGTAAACGACTGCTTAAATTATGAAGCACTCATTCAATATGAATGCTGCCATTAAAGAAAAGAATGACTTCATGTACTAATAATATAGAGGAATCAGCAAGATATGTTGTTAAAGAAACACAGTTTACCTATTTGCCTTATTTTGCATAAAGTATCTCTGGAAAGATATACAAGAAAGATACACAAGATATCATTACCTATGGGAAGAACCCAACCTGTAAGCTGGGAGACACGAGTGGGAAGGAAAATTGTTTGTTGGTCTTGAAATCTGAAATGTGAATGAAAAAGGGAATCAAGGGGAAAGACCTGGATGAATTAAACACAAATTCTTTAGTAATAAAAGCAGAGCACGGGAGTGTGAGGAAGCCTGAATTCTAGTCCCAGCTCTACAACAACCAGACAAGTGTTCCTGGAGGAGTCAACCTCTTTCTTGGGTCTTAGGGTAAAGGAGCTATTTGCTCTGGCTGATGTTTTTAAAAGACTCCAGTTCTCTAATTTTATTAGGACATATTTAGCTCCTACACTGGGTCAAATAGAACTGGTAGGTGCTATCAAGAATTCCTTTGTTTTATGTGTGTGGTATAACAGAAAGAATATCAGAGTTTAAGTCAGGAAGGTTTGCTTACAGCCCTAGCTCCCACCACTTTCGAGCTAAAGAATTTGCAGCGAATCACATCACTAAATACTATTATTATAGCTACTTTCACAAGTTTGCTACAAGGAGTCAAGTAAGACACCCAAAAATCTGAGGTTTTTACACCACTACGTGAAATGTAAGTTATTAATGTATACAGTATCCCCCTTCAGGTATTATAAACTAAGTTTAAGAACAAACATGGATTCTGGAATCTGTCAGGCCTGGATATCCCACTTAACTGATATGTGATCTTGGGAAGGTTATCTAAATCTCTTAAATAAATCTTAAATCTCAATTTCCTGGGGCACCTGGGTGGCTCAGTCCTTAAGCATCTGCCTTCAGCTCAGGGCATGATCCCAGAGTCCTGGGATCGAGCCCCACGTCAGGCTCCTCCACTGGGAGCCTGCTTCTTCCTCTCCCACTCCCCCTGCCTGTGTTCCCTCTCACTGGCTGTCTGTCTCTCTGTCAAATAAATAAATAAAATCTTTAAAAAAAAAATCTCAATTTCCTGACCTTATCATATGGCCATCGTGATTCTCATTTGAAAGGGCTACTGTGGAGATTAAATGACACTTAAAAAAAAAAAAAATTAAATGACTGTCAAGTACCCAGTGTATGGCTTCGCCCAAAGCAAGCATTTAAAATTTGGTTCTCTTGGGGTGCCTGGGTGGCTCAATCAGTTAAGCATCTGCCTTCGGCTCAGGTCATGACCTCAGGGTCCTGGGATCAAGCCCCGCATCAGGCTCCTTGCTCAGCAAGGAGCCTGCTTCTCCCTCTCCCTCGGCCGCTTCCCCTGCTTGTGCTCTCTTACTCTCACTCACTCTCAAATAAAATATTTTTAATCGATCAGTCAATAAATGCATAAGAATTGGTTTTCTTCCTTTCCAAACTTAGAAACAAGAGGCTGCCCCATAAAGCAGGTAGCTGACCAACTTGCTTCTAGCTGTAACTTTTGCTCCCCAGGGCCTGGCTGGTTACTTTCCTTTTCATTTCCTTTCCCTTCTATCCACTGCCACCTCCCAATATCCTAAACCCCGTCTTCATTTCTCATCTCTTCTAGAACAGAGACTGAATCGTCTGTTAGAGCAAAACTGGAAGTAAAGGGAGCTGGTGATTTTCACAGCCCATGTTCTACTAAACTTTTAAAACTTCCACAGGAAGGGCTCCTGGGTGGCTCAGTTGGTTAAGTGCTACATTCAGCTCAGGTCACGATCCCAGGGTCCTGGATTCAAGCCCCACGTCAGGCTCCCCGCTCAGCGGGAAGCCTGCTTCTCCCTCTCCCTGCCGCCCCCCCGTTTGTGCGCACTCTCTCGTTCTCTGTCAAATAGATAAATAAAATCTTAAAAAAAAAAAAATTCCACATGGATCTTCCTTAGGCTCTTTCACCAACCCACTCAATCTACAAATACTAACCGAGCACCTATGATGAGTCAGTAGCAGAGGATGGAATCCCAGTTCTCATGGGGCTGGCAGTTTTGTGGAGAATTGATCATCAACATATAAATAGGCAAAATATATACAGGAAAGGTCACGTGAAGTCTAAAGGAAAATAAAGGGGGCTGACAGCAGCAGGAACTAGCAAGGAGAATGTGATATTGCATAAGGCAGCCAGAGAGGGCTTCGCTGGCAATGTGACATTTTAGGATAAAATCCTAGATCAATGGAGGGAGTCAGCCATGCTGCCATGTGGGGGAAGATCACTGCAGGCAGAGAGAACATTACGTTAAAGGTAGTAAGGTGACAGTATGGGTAACATGTTTGAGGAACAGCAAGGAGGCCAGTGTGGCTACAACAGAATGAACGACACGGGAAACAGTACATGAGTTCAGGAAGTTAACAGAGGCAGTCAAAGCCGTGTAGGCCATGGTTAAGGACTTAGATTTTATTCTAAATAAAAGCATGTGGCGTCTGATGCTCTGATCTTATTCTACACTGGCTGTTGCCTTCCTTTCCCAGTCTTGCAATGGACAGAAGTCTTCTTTCTGATACTTCCTTTCACAGGGATTAGCCAAGAACCACCCCACAGAGGCAATCAGAGCTGTGTGTATGTACACTTTCCTTACGATCCCCTTTAGGATGTTGTGGCAAAAGATTTCTATTAATTCAAGGAGGGGGAAAAAGTAAAAGCACTTCAAGCATATTTAGGAAACTGTAGGTCAATTACACTTGAAGTTAGTTCAGTTAAACATTTTTAAATGTGCTTAATCATTTTATAGAAACGTAAATACAAATGAAGAATATTAGCATTGTAGTATGAATTTTAAGAGTACCCATGGTATATTAAGTTCATTCACTCAACAAGTATTTGTTGAGTATTTACTACTTCAGAGATGGGGTACAGTCCTGAGTGAGAATAAAACTGATGTACTCCTGGTGCTTGTGGAGCTTACATCACAGTAGTGGAGACAATACCTAGGCAAGCAGAATAAAGAAAGATGACAATTTATTTTTTGAGAGAGAGAGAGAGGCAGAGAGTGGGGGGCAGAGGGAGAGAGAGAATCCCAAGCAGGCTCGATCTCACAATCCTGAGATCATGACCTGAGCCGAAATGAAGAGTCGGACGCTGGACTGACTGAGCCACCCAGGAGCCCCAAGATAACAATTTTTGAAATATGTACTACAAAACAAAACACTCATGTGGATAGAGAATGGATGGAAGAAGGGGCTTGTTTTTAAAAATTACATTACTAAATATTGTAGCCATGGGTCTACAGCACAAATGAACTTAAAAAAAAAAAAAAAAAGCTTTACTGAACCCTCTTATTCTAATAGTAAGAACTAAATTGCTCATGGCTTTCATCTCAAAGTGGGAGAGAAGGAGAATGCTCTCACCAGAGGTTCTCTCCAAACCACGTGCCAGAAGAACGGGCCAGCACTTTTCAGAAAGCGGCTCTGTCTATTCACACCAAAAACTACCCTTCTTACTTCTGATTATTTAACCTCATTTATCCACCCAGCAATTCTTGGTATCTATGAAATCCCTCCTTGTGGCACACAAATTCAAATTAGACTACATCACCGGATAAATTTAAACTCCTTTAAGTGGAGACAAACATGGTTCATATCAAAAGGAAGCATATAAACATTCATCTTACAATAATACCCAACTATGTAGATTTTAAAAGTCAAGAGCTAAATGGCATGTGTTCGTAGAATTTAAGACTTTGCTCACACCATTTAAAGTTCCAAATTATAGCTTGTCTATATGCGCACAGCCTAATTTCACAGTACAAGAATGCCACATCAATTGCAAACCACACGAAGAGAAAATAAACATGCAACTAAATTTTGAATCACATTTCTATGTACATAGGTCAGATACTATTCTTCCCCTCAGTAAAAGTACTTTTACAATGCTTATTAGCAAACTTAAGAAAAGGTTTTACTCACTATAGTGGGTTGAATTGTGGCACCCAAGAAGATGCCTAACTCCTAACACCCTGGTAGCTGTGAATGTGACCTTATTTGGAAATAGGGTCTTTGCAGATACAGTTAAGGATCTCCAGATGAGATCATCCTGGACTTAAATCAAATGGTTGTATCTTCATAAGATAAAAGAGTGGAAAATTTGAGACCCACAAACACAGACAAGACCCAGAGCGCAAGGCCACATGAAGGCGAAGACAGAGACTGGAGCGATGTGTCCACAAGCCAAGGGCTGCCAACAATCACCAGAGCTGGGAGAGGCATGGAAGGGGATTCTCCTCCAGCCTGTGAAAGAAACCAACTCTGTCAACAACCTGACTTCAGGCCCCCAGAACTGAGAGAGAATATCTCTCTGCTGTTAAAGCTACAACATTTGTGGTAATTTGTTATAGCATATACATTCACCTATAAACTTTGAACTACCCCTTCTTGCTAATAATTTTTTGTATGTAGCTTATAAACCCAAGAAAAATGGAGGGCAGATTTTTTTTCTATTCACAAACTACTGGAACTCAAAAACTGAGCTGCCTTCACAGCACCAGCATTACAATTTATTACAAAGAGATATACATAGACACACGAAGTAACAGTTTTCATTCTCTGAACTAGAAAGATTCAGCTAGTCAACAAAAACACAAAAAGTGAAAGAAGGGAAATGGATTTAAATGGTTCTAAGTTTCTAAAAGTTTGGGGAAAGTAGTCAAAAAGAAATATACATAATTACAAATAATAATAAAGTTTCAAGACTATAACAAATTAGTTGTATTTTTTAGTTTAGTTTTTTAATTTTAAAATAATACGTCCCCATGGTAGAAAACTTAGGAAATCGTAAGAAAAAAAAGTTTATACTCACCTTTGGAATCAAATTAAGTCCTCACAATTTCTCACCTGAACTGCACAAATAAGGCCATCATTACAGGCCTTTGTTTACAATCAAGTTTATATGGCAGTTACACAACTATGAAATTGAGAGTCTACAATGGAAATTCTGATCTAATTTTAACATAAGCCTTATAATTGAAACACACAAATGGGAACTACAAGGAGAGGCTATTGTCATGGGGGTTTCCAACAAGGTGCTTTCCCTTGATCATTTTGGGTCCTAAACTGTTCTGGTCTCTAATCATAATTTACATATCAAGCAAGCCCTCGATTTTAGAAATAATATTTTTAAGAGAGAAAAAGCAATAGATGAAGATCAAAACACTAACAAAATTTATTCAAGAGTTTTTGAATAATCTCCCACATCTCGCTTTCATTTTATTTTCTCAAAAATAAGTATCAAATAGATGGCACAAGAAGTAGGTGAAGAGGAACACCTAAGTGCAGCCACACGGCAGTGAAGCTCAAAACACGGAGAATGAAAATTTCTGCCAAACCAGATCTCTGAAATGCAGGGTAAAGTGATGTTTTTGTTGCAAACACAAATTTAAACGGTTCTGCCATTAGATATGTTTACTCAAAACTACACAGCATCCCCACTCCTTCCGTGTGGGCTGCACACAATGACTTCCTTCCAAAGAATACAATATGGAACATGGCGGGAAAGGAGAGGAGGAGCTTTACAGTAGAGAAACCACACACGCTACCTTAGTCAGCTGACCGTGGTAAACAACAGTAAGAACCGTGTTGATGTTGACGGCGTATACCCTTGATGTGATGTGACCTGATGAGCATGGCACTTTTACCTGGGTCTTCCTCCCAAAAACCCGTAACTCCACTCTATTCATGAGAAAAGCATCAAAAAAATTCCATTAGAGGGGCATTCTACAAAATACTTCATAAATTCTCCTCAAAATGGTCAGGGTCACCAAAAACAAAGGAAGTCAGCAAAGAGAAGCCTAAGGAAACATGATAACTAAATGCAGTGGGGTATCCGGATGGAATCCCAGAAGAGAAAACAGGTATTGGGCAAAAACTATGGAAACCTGAATAAAGTATGAACTTTAGTTAATAATAAAGTTTCAATATTAGGTCATTAATTATAACAAATGTACCATACAATATCACAGGTTAATAACAGGGAAACTCGATTATGGGTATACAGAAACTTTGTTTGGGGGGGGGGGGTTAAAGATTTTTTTATTTATTTTTGAGAGCCGGGGTGGAGGGTGAGGGGAGAGGTAGAGAGGCACAGGCAGAGGGAGAAGCAGACTCCCCATTGAGCAGAGGGCCCAATGCAGGGCTCCCGGGCCTTGATCCCAAGACCCTGGGATCATGACCTGAGCCGAAGGCAGACGCTTAAGTGACTGAGCCACCCAGGCACCCCACAGAACTTTGTTTTATCTTCTCAATTTTTCCGTAAATCTAAAACTTTTCTTAAATAAAGTCTATTTTAAAAATGTACACGGTAGTCATTTCCAGAAAAATACCAATTAAGGTCTCAGGTAAGACTTTTCTAATCACTCACATGCAAAAGCTTAACTTACAGAAAACAACTAGAACCACTCACTAAGCAGTTTCTTCTAGCACTAAGATTCCATCTGGATTTTGCAAGACTGATAATTCAAGTATTGCGGGCAAGATAAAGGGCGTCTAGACCAACTCTACCTTTCAAGCAAACATCTGATTTATTGTGATAAGAGTGTGAAAACCCAAAGTCTCATAATCACAGAGCTATTTATAAATAAGACAGATAATTTTAAACCAATAAAAATAACAAAAAATAGTAATTCAGAAGAAGATGCTTCTAAAGCAGAAGCTTTGGGCAGGAAGTTTGGCCTTTCTTCCATCACCACGGACTAAAATAAACATTATGTCCCTAAACACACCGACTCCCCATTTCCTCATTTACATAAGGAAAAGTGACTACGGCACGGTGCAATAACCAAAAGATGTTCACAAAATAACAGCATATCACAAATAAGAACCTAACAGTCTTATTCTTTCAATTCACTGGCATCTGCTAAAAGCAACTGATTCTGGTAAAGTGGACGTAGCACTTTGTCACTGAGGTCTCCGTCAGTATGAACAAGAGAACCACGAGAGAAAGACTGAATGGGTACAAAGGAAGGGAAACTGAAGTCACGTTTAACTACTTCCCAGCACTTACCAGGCCTCCTCTTAAACGCCTCCTCCTGCAAAAGTGTCCTGAAGAAACTCATTTCAATTAACGCTTACTGACGTGATCCTAAAAACTGCTACACTGCAGATGAGCAAAAGCGGGGTTCTAACTGCAAATCACGCACTGGAGGTGACACGAATGAATGAGTAACAGTCCTTGCCCTCAAGGCATCTACTCAATGTCAAACTGGAGACAAGACAAGAAACAAATACCATCTTTTCTTGACTCTAGGATGCCATCAACTGGAAGATACATCCTAATTACAAAGATACTAAAATAAGAATTTAATGTCTCCGGAAGGCTAAGACAGCACAGTTTCTGAGTGACAAACGCTACAGTGAGTTAGCATCAAGTACAGGGAAGCACAGACCACCTGACACTATCTTCACAGGCGTGGGGGTGCAGTGTCGGCACGAGCAGGGCCGCAGCCGGTCATCTCTAAGTCAATGGGAAAATACAACTCAAAGTGTATACGTCTTGCCAAGAACAAATTTATTTACAAAATGGAAGACAGACTTGATAAAGATGCAGAATATCTTTATTAATAAGTTTTAAAGCCAACATGAATAAATTCATTTTGACATTTCACTAAATTATTTGGGAAACAAAATTCACAGGTAATTTTTCACTTCTTAGAAACGTAGTCATTTTATCAGGAAGAAACTTAGATGAGAGAACTTAACGGCTTCTCCTCTTAACCTTCCTCTACAAAACAAATCATAGCAAAGCTTTTAGATGTACAAAGAGAGCAATCATAAACTCCATTTCTAAAAGAGAACCAGGCCATTTTCAGAGATAGCAGGAAGAACAAAACAATCATTTTCATGTTTTCCCTTCAGTTAGGACTGACACTCTACTTTAGGACAGGAAAACCCTGTCTTTGCAAACTCCTTAAGGCCATGCACATAAACCCTAGGGAAACACTTGCTGAATGAATGAATCACTATCCTAATAAATCCTATTTTGGATGTTCACGTCTTTCAACACTAGAGTGCCCAGGGATGAGATGGCAACCTTTTAGTTAGGGCACTGTAAGAGAAGCAAAAGCCTCATTTCACAGCACGACTCATGGACCTAGCATGGGGGGTGGGGAGGTGCCCCTCACCCAGTCTCCCAGGACAAGCTTCCCTGCTGTGGTCACTGCAGAAGAGCCTGACTCGTTCAGGCCATGGAACAGCTAAGACAAAAGAATATTTCCCGGGGAAGGTAGACAGTGTACAGTAAAGACAACCCAAACACAGATACCTTATTGGATGCTTTCAGTCCCCATTTCTGAGGCTATTCAAAAGTAACTATAAATCAGACTTGCAGAAAAATTAAGTTTTACACCCCAAACTCCTTCAGGGACCCGTACATCAGGTACACAATGAGTCACACTTGGCTCGTTTGACTTGGCAACAATACCTCTACTGAATTTATGTCTACCATGCTGCAAGCACTAAGCACTTTACACACTGAAAGCTCACAAGAAGTCCACGCAGTAGGTAGTACTCTTACTATTCGTCTCCATCTTACAGGTGAGGAAGAGGAGACAGAATAGATTAAGTAACTTGCCCAAAGCCACAGGCAGTAAGTGCTGGAGACTGATTCCAAGCAGTCTGGCTCGATGCTGTGCCCAAAACCACTACATTACACTGAGAGCTACCTTCAGAAAACAAAGCAAATGTATCACTTCTATTTTCTCCATACTTATGGAGTTAAATGTCCAGACCTCAAATCGTCCCCATACATCTCAGTCAATCCTGACACTGGTAATAAGCTGGCCAACAGGCAAAGAAGTGCCTCCTAGGCATGTGAGTATGATGGGCATTGCAATAAACACAGATATAAAACTACCCAGACTTCCTTCTGCCTTCTAAGAGCACAGGTAACTGGGAGTTTACCATACATAATGATTTCTGCTTCCCCTTTAAACTGTTATCAAAATCTCTCACACCTAAGACTGAATTGATAAAAGGTCATGCCGCTACCCAAGACTTATGGTAGAGAGATACAAATACCAGTTTTATTTTTCCAAGTACAAAATGATTATGCAATGAAAACAATAGGAACTTGCCGGATATAGAGAATCCAACATGACAAGATGGAGTGAGTTAGTTCCATTCAACCAACACTGAGTCTAAGATCTCCTACCTTAAGGCACTCACAGTAAGGAAGCTGTCAGCGCAAAAGAGGAAAAGAAAGAGCTTACTAGAGAAATGATAATAAGATTATAAAAATAAGAAACTCAACTGTAATCATGTTACATGTTTACAACAAACTAATCACTGTACACATGTTTAAAGAACAAGGAATGACGGGGGCAGGGGAGTCACAGTGTAAAAAGAACATAAAGATGAGTTAAGTAAAGGTCTTCCTGCATAATTCATTTATTTAGTTGTAGCACTGTCTACTCACTACATCCCACAAAAAAGCCACATTCATTTGAGGTCATTTTACCTCTTGCTATTTCCTCTGCAGTGAGTCTGCAAAGTTGTGAGGCATGGTGGTGATCCTACTCATTGAACAGAAAGCAATTGAGTGAAACATACAAGCAACCAAACCTCTGGCACCCTGTAAAACCACAAGAGAGCAAGAGCTTTTTTTCCCATGTTCTAACACATTTTTTAAAGTCGTTTTCTTAAGCAGCAATATACCTAGAATGACTGACTGCATGCTTGTCTAGAATCACATGCTTTCTACCTAAAGTCAGGTCAATGGACACTAAGATCGGGAAATTAAGTCAAAAAGTACAATGGACTTCATTAAGCAACTCTCACTGACTTACTTGCTCATTTCACTGATTTCAATCTATAAACAAAAGCAAAGGAAATTTTTTCTGTAGAAACTCATTAATACTTAAGTCTCCAAAGTTAAACTTCAGGTTGGCCCAGAGATTTGCCTTAATCAATTTTTTGTTGCTTTCAGAAAAACTCATGTAAAAACATTAGCTAAGAATAGCTGAAGATAACAAGTAGAGAAAAGGAATTTTTCTGAAAGGCACTAAATATACTGTGTTTATATAAAATAGCATGAATTGGCAGAAGTAAAAATACTAAATAATTTAAATTTATTTCAAAATTAGTTTTTCAAGTCCCTATAAACAGTTATGAAAAGAAACAGGATATAAAATACCGGAAAACAGTGAAAATATGAGTTAATTTTCACAGTAACTTTAAACATAACAATAAAAGAGAAACTGATTGTAAAGAACTAAATTCAGGTCAATCCTTTTAAACTTCAGGAGAATGTCCATACCGTCTCTCCCCTTCTACCAGTATGACTGACTGCGAGCAAATTTTGTATTTTCTTAATATACCTCCCTTCATGGAAAGGTGGGAGAATGGGGTAGGGAACTCTACAAGGACGGCACTGAAGTCCCTTATTCTTTATATTTACATTCTGAAGAATGATCAGAAAGTGCCAAAATCTCTGAAGTCCCCGCACGGGGCAGGGGTGGAACCTAAATCTGTTTGTTACTTCTGCCATGTCTTGTGTTCTGTTAGTGCACATTTGCTTGATCATTCAGGCGTAAGTGGGAGTGGGGGGGAGGGGTGTCAACTTGCTAAGACCACGTTAGCTCACCTATGCCCTCATCAGCCTGGCTGGAGGGATCCTTCTTCTCGAGCAAAATCTCAGATTTAGCTCCTTTCCCATCCACCCACCCCCAACTTGTTTCTGGCCCAAAGTGTAGTTTCTAATTGAAATTCTGACTCATTCCTGAAGTTCTGCCTTTCCTGTGTTTTCTTATCAATAAGTCCTCCCTACTCTTATTTAAGTTCACCCATGTTTGCGGACAGTATAATTAGAATGTCTGAATAGTTCTAGGACCAATATAAGTGAAAAATCTAGGAAACAAAAGAACCTTGCTGCACATATACAATCAGGTCCAGGAATGGTAAGAGCCAGCTCTGCCAAGCTGTCAGGGAGCAGGTAATTCCAGTACTACACAGATTCTTCCAGACAACAGTAAAGGAAGAAACACTCCCCAACTCATGAGGCCAGTATAACCTAGATATCAAAAGCAGACAAGGACATCAGGGAAAATGAAAATTATAGGCCAACTTCACTAAAATATAGATGCAAAAAACCCAAAAGCCCATAAATAAAACATTAGCAAGCAGAATCCAAGAGTACATAAGCAAGAATATACATTATGACCAATGCATTCCAGGAATCCAGGATTAAGGATAGACTTTATTTGAAAAGTTACAAATATAATTCACCATATGAGCAGATTAAAGGAAAAATAACATGATCATAAGAGATATAGGAAAAGCATGAGAAAATGTCACATCTATCTTAAAAATTCACAGTAAGTGGGACTAGAAGGGAACTAAAAACCTGCAGAAACAATTTTTTTAAACAGTGAAACTCTAAAATCAAGAACAAAAAAGAATGTCCACCATTACCATGTTTATTCAACATTAAATTTAGAAGTCCTAATTAGCCAATGTAATAAGTAGAAGAATTGAAAACAAATTATTTGATGATATGTTTATCAATACAGAAAATTCTACAGAATATACAGAATAATTACTGGAAACAGTTCTACAAGGCGTTTGGATACAAAAATCTATATAACCCCCAGACCTCCCTCCCAAAAAGGCCATTTCTGTATACAAGTCGCTATAAAACTTAAGTCAAATATACAATACCATTTACAGTAGCAACAGCAAATATATGGTAACTAGGAGTAAATCTAATAAAATATATTCTAGACCTTTATGGAAGGAAACTATAAAGCTTTAACTTTTTTTTAAGATTTTTATTTGACAGAGAGAGAGAGAAAGGAAGGGAGAGAGCACAAGCAGAGGGAGGGGCAGAAGCAGGCTCCCCTCTGAGCAGGGAGCCTGAGATGGGGCTCGGTCCTGGGATCATGACCTGAGCCGAAGGCAGACGCTTAACTGACTGAGCCACCCAGGCACCCCCATAAGGCTTTAAGTAAAGGCCAAAGACTGGGGGGGGGATACATATGACTTGAAAAGCATTCTATGTTCACGGACAGAATTGTCAAAAATGTCAATTTTCCTTATTATGATACGATTTAAAATAAAAAAGCTGAGGCACCTGGGTGCCTCAGTCAGCTGAACATCTGACTCTTGGTTTCCGCTCAGGTCATGATCTCAGGGTCATGGGATTGAGCCCCACACTGGGCTCTGCGCTCAGTGTGGAGTTTGCTTATCCTTCTCCCTCTGCTCCTTCCCCCACTCTCTCTCTCTAAAATAAATAAAAATAAAATAAAAAAGCTATTGGATTTGTCAATGAATTGAAAGAACCAGAAGAACCTGATGGTTGTAAAATTTATAAACAGGAAAAATACCCAAGAAATTCTTCACAAGAGTACACTCCATGAGAACTGCTCTGTTCAGCGCGGTTTTGCCAGAACTTACACAGTTCTTAGTACACAGTATTGGCCACAAATACTGGTTCAACGATATTTTTTTGAATGAACACAGTAGCGAGGCTTATCCTAACCACTTATAAAATTAAGACAGTATAGAACTGATAACAGGAATAGGCAAAAAGACTAATGGAACAGAACAGATGGCCCAAAACAATCCATATATATGAAATTTGACATATAAAGAGGAGGAGATTTTAGGGGAAGGATGGACTAGTCAATAAAAGGTTCTGGAACAACTGCTTATGTATAAGAGAAAAGTGAAACTGGGCGGAGGGAATTATAAAGGACCTGTAAGTCTATAAACACAGCATGCATTATCTCTAGAACCTCTCTAGAAAAGTCTCACAGATTCCTATTTTCTAAGTACTATTTAGATGTCATTCTAACTGAAAAAAATGCATAGTGCTTTGCTTGGAATAGTAATACTTAATGATATAAGTGCTTACTAAATATTATTCTTAGGTCTGAGCCCTCAAACTCACCTTGTCATGAAGCCTTGCTTCCACTGAAGTACTTCCTAGCTTTGCGACCTGGGAGAGGTTACTTGACTCTCCGAGCTTCATTACTCATCTACAAAATGAGCTTAGACTAATACTTGACAACAGAGTAACTGGTGGAGTTTTTTTAATCCTTTCAGTTTTTTATTTTAGAATGCCATTAAGTTTGTAGATTAGCTTTTAGAATTGACATAGTTAAGAGCTTACATCTTCAAATCCAAGAATACAGTGTGCTTTTCTACTCCTTTAAATCTTCTATGTGAACCACAGTAGCATTTTTAGGTTTTCTGATAGAAATGTTACACATTTTTTTAGTGTATAAAAAGAACTTTTTGTTTGCTGTCATACAAGGGGTCTCCCATTGTATCTTCTACTTGGTTTGTAAAATGATAATTTTTTGCATGAAATACTACTGTGCAATATGGAATGGAGTAGGGATTGGAGAAAGAGCAGCAACTAATCCCATTCTGAGGGAGGATGGAATTTAGAATCTAATCAGGCTTTACTCAATCTACTTACTGAAATTTAAGATTTTCTGTCCGGGATTATTAAAGAAAAGCATCCAGCGAAACATTAGCATATTAATACTAGAACCTCGTCAACATAATGTGATTTCCTCTCCTTGAATAGCACTAAAAGTGACCTTATTACCCCATGGCATGGAAACCGTAAATAGTAGTTAAGTCTTCGACAGAATATGTACAAATCTGAAAATCTCAGGGCATATGCCTGATACTTTATTTATTTCTCACAAAATGAGAGAGAGTATCAGCTTAAATCTACAAGTAACTATTACGTTATATAGCTTCTGAAATGTTGCTGTTATTACATAATTTCTAGCATTTCGTATACTGAATTTCTGTGCAAAGAAATATGCAGTTAAAAAAATTAAGCAAGTTGTAAAATAGTTAAGATTTTATTTATTTATTTGACAGAGAGAGAGACAGCCAGCAAGAGAGGGAACACAAGCAGGGGGAGTGGGAGAGGAAGAAGCAGGCTCCCAGCAGAGCAGGGAGCCCGATGTGGGGCTCGATCCCAGAACTCTGGGATCACACCCTGAGCTGAAGGCAGAGGCTTAACAACGGAGCCATCCAGGCGCCCCAACATCTTGCTTAATTTTTAATTACCAAGTTTCACTGAATCTGAAATTTGTTTAGTAAGACCTTTGAAAGCTAGGGGCGCCTGGGTAGCACAGCGGTTAAAGCGTCTGCCTTCGGCTCAGGGCGTGATCCCGGTGTTCCGGGATCGAGCCCCACATCAGGCTCCTCCGCTATGAGCCTGCTTCTTCCTCTCCCACTCCCCCTGCTTGTGTTCCCTCTCTCACTGGCTGTCTCTATCTCTGTCAAATAAATAAATAAAATCTTTTAAAAAAAAAAAAAGACCTTTGAAAGCTAAACAATGGTAAAAATAAATAAATAAATAAATAAATAAATAAATAAATAATAAATAAGGGGTAAAAGTTCTCCTAAGCCTTTACTCCAGCTCACATAACAAAATCAGGCGCTCCAATTCAATTCAGGACATAGTTTCCAGTAAGAGCAAAATGTCTGTCCTCTCCTGTGTTTAGACCACACTGGCTGCCCCCCAAAACTGCCCCATCTGTACCTTGTTTTTTGTCCACAGCTGCTCTCACCTGAACTTCAGATTCCAACTGAGCCCTGAATTTCAGTTTGAGACCCTCTGAGCACTCAAGCCCTTGCTTTGTTAATATGGGACTTCAAACTTCTTGTCATGTTGCCCCATAAAAAGCATGTCGTCAGTATTGCTCTTGTACGCTCTCTCCATCAGTCTTTTCTGCTCCTTCTCTTCACAGTCCTCGCCACGAAAGCGCTCAATGGATGCTCTTGGCCAACAGCCAGTCTTACCCACCTTAGAAACTAAACATTACACTATTACGGGATCCTGGGCATTTGAAAGAATATTGTAACATGCAGCACCCAGATTTATGTTCAGTGTCTAGCAGTGGAGCAATGAAAGCAAACTGCAAATACAAAATTCATTTAAAAAAAAGAAAGAAAGCCATCCTCTACTGGGGTTTTTGGGGGTGGGAGGGTGGGGTCACAGAGCAACCAAACAGTTAAAATTCATGTCATATCTTAAATAATTTACATGTTCAGCAGAGAAAACAAACATTGCAAATCTATTAAGAGTATGATTTGGCTTTTTTAGTTCAGCTGTGGAAAACTAGGCATTCACTTGGCTAAAGAAAAAAAAAAACTCTGATGAAGCAGAAACAGAATAGACCAATTAATACAAATAAGTCAAAACAGTAGAGTTTTAAGATATAATACGCATGTATGAATTTCATTACACAAGCTGTTATATAGTTAAAATACCAGTAAGTGTACTCAAAGTGATATGTGAAAATAAAAATAGCCGAACAAAGGGTGGTCAAACCTCAAAACAAGTGCTATAACCACCACCCAAAAATGCAAAATAGAGGAAGTTGTCTTCTTGGGTTTAAGAGTGAAAAAATTCTCATTCTATCTAACTTCTATTCCACTGGGGAAGGGAGTCCTATAGAGGAAAATCAGTTTCATGCCCTTCCTATGTGTTTAAAGAATAAATACAATTTGCCATTACAAACATTAAGAGGCAAGCAGTATTCTGTTAGCATGAGAAGCATTTTTATCAGTACTAGCAAAACTGCCTTTTAACTTGCACTAATAAACTAAGCAAACTAAGTCTGCAGTAGCTTGCCTACACACACACACACACACACACACACACACACACACACACGAAGAACCCCAGAAGGCTGTGAGGATTAAAACTTTACTTGAGGAGAACAAGTGATTATCTTATCAATTCTTAATTGACTTCATTCTAAAGTCATCAGTTAAAACTGCTACTAGAATTGTGACAACATGAAGTCATGCAATAAAACCCAAACAACATAAATTCTCCCCTACTTAACAAATCTCTAAATGCTTTAGGGAAAAAGAAAATGCGCATTACATACTTTCAAAGTCTTCCAACCAGCTCTTCATACGTACTTCTTGCCCACAACCACAACCCATGAGATGAAGAAAAAAAAAAAAAAAACAACTCACAGATGAAAGCTTCACTTACTCCCCACCCACACTACAGGTAATGAAAATAAATGCTACTCCTTAAAAGTCACCATAAAATGAAAGGACTAAAACACAGGTCAAACCTGAGAAAGCAAGGAGGAAAAAATACAGAAGCCAAACTATTAATCATGATCACATTAAGTGGCTTCATTAAAAAAGCTCAACAGGATTTCTTTTTAAATAAAATCTAACAATGCGGTGCTTATAAGGCTAACAACAAAAGGGTGAGCAAAAAAAAAAAAAAAGCATCAAATTTAGTCAACAGAAGTATGGAAACATTAATATCAAACATGGAAAATTTGTTTGACAATAGCTATAGTAAGATTTTTAAATGCCATTACACAATAATGGAAATGATATTATCTAGGCAACAAAAAGAATCAATGCAAAAACTATTAGTAAGCACTGGAAGTTGAAAAAAATATTATCTACAGCATGTAGTCAAAAGTGTAGGACACAAAGTACATAAGATTAATGAAGATTCAATGGACATAAACAAAATTTTATACTTTAAAGCACAGGCAGATTTGCCACAAAATGAATGAAGACTGGGCCCTGAGCCCTTTGGTTACACAAATGACTTCTCTTCTCATTCTAAACAAATATTCACCTGTGTACACAATTCTGTATTCCCTTTTAAAGAGGGATGCAAAAACTACACAAGCTTTGGGCCCCTCAACACTTGGATCTCTTCCTGTACTAAAGACAAGAAATATATCTTCTCTAATGTCCAGAAATTCCAGATCCCTAGCCACAATGCTAAACACAGAACAAAACAAAAAAGCAGAAATAAACCAAAACTTAAATTTCAACTATATATTATAATAAACAATTCAAATGAGAAAAAAATTTACGAAAACAGGATTTCTACAAATACCAAATGACCAACGCAGTATTCACAGGTGAAATCATAATTTTCAATGTGTTCATCAAAAGAGAAAAAGTAATAAAATATAAGATTTTAGAAAACTATTAAGCCCAAAGGAAAACAGAACGTAATCATGAATGATAAATACAAAGATCTATCAACTGATAACACTGACAATTTAAGAGCTGGCACTTTGGGATGGGGTGAGGACCATTCTAGAAAATTTAAATGAGTAGTACTGGGCAGGAATGCCTTAATCATCTTAGATTCCCCGAAAAAGAGGCAGTATATTGGCATGTGGTAGCACGCGGGGGGAAAAAGATTCAGATAATACATATGGAAAGAGGTTATTCAGATAATACAATGGAAAGAGGTTGTATAAAATAAACTCTTATATACAGCCATATAATAAAATGGAGAAGCTTCACCATCGTAATATTTTTACACAAAATTTTAAAAAGAAAAATACATAATTTCACACAAAGCTGTTATCACAAGAAATAGAAAACTAAATTAACAAGATAAAATGGACAACACTGTCTAAGTAAGAACTATGAACAAAATGAGTATCTGGAATAATGAATGACAACAGTGATAAGTTCAGAATTTTTTAATGAAAATTTAAAACTCTTGAAGAATGTGAAGATGAACACACCATCCCATTCATCCTACAAGACAAATATGATCTTGATCACAGGTTTTATGTACCCAGAAAATGAAAATAAAACAACATCCATACAATAAAATAAACCAGAAACTTACCAGGTGAAATGATAGTATGTAAAATTCCTCAGTGTTCTAATACACTCTAATGAAGTGATACATATCCTAGGTATTTCTTACCAATTCAACATCAAGGGATACCACCAAGAATGGTTTAGCAAAAACAAATAAGATCCATTTCTACAGATGCCAAAGGAGCATCTGATAAAATTACATTGCTAATAGTAACATTAAATAAAACACTAATAGAATACTTACTTAACTTATCCAAAAAATTTGTGAAGTATTTTATATGATGTAGGGGGGAAAAAGTCAGTAGCAAGCAAGGACAGCTACTGGATTCATTTTAACTATTTTGTTATTTTAAAAGTTTAAAAGTTCTGGCCCAAGCAGTACAACCACAGAAACAGGATGTAAATATTAAAAGGGAAGAAATATGTATGGAGACAGATGTTAACTGGACTTATCGTGGTGATCACTTCCAAAGCATATGCAAATATTGAATCATTATGCTGTACACGTGATACTAATACAATGTCATATCTCAATAATATCTCAAACAAAGAAAATAATAGGAAGAAACATACAAAAAGTCAAGGAGAAAATATTTACAATACACATAGCTGACAAATGACTTGTGTTCCAAATGTAAGAAGTCTTGCAACTCAGTAACACGAGCAACCCAATTTTTTTAAAAAGACAAAGGATTTGAACAGACACATAGCCAATGTGCACCTAAAAAGATGTTCAATGTCATCAAAGAAAAGCAAATTAAAACCACAGTGAGATACCACTACAAATCCATTAGACTGGCTAAAATACCAAGTGCTGGTAAGGACCCAAAATAACTGGAACTTCCATACACCTTTGGCGGGAATATGAAATGATCCAACCTTTTCACAAGAAACTGCCAAACTGTTTTCCAAAGTTAAACATATGACCTAATAATCCACAATCTGGTTTATAATCCAAGAGAAATGAAAATATAAATCCATACATTAACATATATATGAATGTTCAGTGCAGCTTTATTCATAGTTCCTAAGAACTGGTAACAACCCAAATAGTCCATCAACAAGTAAACAAATAAATTGCAGTATATCATAATATGGAACACTACCAAGCAAGAAATAGGAACAAACTACCAAAACAAGCAATATCATGGATGAATCTCAAAACACCCCAGATACAAAAGAGTACATACTGTATAATTCCATGATTTGAAGTCCAAAAAAAGGCAAAATTAAACTATAGTGATCAAGTCACTACAGTAATTACATCTGGAGGTTATTAACTGGGAAAGGACACAAGGGACTTTCTTGGGGTGATGAAATATTCTATATGTTGCTTGTGGTAATGGTTACACGGTTTTGACATATAAATTTGTCAAAACTCACCTAATACACTGAATATAGTAGCATTTTATCGTACATGGTTACAACCAGAGAATGAGAAGGCAAGCAGGAGTGGAATGAATGGGCGTCACAGGAAGCTTTTACTTTTTGTTTTACATACATTTGTATTGCTTACATCTTCACATACGATAAGGTAAAAACAAAAAATCTTATTTTTAATGAAATTTTCACTATTTTACTTAGTTTTTTAATCAATTAAAAAAAATCACACATACATTATCAGTGGAGCAAAACAAAAACCAAGACACAGATTCCTTATAAAAGATAAAACAATGTGAGAAAATCTGATCACAGAAAAAGAAGTGTGTACCAGATTTTGAGAGAGATGTTTTTCTAAGCTTTAAGTGATAAAAGAAATCTTGATTTTAGTATATTGTGTTTACCACATAACAGAGAAACTAACTGAAGTAAAAGACATACAGAAGCTTTTTCTACCAATTAGCAATTTACAACTTTCTAATTATAAAATGACCACTGTAGAAAACTTGTAACCGTATAAAGAAGAAACTCATTATTTGGGTCTCTTTCTTCCCACTGTTTTTTCTATTATTTTAAAATGAAAATCAGGACAAGACATACCATTTTATATTTTTCCTTTGTGTAAATTATAGTATAAGCAACTTCCTGTTTCATCATATAGATTTTTAAAATCATTTTTCGTAGGCTGCATTGATCTGCTTTACATCCACTAGAAGGATGAACTATATTTTAACCATTGGCCTATTTAGGACAATTATAGCACGTCACTATATAAATCATGCCATAACAAATCTTTGTAAAACGATCTTTATGGTTCTTACTCATTTCCTTAGTAAAAATCCCTGGAGGTATACTTATCAAGTCAAAGGAGAAGGTTAGGCTATTGATAAAGTACAAACTATACTCGAGAAAGCTATACCAATTGTATTCCCTTAAGAGTGCATTCAGCAGCACTGGAGTTTTAAAGTTCTTTTTCCCTATTATAGGATATATGATAAATACAGTGAAGAAAACCCAGACACAGAAAAGAACACCAAAAATAATTACAATCATCCAGGAATGTTTACTCTCGAGTCCTTTTTTCCATATGCATACATAATTAAACTTGTGTTATACTGTATATGCTTTTATAATCTACTCTCCTCCCCTACTTAATGAGCATTTCTTCCTTACCAAAGTGTCTCAAAATTAATTTCAGTAACATGGGCCATTATTTAATCCATCTTTATTATTGATCACATAAGCCTTTTCTAAAATTTTAGCATAAGTCACACTGTCATAAAATTTTGTATATAAACCTTTGTACTATAAAGTAAATTCCTCTATCAGAAAAAATTCCTTGAAAACTACTAGGTCAAAGTTTATGAATCTGAAGGCCTAATTCAGCTTTTGGATTTATAATTTCAGGAACAGTGTAAGAGAGTATCCGTATTTCCATACCTTTACCTACAATAGGTAACCTTTTATTGACCTTTGCCAATTGATCATTTAGAAATTGCTTATTTTATTTAGACCTTTTTTTTTTTTTTTTGCTACTCAGAGATAATTTAAAACATTCACTGTATTTTGTTTTTTAACTGCTCATCCTATTGACATTTTTCTTTTAAGATACAGGAACTGTTGTATAGTCAGCAAATTTTTAAAAATATAATCAATTCTGATATGCCTGTAATGTAACCTATGAAATTACTAATTTGGGTAAAATTTTTTTGAAAAGCATTTATGTACATCTAGATTACTTCGCCTATTTCTAGCTGAGACTCCCATCAAGCTTTCCCTTGTTTCTAAAATGTCTCTTTCATCCATAATCACACTATCTATACACATCTCCTTTCCACCCTTCTAGGAGGAAAAACAAAGTATCACTACCCTGATCAACTTTTAATGCTTCGGTTTGTGCTCTAGATTCGATCTTCCACTTTCTCAAAGGTCCTTACCATCAACAGTCCTTTCGCTGGTGTATTTCCTGTCATACTAGCTTGTCCTGTTCGGCATATAAGAAATTTTTTTAAATCTTAAAACATGTGCACCCCAGTTTTTACCTTCCTTCTTTCTCCTCCATCAGTATTTTTCTTAACTTCCCATTCAGTGTAGTCTGGATTCTATTCTGATCATTCCACTAATACCGCCCTCTGTGACCTATTCATTGCCAATCTTAGAATTTTCACCCTTACATCACTTAACCAGTTAAGACGTGACCCTGCTCAACACTCACAACATTTCTTGAAGTTCTCTTCCTGCAATACCTAACACGGTTTTTGTCTCTAGTTCTCCAGTATATTCTCCTCAGTCACTTTGTTCCTTTTCTTCCTCCTGTCCTCTTTTCAATGGCAGCCTTCCAGAGTTCCATCTTGAGCCATGACCTCTCCTCCACATGGGTAAGCCTCATCTACACAAGCTACCCTCAACAATCATCTATTACTTTATATTCCCAAATCTCTCTCTGCCCAGAATCTTTACTACACTACTCCTCTAGTCATGAATATGGATAATACATGCCTTCACACTGCTGCCTTTAAAGTACCTCAAACACAATAGGTACAGAGCTGAACTCATGACAAAATCAAGTTGAATGGCATAATGACTTGCAATGTGAATCAAGAGGCATTAAAACATTAATTCATTCTTAAACTAATAATCTTAAGTCAAGAGAAATTTTACAAACAGAATAAAAACACTGGAGGAAAATATTTATTACAGCATTATTTAATATAACCAAAACACAAAAACAAAAATAAAACTTAAAAGGACTTCTCCTTCAGGGAAGATGGAGCACACAAACTTTCTCCATTCCTTCTGCTATGCAAAAATAAAACCTGACATTATACACAAAACAAACATAAGAAGACTCAAAGTTAAACAGGAGGCAGTGCTAATCCTTTGAAAACCGAGGGAAAAAACTATGGTGAGTCCCTTCCAGTTTTGGGAGTTTTTTTAACCCTGAAAATGCCAGAAATGGACCTGAAAAAGCCTCCAACCTGGAAATGCCAACGAGAGCAAACAAAAAGAATCCCAACAAAAGCATGCTCTTTCTGACTGAGGGACTATGAGAAGAGCAACCCAGAAAGATGGACAACTTTTAGACAACAACCATCCTACTCCAGTCAAACACCACCCAAAAAAAAAAAAAAAAAGCAAACAAACAAACAAAAAAAACCAACCACTGTGTAGGGCACCTGGGTGGCTCAGTCAGTTAAGCATCAGACTCTTGATTTCGGCTCAGATCATGATCTCAGGGTCATGAGATCAAACCCCACATTGAGTCCTGTGTCAGGCTCCATGTTGGGCTTGGAACCTGCTTAAGATTCTCTTCCTCTCCTTCTGCCCCTTCCTACCCTTCACTTGTGTGTGTGTGCGTGCGCGAGTGTGCACTGGCGTTTAAAAAAAAAAAAAAAGCCACTATAGTCCCACTCACACCCCCACCTGCAAAGGGCCAGTACGAAGTCTAGAATTCCATTCGCAAGGCTACAAACACCCCATTGGGATGGTGTCAGAGAAGGCCAAGTAGGGGGCCAGGGCTTTCATCCCTGCCAGCCAGTAATGAACTCTCCCCTAACAATATGGAAGAAAGATTATGTGGGGAACCCTGCACTTCCACCCCCAGCCAGGAGTAATATAGAGTGTCCCCCCCCCCCCACCTCAGGCTTCAGTGGAGGCTCAGTGGGGAATGTGGACATCTATCTCTACCTGGCAGTAATGAGGAAGCACCTCCACCTTCCTTCTCCTGCCAGAGCAGTATGAAAAAAGTCAACTAAAATAGTTTGAGTACGATCCAAAGGCTCAGAACAAAGTACGAAAATGTGCAAGGTTCAATCAGAAAACCCAAAAACCAGGAAGATCTCAAACAGAAAGGCAAAAATAATCACAAGATACCAAAATCAAAATGACAGAGATGTTAGAATCATCTGACAAAGACATTAAAGCCATCTTGATAAAATATGCAAACAGGTTTGAAATACATGAAAAAAAAAAGTCTCAGAAATCAAAGTCTCAGCAAACAAATATGTTTTAAAGAACCAAATGTAACTTAAGCTGGAAAATACAATAACCAAAATAAAAAGTTCAGAGGATGGCCTAATAGCAAAATGGAAGGAAAGAAGAAATAGTCAATGGAGTGAGAGACAGAACAACAGAAACTATCCAATCTGAAAAACAGAGAAATAAACTGGAATAAAATGAAAAGGACCTCAATGCCCCAAGGGACTAAAACAAAAGACCTAAAATTCACATTATCAGAATATCAGGAGAGGACAGGGAGGGACTGAGAAAATACTTGAAGAAATAATAGCTGAAAACTTCCCAAATTTGGCAAGACAAAAACCTACAGTCAAGCAGCTGAGCAAATCCTAAAAAGGAAAAAACCCAAAGAAATCCACACCTAGATACATCATAATTAAACTTCTAAAAACTAAAGAAAAAGTCGTAAAAAGGCAATATGAGAAAAACATATTACCTACAGGGAAAAAACAATTAGAATGACTACAGATTTCTCATCAGAAACCTTAGAGACCAGACGTGACACAATTTTTTAGGTGCCAAACAAAAAGAACTATCAACCCAGAATCCTATATCGGGGGCGGGGGGGGGGGGGAGCCTTCAGGAATGAAGATAAAGCAAATATAGAGACTCTATCACCAGCAGGCTTACTCTAAAAGAATGGCCAAAGAGGTTCTCTAAACAGGAAGAAAACAATAAAAGTAACCTCAGGAAGGAAGGAAGGATGGACACAGCAAAAATATGGACAAGTATGACAGACTTTCCCGCTCTTTAATTTTTCTAAAGCACAATTGACAACTGAAGCAAAATTATAACACTGTTCGAAGTGGTTCTATATGTATGTGGAGGAAACACTGAAAATAATTATAAGCGGGGGAGACTAAAAGAGATATGAAGGGAAGTAAGGTTTTAGTACTTTACTCAAACTAGTAAAATGACAATACCAGTTCACTACAATAGATGGAGATGGTAATAGTACTTGTGGGATTTTAGGTTTTTTGTGGGTGTTGTAGGTACAATAAGCTAAAATCCCACAGGTATTATTATCATCTCCATTATACTGATGAGGAAATTAAAGCTCAGAGTTGAGAAAGTACATAGACAGTAGTTAAGTAGTAATAGGAGACTCAATCCCATAGTTACCTGGCTCCAAATCCTGACACTTTTTCACTACATTAAAAAAAGGTTCCTGGGATTGAATCTTCATTCTAAAACGAATATCATCCAACTATAATTTAGCATTTCCTTCAATCAGCCACCACAGCAGTACCTATGGTAGTCGCCAACAGAAATCACAGATATCTCACGTAACAGATTAATCAGAATAGCAACATGAGTTAAAAAGGAGGATTTTTGTTGTATTTCAATAACTGGATTTAAATGTAATTGCTTTCCCTTATAAACCTACATGCTTTATTTTATATATTTAAAAAAACTGTATTCTGAGGAGTCCATAGGTTTCACCAGACTGCCAAAAAGAGTCCTTTTACAAAAAAAGGTTAAGGAAACCCTGCATGTAGAAAATTTTCCAAATTTTACTTCAAAAGTCTTAATGGACCACAGCATCCACTTGCCACTGGAATGGGAAGAACAGCCGTTTTTGAGAAGACACCAGAGAAAGAAAACCTATAAAATTAAACTATGCCAAAAGCAGAACACTTTCTCAAGTTCTCAAAAATCAATACCATACGAGTCTAGTGCTTAGATGACACTCAGAATCTATCAAAAAACCACCAAGAAACCCCCAACATACACCGTGGATTCATTTGTAGGTAATCTCCCAAATAAGGAGATAATTCAAACCCCTAAACTCAGAAACAAGAAAATTCCACCTTCCCCAGCCTTCCACCTCTTACCACCCCATCCCACCCACTTCCTCTTAAGCACACATTATAATCTATAAATCTAAAGGTGCCCTTAAATGACATGTTTTCAATCAATTTCTTTATGAAAATGAGCAACATCTCAGTATACATACTTTCACTCTGGAAAACACAGAGTTCCTTCTCTCACTCCCATCTTACCTCTCCAAAAAGCACAAGTATCCAAATAAAGGCAAAGCTTTTCAGATGAATAACCACCAAGAGCATTTTTTCTAATCCCATGATCATCCAAACTTAGAAATGAAATTCCTTTCATTCACAAGGCCACCAAAAGGGTAACACATTTTTTTAAATAATCTTACCCCCCCCCCAAATTATCAGCTCCTGATGAAACATATTCTCAGCCCAAAAGTTACCCATTTTATAAACGAGCCAAAAATGTCAACAGTGAAACACAGAACACAGGTCTAGTATATATACTCTAGATTTTCTTCTAATCCTTAGTCACGCCTACCTAAAACCACATAATGTGAGCACTCATTTTGTATATCTACAAATAGTATTAAGAATTTTGTGATGGGAAAAGTTAAAGTATCACTTCTTCATACAGGAAATTTAAGGCAAAATTAATCATCAGTTCCTGTAACCAATATGCAATGAGGGACAGTGCTTTGGAAAAATGTTCAGAAATGGTGCATAGTAATTTTAGAAGCAAATCACAACACACTTATACACACACATCCACACAAAACAGTTTTGTTCACAAATTCAAATATGAACATTTTATTGCAATAAGAATTGTACTCAACTTTTATTTGCTGTTTGAACAGTCGGGGGGAAAAAAAGTAGTTTCCCACCCTGAAGGAAAACCCCTAAAGAACACACTTATGTCTTGTCAACCAAGTCATGATACCTTGAACATCAAATGAAAAGCTAAGTTTCCTTTTGACTATATATTTAAGTCAATTCAGAGTACATTATGGTTCTTAACTATAAAATAACCCAGAAAATGTTTTATGAAGAAAAAATATCAAGAATATGTATACCTACCTCCCAACTTAGGTAATATAATATTAGCAATAATTCTAGACCTTTATCTGTCCCTTGACAATCATATTCCCCCCTCCCCCCCGTCCCTACTCCAAGAGGTAATCAATATGGAACCTAAATCTGATGTTTGTCATTCTCATGCATTTCAACAGTGATATATCCATACAGTCAATAAATACCTCAACATTCCTAAGCTGCTTTTACAGAGAGGATGCATTACAAATTTCTGCCCCCACACTAGCTTTCGAAAGTGCCTTCACCAACAGTCTTAGTAGAAACCCATCAAGTCATCAAGTGTGCTTCTGATAAAACCTCATTTACTGTTTCCCTCTCCCCTCCTTCCCAAATTCAGTGCTCCCCCCAGATTCATTCTGGTAACAGGTAACAGAATTTCATCCATTAAATGAGAACATATCATTCCTTTCAGTTCCCCTCTAGTAGGTGTTGGCATTCTTGTTCCAATTTAACATTCACAGTCTACAGTAAGAAGACTGGTGTATTTTAGGAGTTGGGAAAACCAATATCAGCTTCAATGCTTACTTGGCTAGAGAACCTTGGGCAAATTGTTTCTTCCCAAACCTCCATCTCCTCTCCTACAGGATGGACATAACAGTGACCACGATCGCCACCTTGCCATCATAAAGGGATGTTGCTGGTATTAAAAGGAAACCATGTACACATAAAGTCTCTGAAAACGAAAGTATTACACAAATGCAAAACGTCATAAAAGGTAAATTCTAGGTATTATAAAAACTCTTAAGAATTATTTTAAAAGGGCAAAATGTGGCCAATTTATAATTCATTAAGTAATGCAATGCTTTTACTACAGAACTTAAAAGTATTAACAACGCTGAAATAACACAACTCTTTCCGTCTGTTTAAAATGAAATTAACCTCTACAACTAAATAATTTGTTCTAACTTCCACAATGAATCAAGATTCTCACTTCCTTTGAAATTAGGATATAATAATTAGAAACTATAAAACCCTCCAAAAGAAATTACACATAAACCATGTTTTTAAAGGTAATAAACACTATTGGACCAAATGGGTTTTTTTCTTCTCTTATTTTTTTAAGCAATTTAGAAAACTCCACGGAATGACAGGATTTATTTACTGACTGTTATGGGAATGCGTTCCCCACCCCACTCAAAAAAGAATACCACACACTGTCTTCCAGCTTGGGAAGAGGCATTATCAATGCAGGTGTGAAGAATATCATGGCGCCTGTCAGTAAGGACAGTTCTTATAAGCCAAAGCAATGAGGCGTTTATATATTGTATAGAAAGATGTATGGGATGCCTGGGTGGCTCAGTCAGTTAAGCATCTGCTTTCACCTCAGGTCATGATCCCAAGGGTCCTGGGATTGAGTCCCTCATCAGGACCCTTGCTCAGCGGGGAGCCTGCCGCTCCCCCTGCTTTTGCACTCGCTCATGCACGTGCATCTCTCTCTCTCTCCCCACCCCCCAACAAATAAATAAACAAACAAAAAAAAAAGAAGTATGATGACGACTTCTTAAAAATCTGAGGGAAAAAAGGCCAAACAAGATAAAACAATTAATTTTTTTTAAAAACTTTATAAAGTCGTGTCTCATAGGACTGTAGAATCTCAAAGGACCCTAGATATAATCTATTTCAGAACCTCCATTTCACAGATGAAGAAACCAAGGCCAACAAACTATAGATCCTTTCACTAAATAAAGAAAATGTAGGATAACTGAGGGCTTCTGCCCCTAAAGAAAATGTGACTATAAATCAGGCATTCTTTGAGGGGATTAAAAAAACATCCTTGTCACAAAAATGTAAACTGGAGACAGCAAGTATAAGAAGAAAAACGAAGAAGGAAAGTAGGAAAGGATGAAGGAAGAAAGGACAAGAGTTGAACAACAAGAAAGAGACACAACCTCAAGGCTCAAAAATAACTAGCTATTAACCTGACCTCGGTATCTCTACCCACAAGATATTTATTGATCACAAAGGGAAGAGTTGTCACTTTTCAGTGGTTAAGCGGTCAGATTCCACACCGGTATTGGGAAAAACAGACAACATGTGCCTCCTTAATATGAGGTACTGGAGGAAGACTTTTCCTTTGTGATATTTCTGCCAAAACTACACAGTTTGATTCTAATGATAAGAAAACATCAGACAACCCAAATTGTGGAATATTTTACACGTAACTTTAAGACAAAAAAAAAAAAAAAAAACATGAAAAATAAGTGCAATGTGCAATCCTGGTTGGATCCTAGACCAAAAAAGTTTTTCTTTTGTTATAAGAACATTACTGGAACAACTAAGCTTAAATAATGTAGGTTAGGTAACAGTATTATAATTTCCTGGTTTTAGTAACTGTACTAAGGCTCTCTCTTTTTTTGTTCTTCAGGAAAAACACTAAAGGGACATTACTTCCACAACTTACTCTCAGAAAGTTCACCAAAAAAATGTACAGGATACTATGGGAGGGGCACCTACTCCAATCTGGAGATTCCCTGGGGAAAGGCTCGCTGGAGATGAACACTGAGTCACATCTAGAAAGATGACTAAGAATTAGTCAGAGAAAAGGGCATACTTGGTCAAGGACAGAGGTTCAGAAGAGTCGTGGATGTGCACTTGACACAGATTGTGACTAAGTGTGTTGAGACTGTGTTTCTCCAGACATGATACGATGTGTAAGACCAGGAATTTCAAATAAGTATGTACAGGTGTCTGCGGGTTGCCAGGTCTGGAGAGAGCAATAGCCAAGGCAGCGTGTGCAGGAGTAATGGGACATCGATCACAAGGAGGCAGGGGAGCAGAACCGGAGGGCAAGGCAATACTGTAAACAAAACTTCACTCCCTATTCAACCCCAGCTCTTCTAACTTCAACTAAATGGAAAATGCTTCATGAACCTAACCTTTTTAAAAAACGAAAAAGAAAAAAAAACCCTCAAAGACTCCATTATTAAGGTAACTCATTAAACGAAAAGTGTTTTATTTGGGCAAGGTAGTATAATGCAGCCCTTAGCACCCATAGGTGCTTTGAAATCAGAAAACACAGATTCAAGTCGCATCTCAGCCAGTATTGTGGGATCCTGAGCAACAGATTTAACCTCTGAGCTTCAGTTTCCATAGCTATAAAAAAGAAATAATAAGCTGTAAAGATTAAACGAGGCAATGTTGGTAAAGCTTATAGCATGACATCTAAAACACAGAATATATTCGATATACATCAGACATTACAGATACAAAATAGTCTGCATAGGTCCCTGTTACTTATTAAAAAACAAAACAAAACTTGAAACCATTCATATTATAATTCGGTTACTGTATAAGATAGTAAAACGAATTGAATCAAGTCCAACCACTTTATCAAAAACACAAACTAGGGGCACCTGGCTGGCTCAGTCGGAAGAGCATGCAACTGTTGATCTCAGGGTTCTAAGTCTGAGCCCCATGTTGATGTAGAGATTAGGTAAAAATAAAATCTTCAAAAAAAAAACCCACAAACTAAAGTCTACCTATATAAGGTACTATAAAAGCTTTATAAACCATATTATTATGACTTTTCATTTTACAATTCTGTTGAAACTTATTAATACAAACTTAAGGTTAAAATAAGGAATTAGAACAGTTTCATTATTTAAATACCAACGAATTATTTGGGGACATTATTTAAGTTTGGTGCCTTTTTCAATGTTAACTACTTGTACAGCTATTTCACAAATACAACTTTAACAAAAAAAATTATAAATATGACAAGGCTTAAACCTATTATTCATAGTCCACTTTAGCACCATTCTAAATAAATAGCTGTGGATAGGCGTAAAAGTGAAGAAGTCATTAAAGTAATTAGTAGGATCCATTTTAAGCAATGAAGTATAGAATATTACAAGGGGTTCCATTAAAAAACAGAAAAAAAAAAGGAATGTGGGGTATTTTGTGACAGGCCAGTAAGACAGCTGGAACAAAGCTGTTGGAGCGACAGCTGTGCACCATGTACTGTTCATCTAAAACCACAAACTAAAGTAACCCATGTCAGACAACTTCATTTGACTAATCAGCTCAGCCAAAGGCTCCTTCCTGAAACTGCTACAGAGAAATCTAAGTAAATACACGATTTGCAACTAAGGAAGGAGAAAAAAAAAATAAACAAAACACCCATGACTTTAAATGTAAAATTAAAAACTGAAAATCACAATCTAACGTTATAACAAAATTTTCCACACTATTTTAACACCTGCTAAAATTATGATCACAGAACCTATCAGACTTTATGATGGTAAGAAAATAATCCCAAAACCCAACGTCTGATGAAGTTTGAATTACTGATATGTAACCTCACCAACTCCTACTCCATTCTTAACTTTCAACTAAATGAAAAGTATTTGACCATATAACACTGCAGCAATCTAAGAAATTGTTAAGATTAAGTAATTTGATAATTAAAAAGTAGCTAATTCAAAACAAGTTTGGCAGGGAAATTCTATGCCAGTATTATGAAAACAATAAACTGGAGTAGTACTCAATTAAGCTACTATAACCATTCATTTAAATATCTGCAACTCATTAAATTATCATAGACCTAGTCCGTTGTTGAATTATCTCCGCTTTTTGATTCAAAAACCCATGAACCTTTCTCTAAACTTAAATTCACTCTTTTCTCAGTTTGAGTAACATACACCTCTGTGTATGCTTGCACACATGCATACACACACATAAGGAGAACTTCCCTACATTACTGACACACCTTAATTTCAGAGACAAAAGGGACAAAAATTACAAATTTCATAGTCACGTATTGTTTCCATAAGATTTCTAAAATGTATCTATCACAAAACTTCCTTCGCAGTTTGACTCAACTACTTGCTTACCATTCTTTTCCTTTCAGCTAACAAAATGCTGAGTATTGTAATCTCAACCACATGTCATCATTTAACCAAAAGCAAGGCATTAAAAGAAAACCCACCAGGAAATAAGACAAAGGTAATAAATCTTTAAGACCTTACTCTCAGGCTGTTTTACATTTCCTGAGTCAGAATTTCCACAAAGAAATTAAAATAGGGACTATCTTCTCCAAAGACTATTTTCAATAAAACTGAATGCTATGGATCAACTACTAAAACTTCTAAAACTCAAGATTCAATTCAAATGTACACAGGCTACATATAGATAACCTTTTAATTACAGAGAAACTCTGAAATCCAAAATGAAAAACAGTTCAGTTCTTTCTCCTCTTCAGTAACTAGCGGCTATGGAACCATAACGGATACAACTCATCTTTCTTAAGACCCCTTTGTCCCCCCAACTATTTACTATATCCTGTTCAAGACCTACTACTAACAATTAATAAATATTAACAAATATTTTGCTATATGATTATAGCATAATCATATATGTAATCCTGGTCTCTGACTCTCAAAATCTAAAGTATAAAATGTACAAACAAATACAACTAAGGGGCAGACATTCAGGCAAAATATCCCAAATCTGTAAAATCCTCTACTGGGGTGCCTGGGTGGCTCAGTCGATTAAATGTCTACTTTTGGCTCAGGTCATGATCGCAGGGTTCACGCTCCCTGCTCAGCGGAGAGTTTGCTTCTCCCTCAGCCTCTCCCCGGGCTTGTGCTTGCTGTCGCTCGCGTACGCACTCTCTCTCTCTCTCTCAAATAAATAAAATCTTTAAATAATAAGTAAATAAATAAAATCCCCTACTAAAATACTTGTTTTGCTTTAAATGTTCTAGTGTTAACAGGGTTGAAAATAATGATGCCAAAGTGAATCTAACACAGAATGGTTATCTTGTCCAAAGCCATAGTCATATAGTGGCTAAACGAAGATCTAAATAAATGTCTTGACTCACAAAAAGGATTCTCTGCACTACCTCAAGCTGTCTTTTCTCAGATAAGCAGCATGAATTTTTCCAGGTCTAAAAAATCTTTTTATAAAACAAAAACATGGCAACTGTGGTGTTTAATTTCATAGACTGCATATGACTATGACAAAAGCAACCACAAGGAATAAGTTTCACAGAAATAACCTCTACTTTTAAAATAATCTCTACATTTATACTCTCAATGCAGGGGAAATAAAAGAATAAAAACAAGTTTAAGCCTACATAAAAAAAATCAAAAACAAAATATAAAATGAATAAAAAGGATAAAAACAAATGTATCTAGATTACTTCACAAATACATAATCAAATTATACAATAAATGTAAATGGGCTGAATTCCCTACTAAAAGACAGAGACTCTCAGATTTGACTTTAAAGATCACATTAAGTACTGTTCAAAAAAGCTTACCAGAAAATGACCAAAAAAGAAATGTGAAATATAAATGCAGTAAATGCATACAAACAGAAAGCAGGAATGGCAACATAATATCACAGGATCAAAATCAAGGTTAAACTCCACACAAGATACTACCGAATTTTAATAGACACAAAAATTCAATCATAACATTTTATATACCAAATGACACAGCATCAAAATAAAGCAAAATAAGAAATACGAGGTAAATCTTAAAAAAAAAAAAAAGAAAAGATAAATACGAGGAAAAAAATAAAACATGGTCTTCATGAGATATTTAATAAATGTATTTCAGAGTTTCACAGATTAACTAGATAAGAAAAGAGGGAGATACAGAAGATTTGAATAATATAATGAACAAATTCCACTGTAAGAGATTTGAATAAAACTCTGCACCTTATAAGCTACAAATGAATACTCTTCTCTCATGTTCTTGGAATATTTATAAAAATTAACAGTATGTTTGGCATTAAAAATCCTTAATAGCCCAAAACAGAATTTACAGGTCATGTTCTTTGACCACACAGCCCAACAAAGCTAGAAATCCACAAAAGGATCCACTCAATCCTTCACCAAATATATATTTTAAAAATTAAGAGATATCCAAACTGAAGTTAAAATTACCTAAGAATGAAAAGTATAAGATTTCATATCAAAGGAAACAATGCAAAATCAGTCCTGTAATGCCTTTCCACAAATCATTTAGGATACTGTAAGTATTCTGGAGAACCTCTCATTAAAATTCTTTAAAATGCCACTAAAAATACACATTATAACATAAAATTACCTAAGTACTATTGTGAAAAACAGATGGCAATCACTCTCATTAAAAAAAAAAAAAAAAAAAAAAAAGCACAACACTGAGGGTTGCTGGAGGGGAGGTACCATGGGGGATGGGGTAACCCAGTGATGGACTTTAAGGAGGGCACATGATGTAACGAGCACTGAGTATTATATAAGACTGAAGAATCACTGACCACTACCTCTGAAACTAGTAATACATTATATGTTAACTGAATTTAAATTTTTAAAAATTTTTTTTAATTTATAAAGCACAACAAAAGTTTATATATGAGATCATAAAAAGATATCTATACACAATACAATATAAATAAGCATACTTCAGATTAGACACACACACACACGCTGAAAAAAGGAATTCTTTTGCTTCTAAGCCATTCCAATTTCTATACCTAAAGCAAGAACAACCTTTGCCTCGATCATTTTACAGCACGCGCGCGCACACACACACACACAGACACACACACACACACACTCATGCTTCCCCAGCTTCTTCAGTGGCTCAGCGCAGAAAACTCAGTCTTGAAGGGTAAATAAATTTGAAAAACATCCCTTTTAACCATCTCTAAATCTCCAAAATTATACCTCTCAGCCAAAACCCCAAAACTGACTGAAAGTCTTAGTGGGTTTAACAGAATTTCACACTTGTTGAAATCCTGCTGATACTCCAAAAATTATAGCTCCCTGGTATCAACCTGCCCTTCAGCATCAAAAAAGATTGGGAAGTGCCCCACGGTAATTCTGAAAGATGGGCAGTTCTTCACCTCCAACACCAGAACAGCTAAAATCAACTCTTTGTGACAGGATACATTTTTAAAAACATATTCTACCACACAAGAAGAAACTCCTCCCCTGGAAAGAGCTGTTTCCTTAAACAGCACCAAACTTTAGAAAATAGCAGTTTTGCGGCCTCAAGAAAAAAAAAAACAAGAGAACATTACCATTGGTTGATATCAGACTGAGATATCAAGGGCATTAAATCGGTTTGAGACAGTAATTAGATTTCACATCCAGAAAATTTCATCAGTGATTTAACAAATCTAACAAATTCTCCTAGATGGAGACTATCTTATCCTTTTTGCTGATTAACTTAACACAATATGGTATGATTTCAGAGAATAAATGCATAAATAGTAAGTATTTCATAAGATGACTGAGAAAATGAATAAAAATGGAAAAGACAACCTTCCCAGACCTGAGAGTGTTTCATTATCTCCCAGGGAAAACTAGTGAACAGAGAAAAAGTTCTACTTATATCCGGATAAATGTTTTCATTTCCAATGATGAGAGAAGGCTACAAGCATCCAAGTAAAAAATAAGTTATTCCTGCAGAATGGGAACTTGAGCCAGTTAGCCAAATAAAGGTAAAGACATGGAAAACAAAGATATACCTCCATTGTTTTAATACAAAAGTGTTGGGCCACAATAATTTTACATCCAGCCAAGTCATCACTTATCATGCAAAAGTAAATATCTTAGGTACCTTTTCAGTAAAAAGCACTTGAAAATGTTCTCTAAATCACAATTCAAAATAAAAACTAGCTATTGATAAAGACTACTGTAAGCAATGAAACCAGTTAGAATGATACAAATGGCAAATAAAAGCAATAACCTTTCATAAGAAAGACATTAATACCATTATTATTTACTAGAAAACCAGAATGGGGGCGCCTGGGTGGCACAGCGGTTAAGCGCCTGCCTTCGGCTCAGGGCGTGATCCCGGCAATCTGGGATAGAGCCCCACATCAGGCTCCTCGACTATGAGCCTGCTTCTTCCTCTCCCACTCCCCCTGCTTGTGTTCCCTCTCTCGCTGGCTATCTCTGTTAAATAAATAAATAAAATCTTAAAAAAAAAAAAAAAAAGAAAAGAAAAGAAAAAAAAAAACAGAATGAAAAAGACCAAAAAAAAAAAAAATCTTTTAAAAACACTGCAACACACATTTTTGGTTGCTTTAAATAAGGACACTAAATTTATGAAAGGGATGGGTAGAAACAGCAACCAAAACTGCTAAATTCCTCATTTCCCATAACTAGGAATAAAACACTATTATTCTGTTTTTCTAATTAAATGTTAAAGATTATGAATAATTTTTTGAAGATTTTTATTTGTCAGAGAAAAAGCGAGCGCACGCGCACAAGCAGGGGGAGCAGCAAGCAGAGGGAGAAGCAGGTTCCCCGCTGAGCAAAGAGCCCGATGCAGCACTTGAACTCGGGACCCTGAGATCATGACCTGAACCGAAGGCAGATGCTTAACCAACTGAGCCAGCCAAGCGCCCCAAGATTATGAATAATTTTAAGGTAAATCTGAGTCGTAAAAAAAGAGAGAGAGAGAATCTACCATTCAAATCTACCACAGAGCACAGAAAAAACGTGTGTGTGTGTGTGTGTGTGTGTACACACACACACACACACACACACACAAATACAAGATAAGTGCAAAGGGAGGTCATTATGCTAAAGATCATGGCCAAAATCGGTAGTGACCTAACATGAATTTTTCAACCTTACTCTCAAAAGATACCTAGATAGAAAATTAGGCAGAAATTTTCTCCTTAAACAGAAACAAAGCTGGTCCCCTTTTTGCCTCAACTTGGTTTCTTTAGACTTAATTTCACTCGGTGCCTAGCTAGACTGATTATGAAAACCAGATTTTTTAACATAACTGAGTAAAACAAACTGACTATCATTACCTAAAGCAACATCAGAGGCATTAGTTTTGATCACTTGGTCAAGGTGATGTCAGCCAGGTTTTCCCACTGTGGTTACTGTTTTCCCTCGATAATTAATATCTCATGGGCAGATACTTTAAGACTATGTTAATATCCAGCTACTCTAAAATCCACTAGCTTTACCATCTATTTATGATTCTGACTCAAATCAATTGTTATGACCACCAAATAGTGATTTCCTAATTCCACCATTTCCCCTAAGTTTATTAGGAGAATTCTACCTTAAGGAAGAATGTCCCTTCCTCCATTTATTTATTCCTATGGATTCACAGATTCCTACTTTATGGATAGTAATCAATTACTACTAATAATAATAATCAATTACAAATAATTAATTTGGTTATACTGTCCCTGAGTTAGCCAATGGGCATCCTTCTGGGTTGGCTGTCACTATGACATGTCACCATTGTTATTGTTTTTGAGCACTTCCTTACTTTCTGACACTACACGATACTCCAAGCTCATCTTCTATTTTTCCCTGCCCTAGCCCTGCGATCAGTCATTTCTCTAAGGTTCCTGTTAGTAAAGAATGGTATTTAGAAACCACGATCTGGCACCAGGTATTTCACTGCTAATGGGGAGTCACTGTTTCTATGCACTCTTAGCAGACAGAGCTGGAAAAAAGATGCACAGATGTGTGTACATGTATTCATATGTATCTACTTCTGCATCTATAATTTTTAAACCATGAATTTATGCCAGTATCTTCAATTCCAATCAAGCATCGGAGTTGATGCTAACATTCCCCCTTTCCACAGTGAGAACAAATAGGGAGAATGTTGACTCCTATTTTCCAAAATATATTTACTTATTTGCTTAATCCTAGTACAGAAAATCATTTCAGAATTGAAAACCCATGCCTCTGTGACACACACAAACAGACACACACAAAGCCTATTAACTAGAGTTCAATGTTTGTTTCAAGTTCTTTGTCTTTATCCTGAGGACATAGTCCAAACGCCCAGTTCAAAAGTTAGTTTTTTTTCTTTCCCCCCTTCAGTGCAGTTATGTTACTCATTTGAAATAAAGTTCAGTTCATTTGTTTGTTTGTATTCCACCTTGGGGTGGTTTTTTTCTTCATCACTTGACCGTACTGGTGTCTGCTGTTTATGGACTGAGTATGTGAAACAGTAAACATGGTTCCAAAAGTCAGAAAGAATCCTCAGAAAGGTCACCAACCTCCTTCTCTCTACCCCTTTCCCCTCATTCCTACCCACTCCCTATGGCTAGCCAATAATCTCATTAATCTCTGCTTTATCCATTCAGTGCTGAAAATACATATTTTCTTATTTCCCCTTCTTTCTTAGATAAGAGGTAGTATAGTGCACATTATACAGTAGATACTTTCACACTTTTTTTCACTGAACAATTTATCCCGGAAAGCACTTCATACCAGTTCATAGAGATCTTCCTTATTTTTTTAATAGGTACATAATGCTCCACTGGGTAAATGTAGAACATTTTATTTCAATCCCTCTCCTATTCTGTAAATTGTTTCTAATTTTTTAAATCACAAATAATGCTGTGACCTCACGCATGTGTATTTTCATACTCGTGGAAGTGTATTTTCAGGGTAAAATCCTAGATCTGGGATTACGGAGTCAAAAGGTAAACACATATACAGTCAAATCTACATCTATTTTATGTCTCCGGATATAGTGCACTAAGAACAACTCATTATTTCCATGTTATTCCTGCCCCCAAAATGCATAACCCAAATTTAACCATGAGGAAACAGACAAATTGAGGGAACTCTACAAATAACTTATACTCTTCGAAAATGTCAATGTCCTAAAATACAAAGACTAAAGAACTGTTCCAAATTAAAGAAGACATGGAAACGGAATGTAGTGCATAATCTAAGATTTTTTCTCCTGCTATGAAGGGCATTATTAGGACAACCGGCAAAATCTGGAAAAGCTCTGCACATTACATTAGTAATATATCAATGTTAATCTCTGATGTTGGTTATAGACTACGTTTATGTAAGCAAATGCCCTTGTATTTCGGAAATATACATGGAGATACTTAAAAATAAGGGGTCAACATCTTCAACTTACACTCAAATGATTTAAAAAAAATAGCATAGATGGGGGAAGGGATAAAACAAATATGGCAAAATGTTAGCATTTGGAAAATCTGAGTCAATTTTTTTTTTAAAAAACATTGGATGTTACTTTGACATTTATATCCATATCGAGTACTGAACATGTACTTACTTGTATACAAAGCTCTTTCTCCTAGAAAAAACATCACCATATGAGGTGACAAGATAAGTTGGCGGGCAATATTAAACTACTAATATCTACAAACAAATTCTGTGACTGCAATATTTTTAATTAAACTATGATTTAATGCTATGTAACCAGTAAACAATCACATTGCTTTTATAAAACACTAAAAATAAAATGTAATTTATAAGGCAAAAAGAACTTGTTCTATGTCTCCAGTAGCATAACTTTCTTTCAGAACCACACAGAAAATAAGTGAATATATAAATCTTTGCCTTTTTCATAAAAGCCTGAGAGCTGTTTCTCTTTGCAAAGTAGAAATAAATCAAAGGCCTACCAAGGACATTACTTTAAACTAAGTTTCAATCCCAAACACAAACTCAGCAACTCTGCCCAAAGTAATTCAAGATCAAGGCCTTGCGAGAAGACTCACTATTAACTCCACAATGTCTACCAACTGAGTGAAAGTCTTTTATTCATTATCACTTTTCAGTAAGGACAGAACATTTCTATTTTTCCTCACAAAAAAGGAAAGAAGGAAGGGAGGGAGGTAGAAATCTTCATACGGCATCATAAAATCTGTTTCAATTTTATGTCAATTAATTTGAAAAGGGAACCTTTAGGGGCTCCTAGGTGGCTCAGTTGGTTAGGTGTCCGATTCTTGATTTTGGCTAAGGACGTGATCTCATGGTCATTGAGATCAAGATCTGTGATGGGCTCCAAGCTCAGCAGGTAGTAAGTGGCCACTTGAGATTCTCTCCCTCTCCCTCTGTCCCTCCCCCCCCCCAAAAAAAAAAGAAACGAATAAGAAAAAGGAAACTTAAAAAATTAAAAAATAATACTGCTTTAAAAAAGTCTCTTTTCAGGGCTCCAGGGTGACTCAGTCGATTGAGGTCTGCCTTCCGCTCAGGTCATGATCCCAAGGTCCTGGGACAGGACCCTGCCTCAGGCTCCCTTGCTCAGTGGAGAGCCTGCCTCTCCTTCTCCCTCTGCTGCTCCCCCTGCTTGTGCTCTCTCTCTCCCTCTCTTTCTAATAAATAAATAAAATCTTTGGGGGGAAAAAGTCTCTTTTCCCACCTCTTACCCCTTTTAGAGTTATCAATTTAATTCCTAACCAAATTAACAACTACTTTCACTTCGAAATTTGCAAAAGACCCACATTTCAGCCTCACAGGTGAATTAAAAATCTCATCCCAGTAGGCAGCTGCCTGTCATCACCACTTTGTCTTCTAATGGTACTATACCAAGGGGAAAAACAGGATTCTTGACCTATTCAACAGAAATGTCCCCACTACACTCCTCCAACATTCCCCCATCCCAATAAGGAGAGCCGCACACATGTTAGAATGAGTAAGAAGAAGGAGTTTTAAGAAACCTAAGGTTAGAATTTCCTTTTGCTTTTCCTTTGACAAGAGTGGCCATCCTCTTCCTTGCGTGCCTACCATCTCTATGCAGGAATTGCCAGCAGATCCGTTACCAAAATGAGGTGTTATCAAAATGAGGCGACCTCTAATAAGTACCACCATCAGGAGAGGTGCCTTATTTTTCAATACTAAGAATTCATTTGTAAATTACTCTGAAAATGTAAAGCAATATATTTGCACACAAAAAAGTAAGTCCATAGCTTCAAATTCACAGACACGAGTTATTTTAAGTGACTTCTGCTGCAGGGAGTGTCTTCAAGACATTGCAGAAGAGCAGCAATTCCGGAACCTAAACCCACGCCCTTCACACGTGGATCAATTAACTATAACATAAATACAGGAGTCTTGAAATCTCTTCTAGGATCTCTGCCCCAGGAAAAGTCAATGAAAAAGCATTCAGCAAAAGACAAACTCTGGGTAAAAAGCAATGTCTGGGTCAGGTCCAGACTAACAGGTTGTTAACACTGACTAAAACTCAACACGTGAGCAACCAACTACCCCCTACACAGTTCAAAATCTGACAAACTACTGAATAAAGTCAGGATGCTAAACAAAGACTAAAAGCTGGGAAATTCCTCTAATTCTGTAAAACACGTGTGTTCTCTTCTGAGAGTTAGCAGGTAAAGCATTAACCCAAAACCCCAATAATAACTCCATCATTTCCTAAAAACCAACTTGCAACTGATAAAAAGAAGTTTCCCCAACTCAAAACGGGACCAACATTTATCACCTAAATACCACATAATGTGAAGAGGGGAGTTTGAGGTTGGGGTGGGAGGTGGGCGGTGCTGAAGGCTTAACAGACCAGATTATGTGTCAAGGAAAAATGCAGAAATTACAAATTTTGTTTTGGAAGAACAAGATACAGAAGTAATAGCAAATAAAACCAAGTAACTAATTATTATGAACTTACTCTGTAGGTGGCACTGTGCTGAATGATATGCGTGCATTATTGTATTTATGCCAAAAATCCTAAAGGTACTATTACTAGTCTCCCTTTTCATACAGGGAAACTGAGGCTTGGAGAACCCAAGACACTTGACTAAAAGACACACAGCCAGTTAACTAAATAAGAAAAAAACCAGAGTTTCAAAGGTGCAGAGATTTGTTCACCCAAACTCAACATTTTATGGAGGAAAAAAATAAAGCCTTGAAAAGACTGAGAAATTAAAAGATTCCTCAGCATCACCTGAGTAGGGAGACCAAGAATCCAGATATGCAAAACTCTCTCCATTTCACTCTGTACAATGTTAAGATCATTTCCTAACTACAGTTTACTCATCATTTAGGTATTCTATTTACCAACAAAACTTAAAACGTTTTTCAAAAAACTATGAACAATAGAAACATTAACTCCACGTTTTACATTTTTATGCAGACACTTTATGATCCGCTAAATTCATTTTTAAAGAGGAAAAGGCACCTCAATTAAGTAATTATTGCCTTAATTTCCTATTTTGCAGCTCTTCATATGAATAGGTCCCAAGTACATCTAAGGTTAAAGAAAGTCAAGGCTAAAAACAAAGTCGTTTTTAAATTCTCGATTCCCCAACTTATATTTTTTCTGCTCAAGATTATATAATAGAAAAATATATACTGAACACTAAAAAGTCATTTCAGGAGACTTAAAAAGTAAATAAAACCGATTTGTGTCATCCTGATCTCCTATAACAAGAACTGACTTCCACCTGCTAAGATTATTATCCTCCTGCCATCTCCTCTCCCTCCAATTACTACTGCTAGGCAATCACAGCAGAATGAATTTTAATTTCCCCAGAGCCAGACAATAAATAGTGACTCTATTAAGTGTAGATGATAAATAGTCACTTTAGCTCCATAAGATTAATATAACAACAATAATATCTGTAGACTTATTATGCACTAGGCATTGTTTTAAGCCCTTGACATAGGTCAACTCATTTAATTTTCACCTCAAGAGTATGAGGTACTTTGTATTTCCCCAGATCACAGATGGGGAAAATTGAGATACCGAGAGGTTAAGTAATTTATCTAAGACTTTACATGCAGCAAGTGGAAGAGTTGAGACTCCATCCAGGTGGACTGGCTTCTACCTCTGCAGAAAGTCTCCTCGGAGTCAGAGCCCATTCCTCCCTTCCACGGGCTCTAACACCTCTGCCTCTCCCACTCCCCTCCTTGCCTGCCTTCTCCCTCTCCAAAATAGCATATAATTCCCCATACTCACATAAGATGCATTCTCTCTCCCTACCACCAAGCCTACACACTACTTTTATCAATTCTTCCCAAACTGACTTTTCCCCCCAATTCTGAATTCCCTTTGCATTTAAATGTGTTACAGAATTATACACACTTACGTGTAGCCATCATTAACTGAGTACATACTATGTGACACAGTGCTCAGAACATTCTCTTAAAGGATTATAAACAATGTGTGATCCCATCCATTTTGCTGATCATTGAATTGAGGCTCAGCAAAGCTGAATATTCTGGCAGTGTTCTCACAACCAATAAATGACAGAGCAAGACAGACATTTAAGTTGACTTCAAAACTCACGTTTTCCCGTGTGTGTGTGTGTGTGTGTGTGTGTGTTTCTCATCCATACACGTATGCCTCCTTTACTTCTTTTACATCATCTAGTACAGTACTATTCATAAAGGAGGTGTTTCTTTAACAAATTAATTCCAGAGAATGATTTTTAAAAACAGTAATTACTGTTATCTTAGCAGTTTCTAAAACTATTTCCCAAAAGCAGAAGGTTCCAATACCTTAATTAAATAACTTACAGATGTAAATACATTCAGATGGTCCTTCCCCACAAAGGACCTAAGTATGTGTAGTTTAACCTTTCAGGTGACACTTTACTAATACTGAAACCCAGGATTCTTCTCTCACTCCTCACCACTGCCGGCCCCCCAACTACAGTCCCCAAAGAAATTTAAGCTATAAATTGTTTTGCTTTGCCATCAGTTAAAGTCTCTCTCGGCCCTAGGGAAATAGCAACATGACAATATCCTTGATTCTGCAGCCTGCTAAACTTAAACCAATCTCACCTCTTACTCAGTGTGATTTTTTTTTAAACCCACTTAATGAGCATACTGTAAATGTTCATTACATAAACATCTTCTCTTCCTGGACACAAAGGTTTTAGCAGCAGTTTTTAACCCCTTGAAATATTATAACAACAATTATTGCTCATTTAGTCAATGTGAAAGGTAACAATCACATTCATGTTAACAGTACTCTGTACTTTAATGTCACTCTAAACGTTAAGTGAAATGAAATAAGCCATTCAAGTATCCCAGCACGTAACAAATGGATGAAATGGAAACCAAAAATTAATTCTTGACCAAAGCATCTTAACAGTACTCTTGATATAGTAAGAATATCTTTGTTACCTGTTACAACGGAGTACGTTCGTTGTCTCCCAGCATTTGCCACACCTTTTAGGTTGACAAAAGCAGAGAGACATCTGGGTTTCTCATTTTTAAAATCCCGAAAAAGATCACTCAAACCTCTTAACAAGAGCAAATCCTAAGAACGAAGAATTCCACCGCCCTTTTCTTTACCACAAGCCCTGACTTTCGACTCTAGCAACCAGAGAGAGCTGGGAGTGGAGGAGTGGGTAGTTGGAACAGATACAGAAGGCACGCCCCGGTCGGTCATCTCCTAGCCTGGCCCATCCCAAACTTCACCTTGGCAAAGCGAGAAGCAGGAAGGCACCAGGAATTCCTAGGAAATGGTCTCACCCTATCGGAGAACATTCTTAACTTCCTCGAAGCCACCATTTCCCTCGGGCATTATCACACACTCCCACCCGGACATATTACCTAAGAGATTACTTAAAAGAAAAGCACAAACACACACAAAGAGAAACACACAGCTCGAAGCCGGCAGCTCCGGCTCAGCGTGCGCGGAGAAACCCGCAGACCACGCGCAGCCGCGGCCAAGTTGCCACCGCGATCGCACCGACGGTTCAGGAGGCGGCCGCGGCGACTGGAAGCCCACCGCGACGGGCTGGAGCCCCACACCCGACGCCCCAAGCCCCGGCCGCGGGGCAGGAAGCCCGGCACCGCGGCGCAGCCTCCTGGGAGGGCTCGGCCCCGACCGGAGCGATAAGGTGGATCGGCGCTTCCCACCCTGCCAGCTCCGCCCTCCCGGACACATTCCTGAGAAGCCCGACTCCCGGGACGCCGAGCAGGGCGCCGGGCAGGCAGGAGCGCGGCGCCACGGCCGCAGGGCAGGAGGGCAGAGCCGGGCCCGCACCCCCACCCGCCCCCGGCCCGCGCGGCGCCTCCGGGGCGGGGTCGCGGCAGCCGCCCCGCCACAGGTAGCGCGAGCCCCCGCCCGCCGCCGCCCCGGCGCCCCCGGCAGGCCCGCTCCAGGCACCTGGATGAACTGGATGGTGAGCGCCGACTTGCCCACGCCGCCTCCGCCGACCACCACGAGCCGGTATTTCTCCTGGCCGGAGCCGTCCCGCCAGCCGGCCGCGGCCATGGGGACGCCGCCGAGCCCGCCCGGCCACGCCGAGCCGCCGCCCGCCCTAGGCCCGGCTCCGGGTACGTGTGCGGCCGGCGGGCTGCGGGCGAGCGGCGGGCGGGGGTCCCGGGCGCCGGGAGCTGCCGGCAGGGCCGCTCCGGGCGGCAGCGCGGCGCCCGGGCTGGCCGGGTCCCGCCCGAGGCGCGGAGAAGCGGGAGGACCGCAGGGGCCAGGGGCGGCAGCGGCCGGGGGGCGCGCTGCTCCACACGTCTCCGCAGCGCCTGCCGAACGCTGCCTCCAGCGCCGCTACAAATGGCCGTCTGGGGGCCGGGCTGCTAGGCTGAGGTGCTGCATATGCATGAGGGGGCGGGGCGGGGCGGGGCCGCTCTGGCCCGGGCTGAGACTCCAGCGCTGACCCCCGGCGGCTCAGACCCCCGCGGACCCGCCCCTCCGATCCCTCGACGATGAGAGTGAGTCGAGTGAGCTAGTGAGTGAGTGTAAGCGTGTAAGTGTGTAAGGTGTGGGAGTGAGATTCGTGCGCTGACGGAGGGCGGCTCAGACCCCCGCGGCCGGACCCCTCCGATCCCTTGACTGTGTGTGAGTGTGTGTGTGTGTGTGTGTGTGTGTGTGTGTGTGTGAGCGCGCGCGCGCGTGCGCGTGTGAGCAGAGTGGGTGTCAAGTGGGAGTAGGAAGAAGACAGTAGACAGTGTGTGACCATAACTGTGTAATGTCAGGGATTGTCAGGGATTATGCGGATGAAAAAATACAGTATGTGAAGGCGTGTGTGAAAAATAGAGCAGTTGTCATCTTAACTGAGTTTTTGTAGGAGAGTAAATATCCTGTGTTAAGAGTACAGATGGCGACCATGATTCTGTGAAAAACAGTGTGTGACAGTGATTGAGGATCAGAGCTGTGTCACAGTAATTGTGTGCGTGATGGGTTGCAGTGGTGAGGATGTGTGAGGAACGTGACAGAGACTGAGAGTGGGGAATAAGTCACAGTGATTGAGGGTGCATGGGTAAGTGTGAATGGGACAGGTTTTGTATGTCAGGAGAGTGTCCTAGTGGCTGCATTTATGTGTGAGAAATACGTGGTCATTGTCTAGAAGACTGTAAGTGAGAGGTTAGTTTATAATTATGTACATACTTCATACCAGGCACCGTACTCAGTGCCAAAGATCCTTTCCTGAACAGAGCGGTGTCCCTGTTCCCTCAGGGAACTTAGAGTCCAATGGGGGAGACAGCCAGGACAACAACAAAATTATAAGGCATAATGATAAGCACTGTAACTATTAAGCACCATGCAGCATGTGTGCCCATAGCAGAAGCATTCACCCGAGAGTTGGGTAGTCAAGGAAGGCTTCCTAGAAGATCTGAAGAATAACTAATAGAGACAGGTGAATAATTAGAAGAAAGGTACTCCAGGGAAAGGAAACTGCATGTGCAAAAGCCAGAGCTGAAAAGATACGAATTGTGTCACATGATTTTGAATGTTTTGGGGAAGTTTGCATGCCAGTAATTGTGAGTGAAAAGGGATTATGGGGGCGTCTGGGTAGCGCAATTGTTTAAGCCTCCAACTCTTGGTTTCCACTTAGGCCCTGATCTCAGGGTCATAGAGCCCTGCCTTTGACTCTGCGCTCAGGGGGGAGTCTGAGCCATTCTCTCTCGCCATTCTCTCTTCCTCTCCCTCTAACCCTCCCGCTAGTTCTCTCCCTCTCTCCCTCTCTCTCAAATAAATAAATAAATCTTTTTTTAAGTGATTATCTATGTGTATGGCAGTTTAACCAAATGTAGCAGGAATCACAGCTCAATGTAGAGGTAGTGTCAGGTAGTAGATAAGGCCATAGGCTCTGGGGCCAGACTGTCTGGATTCAAATCCTAGCTCTTTCACTAAAGGTGTGATGTTGGGAACTGAAACTCTGTGGCCCAAATTTTGTCTTCTCTAAGGAAAGTAAGACTACTTACCATAAGGGTTGTTTGTTGTTGTTCTTGTTCTTATTTTTCAGTAAGAATCAAATGAGTTAATACCTATAAAGCACATAAAACAGTGCCTGGCACGCAGTAAGCTTTTATGGCAGTTTTGGAACATGACTGCAAGTTCTCAGACACTACTTAGTGACGTCCTTGGAACCAAAAGAATGCAGCAGAAAAGATGTTGCAGAACTTCCAAGGCTAGGTCAGAAGAGACCGTACAGCTTCCACCTGTTCTCTCAGGATTCTCATTCTGGGAGAAACAAAGTAAGAAGTTTGACTACCCCAAGACTCCCGTGCTAGTGAGGCCACATGTAAGCATGCAAGTCAAAGGTACAGCTGAGCTCCTAGCAGACCGCCAGCATCAACTGCCAGCCTCGGGAGACATCTTGGATATCCAACGCTGTCGAGCCTTCAGCTGAGGGCTGTCCCTCCTGGCATCTGACTGCAAGTGCATGAGGGACCCCAAGCAAGAGCTGCCCAGACCAGCCCTTCCTGATCCACAAAATCATGGGCAAAATGAAGTAGTAAACTGGTTGTGCTTCTTTCAGTTTTTCATTTGGAAATTATTTCCATGTGTAAAGTAGAAAGTACACCCATACACCACCTTTACCCAAATTCCACTATTGTGAGCATTTTACTCCCCTAGTTCTCTCTTTTATATGTATATATAGGAAACACACACACATATATACATATATATATAATCCATATATAAAAATGAATTTTTTGAACCATTTAAGAGTAAGTTACAGACATTATGGCCCTTTGCCCCTAAGCACTTCAGTGTATATTTCCTAAAAATAAGGATATTATCTCATATTATCTCACAGTACAGCTATCAACTTTAGTAAATTTCATATTGATATGAATATTTTAATCTAATCTACATTGATATTCCAATTTTGTCTGTTGACTCAATAATGTGCTTTAGAGCATTCTCCCCCCAGCACAGGATTCAGTCCAGGATCAAGCATTGCATTTAGTTGCCAAACTCTTTTTATCTTTTTTTAGTGTGGTACAAAATGGTTGTTTTAAACACCTATTTTGGGGTGAGAGGAAACAAAATATTACAGCAGTAATCGCCAGAAAGGCCTCAATGACAGATATATCATCAATATGAAAAGAAGGAGAAAAAGGAGAGAGAAAAGAAAGAGGAGCCCACCTCAGAGAGGTGCTGAGAAAGGGCCAGTTAATCTTCCCACAAATGTCTCTCGATGTCTGCGTAGCCCTAAAATTGCCTATAGCCCTAAAATTTCCCATAATCCTTTAGGAGCAAGAAGATGACCAGTGTCCGCCTTATGCTCCTTGCCTTCTGAAGCACCAGCCTATTTTCAGTAGAATCTATTTCAATCACCTAATTTGTAAGCCGCTTCTATGCCTAAGTCCCAACCAAGATTTTCTTTCCTTCCTACCCGGCACCACTACGATCCCTGTGTATAGGGACAATTCCTGAAACCAAGCAAGCAAAACCATCCTACAGAAACATGTGCCGGCTGCCTCCCAGTCATCCATGTCTCCCTCCTTTCAAATAGTATCTCCAAATTTCCCCTCTAGTTTATGAATGGCACCCACCCTCAGCGCCAGGGGTTCACTCTAATTCACTTAAGATTATCAACTTCCACTAGCCACGGTAATTAGCTGGAGGATGGGTAGATAGTCTAAGTCAGGGCAATCAGGAACAGTTTCAACTGTGGAATCAAAACTACAATGAGATACCACTTCACACCCACTAAGATCACCATAATAAAAAAGCCAGATAATAGCAATCATTAACGAGGATGTGGAGAAACGAGAACCCTCACACACTGCTGGTAAGAATGCAAAATGGTGCTGCTGCTTTGGAAAACAGTCTGGCATTTCCTCAAAAGGTGAAACATAGACTTACCATATAACCCAGAAATTCTTCAGTATAGACCCAAGATAAATTAAAACATATGTCCATACAAAAACTTGTACAGGTAAGTTCATAGCAGCATATCCATACTAGCTAAAAAGTAGAAATAACCCAACTGTCCGTCAGTTGATGAGTGGGGAAACAAAATGTGGTATATTCATGCAACAGAATTTTATTTGGCAATAAAGAAGATGAGGTACTGATTCATGCTACAACATGGACGAACCTTAAAAAATCACGCTAACTGAAAGAAGCCGGTTACAAAAGGCACATATTATATAATTTCATTTACATGGAAGGTTCAAAGTAAGAAAATCCATAAAGGCAGAAAGTAGATTAATGGTTGCCAGGACTGTGGAGAAAATGCTGAGTGACTGATAATGGGTATGGGGTTTCTTTCTGGAGATAGGAAAATATTCTGAGATTAGATAGTGATGATGGTGGCACAATTCTGTAAATACACTAAAAACCATTGAATTATATACACTTTTTAAAGTGAATGTTATGGTATATGAATTAAATCTTAATAATACTACGGGGAGAAAAGATTCAATTGCAGGATTTTATCAGAGCTATCAAGAAAATGTCTTTTTATTTCAAGATGTCCCCTGTATCAACTCTATTCCTTTATTATTATTATTATTATTAGATTCAAAGTCGAGTGTTCAGCAAGCAAGAAGCTTAGACTCCACCTAGACTTCTATTCCAAAATGTTTTCTTGCCCTCTTGCCCTCCCAAAATCCTACACAAAAAGAAACCTCTACAAAAACAAATCACCGATGACATAGGAGAATATGGGAACGAAAGAACTAGTTGTCTTTCGAGCCAAATAAAAATGAATTTTCATCTTAATCTGGAAAGTTTGTTTCTCAAGTAGCTGGAAAAAAATAGGTAAGTATGTAAATCTTTACAAAAAGCGTGACCTACAAACTTGGAAAGAGTGGTAGAGATCATCCCCCTTACCTTACTGAAAGAAATCCTATGACTAGGGAAAGAATTTCTTTCCCAATGTCACCTAGCAAGTTGTTAGCAGGACACAGGTCTTCTGACTCCTTTGCTTAGAGCGCTTTACGTCATGCCAAGCTGGGTGTTATCCAGAACCCCGCAGAGCCTCACAGCACAGAGATGGCGTCATGCTACCAATCAAGAGAACTGTTGAACGCATCATTCTGACTTAAGTTGAATGAGGATGTGGCTAAAGGGCTGTCAAGAACTTCAACAGGCAGATTCAAGACCTGATTTGGCCAGCAGATATGTTTTGGGGCATAATTCAATTTTTTAATTGAATTACTGCTATGTAAGTGAGTTATCGGTATTTTAAAGTAGGATATTTCACAAACAAATCTGGATTTCTTTTTTTTTTTTTTAAGATTTTATTTATTTGAGAGAGAGGGAGAGAGCAGGAGCAGGGGGGAGGGGCAGAGGGAGAAGCAGGCTCCCCGCTGAGCAGGGAGCCTGATGTGGGACTCGATCCCAGGACTCTGGAATCATGACCTGAGCTGAAGGCAAACGCTTAACCACCTGAGCCACCCAGGCGTCCCCAAATCTGGATTTCTAACTCTTCCCAATAAAATTAAATGGAACGTCTAGCAACACCAGGTCAACATTATCATATGACAGCTGGGTCTGGGTAAATACAGGCTGCCCTTGAGAAAAGGTCTGCATGCTCCTGTTCTTCAAAGTCACCAGCAGGCCTATTGCAGCCCATCCAATGGATGTCACCTGCCTGGCCTTTGTGGGCTTTAAGCATTTGCCAATCTTAACTACTATCTGCCAACGCTCTCCAACTAGGATGCACATCTGAAATCACCTGTAATCGTCTTAAAATGAAGAACCTGGGCTCCCCTCCCCCGCCCCCGTCTTGTTAAATAAGATTGCACGCCAAGACTCCGAAGTTGTATATTTAAATATCCAAAGTAACCCTGAGACACCTCCATAACTGAGAATTCTTGGTGGAGAGTAGACTCATCCATGTCCACTCTATTTCAGAACAAACAATGACCTTCTCATCTGGAATGTTGGTGACTCACCATCTCTAAAACCCACCATTGCCCAAATACCATCCCTGGCCCATCCCAGAGAAAGGATCTAGGGGTGGAGTGGGGAAGGAGGTACTGCTGAAACGAAGATTCCCCCTGACCTCATCTATAGCTGAGTGAGACCGAGCCCAGCCTCAGTAACCAAAGAGGGCCAGACCCCAGCTGAGAGCGTTCAGTTCTTACCATGGTTGATGGAAGCGCACCATCCACTTACTTCCTTAATGGGCCTCTGCTTCTAATGTGAATGAATGGCTGGTGGAGAATGAAACAGCCCAGCAGGAGAGCTGCATGCATCTGAGATGAGACAGATGCACGAATCTATTCCTTGTTTAAAGATCACGCTGCTAAGAATAGAAACTGAAACGCACGCTGAAGTGTGGGCACACACAGCCCTGAGGCCGGCCACAACAGGGCTGGAGGAATCCATAGCTTCGTGGAGGTTCATCGGAGAATCATAGAGCCCTAGAGCAGGAAAAGCACCCTGACATCATTCCCGCTAAAGCTTTCATTTTAAAGGTGGGAAAGCAAAGGCCCAGATAGAAAAGAGCGGTCCCCAGCGCTGCCTAGAGAGAGCAGGAGCGCGACTGGAACTCAGATTCTGTCTCCCAGCTTGGGGCCAGACCCAACCTCGTGCACTGCCGTGGGAGCCCCAGAGACGAGGAGACGGAGCAGCGTCCAAGTCACACTGCCCCTTTCAGGCCATGGCTGCCAGGAAGAATCAAGCAAGAGTGTCCACCGCCGCATCTTTTTTAAATAACGAAAAATCAAAACCACTTAAATATTCAACAACAGAGACTCAGTTAAGTAAATGATGCTACAGTATGAATATGAATACTACTTGGCTTTAAAAACAATTTTTATTTGTATGGGAAAATGAGAAGACTAGGATACAAATCAGTAAATATGAAAATGTAAAGTATGTACATAAGAGCTACCATTTACTGAGCACTTAACCAGGAGCTTGGCATTGTGCTAATTACTTAAAACCTATTATCCAGTTTAATCCACAAATCAACCATCTGAAGTGGGTTCTATTATTATTTGTATTTTACAAAAAAAGTTGAAGCACAGAGATGTCATACAGCTAGTAAATGGCAGGGTACACATTTGAACCTATGAGTGGCTCAAAGCTTTTGTACTTAATCATTATGAATGGATGAAAAGAAAGGCCAATAGGATATTCAGTTATCCTAGGTCGTGAGATTACAGGAGAGTTTTATTTCCTCCTTTGAGTTTTCCTGTATTTGATTCTTTCTCCCTCCCTTTCTCTCTCTCTCTCTTCCTTCCTGCCTTCCTTCTTCCTCTCTTTTGCAATTTCCCATTCTCTCCCCCCCCCCAAGTCCCTGGTAACCTCTAATCTACTTAATCTACTTTCTGTCCCTATGAATTTTCCTATTCTAAATATTTCATGTAAGTGGAATCATACAACATTTGCCCTTTGGTGTCTGGTTAATTTATTTAGCATAATGTTTCGGGGTTCCTCCGTGTTGTAGCATGTATTCATGTTTCCTTCCTTTTATTGGCTAAATAGTACCCCGTTGTATGGATAGAGCACAATTTGTTTATCCACTTATCTGTTGCTGGAAATCTGGATTATTTCCATCTTCTGGCTATTGTGAATGATGCTGCTATGAACATTCATACACAAATTCTGAGTTCTTGTTTTCAGATCTTTTGGGTTTGAGTGAAATCGCTGGGTCAAATGGTAATTTTATGTTTAACTCTTCAAGAAACTGCCAGACTATTTTGCACAGCAGCTACACCATTTTAATCCCCACCAGCCATGTGGGAGGGTTCTAATTTTTCCACATCTTCATCAACACTTGTTATTTTCCATTTTTGATTCTAGTCACCCTACTGGGTATGAAGTTGCATCTCACTGTAGTTTTGGTTTGCATTTTCCTAATGACTAATGATGTTGAGCATATTTTCATATGCTTATTTGCCATTTGTACATCTTTGAATAAATGTTTATTCAAGCACTTTGCCTATTTTTTAATTGGGTTGTTTGTCTTTTTGTTGTTGAGTTGTAGGAGTTCTTTTTTTTTTAAGATTTTATTTATTTATTTATTAGAGAGAGAGATCACGAGTGGGGGGAGGGATAGAGGGAGAAACAGACTCCCCACTGAGCAGGGAGCCCCCTGCAGACTCGATCCCAGGACCCTGGGATCATGCCCTGAGCTGAAGGCAGATGCTTAACTGACTAAGATACCCAGGCTCCCAAGGAGTTCTTATAGCAAACTCTTATCAGACAGGTGATTTGCAAATGTAGTCTCCCATTCTGTGGCTTTTCACTCTTTGCTATGGCCTTTGATGCAGAAGTTTTTTCTATTTTAACAAAGTCCAATCTCTTCCTTTTTAAGTCAGAAAAAATATGAAGTCATGTTTATGAACAATTTTTTATTTTTTTATTTTTTTTTAAAGATTTTATTTATTTATTCGACAGAGATAGAGACAGCCAGTGAGAGAGGGAACACAAGCAGGGGGAGTGGGAGAGGAAGAAGCAGGCTCATAGCAGAGGAGCCTGATGTGGGGCTCGATCCCGTAACGCCGGGATCACGCCCTGAGCTGAAGGCAGATGCTTAACCGCTGTGCCACTCAGGCGCCCCTATGAACAATTTTTTTAAGATTTATTTCTTTATTTGAGAGAGAGAGAGAGCGGGGAGGAGCAGAGGGAGAGAGAATCCCAAGCAGACTTTGCACCAAGCACAGAGCCCGACGCAGAGCTTGATCTCACGACTCTGAGATCATGACCGGAGCTGAAACCAAGAGTCAGATGCTCAATCGACTGAGCCACCCAGGCACCCCTGTTTATGAACAATTTTTAATGATACAGACAAAGCAGGAGGCAAGGTTGTACATATATAATCTAACTATGTAAAATTTAGTGTTCGTTAGATAATCTGGGAAAATTAACTATTCCAGGGAAAACACGAATCAGGGTCAATATACAGAAAATACTTCCATTGTCCTGTTATCGCTCAGGTTGAACTGTCATGGCTGCTTTGTCCCTTCCTTTCCTGTAGCAGCTTTCTGAAGAGAGTTGGGCCTGCTGCTGTGAGGGAAAGGAACCCTGAAAATCAGGCTTTCTGTAGCACCCAGGCCTGGGTTAGGGAGCTCCAAACAGGCCCCTCTTCAATCCACATCCCTTACCAGGACCATGGCTATGACTGTCTTAAAGATTTGTGAAGAACTGGTGAAGGCCAAGAGCATGGAAGAGAGAAAATGGAAGTCTTTGCTTTGAAACGATAAGCTAAGACATCCCTAGCCTCCAGAATGGGACACAAGTTCAAGTGCAGCCATATGGATTTAGGTTAGCTGGCTGGTAGAACCTGACAATAAGGCAAGGTAGACAGCTCCGAAGAGGGTTTTTAAATGCAGTGGTTTCGAGGCCCCATTCCTGCCCCACAGAATTACACTGTTTCGGGAGAGAGCTGAAAGGAAATGCTTTGTGATTGCAATCTCCCCTCCTGTGCCCCATGAGCCACAGGATACTTCTGTCTCCCGCAGGTGCAATACCAGTGGTCTAGTGAGAACAAGTAAGGTTTTCTTCATGGGGCACTCAGGAGCGCTAGAGAGAGAGCGTGAGACACAATGCCCTAAATGTAAGAAGGGAAGGCACCTGAGAGATCTTCTACTACACCCCCCCCCCACCATATTAGTCAGTGTGGGGCATTAGGGGACCCAATCAATAACAGCCCTCTTCCTCCTCCAAGTTCTGAACCAAGTGAGAAATAGGACACAGAAAACCAACAGATGGAGACAAAAATGTCAGCCTGATTACTGGTAAGAGCTACACTGGAGGACATGGCTTAGGTGTGAGGCCAAATGGGCTTGCCTATACTGCGCCCTGAACAAACTCACCACTGAGTTACAGGCAGGGCTGGAAAAAGTGCAGGCCTCATCTTATGGGGATTGGCCTCAGTACAACTTGCGACACATACGGGAGCGCAGAATGACTGCCCCCCTTAGTCAGGCTGCCAGAGGAAACAAAGGGAAGGGTTGAACTGAGCATGCCCAGAGTATTCTGCTGACCTCATTAATTAGATAGTGCATACCGTCTTCACGGAAAAGGATGAAGAAGGGGTGGGGAGAGAGTCTGGGAGTCTCACTCTAGTGATTTTCAAATTGTAATAGGCATCAGAATCACCAAGACCCTGGACTCTGACTCGGTAGGCACGGGGGAGGGTCTGATAAACTGTGTTTGTTTGTTTGTTGAATATTTTATTTATTTGCCAGAATGAGAAAGAGCACGCACAAGCAGGGGGAGCAGCAGGCAGAGGGAAGAAGCAGGCTCCCCACTGAGCCGGGAGCCCGAAGTGGGGCTCAATCCCAGGATCCTGCGACTATGACCCGAGCCAAAGGCAGACGCCCAATGGACTGAGCCACCCAGGTGTCCCTAAACTGTGTTTTTAACAAGTTCCCTGGTGATGCTCTCCTGGCACCACACTTTGAGAACCAATGCTTGAAGAGAATCTCTCCACTTGGAACTTGAGGAATAAATGTTCCCTTTGATAGTCAGGATGTGTTTGGTTACCAGCGACAGAAACCCAACTCAAACTGAAATAAAAAGAACTTATTGGGTCATGTAAGTACAGGCTACAGCTGTTGTGCTAACTTCAAGCTGGCCCGTACTCAGAGACTCAAATGGTAAAATCAGGAGTCTTTCACTCTCTGTAGCTCTCAGCTGTACTGCTTCTATGTGGCTCTTGTCTCAAGCAGGGTTTCCCCTGGGGTTGGCACTATGGCACCTCTTACGTTCCTTCCCCTAAGCCAGTGTTTCTCAAACTTCAGCATGAATCAGAATCACCTGGAGGGCTTGTTAAAACACAGATGCTGGGGCCCAGCCCAGGAGTTTCAGATTCAGTAGACCGGGGGAAAGCCCAAGAATTGGCAATTCTAACAAATTCCCAGTTGATCGTTTTGATGCTCTCAGAAGACTAGAGAGAGGATGCTGGAGAGACACGAACAACAGATGTTCACTACTCTGTTTCATAGATCAAAAACGGAGAGGCTAAGTGGCTGGTCTGTTTTCTCCCATTCGAAAGATTAAAGTTTGTCCGAAGGGGGGCGCCTGGGTGGCACAGCAGTTAAGCGTCTGCCTTCGGCTCAGGGCGTGATCCCGGTGTTATGGGATCGAGCCCCACATCAGGCTCCTCCGCTATGAGCCTGCTTCTTCCTCTCCCACTCCCCCTGCTTGTGTTCCCTCTCTCGCTGGCTGTCTCTATCTCTGTTGAATAAATAAATAAAATCTTAAAAAAAAAAAAAAGTTTGTCCGAAGGACACGAAGGTAGGGTCTTTGAAGTAAGAAAACCTGATGTCAAATCCCATCCCTACCACAGACGAACTGAATGGTTTAGGGCAGGTCACTAAATGTCTTTGCTCTCTATCTGGTGCTTTAAAATGGAAAATAACAGTAACACCTACTCATAGGGTGAGATGAGGGTGTGATCGCTCACTGGCACGTGTCAGAGTCCTTTATAGTTAAAGAAGCATTAGATGGATGCTGAGTTTTAAATTATTTTAAAAGTCAATGTGAATTATACATAAATATTAAAATGACAGAGTTACTATTTTTGTTTTATCAGGATTATTTTTCACCTATACAATTGCAAAGGTCAAATATTTAATAACACTATGGTGTGAAAGTCAGGGGAAACAGATATGTTCTTTCACGGCTGCTGGAGTCCAGCCCATATCCTGGGACTTTGCAATGTACTCAGGAACCCAGTGCCTCAAGAATTTCATCTCTTTGCTGGACGGATTTTTCTGAACTGTGCAAGTCCATTCTTGCCACCAGCAGGCCAGCTCAGGGAATCAGCACCCACCCCCTCTACTCCCCTCTCACACCGCCATGCTCTCAGAGCAGCCATCAGCCAATGACTCTGGAGAGATGCAGTTCCCTCACCGTTGTTTGGGAAAATCCAGATCATGTCTCATAATTTCTTAGTAGGAATAAGCTCCACTCACCCACTGAGTAGCTTAGCTGACTTCATAACACATGCCTTTAATGGTTGCCTTCTCTTCCCTGGGGTGATCGAGTGAATGACCCAACAACTGGGCAGCACGGTGGAGAGTAATGCAGGGAGTCCAAAGAGGTAAAACACACCATTCCAGGTTATAATGGGGAAACCAGACAAAAATACCATAATATTTAGGGAAGAGTAGAAGATCGGACTACAAGTAAGGCCTCAGTGCCAAATGAAGCCTGAGCTATAGGACATGGAAGGTGGCGGTGATGGGAAGATGACACCTGGATAAGCAGAGATGAAGACGAAAGCACGTTGGGGAAGATCATTTCTAGTGGAGATGTAGGATAAGCCCAATATTTTGATGCATGGTAAAGAACTGTAAGATTTGGAATTAGACGGGACCAGGGTTTGAACCCAGATCTACCCTTTAATGTTGGGCACAGTTACTTAACCCCTCAGATAGGACAATAATGGGGCTTCCGAGCCAGGCTGAGATATTTGGATTATATCCTACCCCCCTCCCGGGTGGCCATTTTAGATGATTGGTCTTCAGGATCTTCCTTGAATGTTCGCCTGAAGGCCAACCAGAAAGGAGACCAGAGAGAAGGAAGACTACAGACAGGAGAAGAGGAAAGATATTTTCCTCTACGCCCTGAGATCCCCAGACCTGCAGCCGACTGGAGATTGAGGAGGAAATCAGGAGCCCCAAATGAAATGCGAGGCCTCCCCAGGCCCATGGACAGGCTAACGTGGGATGGGGCAGTGTGACAGAGGGAGAGCCTCCATTGCTGCCCCTTCTCACCGTCTCAGCCTCTGCCGGTCGCTCCCACAGCCTCTGCGGTCACCCATCCAAGCTCGAGGCCCAGAGACATCCAAAGCCCTCTCCTGCACTGGATCTTGGTTTCCCTCCCTCGCTTCTTGACCTTTGATTCCTCACTTCTCTTTGTTTCTGTTTCACTCTCTGTTCCAGCTTTTCTGTCTCCAATTCAGAGCTTCCCTGTCTCTTTGTTTCTATCTCAATTGTCTAAAGTTCTCTCTCCATTTTACTCACACTTCTCTCAATAACAAGCCCCTGCTCCCTGGACAATTTTGTTTGCATTAGTAAAACCCCAAACAAAGCAAAACAAAAACCCAGAGGCTTGGCTTGTTCACAAAAGCCTATCAATCTAAAAGCCAATGTAATTATTTAGATTCATACAATACTCCAAAAAAAAAAAAAAAAAGAAATAAAGAAAGAAAAGAAAAGAAAATCCCAGATTAAAGAATAAAATATATAAAAGCCAAATCACAGAAAAACTGGCAGGAAATTGAATTCACTGCTTATCAGATCTTTGGAGGAATAGTAACTTTTAAAGCATTGACGCGAATGAAGAAATGACAAAGGAAAAGATGAACAGATTTTACTACATAAAAATGTGAAGCTTCTGTAGGAAGAAAAGTAACAAGAGGAAGATAAAAATAGACCAAGAAAAATGTTTGCAGTGAGCGTTCAAAGAATGAATATCTAAATTACATGAAGTTCACGTCGTAAACAGAAAAATTAAAGCCTAAATAAACAGACATCTTCCATAAATAGAAATATAACCATAAGCCAACATAAGGAAAAGTATTGAGCTTCATCTTCTCAAATAAATGCAAATGAAAACACTAATAGGAGCCATTTCCCTGCCATTATACTAGCAAAAGTTACAACGATAATACCCAGTGCTTGTGGTTACATAAATTTTCACAATACTTTTGGAACACTCTTTGGCAATAATTATCAAGAAACTTTAAACTATTTGTACCTTTGTCCCTTAATTCCAGTCCAAGGGATTTATCCTAAGGCAGCAGATTTTAAACTGTGCCCCTTGCAACCTTAGAAGTTCTACAGAACTGTCCGTGGCACTGCTAGGGAGGGTTTGTATTGGCCAGGACTTGGGGCAAAAGAAGTTAACCGTGCCTATCTTAAGCCAAAAGTCAATGCACTGAAACAAACTCAGAGGCTCGCAGAATCTCTCTACGACCAGGTTCTGAAAACAGGCAGGAAACGAGAATTCCAGAGGGCTAGGCAGCTGGAACCACAGGTCACAGAGCAAGAGCCATCAGGTGCATGTGGCATTGCTGCTGAGAGGAAAATGACCTCTGATCTCCCCCCACACTGTCACGTGCTCGTCATTCAAAGACAGGAAAGAATGTCTCATTGACTGAACCTAAATCCCATGCTTCAGGTTTTGCAAGGAAGCAGGAGGTGAGGGTACAGAATCTGGGTCCTCGGCTTCCCAAGGGGAGATGGGAACTATCTCCCGAGTATACGCACATGAGGGGTATCACCCAGATGGAAGACTTGAGTACTAATTGCAAGATGATACGGGGTGCCGGACAGCTAGAAAGCAGGAAACACCTCCTACTGAGTGTGCGGGGGTGGGGTGCTGACCACACAAAGCTCTAAGCCCTCATTGTCACTTCAGCCAGAGCAATCGCACTTTCATCAGCTTTTCCAAATAGGCTCCCAGGCAAGATTTTATTTGAAGGAAGGTTTTCACAGCTTCAACACTTTTGAGAAGTCCCTGTGACAACACCAGAAACCTGGTTTAGTACACATCCCCAACTCTTTTCTTCTCTGCTGCTTCCAAAGAAGGAGGTTGGGAAGATGCTTGCTTTTGTAGCCTCCCATATTGGTAAGGCGACCATGTAACACAATTCTGGCCAAAGAGACATAAGCCTGTGCCTACTGGGGTGACTCTGAATGATAGCAGTGAAAAGCAAGACCTGAATGGCATTCTCTCTTCCTCTTTTCTACCTTGAATGTTGATGGTATAACTACAGCTTCAGCACTCATTTTGAGAATATGAACATGAGAAAAAGGCCCAGACAACCACATCTACCTTTGAGTGACTTGTTACATGAAAAAAAAAATCTCTTAATTTAAAGGGAAGCTTTCTTTCTTTGCAGTTAAAAACATTGTAGGGGTGCCTGGGCGGCATAGCTGGTTAAGCATCCCACTCTTGGTTTCGGCGTAGGTCGTGATCTCAGGATCTCAGGATCATGGGATCAAGCCCCACCTCAGGCTTAGTGAGGAGTCTGCTCAAGATTCTCTCTCCCACTCCCTCTGCTCCTCCCCAGCCCCGAGACCCTCGCTCTTGCTCTCCCTAAAAATGAATAAATTTTTTTAAAAAAGAAAAACATTGCTTATTGATACACCCCTAAGAGAAACAACAAAAAAAAAGTAAAAATATATACTGAGAAGTTGTTCATTATAGAATTTTCCAAATTGGTTAACTTTCAAAAAAAAAAAAGGAACTGAATTTAATTATGTAATTGTAGGAGATTGCTTAAATAAATTATACTCAGTCCACTGACTGAACTACTATGCCTATTGAAGCTGGAGAAGTATGAAGTCTTTATATGTTTTTAAGATTTTATTTATTTATTTGACAGAGAGAGACAGCCAGTGAAAGAGGGAACATAAGCAGGGGGAGTAGGAGAGGAGGAAGCAGACCCCCAGCGGAGCAGGGAGCCCAATGCGGGGCTCGATCCCAGGACCCTGGGATAATGCCCTGAACCGAAGGCAGACACTTAACGACTAAGCCACCCAGGTGCCCCTGAAGTCTTTATATGTTTATGACAAAACAATAATTAAAACACACTACACAATTTTATCTATATTATTGCACTATACCTACAATAGCCACTATCACCTTCTAAGGAACTAAATCACTTATAAGCACCTGCTTAGCAGAGTAGCCCTAAACAACCTGTTCTTTGCCATGTGGCTCTATGACCCCTGCTCTCTGCACAGCTGCCTGGGTCAGGAATGGGCAACAGATCCAGCGTAAGCCAACGTCCTCTGAGATGCGTTGCTGCAAAACTCTGCTCAAGCAGGGGTGAACTGGGCCAATAGGTTTCTCATCCTTTGGATTCCAACTTGGAGAATACCAAGAGAATCAGGTAAATCACATCAGGACCTGAAGCTTAAAGGATACATAAATCAGGGATGCCTGGGTGGCTCAGTCCGTTAAGCATCTGCCTTTGGCTCAGGTCATGATCCCAGGGTCCTGGAATCGAGTCCTGCATCAGCATGGAGCCTGCTTCTCCCTCTGCCTGCCTCTCTCCCCGTGCTTGTGCTCATTCTCTCTAACTCTGGCAAATAAATAAAATCTTTGTTTTTTAAAAGGATACATAGATCATGAGGTCAAGTATGGGAAAGAGAGACTGTGAACATGTGTTTCATAAAGAACTAAAAAATAGTAAGATGAGAAAAGATACAAAGTGTGAGGAAGTAGGCCAGATGAATGGAAAGAAAGAGGCACGAAACCACAAAGAGCAGCTAACTTTAGTAAATAGCAGAGCTAGAGAGAAGATCAAGAAGTCCTGCTGAGTTCTGGAAAGCTGCTTTAGATCCAGAACACCTTTCCAGTTCCACTCCAGCAGGCCTACTGGACTCCAGCGCCTTTTGCTGAATTTCAGTGGGACTCTTTTCTCTTCCCTTCCTGCTAAATGGTTTCATTTAGACCCTGTAGCCTGTGTGAGTACGCGGTCCTGGGGATGATAATAGCCTGCGGTAGGTAGAAATATAATCATATAAAAATAGTCTTTGCATATGGCCAGGAACATAAGCAAATAAAAACAATTGATTTGTCAGAGAAAGAAGTTTGTGGATATTTCTTTTGAGGAATTCATTATTGTTGCTCTAATGTTGTTTTTACATTGAATAATGTTTTTAAACCACTGTAGAACTGCCAGAGTAAAGCCTTAAATCCGTGCGTACTGTTTGACCCTGCAATACCGCTTCCAAGAATTTAAGAATATAATCAAAAACAATGCATGAAAAATGTACGCTCTTGAGTACTCATCACAGCATTGTTGTAGTGGGGAAAAAATGGAAACCACGTAAATGCCAGAGTATTGATTAAATAAATTATGATATATGCACAAAGTGGGATCCTGTACAAGCACTAAAAATCACATTGTGGAGGAATATTGGTTGGTACAGAAAAGGCTCGTGATTTGCTGCTAGGAAGAAAAATCAAACGAACAAATAAAAAGCCCTGCAAAAGACTGACCATTTTCGTGGTTTTTTTTGGCGCGGTGGGGGAGAAAACAATGTATGTTTTTACAGGCATAGAAAATAGTAACATGGAAGGACAGACACTAACAAGTAACAGCGGTTGTCGTTGGGTTGGGAGGCAGGGATGATTAGAAGAAATGTTTGTATTTTTCCTTTAGGATATTCTGCTGTCTTCGTGTTTTTCCACCTTGAATATCTTACTGATGTAATTACAGAGGGAAGGAGGGGAGGGGTTCCCCCGCCCCCCGTTTTTTAAGAAAAACCTGCCACAATTCCCAGCGCCTCCCACAGCCCCCGAGCTGGGGGAAACCCGCAGCACCAACAAAATCACACTTGCTCTCAGCGCAAAGCGTGCAGGTGACAGGACCGGAGCGCAGGCACCGGGGCTGGGCGGACGTGAAGCCGCGCACGCTGCCGGGCGGACGCGACAGGAGCCAGCCCGGGGCGGCCGAGCTCTCGCCCCCTCCTCCGCGCAGGCCGCCGGCGAAAGCGCTTGGAGGCGTGACTCTGGGGCGCGCGGGGGCCGTGGGTGGCCTCCGCGGCGCCGACCGGCTGTGCTATCAGAGGGAGGGGGCTTCACGCCCGTGAAAAGCCAAGCTGACTGGGCGGAAGCGGCCGTGCCGAAGACCCAGCCCGGCCCGGGCTGCGGAAGGCAGCCTGGGGTGCTCGGAGCCCGCGCGCCGCCGCTCGGGAGCCGGAGAGGCGCGGGGCCGCGGAGGGCGGGCGGGGGAGGGCCGCCCCCGGAGCCGGCGCGCGGGGTCACGTGCCTCCAGCCGCCGCCGGAGCCAGCCCCCCCCCCCTCATCTAGCGTCCGCCCCGCCCGTCCGCCCGCCCGGGGGGCTGTCCGGCTTGTTTTAAACAAAGAATGTGCGGTGACAGAAGAAACAGGGAAATGGGAGTGGGAGGACTTCGATTTGGCTCTCAACTCATGACCATGAGCAGGTCCTCTTGCGGCCTTATGGCCCCGCTTCCCATCTGGGACATGGGAATAATGCTAGTATTTACCCCAGTAGGTAGCTAGGAGTCTTACTACTGAAGCCAAAAATGATCTAAGAAGGGACAGGTGAAAACTGCCCCGTAGGTTATGAAAGGCTAAGCGAATGTCAGTCCCTGTTCGTCAGATGGACGCAGTTCAGTTCTTTGGAATGTTCCTCGGCTAAACGCACCTCGCCGCTTTCCACGGTTTACACTGGAGGCCTCCACAGAGAAAGGATAATGTGGAGGTCGGAAGGATAGCAAGTCCAAAGCAAACGCATACTTGCCAATGGAAAGATCGATAAAATTTCTGAGATTGGGGTTTGAATTTAGTTCTGAGTTTCACAGCAGAGGTGTTCAAACACACACACACACACACACACACACACACACACACACACAAACCCAGCCATGATCAGATGTATTGTTCTCATTACTGGAGACGAAGATTTGGACAGAGGAAAAGATTACGAGTCTTCAGGGAAAATGGAATGTTCTCTAAATCCACATCGTGTCGGTATTGGTCCTCTATATACCGCCTCAGTTCTTTTGCTGTATCTGTATGTCACACCTACTTTTAGTTAATGCTTTAAGAGAGTCTAACAAAAATCATTTCCCAAGAAAAAAAATATACCCCTTCTTCAAATGCTTGCTCTGTATCTTCCCTAACATACTGTACTTTATTAAAAAATACACAACCATGAAAATGGAAAAGGCTCACCCTCTAAGATCTAGAAGATCATCGAACATGATGCGTGTGCATGTGAACATAGTATGTGAGGGCTGTGTATACCTCGCTTGGGGAGCCCTGCTCCGGTTTTTATGAGCCCCCTACAGAGCCTGTCATGGCCTGTCCGCAGTGACTGAGATCCCAGTTATCAGCAGGGCCAACTCCCTGGACCATGCTGAGGAGAGTGAGGTCTAGCAAAGGGACCAGCTCCCCAAGATCACACATCAGGGGAGGAATGGGCTGAGGCTTCCTGACCTCCAGTCCAGTGCCCTTGGCTCCCCATTACCCACTGCCTCTCCCTTTGTCCCTTCCCCCACCACCCTGGTTGACCCCTGAGTCAGCCCCTCTTCAGGAGGTCCCACTAATGTGCCCGTGTCTGATTCTGAGAGGAGGTAAATGGATACAATTTGGGTGACTCCTCAGAACCACCTTGGATTCTTTCCAGGAGAGGAAGAGCCATGATTTAGGAAGTTGGTGCAGAGCAGAAGGTGTGGGTGTGGAGTTCTCTAGACCTCGTCTTAACAAGTAGGTGGTGAATATGCTTTGGACAAATTGCACAGGATCAAGAGAAATGGCCAGAGGAGGGAAAGATTTCCAGGCTCCAGACTTGACAGGCTGCAGCTTCTGGGGACCCTTTGTGCCCTGAAGAAAGGCACCTGCAGAGGACGCAGCCCAGGGTCCCCAAGTGACCCCGAGCCGGGCGGAGGAAGGGAAGCTGTTTCATGTGGGCTCCCAGAGCAGCTCCCTTTCCCAGTTGGTCCACCAGAGAGGATGCCTGCTTGTTATATGCCCTAAACTGCTCTTGAGCTAGCAGAGCCCCATGTGGGTGCCAAGGAATGTTGTATCCAGGACTGAAAGATGGTAACCCCAAAACCCAGGCAGATCCTCTAGGGCCAGACAGGGCTACGTCCCCTTCACCCAGAGGCCTCCCAGGGCCCCTGCGAAGCAGATGAGCGGTGCTGTGTTAGACCAGAGAGAACAACCCCCAGAGCGCGTCCGGCCTGAGCTCTAATGCAGATTCGGGAAGAAAAGAGGGGTACAGAGACCCCGCAAAGTCTAGTAGTCATAACGCCCAACACTGAGAACAGACATGGGAAATGCCTTTTTGGCTCCCCTTAGCCTCTGCCAGGTGTTGCTGCAGGAAGGAGCCCTGCCTTCGGAGCCAGGAAGCTCGAGTTCTCGCTCCGGCTCTGTGTGACACTGGGCAAACCCGCTTACCACTCTGGGCTTCAGTTTCCTCAACCGCACACTTATTTTCCTAATTCTCGTTCTGCTACAAGAATTAGAAATTTAGGTTCTGAGGTCAGGCTGATTTGGTTTCTAGTCAAATTCCTCCCAAAGGAATTCAGAGTTCAGTGGAGCACACAGACACACAAAGATAGACCCTAGACACTGGCACAAAAGCAATAATCTTGCTTCTTTGTCGAGGCAGGCAGCAAAGACGGTGAATGGCAGAGTAAGGACTAGAATAGTTCAGGGTCTGGACTCGAATGCAGAGACACATCAAACAAATAATTCATGTAATGATTAATCATAAATGTGACCAGTGCTATGAAGGAAAAGTAGACGATACCATGAGGATGCAAAACAGAGGATAACATGACAAAAGTCATGTGAAAGATTCTTCAAAGAGTCATTTAAATCCCAAGTGAATCATTTAATCCCAAGAATAATGGAAAGAGTCGGCTGCAGTGGAGACCGGACTGGAAGGATGACAGAGTAGAGGCAGGGAGGCCTGCTAAGAGCTCTTGCAGTCATCAGACAAAAGATGGATATGGCAGGGGTTAGGGGAGTGGGGAGACCAATTCAGTAGAGCCATCGGGACTCAGTGATGGATTCAGCATGAAAAAAGGGAAAGAGAGGGCAATGTCAGGATGACCCTTGTGTTACTGGAATGAACAACAGAGTAAATGATGGTGCCATCTACTAAGACTGGGGTATGAGGGGCGCCTGGGTGGCACAGCGGTTAAGCGTCTGCCTTCGGCTCAGGGCGTGATCCCGGCGTTGTCGGATCGAGCCCCACATCAGGCTCTTCTGCTATGAGCCTGCTTCTTCCTTTCCCACTCCCCCTGCTTGTGTTCCCTCTCTCGCTGGCTGTCTCTATCTCTGTTGAATAAAAAAAAAAAAAAAAGACTGGGGTATGAGAGGAGGAGCGGGTTTTACAGAAGAAGACCTTGAGGTCAACTTTGGCCATGTCGGGTTTTCTAATTGCGATGGTCGTTGTCTTGATTGCTTTGGTCTGGGCAGACTAAGTTTGACTATGAAATTGCGAAAGCAAGAGGCCTGAGCCTCTTGGTCAGAGAGGAGTGGGCTTCGGAGTGAACTCAGTATGGCAACAGCAGCCACAGTGGGCAGGGAGAGGCAGCCTACCTGTCCCTAAAGCAGAGGAGGGAATGGACAGAGCACAGGCTTTGAATGGCACCCATTGGTTTCTCTTCCCTCTTTACCACCAGCCACGTGACCTTGGGCAAATCGTATCAGCTATCTGAGCATAAGACCCCTCATTTGTAAAATGAAAATGATTTTAGCAACCTCACCGAATCGTCATGAGAGTTATGCTACCATATAGTTAACAGTCCAAGAAAGTTTCGTTTACTCTATGGGATGATATTTCAGACAAGCAACTTGTACTCGATCTTGTAAGATTGGCGTGAAGTCTAATACCGATACACTTTTTTTTTAACAAAATAAGATATCCAGAGTACTAATCACAGTAGAGAGGCAGAGTCGTAATGGTTTACAGATATTTTGGAGCCAGACAACCCTGGGTTCGAGCCTGGGCTCAACCACTTCCTAGCTGTGGGACTTTGGGCATTATTCACTGAGTTTCCTTCTCTGAAAAATTGGGCGAATAATGGAATCTGCTTCATGGGGTTGGTGCACGGATTACGAGAAATAATGATGTAAAGTACCTTGCTCTTACTATGTGTTCCCAAAATGTCTATTATTGTCATTAGGTCTAATTCAGAGTCTGGCACACAGTAAGTATTCATCAGGTTTGTTCCCCTGCACCCTCCCCTCCACTCCTCCACCCTGTACACAGGCCTTACTCAGTGTCTGTTCTCAGAGGGACCAGAGCTCTCTAAGTTCGAATTCCTCACAGCACCCCCAATTCAGCTCACTCCACAGCAACCTATTCTTCCCCTTTATTCAACAAGCACAGCAGATAATATAGGACATTGTTGCGTTGTTCGCCAGTACCAGCTCCCCTCCCTCACTGGGAGTGTAAGAGACAGAGGCTGTAGGCCATATGCTCACATCATCAGCTGTGTTTCCATGACGACCAGCCCAGCATAACTAGATGTTTCAGCAGAGATGAGCTGTGACACCCAGCTCTCCACAGAATGTCGCTGACTAGCTATTATTACATTCCTTACACTGACCTCAGGGCGAAAGCAGGCTAGATACGGCTCTGAGGGGTGGGGAAGTTCTTGTTTGCAGAAGTAAGAGACTGAATTTGGGAAGGCATTTGGCTGTCCGCAGCAGCAGTAACTACTTTGGCTGTAATATGTTAAAAGAAATCTAAAAATTTCTGTTCTAAATGCTGCAACAGAGGAAGGTACCTATTTCTACGTGAACAAAACAAAGATACAGACCTAATACTTCCTAAGACGGTCATAGAAGACTACTCCTTCTTCTCCTTCTCCTTCTTCATTTTAACACGCTCTTTGATATTTTCTCCATCTTAAAAAAGGGAAACATATTACAAATAGCGGTGGTTAGGTGCTTTCAACTGCAAGTAGCTAAAAACCTAACTAAAGTAGCTTAAGTAATTAGGACATTTGTCATCCCATGCTCCAGGAAATCTTGAAGAATGCTGTTCCAGGGCTGGGTAATTCAGTAGCTTAGGGAGCTCAGCAGAATCTGAGTGCTGTCTTTCTTCTAGTCTTTCCTTAGCATGTCTTCAAGATCTGTCCCTGTGGTTAAGAGATGAGTAAAGAATTTCCAGAGGTCACAAGCAGTCATTTCATCTCCAAACAGAAGAGGGGCATTTGTTCCTGTGCATCCCCTTTAGTTGTGAGGAGAACCTGTCCCAACCTTCTCCCTGCAGATTTCCTATCAGGTCCCCCTTCATCATAAACAAGGATTTGTATTTTATCCTGGGAGAAGTGGGGAACCGTTAAAGGATTTTCAACCAGGTGACGGAGCCATCGATTTCTGTTTCAATAGATCACTTGGGGAGTAACATGGAGGATGGAATACAGGGAAAGAAAGATGCAAAGTGGAGAAACCAGTTAGCAAATTGTCGCGAAGTCCACATAAGAGACGTTGAGGTCTGAACTAAGTTAGTGAGGTTAGAAATCAGGGTGGGAGTTGGGAAGGTAGATGGAGGGCACTGGAGATGTTAAACTGTCAATGACATTGGACACGAAGATGGATTAGGTAGAATATTACTTAGATTTCTTTTTTATTTTTATTTTTATTTTTTTTGTTAAAGATTTTATTTATTTATTCTACAGAGATAGAGACAGCCAGCGAGAGAGGGAACACAAGCAGGGGGAGTGGGAGAGGAAGAAGCAGGCTCATAGTGGAGGAGCCTGATGTGGGGCTCGATCCCATTACGCTGGGATCACGCCCTGAGCCGAAGGCAGACGCTTAACCGCTGTGCCACCCAGGCACCCCTAGATTTCTTATTTTTGTATCTGAGTAAAAGAGTCTTGCCACCGACTGAGCTCAAGAACAGCACAGGAGCAAATCTGAGGGAACCGATGGTTAGCTCGATTGTGTAACTACTGAGCTGGGGGACCTGGTCTACCCAGGGAGCCGGAGGAGGAGGCTGGAAGCTCAGAAAGAGATAGGGAGCTGGGAAATGTCAGCGTGCGAGGGACTGGAGAAACCAGACGCATAGGCGAGATCCCCCAGAGCGGAAAGGAAAGAGTGTCAAGGGTAGACCCTGGGGGAGCAGCATTTAAGGAATGGCCACAGAGAAGAATTCAGTGAGCAAGCTGGATTCCGAGAAAACAGAAAGGTACGAAGAGAACCAGAGACGGTGGTGCTGCAGAAGCCAAGGGAAGAGGATCCCAAGAGCATCAAACCCTCCAGAGGAGGGAGGAAGTTGAGGGACTGGTTTCCACTTTAACGACTTTGATGAGAGCTGTTGAGGTGAGACGTGAACGAGGCAGATGCGAACTCTTTCCAGAAGTCTGACTTTGGAAATAACCTGCCAACTGAGGTGGGAAGGGGAGGGTTTTATAAACGTGGAATGAAGCTTGAACATGTTTGAAGGCTGAAGGGAGGAGCCTGAGCCAAGGAGAGGCTACACTTACCCTGCCTGACCCAGAGAGAGGACATATTGTAGGAAAATTCCAACAGCTACAGTTCTCTCCTCCCCCAGTGCCATTCCAGAGGGACCCTCGGGTTGGCTCTGCAACAGGGGGCTGCCAGGTGTCCCTTGGCTTCTGCTCCTACAATGACACTCATCCGCGTGCCCTTATTGTTCTTGGAAGATACGAGGGAATAATCGATCATGGTGGTCCCTTAGTGCTGGCCTCCTGGGAATTATGCAAAATACTGGCTGCCTCTCAGATCACCTTATTAGTGCCTCGGGGTGGTAATTTCATGGAAATAACTCAGAGGCACAGTTGAGCTGCCTAGCAGGGAGCCTTTTACACTAGGCATCTGTCTGCCATATCCTCTCTGCCCCTTTTGGGGCCAGCCCAACTGTCCTCAGGCCAGACTCCCAGAGGGCTGCACCCTTGGCCTCCCTGCTTCCAGACTCAGAGCGCATTTGCCCTGGCCAGTCACTCACTGTCCATCCCTTCGTGGCACAACTTGAACCAGCAACAAAGGGTCTGGGACACAACTTGGGACGGTGAGGAGTGTGTAACCTGGAGGAGACCTAGGAAAAGCTGTCAACACTGCACAGATCCCATCAGAGCCTGGGACAAAACTGCTATCTTTACAGCTGCCGGGGGTATTGACTTCTCTATAGAAACTATTGGCCTCAACTCAGGAGTTTACTCCCAAAAGCCACGTTACTGCTGCGTCACCCAATTTCTCATCCCCCTCATCGGCTGATTAGTCGACAGTGGACGTTGGGCCCAAGAGCTTTACCCATAATCTTTTTCACAGCAGAATCCCATTGCCCACCACTCTGTCCTGGTGCCCATCACCACAGAGCAGGCACTAAGTAAATATTTCTTGAATTCTTTTTATTCTAGAGTGGGGGAAAGGACAGAGGGAGAGGCAGAGGCTCTATGCCAAGTGGGAGCCCCATGTGGAACCTGATGTGGGGCTCAATCTCACAACCTGAGATCATGACCTGAGCCCAAATCAAGTGTCAGATGCTTAACTCACTGAGCCACCCAGATGCCCCTTAAATTCATTGTTTATGTTTGTGGTCACCACGTGCTGTTTGCTTTACCAGGAAGGCTCTTTCTCCAACCTCATCAGTTGGCTAATGCCTACTCATCCTTCCAAGCCCACCCAAAACATCATCAACCCCATGAAATCTTCACTGATCCTCCAGCTCCAGTCTGTTCTGGAATATTCAGAGCTTATATCTGAGGTAGAACTTTGCACTCTGTATTGCAAATATTTTCTCATTCATCTGTTATGTTGGCTTCTTTAGGTAGGTAGGTAGGTAGGTAGGTAGATAGACAGACAGACGGACAGACAGACAGATATTCCTGCACTCCCCTCCAACTTTCTTCTCTCCCCTCAGTTAGACACTGGAGGTAGTTCACTAATCTGCTGTCCAAGCAGATAACCAACTGAGGAATAGAATTCTGGTCTCTTTTCTTTGCAACTCTAAGTTCTTTTTTTTTTTTTTTAAAGATTTTATTTATTTATTTGACAGAGAGAGAGAGACAGCCAGCGAGAGAGAGGGAACACAAGCAGGGAGAATGGGAGAGGAGGAAGCAGGCTCCCAGTGGAGGAGCCTGATGTGGGGCTCGATCCCAGGACTCTGGGATCACGCCCTGGGCCAAAGGCAGACGCTTAACGACTGAGCCGCTCAGGCGCCCCTGCGACTCTAAGTTCTGCAAATGATTCTTTGGGACTCCTCCATCCATGCCCCAGAACTAGCCTTCAGATAGAGAAGAAAACACCCACAGACCAGGAATAAATGCTGTGGTCTCCACAGGGCCAACTACCCTCAAGGACTCTCCCCTGTCTTCCCTACCCTGCTTTGGAAAGGGAGGTATAGTAGTGGGGGGGCTGGTAGGTGGCAGCAGCAGAACAAATTCTGTACCTATTTGTAAACCCAGGAGAAGATTGAAGGGAACGGGGGGGGGGGGGGGTTACATCCTCAAATGTAGGCTATTCTTTTTAGCGGGTGAGGTATTTACTTTTGTCTTTTTTTCTTTGTCCATAGGCTTTAGTGCAACTGAAGGGCAGTAGGAAAAGAGCCGCCAACATCCTGCTAAAAAAATAATTCCTGCTATTGGCAAAACTGATTTTTCATACCATAAATATAGATGTAATGAAGAAAGTATAAAGCTCCTATAAGCCCACTTCTCTGAAAACAAAAACAAAAAAAACAAACAGTGCTAGCAGTTTCATCCATATTCTCCCAGACTTTTTTGCAATGCAGATTAACTTTATTAACTTTGAAAAGGGGCATCTCATAGTGTCCGTACTATTTTGTAACTTCCTTTTTTTCATATTTTGGCTGAGTATATTCCCTACACATTCATAAGTTTTCTAACTCTCAGAATGTACAGTTAAATAAAGTGAAAGGGAGAAAAAACAGAATGTAGTGTTCAATTAGAACTTGAGGTATTGATAAAAACTGATCAATTTCAATATATATATAGATGTAGAAATATACACACCAATGTCTGTATGTGGGCGTCACACATATACCACACACACACACACACACACGCACACACACACCCACACATGGATATACATAGATATATCGTCAACTGCCCATTCTTAGGGTCTGGAAGCAGTGATATCCCAAACACAATGAGCGTACCTAGCACTCAGTTCTGGGTTTCTAAAAATGACTCTCCACCAAAGGAACCAGAGCTTCTTGGAGAGATGGTTGATTCCAGGGCCCAGTCAGGGAAAGTACAAGATGAACCTGAAACATCTTTTTATAACAGAAAGTAAGGAGATGGTTAAAAAAACAATGGACATAGAAACAAGGTTGAGAGGACCCCCACTGGCCACATTTAGAATGCTCTGCACATCAAAATAAATAATGATAATGATGGGGTACAAGCCACTACATAAAGTAGGAAGCAACGAGTGCATACCGACATAAATAAATGAGTAAACAGAAAGCTTAATGAAGAACAGTATATTTGTGTGGTTTCAAAACACATCTCCACAAAATACACATTAGCTACAAAAAGGGGAGTTGTTGCTCAATGGATACAGTTTCAGTTTTGCAAGATGAAAGAGTTCTAGTAATCTGCACAGTGATTTGCAAAAAGTTAACATTACTATATTGTACACTTAAAAATGGTTAAGGGGCTCCTGGTGGCTCAGTTGGTTAAGTGTCTGCCTTCGGCTCAGGTCCTGATCCCAGGGTCCTGGGATGGAGTCCCACATTGGACTCCCTGCTGAGCACGGAGCCTGCTTCTCCCTCTCCCTCTGCCCCCACCTTGTGCTCTCACTGTCATGCTCTTTCAAATAAATAAATAAAATCTTTTTTAAAAATGGTGAAAAAATTTTTTGTAAATTTTGTGTTAAGCTTTCTTTCTTTCTTTTTTTTTTCTACCACAATTTAAAAAAAAAATACTAGTTGCAAAAGGAAAGAGTGATTTTTCAGTGGAGAAGCCTGGAAGATACCATCGTAACCAAGGGATCAAAGGGAACGTCATTAGCAGCAGGACCGATTAAAACCGCGTACCCGACAGAATGCAGTGAGAACACCTCAGTCCTGTGATAGATCTGCCAAAGACGCCTAACCTGAATCTCAAGCAAACTTAAACTGAAGGACCCACTACGAAATAACTAGATGATAATCTTCAAATGTGTCAAGGTCGTGAATGTCAAGGAAAGACTGAAGATCTGTGTCAGATCAAAGGAGAAGGAAGAGACCCAATAACCGAATGCAACCTGCGATTCTGAACTGGCACACCTTTCTGTACAAGATCTCACTGGGATAACTGGTGACACTTAGAAAGGGTCTGAAGATTGGATGATTGTCATGCGTCAATGTTGAGTTCCTGATTTTGATGGCCATACTGTGGTTAAGTAGGAGAATGCCTCTGTCTTTAGGAAATACACACTGAAGTGCTCGGGAGTGAGGGACCATCCCGTCAATGCCTTACTCTCAAATAGTTCAGCAGTTGAAGGTTATTCCACATATGTTAAAACTCACCAGTTTTCAAAACACCTCTGTCGGCATTAGACTTGCAACTTTCCTGTAGGTTTGAGATTGTTTTTCAAAACTAATATTCTCAGGCGCCTGGGTGGCCCAGTGGGTTGCCATCTGACTCTCGGTTTTGGCTCAGGTCATGATCAGTGTCGTGGGATCGAGCCCCACGTCAGGCTCCGTGCTCCAGGGAGTCTGCTTGATTCTTTCCCTCTCCCTCTGCTCCTGCTCCTGCTCACACACACGTGCGTGCACAGATGTGCGTGCGTTCTCGCTCTCAAATAAATAAATAAATAAAATCTTTTTTTAAATCAATAATCTCCTGGCAGCAGAGAAGCGTGGGGTCTTTAAATGCCGATTAGAATCTGTCTACGGGCAGGAATTGTTGATAGAGGCTTCCCTGTAGCTTCTCCGTAGGCAGAGAGTTGACTTGTTCCTTGGCGGATCTCATCCCTGCCTCCCAGAGCATCTAGTGTCCCTCTAATTCCTGAGGGTCCTTTCTTAGGGACTGCAGGGAAAACCGATTTGCTTCTTGTCGGTGTCCCCCTCTAGAAATACCTTTTGCTTTAGTTTAGCTTCTCCCAAAAGTAGAGCCTGAGACAAGAACTAGGGTGCAAGTAGTTTATCTAGGAGACAATCCCAGGCAGCAGGAGTAAGGAAGCAAAGAAAAACACGCCAAGAGAAGAAGGAAAAGCCCTAGAAGGGTGCATGATTGAGAGTGTCACTGTGGACCACGGGGGCTGGAGACTGGTCCTCCTGGAATTCTCTGAAGCACCGCACGCTGGAGCTCTTATCTACTGTTTGCTTTCCTTTTGGTGAAGTGCCACCCCCCCCCCCCCCCCGCAAAAGCCAAGCAGCTTTGACTGTATCAGCTAGGTTCCAGGGCAAAAAGAGAAAAGATGCAAGTCACACGCTTGAAGTAGGATGCTCTCCGCACAGGCCAGGTCGAGCTGTGGCTAAAGTCCGAGGAGGGTTGAGGAAATGGGAGTGAGGCAGCCCAGGGACCTACTGGAACCGTCTTGCCTTCCTCCACTTCCTGAAGATGGTTTCTTCAGCTGCTTTCTCTAGTTCACATTGTGGGGGGAGGGACACAGAGGGAGACAGTCTTAAGTAGGCCCCACCCCCAGTGGAGCCCACCGCGGGGCTCGATCTCACGATTCTGAGATCATGACCAAGCCAAAACCAAGAGTTGCATGTTTAACCGACTGAGCCAACCAGGGGCCCCTTTTTTGTTTGTTTTTTTTGGTTTTTTTTTTTTTTTTGGACTTTATGTTTTTATTGGTCTCATTGTTTGTGTGGGCTGATTTCTGAGTAAAGAAGAAAAAGACCCTGAAGTTGCTATCTTGTAACCCAAAGTCCGCTAATCGATGACTAACGTAACACTTACTTGTAATTTACCAATACTTGCAGCACGTGAGCGCGATGTCCCAAGCCCTCCTAGTTACCTCATTTTTCAGGATTTTTTGGCAATCTTTCGGGATGGCTGGTTAGTGAAATGGGATTTGCTCATCCTAGGCAAACCATAGGTTGGATCCTCCTATCTGAGAAGGAATGCAGCTTAGCCTCCACAAGTTTCACAGAAGCATGTCAGCTTTGGTCTTATATTGAAAGTCTATGGAAATCCCTTTAGTCATCAAATGAATGCCACAACCCCTTAGCAAGAAGCAAAACTTAGAACCGAGTGCAAACTACCTTCTTACAGGAAGCACACTGAAGTGAAAAAACGCCCAGTTGAGAGAGAGACTGAGACGTGAATGTGCAGACAAGATCAGATCTTCTCTTTGCATGTTCTCCTTTGTAGCAATTTATACTATTATGACTAAATAATTCATTGTGAAATCAGTTGTCTGATGTCTAGCCCTCCTCCACTCTAAGATAAGCTCTGTGGAAGTAGAGATGAGATAGCTGTGTTATCACTGAAAACTGCTTGCCCTGCCCCTAATAAATCGTTGGATTCCAATATATATATATTTGTGGAGTATATGCTTTCAGTTGCAAGTGACTGAACTCCCAACTGAAATTTGCCTTAAAATAAGTTTAGAGGGAGGCGCCTCTGTGGTCCAGTCAGTTGAGCTGCTGACTTGGTTTTGGCTCAGGTCGTGATCTCAGGGTTGTGACATCAAGCCCCACACAGGGCACCGCACTCAGCACTTAAGACCCTCTCTCCCTCACCCCTGTGTGCTCGAGTGCTCTCTCTTTCAAATAAATAAATAAATCTTTAAAAAAAGAATAAGTTCAGAGGGGTGCCTGGGTGACTCAGTGGGCTGAGCATCCAGCTCTTGATTTCAGCTCAGGTCATGATCTCAGGGTCGTGAGATCGAGCCCCATGTCGGGCTCAGTGCTTGGTGGGGAGTCTGCTTGAGATTCTTTCTCCTCATCTCCCTCTTCTCCTCCCTCCACGTGCTCTCTCTCTCTCTCTAAAATAAATAAATCTTTTTAAAACATAAAATAAAATACGTTTAGAGGTAGGATATGTTCTCTGGTTCATTCAGCAACTCAACAATATCGTAAGAATCCTGGTTCTTTCCAACTCTCTCCATATGTTGTCTTTGATTTTGACTTCATCCCCCAAACTGCAAGATGAAGTAAGAGTTCCAGGCATCACACAAAATCTAGAAGAAGAGAGAACATCTCTCCATGATTCTTTCTTTGAAACAAAGAAACTTTCCCCGGAATGCTCCAGCCCACTTCTCAGCTCTCACTGGCCAGAATTGGGTCGTATGCATTATTCCCAGCCTAAACACGGGCCAGGGGAAAAGACTGCCTCGAGCGCAGCCAGCCAGGCCTCTCCCTTGGAGCTGGGAGCAAAGGCCACTCTCTCTGACGTACGTACGTGGCTGCGTGAATGAGGAGAGGATAGAAGAACAAAATCACGATTCTGTTAAAGTGGATGCTGGAGACAACGAAGTGTCTGCTATGGGCTCACGCAGCCTGGAACTCTCTGCATAGCACACCGTAATTCAGATACGCTAGCGTGGCCAGACAACGGTCTCTGAAGTCAGGCCGTCCTCACTACCCCCTTCTGATGTGGATCCTCCCCCCAAACAATTCTCTCTTTCCTGTGACCCACCCCCCCAGTAAGTTCTGAAATCAGCCCCTTGGGCACAGCCTGTGTTTCCTTCAATGCGTTTGCTACGCGGCCATGGAAGACACTGCTTAGGCTCCTCACTATCTTTTCTAGAAGAATCTGTGATGACTTTTTCCTAGAATTACAAGTTAGTATCTGTGGACAAATGTCCTCTCACCAAACAAGGATGGATTCATCATCATTCTTTCTTGCCACCGTGAAGCTGAGAGCTGTACTCGTGCGTAGCCGTCATGATCTCATCCCAGGCTCTCAGCACCATTAGCTTTCTCCTGTTTCTCATATTGTATCTAAGATCTGGTGCTGGTTGTTGCTGTTCTTTATGTCATAAGTTGATTCTGGGAAAGGCTAGACCCCAGGATTTCTGAGCCCTTGAAGAGAGACCCGCGGAAACTAGACTTAGCTTTGGTATATTTCCCCAGGGTCGGCGATTGATATCCCAGCTTACATACCCTAATTTGATTTCTAAAGTCCACTGACAAGACATTGGAAATGCATTCAAGTCAGATTCCTGTGATTGTCTTTTGAGGACCATAAAGCCAAAATACCCCCTTGTGGGCATGCAGGGGATACTTCCAGAAGGGGATGGATATTACCATTGTTAATCATCCTGACAAGAGTTCGGTCCTTTGGCTGGAAATAATGTCTGGTGAGCCAATCCACAGACCGGGGAAAGGGGAAAACTTCCTTCTCTCTGTGGGGCCCAGGGCCGATTTGGCTCAGTCTCTGAAATGGGGACATTGCTGGAGAGTTCCAGTGATGATGAACAGCGACTGCTAAGCATGAGGCCGGGCCTGGAACACGGCGGGACCAGGATGGACCACAGGGGATCCTGCGGAGGGATGGCAGTCCCTGCCATTGTGGGAAGATGGTAACTTTCATTACGCTGGCCTCACCATCACTTCTCTTTAAACCTCACGGGCTGCTCTCTGCTGGCGTATGGGCACTGAAGGGTGGTCTTGTCTCTCGCTTGGGCCGGAGAAGCCCAGAGGAGAGCAGTGCCTTGTGTGAACCGGAAACCGTTCAAAGGAATGCTGGGACCCCGGAGCAGTGACCTTGGGGACCAGACCGCAGAGGCCCCAGTGCGGATGCGCGGAGAGAAGGCTGGAGCACAAGAATAGAAGGATTCGCCCTCTATTCTTCCTTCCCCCCCTTTTCTTGCTTTTCCCCTTTCTTTCTGACTTTTTTTTCCTTCCTCTGCTCTGCCCTCCTCTCCTCTGTTCTCCTCTCCTTTTCTGTCCTCTTCCCCTTCCTACCTTCTTTTTTTTTTTAAGATTTTATTTATTTATTTATTTATTTATTTATTTAGCACGCAAGCAAGGGGAGGGACAGAAAGAGAATCCCAAGCAGACTCTGTACCAAGCAGGAAGCCTGCCCCGTGGCTTGATCCCATAACCCCAACACCACGACTGGAGCTGAAATCAAGAGTCGGACATTCAACCGACTGAGCCACTCAAGCACCCCTATCATTTATTATTAAGATTTTATTTATTTATGGAGAGAGAGCGCGTGCAAACGGTGGGGGGAGGAGGGTGGGCAGAGGGAGAGAGAGAATCCCAAACAGACTCCGTGCAGAGCCTGGCGTTAGGGCTCAATCTCATGAGCCTGAGATCATGAGCTGAAATCAAGAGTCAGATGCTCAACCCACTGAGCCACCCAGACGCCCCCTTCCTTCTTTTTTAATAGGCAATATATTCACATGGTCCTAAATGAAAAAGTATAGAAAGTATATACTACAGATATCCAGTCAACCAATCCCCTTCTCACCCTTGTTACTAGTTTCTTTTGAATTCTTCCAGGGATATCCTGTGAATACAGAAGCAAATATAAATCAATATAATATATGTATTCTTTTTTTTCTATTCAATATGATGATAGCATACTCTACTTCCTATTCTGTGCTTTTTTATTCATCTATTAACATACCTTAGAGCTTGGTGCAAAGCAGTACGTAAAGAGCTCCCTCATTTTTTAAAAATAGCTAGATGGGTTTCCATTGTATGGGGACATCATATTTTTTCTTTTTTTTCCACTGTCAGTGCATATCTCATTTCCCATGTGGGCAAATACATCTATTGGAGAAATTCCTAGAAGTGGACTTCCTGGATCAAAGGGTATGAGCGTCTGTCATTTTGACATACATTGTCCCCTTGACGAAAGGCCCATTCTTGAAGACACATGGAATAGCACCCTGAAACATTCTCAGAAATAACTGAGAATCGAGAAGGCACTTTTTTTTTTTTTTCTGGCAGTTCACTGTTGGGACTCAGTGGTTTGGGCCAAACAATTTGGGTTATGACCATATCCCCCGAGGAATGGTTATTTATGATTACAAGACCCCTTGTGACAGAGACGACCAGGTATCCTCCCAGATCCAGTCTCCCCTTCTTTCACAGTAATAGAGGGTGAGTGAGGCAAATGGCCGCCCCTTTTCCTAGCCAGTCTGCAGCTCGACGTGGTCTCGTGACTAAGTTATCACTGACACACTGTGAGCAGAAGTGAAGGATGGAGCTTTGCTTCATTTGTTTAAAGAAAAACATCACTTGCCCTGGACTTGTGCTCTGTCCACTTCTCACAAACTGAAGCACGCACAGGGCAGGCGCGGCCCATCTTTGACCATGCAGGTGATGACCATGGCATCAAGGGTGGCAAACCAGTAAGATGGCAGGAACGGGGACCCTTAATGACTGTGGATCAGAAGGGATCTGCCTCCCTGGCTTCCTTACCTTGGGGTTCTTTTGTGAAAGAGAGATAAACTTTTTTTTAAGATTTTCTTTCTTTCTTTCTTTCTTTCTTTCTTTTCTTTCTTTCTTTCTTTCTTTCCTCTATTTCAGAGAGAGAGTGAGCGAGCAGTGGGAGGAGCATAGGGGGAGGGGGGAGGAGGGGGGAAGAATCTCGATCAGACTCCATGCTGAGCCTGACATGGGGCTCGATCTCACGACCCTGAGATCATGACCTGAGCTGAAACCAAGAGTCAGACACTTAGCCGACTGAGCCACCCAGGCACCCCGAGAGATAAACCTCTATTCTCTTCAAATCACTGTAGTCTGGGACCTTTGTGATGGCACCTTAGCCTTTACTCTAACATTCACCCAATAAGGATTTAAGAGGGCTCACAGGGGCCTGCCACAGAGTAGGCAATCCTTCCCCTCCTCCGTTGCACAATGTTTATTGAGCATATAGGATGCAGTGGGCACATTGCTGAGAGCTAGGGATACACTGGTGAACAAAACAGACGCTGTCCCTGCCTTCATAGGCCTTCCAATCTGATGGAAGAGACAGATGCTATTCAGACGGTCACACAAATAAATACGAAGTTCAGAAGTAATGAGTTCGGGGAAAGTAGTGTTAGATGAGATTGGAGAGGTAGCGAGGGGCCAGATCATGCAAGGCCACAGTGAGGCTGAATGGTCTACACTAAGTAGCTGCCGATAAAGTCCGTCTTCCAGTCAGTTTGATTCTGCCCACCCACCCTCAACCCAATGCACTCATTTGACAGATACTGATTGGTCATCTGATTAGCTGATAGGCATGAGGGAGTCTCTCTGGTCTTGGGAAGACAAAGTGCTTGGTCCTTGGGAAAACCTTGGGCATCATGAAGGGATTCCTTCAAAAAGAGAAATTCTCCGATTCAGACTGGGGTGCTTACCTGAAGTTAGAATGATGCCTGGGAAGGGATGACTTTCTGCTCCCTGCAGGTGTTCCAGCAGAAGCAGGACCAGTGCCTCAGAGAGGAGCTAGCCTCGCAATTCTGGGACCCTGAGGCCAAGCAAGGCACTCAGAGGTCGGCTCAGCAAGGGCTGGAGGAGCTGGAGCAGGAAACCACAGCCTCCCGCAGCTGCTCCTGAACTGGCTGTCCTTGCTGAGGCCTTCCCCGGGCGGGGTGTGGAGGGAACTGCCCCCCTGCGCCCCACCAGGGCCCCTCCGTGAGCCGAGGCTCCGCCCCCGCTAGT